>NC_140618.1:14120594-14835594 GCF_057382275.1 Copadichromis virginalis
CACAACACAGCCAAATTACTGTGCCACAAATCACCAGCCAGCTAGTTCACCCCTGGCTAATCATGTAGATAATAGACAAGATGCTAATGGTGGTACTGCAGTACTAACGTTGATGAGATCTGGTGTTAAGGCCCAGAGGTGATACAGCATGACTAGCGCCCCTTATGAATCAAGTTTATCAGACACAGATGTGTAATTATAGTCTAATCTATGTTATGCCTGTAATTTAGACAGACAGAATGAGCTGCAGTATGGAGGGAAGAAAAAGACGGTAAGATAATGTAAAGCAAGGAGCAGGGAGGGAAAGAGAAACAGAGATCCTGTTATTGTGCTTTATACAATATCAAAATCTCCAGTTGGCTGACAATGGAGGTGTTGATATGATTAAACAGAAACCTAAACCTGCCTCTACAGTATAGAGATTAAAAATAATGGTTAAAAACTCTCTTCTTTTTCTGTCTTATAAAGTCAATGTTAATAGTGTTACTAATTAAATTAATAATATATGTCTATTACTAATTGATTACGCTGAGTTGCACTCAATTGAAAGAAAGATGCTAGACAAGTAATGTTTTATTTACACACAGATGTTACACCTTTTTAAAGACTAACGTAATTTAAGTTTAAGGATTCAGCAGCTTCTGCATTTTACACATCAGAAACCAGAATAGATAAGCTGAGAGCTATAACCTGCCTGAACACATTATCCATTTAATACATATTCTTGAAAGCTAAAGAACTGAAGAAGATACATTTAAATTCACTATGACTAAAACTTTCAATAATATTTTTTTTTCTTGTTGCTGTTGTTTATTTTGCTACGGACGGGTATACACAGCCAAACCAAATTCTTGTTTGAAATCAGTTTACCATTCTATGCCAGCACTCCAGTCAAAGAAATGTGAGTAAGCACCTGAATGCTAAAAAGATCGCAAACCACCAAAGCATTTAACGTCTCAGCCACTAGGTTGTCTTTTGGCTTATAGTCTAGATTCCCAGCATGTATCCAAAGTTCTTCCCACAAATGCTAACTGGGTGTTGTGTACTCTGTTACAATTACTGCCTCTCTGATCTCTCAAAACTAATGTTTAGCTACTCCCTACACCCACAGCTATGTGATGATGTGCGACGCTGAGGGATGTGTAAGTGGTCAAAGGTCATACTGTAATCCTAGTGGATTGATTAGTGTATGGTCACACACCCTGCTCCCACTTACAGCACATATGCATACTGATTGCTGACTTTGGAAATAGATAAGAAGGATAAAGAAAAAAGGCAAAACGTGGAGGAATGGCAATAGAAGCAAGGAGGAAAACAGAGGTGAGTTATACGTTGGTATGTAATCAATTTAGAAATCATTAAGCTAGCACAGTTCCCTTTCTCATCTAATATATTCATTTCAACAACTGCTCAAGTAGATTCCACTTTTTGTGGTTATTTTACTTTCTAATTAAACTTTTTCCCCCCAAAATTCTCCAGAGCATTGCTTTTGCATTTATTTGCTTCTCATTCAGGACTCATAGCACACTGTTGCAATGTTTCATAGTCAAAAGACTATAATCCATGTAAACACACCATCGCTATCCATCTTATTGAATGCGAAATGAATTCATCCGGGAATGCAACACTGACCAAGCCAAACATTTACAGTGCACAAAGAGAAAATCAATTTACATGAGACTGAGAGAGGAAGGTAGCATGCATGAGGGGTAAGGAGGGATGAGAGAAGAAAGGATCGCTCTTAAAGAAGAAGACAAAGAGGAAGACAAATGATAGGGAACGTGCAGTGTGAAAGTGAGAGAAGTCAGTGATTGAGTATGGGAGGTGGGGAGTGAATGAGAGAATGCAGGATGCAGAAAGAGAATGACAAGACAGAGAGAGGTCTTCTCTCATGGCCAGCAGTTAACTGATTGATGATGATGAGAATGGCAATGAGGAAGAACAGCCACCTCTCGAGGAGGGAAAAAAGGAACACTGGGCAAGTATAGAAGTGATACAAGGCAAAAGTGGGAGTGGGAGAGGCAAGAGTGGAAACAGTGGCGAGCATCTGCCTATCCACTTAATTACATCGGCCTTAAAAAATGATGCCATCCTTCCCTCACATCAATCAACAGTGGTAAACAGAATAAAGCAAAGAAACGTGATAAAATAAACAAATTAAGTCAGGGGACAAAGGCGCAGCTGAATAAAAGTGGGAAATTTATTTTCCTTTTTTTTTTTTTTTTTTTTTAAATGACATCAGAAACAGCAGTATGCGACATTACGTGATGGCAGAGCTTCAGTTCATCCTTTGTCATTTTTTTTTTTTTTTTTTTTTTTTTTTTTTTTTTAATAAATAGGACAGGGGGAATGAATGAGAGAAAGAGGGGGAGAGACGGTGAGAAGGGGGGGGAAGAGAGAGAAAAAAAAAAAAGAACTCCTGGGTCACCTGTATGGAGAAAAAAAAACAAACAAACAAAAAAAACAAACAGAGGAGACAGCAAACAACAAAGAGCAACATAATAATAGAGAAAACAAAGCACCATCACAATAAACTAGCTAGTCATAGATATCAATATTTACTAAATAATAAACGATATTGTGCAGCACGCAAGATAGACAGCGCACAGTGTGCTTTGAGGCAGCAGCCAAGAAAGCTTTAGTCCGCGTCTGTGAATACCCATGTGTGCATACCTGTGTGGATCAGCATGCTTGCATTCCAAAGGTTTCTCCATGTAATGATCTGCTAGGGAGTGTGGGGGGGCCACAGCCCCGTCCTCCAGGGTGTGAAGCGGGTATGGAGGAGATCAAAACTCCAGACATCCAGAGGCCCCCAGAACACAAGAGACCATGGAAGACCAACAGAGGGGCAGCTGCGCCACTGTTCCAGTAAGAGCTGAGGAGAGTCCCAGATGAGGGCTCGCCCAGCAGCCGCGGAGCAGAAGTCAGGGGGAGTTGCAGTGACGCGCCCGTGAGCTCCGCCGGCCCCCAGCTGTGCCTGAGTGACCGAGCCCCAGGCCGAGAGGCCGGGGGCACCCCACCTCCAAAGGGGCCCGAGCGAGCCCCAGGCCCCAGGCCCCGACAAGCGGCCGCCAAGGAGTGAGCCGGTGTGTACCCGGACGCCCACCCCCAGACACAAAGAACCACCAACACACCGACACCTGAGGGAGTCCGCCACCGGCAGGGGAAGTGGTGGTGGGTGGAGATAGGCCTCCAAACCTTGGAGGGCCTGAGGTGTCCCCAGAGAGGTGGCGTCTGATACCCAACCTGACATATAGACACAGACATACAGGCACACACAGACACAAACATCCATTCCCACCCTCATGCTCTCATATGCACTCACTCCACACTCAACCAACGTGGAGACAGACATAAAGAGACGCTGTACACACAATCACACTCCCCAAGCGTACTCTACAAACCGGGTCTAGGTACCCTTGCCCCTGGAGGGGGGAATTGCACCCAGACCCAGGTGGTGTTACCCTTTTCCCTGCGGTGGGGAGAGGCAGACCACCCCGACTCCGCAGCAGCAGGGAGGCCCCACACCCCAGACCGCAGTCGGACGGCCAACTCCTCCTACTAGCCCTCCCGCTCCAGCAGGCCGCAGAGAATGGGGGTGGGAGAAGACTCCAAATTTATTTTCCACAATTTGATTGGCTGCACTGAAATATGTTCTTGTTTCTCTATTTGCCAACCAGTCCCTCGCTTTGTTAGCACCTTCTCATCCTCTCTTCCCCCTTCCCCCCATCACCATCCATGCTTTCCTATTTCAAGCTCTCTCTTAACCCCGTTATGCTCACTCCTATTCCTGCTCATGTAGCTGTCTCGTTGCTCCGTTTCTTTCGCTGTCCATAGTGCGGTGGCCACCTGGTCCATTAATCAGAGTTGGCCAGTGCAGACAGCAGAGCTCACAGAGTGTCGCCCTTGCACCCTGCCTGCATTAGTAAGCCCTGTAAATCCGCCTTGCAGAGAAGAGGGGAGGAGAGGAGAGGGCTCTAATTTGGGCTTGTATTTATCAGGTAGGTCAGTAAATAGGTGGGAAATTGGTCCTTTACTTCCTGATAAATATACAGTTTTTAGGAGAGATAAAAGAAAAAGCCTTTGACTTTTTTGGCAGAATGAACAGTGAGAGTTTTTTTTTTAAATCTATGAATGAAGCCATGGAAATAAACAATTTACTTTCAGTGTTACAATGTTTCAATGTTCCTTGACAACAAAAAAAAATACATATACAATTTATCAATGACTGTTTACCTCAAAACTGACTTCACAGATTGACTACCATGCAAAAAAATTATCTATGTATCAACTTAAAACAACTGTCTAAGTCAACTGGTTAAAAATATACTCAGTTTCTTTAGTATATACCTAATATACCTATATTTATATAGAAGCTATATATACTATATCTACAATTCCACAGTGTCTAACTCTTACAACATTAACATAAATGAGAAATAAAAGTTATGTTTTTATTCAAGTAGTTGAAGGAAGAAGAGATATTCTTTTAAAGGGCTGAAAGTTTTGCAAAAGGCTTGCTCAGTTTTACACATATGCAGGCTGATGTGTAGTACTCACACATTCCATGACTTAGCACTGATAAGGGCTGTCAAAGTTCCAGGATGGTAAAAATAAGTAAAAGAAGATAACCTCATGGGAAGGAAAAAGGTATCAAAATGATGCGTTACGTTACTAAGACACATCCTCTCCTCTCTCAAAGTAGATCCTCTGGGAGTTTTATAATGACAGACCTCAGTCGAATGTTCACAAAGGGAAAGCAGTAGGTTTAGTGAAAGCTGCCTCTGAGCAATAGAGGTATGTCCTCATTTGCTTTCTGTTCCACCTTTTACAATTTCTTATCTGCTGATAGGGTCCATAGTTGTTAGTGAAGTATAACTGTTATGACTTCACTGAGGGTGAGAGAAAGAAAAGTGATTATTTAAATTTAATGGAAAAGTAAAATAATTTAAAAAAAAAAAACAGGATATGTTCTTTAATTTACAGAAACAGGTCTCTGTTGGAAAGTTGTCAAAATGATTTTTTCTCTACGTGTTTCCACTCGCTGCCCATTAGTAAGCATGTTTTTCTCCCCTCTTTAGTCGCTACATGCTCCCCTATAAGGGATCACAATACTTTGATCCTCTGCTAAAATTTTGAGTTAGCCCACTTACAAAGAAATAAAAGGTCATTCATTTTTGCCGTATGTTCATTTTAATGGACAGAGAGACAATATTAACCTAAAGTCCAGAAATTAGCGTGCACCTGTCCAGTTAATTCATTTCTTCCATTCCAACCTCTCCACCACAATGGACAAGACCAAAAAGCTGTCAAAGAACAAGATTGTAGAGCCTGACAAAGCTGGAATGAGCTACAAAAACATCAGCAAGAACCTTGGTGGGAGGATGACAACTGTGTGATTATTCAGAAACCCAAGAAATATATACACAGAAGGAGCTTGTCAATGATCCAAAGGATTTCAATCCTGTAGTAGCCCCCTGCTCAAGTTTGCTAGTGAACATCTAACTAACAGGAGAAGGTTGCGGTCAGATGACAACAAAATCAAGCTCTTTAATATCAAATTGCCGCATTGGCGGTAGGAAACCAAATGCTGAATATGACCCAAATAAGACCATCCCCTCTTTCCATTCAATTCAACCTTCTACTAAAAGTTAAAGACTGTTCAATTCTTTGTAAGTAAGCAAATTTATAAATTTAGAAATGGATTATGAAATTATTTCCTTGATTGTAACTGAAAACTTTGATCGATTAATTGCAGAAAATGTAAAATGTGTGAGATGCAATAATAATAATAATGGATACTTTATTGATCCCCATGGGGAAATTACTTGTTTTTCTCTGCATTTGACCCATTCACTCAGTGAAGCAGTGGGCAGCCCACTAAGCAGGCGCCCGGGGAGCAGTGTGTAGGGACGGTACCTTGCTCAGGGGTACCTCAGGGTAGCCGTTAAGTGGATTCGAACCGCCGACCTTCCGATCATGGGGCGACCACTTTACCTACTGAGCTATCCCTGCCCCAATAGGTTAGGCACCTTGCACTCTGAAGTTAAACAGCCAGTTTCCTTCCTAGCTTCTGTGACGCCTTCAGAATCATTAATTTTTTTGCTGGTGTTATCATGTATTATCGTGCATTTTCCTAATAGTACACAAGCTGCACCCAAAAAAGTATTTGAAAAGAGTTTACACTAACCTAGACTTACTGACACCAGGATATATTCTTAATCTGAGAGACCTGTATTCAGCTTAAGCCAAAGGATTTTGGATGTTGAACTGAAAGTATGCTGATCCATACTTACACTGCACATTGAGTTGAACCTGTGCCTCTCTGCGTTTAATGTTAAGCCCATTGTATGGAGCAGTCTGGCACCTGTATGCCCCCATCATGTCCCGGCTAACGTTCTTTAGCCTCAAGCGACCATCAGGCGTCTCCACTGTGGGCTTCCCCGAGGGCATTAGCAAGTCCTTTTCTGTCCGTGACCACAGTATAGGAGGACGTGGTTTGCCATCTACGACTAAGCACACCAGTTCGGCATTACCTCCCTCTCGCACACTTACAGCCTGACGTCCGGGTGGAACAGTCAGCACTGGAGGAGAGACTGGGAGAAAGCAAAGACAAAAAATGCAAGTAAGACAAAGTGTGAATTTAATTTTTGTCATTTCCATATAATCTGATCAGATAATAATTCTTGTTTAGAAATTGCTATAACAGTACTAATATATATATATATATATATATATATATATATATATATATATATATATATATATTTTTTTTTTTTAAGAATAACAGTTCCTTAAACCCTTGGCTATTGTTAGAGTTTCCACTTTAAAATATCCTCCAACGTAGTCAGTAACATTAGAAAAGTGTAAGCACGAATACATAACCTTGGGCTCTAAGGTTAATAAAGTAATCCTTGTCCTTGTTGCCAAGCTAACGAGAAACTGGCACTTTTTTTCTGGATCAAAAATAAATTTCAGATTAATTAACAAGAAGTCCGAGGGCAAACATGATTTAAAATATCAGATAGTGCTAATGGATAAACTGGCAAAAACTAGGGAAACAGAGACAGATGGACAATAAAATTGTATGACAGGCACTGACATTTAAAGAGCTGATTTTATTAGACAATCGCACAGTTTTAATGACATGTGGGAACATTAAAAATATTATTACTAGGATTAAGTATATATTATGATTTAAAACACACAAGAAAGAATACATGAACACACACAACTGAACCATCAAAGCAACAAGCAGTGCAAGGCAGAGGTAGAGAGGGAAGAAATGGGATAAAAACTGTCTGAATGAAGACGCTAACTTTCAGTTGTTCCATTATTCACAAGGGGTTGCAGCACAGCGGGTAGCTCTGCATATTTAATTTGTAATTTTGAGATGCCCTTCTTGGTGCAACCACAAATGGATTTCCTGGAATCACACCTAGGATCTTTCAGTTGTTAGGTGAATGGGTAAACCACTAAGCTATTATGTTTTAACATGTCACATGATGTAAAAACACAGATTGCTAGAATATTTAATCATTGGCATGAGATAGTGTTAAGATTCATATAATTCATGAAAAATTACACCCCTTTAGATTTAGGAAAAACTGTTTGTTTTTTTTACATACTAAATGTACTGCTTAGGTTAAGCAGCATTGTGTACCTGAACATTTGTTCAATTAGTTTATCAGTCAACTCAAACATGTTTGTTTTAGAAGTTTGTTTATTCCACAAACAGCAACTGCCTAACCTCTATTAAGTGGTTGCCACCATACATATTTATTAATGACGATCAAGAGCTTAATTAAATGCATGGGCGATTTACAGTTAACCGTAACCCATTTGAATCTGCATGTGCTCGTGGCCTTAATAGACAAATATTTATTGAGCCATCATTATACATATACATGTACAAAGAATAACAAGGAAAAAGGGGAAACTCTTACCGCTGTTTTGAGAAATGTTGACATCAACACGAAGCTCTCGCACTGTGCTGCCTGAAAAGCTGGCCATGCAGCTGTAGGTGGCCAAGTCTCTGAATTTCATGTCCACAATCTCCAGACTGCTGGTGCCAGGTGCCATGTCTGGGTCACTGCGCAGTAAAATCAAACTATCTGAGTTGAAGACTGGTGCCCCGTTCTTGTACCAGGTATAGTTGACCTTGTCCTGGGGGGTGGCATCAACATGGCATGAGAGCTTAAGGTCACGACCCATTTGAATGGTTTCACTGTCCTTGTTAGAGTCTGGTGTAATTTGGAAGGTGAGGTTGCTCATTGCTTTTTGTGGTGGTAGAGAGGGAAAAAAGAAAGAAGAAATTTTTTTAATATTTGTTACAATATAAATGCATTTGGTACAAAATGTACTAAAAAAAAATACAAAATTAAAATAATAATGCAAAAAAAATTAATAAAAGGGATAAGCATGACTAGGTATCACTGGCAAGGTCTGTCTTTTTTTCCCACTACTACAGTTGCTAAATGCTCTTATTTATCTTTTAATTTCCACTTGGTCTTTACTTAATTTAGAGTTTTCTGTAGTTAAACTATATATATAGTCCCTAGGAAAACAGAAAAGCACAACCCAAGGACATACATTAATTTTTAGCACATTTAATCAAGGAGACACTGTAGAGAGAGTGCCCAGAGATACAGTGGGCATACCTCAACATAACCAGATGAAAAAATTAGCTCATGCAATCATTTGTTCAACGAAATCATTAAGAGATGTAAAAAGTAATCACATTTATGTAGTGCTTTTCTAACCTTACAAGTTGACCTAACATGTCTGTCTTTGCAATTCTGTGTACTGTCAGGAGAATCATACCAACTGTAAGTCATGAGAGTGGGAAAATTGGTTTAAGCTGAAATTAACCTGGAAGTTGAAGATGACCAAAGCAGAGTTATAATTAATGTAAAAGCCTTAATCTTCATCTCGCACACCCTGACCGGAGAACAACAAATACCACTTTCATTTATTGTTCTTTTTCAACTGAGAGTTTTGATTTGATATATAAAACTATTTTTAGATAGCAAATGCTTCTTGACATGTATGTGAACATTTTTTGCATCCCCTTTATTCATTGACACACTTTACAAAGGAACCAAGTACCGTAATTGTCGGGCTATAAGCCGCTACTTTTTGCACAAACTTTGAACCCTGCGGCTTTTAGTCAGGTGCGGCTTTTCTATGGATTATCCATGATTTTTGTCATATCGTAAGACGATTTGTTTTGTTTGTTCCGCTGTTGTACGGCACTACGTTGCCTGGCGGAAGGGCATGTGATCAGAAACACAGTATCAGGGTTCAAGAGTGGTATGTTGGTCACATGTCCATCCGCCAGGCAACATAGTGCCGTACAAGTAGCGCGAAAAACGAACTTCAAAGTAGCGCTACATGTTCAGCCGGAGGCGTGGATGACGAGCGGCAATGAAATTGCGAAAAGCAAGTCATGCTCAACTCCACCGGTGGAATCTGACAGCGTGGAAAAGTGTGAAAACATCCACGATCACCAACGGATTTCGAAGGGCTGGACTGCTGCATGATGGAGAGGAGGACACTGCCACGGCCCTTCTGAGGGTGTTCGACTCTGACACTGTCAACGAGGATTTGTTTGGTTTTGAAAGTGACAACGAAGGAAAGAAGCTGAGAGTGGATGACGAAGCCACCCTGAGCCTGTTCGTATCTGACACTGGAGAAGAGGACTTTGGTGGTTTTAGTGCGCAGGAAGATGGTGGTGAATGACTGACTTTTCTTGAGCCTAAAAGGTAGTCCGAATCTATTTTTCTGGTGTGCTGTAGGTTATTGTTATGTACTACATTTGTTACTCATTTATGAAGCACAGTACATGTTTCGTACTTGTAATTACCGCTACTTTTACATATACCTAAAAAGTTGTGCAAATATGTACCCAGAACTTGTTTTTCAAAATATTAATAAAAGGGGTGTGTCTCCAAACAGCCATCTCTTTCCTGACAATTCCCTTTGTGCATATTCTCTTACATATGATAAGTCAACATTGAAACACCTGCGGCTTTTAGTCAGGTGCGGCTAATGTATGTACAAAACAGGATTTTCCCCTAATTTTAGCTTGTGCGGCTAATATTCAGGTGCGCTTTGTAGTCCGGGAAATACGGTATTTGGTTGTTCAGATTTTCCAAAAGTCAAAAATTTCATAGGAAAGGCAAATTATTTGAACGGTTGTATTCCATTCCAGTACAGAATAGTAAAGTGTACAAATTAAAATTAAAAAAACAAACAGAAGAAAAACACATTCGTGAGATCAAAAAGAAGGAACTGATACTACTCAATAAAAAGAAACTAAACAGAAGAATGCAGGAGAAGAAGCATGGTTAATACCCCCACCCCCAACACCACTAACAAAACAAAAAAAGAAAAAAAATGAAGAGGTCGCCTTGTACCAAAGGAAAGAGGAAATTAGAGAAGAAAGAAAGCGAGTGAGAGAGGAAGAATCAAATTGTGAAGGAAGCCAAGACAAAAGGAGCCAAATACAGAATAAAATAACAGGGGGGTAAGGAGGAGGGGGGAAACAAAATCAAGGACAAAGAGTAACTCTCACACTGTCACATTTAATTTTCAGTTTCAAAGGCTCCATTTCCCCAACAGATTTCCATGTTGAATACAAAATAGCTCTCTGTTTCCCCACGAAGGGGAGAGACAGGGGGTAAGGAGGAGAGGAGAGCTTGATTTAAACTCCTTTGAGCTTGTTAACAAGATACTTGGGTGGAGCCACGGATATGAAGCAGTGACCATATGGCTAACATGAACTTGCGACTTTACCTGATTAATGTGAGTGCGTGTGTGCATGTATACTCCTTAAATATTTGGATGCACTTGTCTACCTACCTGCCTGCAGACTTTTTTCCTTTATGAACTCACTGACTGTGAATGTGTGTCTCTTTCAGCATCTTGCCACCTGCGCTGGTGTGACAGTGTGTTCAGGCCCATTAAGCTAACAGGAGAAGCACATCTAACATACGCTCTCCACAGTGCTAACTAACAGAAGAGACTGTTGCTAATTGCTTCCACTCCAGTCTAACTAATTGCAGTGAATAAAGATGATTAAAGGGGCTAAAAATAGCCAGAGGGGAGAGAGAATGGAAGTATTCTGTATTCTAACCCGCCCATTCTGACAAGATTCACATCAGCTTCGTTAATGACGGATCAGCAGCTAGCTCCACACACTCGCATGCACGCGCAGACTCACAAATGTCAACGAATGAAGCTAACGAGGACTATACAGACACTTTGCATAAAGCAATTATCAGTTGTACGAGACTTCTCAATGAGAAAAGGATCCTGACTGTGCCTTTGTCAACTATTTTAACTACCCCCTGGCTAGCCAAAGAATTAAATGCAACATGATTTTTAGTTGTAAAATCAGTGAATGAGAAGCCTAAATTATGCAAAGATTTAACAATTCCTGCCAACCATATGCAGTATTATCACATGGGAATGTCACATTGCTATATGTTTTTTTTTAAGTAATAATAATAAATACATGAGGACTGGACAATATTTAAAAAACACCAAAAGTCTCATTGACACATTCAGACTAATTCTGAAAGTATATCCAGAATCTTTTAAACAGCAATTCCAATTGAAAAACAATCTTTTGCAATTGTGCAACTGGAGCTAGTTTATACCAAGGTTGTAAAAAACACAAATCTAGATTTTATTTAATTTTTTTTGCAAAAGCATCACCCCTTTTCACAGGTGCAAATACATACAAACATTACTTACTTCTCACAACGAGGTTGACGTTCTTGCGTGCAGGGTTACCCACATTGTTGACTGCCGTGCAGTTGTAGAAGCCTGCATCCGCTGGTGTGACAGCTCTCAAAATCAGTGATTCTCCTCGAACTTGAGCACTGAGGGGAAGAGGGCCAGGGTAACGTGACCACGTCACAATGGGGAGAGGGAAACCTGCTGTGACCTCACAGGTTATGCGCACATCCTGGCCAGGATCCACCACCACTGTATCATTCACTGACAGTCGGATCATTGGTGGACCTGTGGGGCACAGACACACGGAAAGAAACGAACAGACAAACAAAAGTAGTTTAAATGGGAACGATACATGTTTTTTCAGCGAAAAAATTAAGTTGTGAACATTTCTATTATGAGCATTTTTAAGGTATGACTTTACTGTCTTTAAAAGTTTCTTTTGCCTGCAATTGTAATAGAAAGTACGTATAAATATGTGCTTGTTTCAAGCTCACATTCGAGTTCAAGTTCACTTTATTTGGTCTTTTCAGCCATATTAAAATACACTGCAATGTAACTCTGTTTCACAGAGCCCAAGTGATGGGAAAAAATTGCAAAATGTAAAAGCACTCAAAACAAGATGGAGCAGTACAATAAAAGAGACAGTGCAAGGTCATAAAGTGCAACCAATAGCTGAGTTAAAGAATAATAAAATAGTGAAAGACATAAAAAGAATAGACGTGATACATGAAATGGCATAAAACATTACCAACACCAGACTTAAAAATAGCAAGATAATCACCACATTAAAACATTACAGTTCCTGTATCTCAGTGTCTGTTTGCTGTCTGGGTCTTAGCATGAGTCTTTCTATATAGCTTTTCTCCGTACAAACTAATCAGTGTACCAAAGGTAATTCAGGTCCCTGTTCTGCTCTCATATCATCGCCTAGTCACTGCCTCCATTTCCTATGACTGACCTAACAGAAAAGTACAAGATGACCCGTAATGCTACTGCAAAAGAGGCTGAAAAATGCTGTTGGCACAGAAAGAAATCAATTGGACCCTAGCATGTTCCAAAGGGGAAAAAAAGTGGCAGAGGAGTGAGGATAGGGACACATACTACACGACGGGGAAAAACTAAGTGTAAAAGAGTAAAAGACAACAGAGTAAAAGCTGGGGCCAAAGTTGAAGAGGGGACAATATGAAAAATGTGATATTAACCACCTACAATGATGTTTGGAGACGTACATCCAAAGCAACAGTGAAAACCGTGTAACGCACGTTGTGGTTTCCACATGCTATTTAGAATGCTGTCTGCACAAATATCAAATGGAAACATTAAGGCAAAGTTTAAATGGCATATCCTATACCACTTTTTCATTTATTTTGTTTCATATTTATTTGATATTTTCAAATCAGTTGCAATAAACATATATTTTTTAAATTCAGCTATTCAGGCGGTTGCAAGCAGGTCAAAGTTGGGAATTTAGAGTTATATAAAACCAGTAAATGGATATTTAGTCAATTTTGTGTACATAACAATTTTGGCTTCCTGTGTTGTTTAGTTTAAAAGGAGTCTCTGTCTTATTTGGAGCATCAAATATGGATTCTTTTACAGTTCACGTTCAAAACACGTTTCATTATATATTCTAGTTCAGTGTAAACCTAAGCAGTCTAAGCAGCAGACTCAAATGGCTCTAGTAGGCTGCAATAGTATTTGCAACAACTTGTAATAGGTTTTTGCATATCTTGCCACAAGGTGTAGATGGGGTGACAGGAGGTTAACATTGAGAGAAATTAGCTTGTGACCAAAATGTCACCCATTTAAATCCTCCAAGTTGCCGCAGAAATCTTTTTGGTACACTAGAATAGAAAGGTTTTCACCTCCCCCATCAACTAGAGTAAAAACAGCCTGGGGCGAAGCAGTCAAACCACAGTTTCTTTACTGGAGCTGCTCAGTGGTCACAAGTCACTAATCTTTGGTTGTTACAGTACGGCTCTCTGGCTGGAAATCATCTGTGTAACTCTCCCTTAAACTATCTGGCTAAGTGAATGCTTAAAAAGAAGAAAAAAAAAGATTTAACTGGTTTTTCACATACAAACATACAACAAGTTGATGACTTTTATATACTTTTTTACTATATGGAGACATAAAATTAAAAGTAAACAATGTTTGATCTTAATATATATTTTTTGCAATAACTAATTAGCACACTGGTGAATGATGAGGGATGAAAGAGGCTTAGAGGTTTTTAAGGTATAGAGGTTTTACTGAATCCACAATAGTATGGGTTTAATTATAAGCAGCAATATGTGCAATCTGTCATCTGCGAAAAACACCACTAGCAATACTTCAAAAAGGTCCTTGAAAAACTGAAAGGGCTTTGACAATGTATCACTCTTCTACCACTTAAAAAAAAGAAAAAAGAAAAGTATTCATCTGTAGAAATCAAGCTGTCCTTTGTCGGAGTTCACTTATGAACGTGGACATTTAAAAGAGGCATCTTTATCATCTTTAACCCATATTTTTCTAGTTACTTTTCTTTGTATTTTGTCTCACATACCATTGTAATTGTGGGTCCTGATCAAGACAAAGTCATGACAGAATTTGTTGTATAGTGCGTATTCATATCATTTATGACAATCATTTATGATTTATTTTTCGTTCATGTATTTTTGTGGGACTAAAAGAACTGTATGCTATGAAAAAATATGCTCAAGCTGAAAAACTATGTTCAAGCTATTCAATATAAATATATTTAATAATCGACCTATCTGTCTATTGACTCATAATTGATTTAAGAATTCTCCAGCCATAATTTTAAATGGGCTCTGGAGGACAAGGAGTAGAAGAATTTAGGCTTTTATCAACCTGAGACTGTTAATCCTCAGTAAGAGACCAACCAATAGGGTACAGGAAGCAATTCATTCTAATAGACTTTATGCACTACATCCTCTCATCTAATCTCTCTCTCATTTTTTAATTTATTTATTTATTTTTTAGCAGATTGCAATCGGCGTAATGAAAGTGGTGCAGAGCTTTAACAAACAAGTTTACAGGTGCATGTTTCTGCTAATACAAGAATGTGCACAGAGCTCTACACACATTCTTCCACTCTAATGGGTAACAAAAAAGTGCAAGCAAGCACACATACGTACACACACACACACACACACACACACACACACGCACTAATGGGATATCTCTTTAGCTAACCTCACTAGTGATGGCTCCGAAGCTGACAAGAAATTTCACTGGTGTAACAGCTGCAATCAGCACATAAATAGCACTGTCTACTCCCATTGTATCAAATCACAGCACTAGGAAAGTAAACCCCTGTGGGCCTGCAAACCCTTCTAAGCATTGAACAAACCTCAATGGAAGCTTTCCAGAGGAAACATTCCTGTTTACCCTCAACTTTCTCAAGATGTTTGTCCACTTTTTGTTTAATTAATTTACAGTGAAATAAATTTATTTGGAGATGCAATGTAGAAAAGCCCTACTGTATGCTGATCTAATTGATTTTATCATTAAGTCTGAGCTGTCTGCACGTTTCTCCAGGTAGGGTTTGTACATAGTAGGTTAGGTTAATAGATAGGACATACATAGTTAAAACATAAGTCAGGTAAACCAGAGACTGGGTTTAAATAAAACAGTGGGTCTATACGGTAGCTCTATAAGGTACATGTTAAGAGTTTCTTCCTGCTCTGTTGTTACCCCTATGTCCCACAGCCTTTAAAGAGTTAAGACATCAACCAGAATATATATAGGACTGAACCCATCCAAAGACGACTGTTGGTGATTTATTCTGTCTGGGTGTAAAAATCACTTAAATCCATCAATCTATCAATCCATCCATTTAACCTCTTTTTCAATTCAAGGGCCTGAGTCTATCCAAGGTTTAATGGGCCGAGAGCTGGGGTACACAATAGACAGGTTATCAGTCCATCACAGTGCCATTCAATCCAGTGATGGTATAACAATTATAACATTTATCCATCTACATTGCAAAGTTATTTCTGCTTAAGGTCTAGCCTATTCACTTTTTAATCTCAGTTCACAACATTTTCTGCAGACTGTTGATGGGAGCTATCATTAATTTGCAAAATAAATAAACAAACGAATTAAATATTTAAGCCACAGGAAAAAAAAATGGAGAGAAAATCTGAGAAGACGAAGAAAAGTGAGAGTTAGGCAATGGGGAGGAACAGAGGATTTGAGAATTATAGCTTCAATTTCCTGGGGATGCGTGGGTGACGGTAACGGAGGGATCAGCCAATGCTCTTCCCAAAGTAATGGGATTTATGTGCAGCACAGTGGTTTACAACCAGGTAACAAATGCCTCTCTTTTCCATGCACACACTTCGACTTCCTCTCTTCCTTTAACTCTCTGTCAGTTTGTCATCTCCGTATCTTCAGTATTCTCTCTTTTCACGTCTTCGCATCTCTGTCATACCTTGGCCTCAGACTTCCATCCTGCATTTTTTTAAAAACCCTATGGTTTGCTTTCTCTCTCACCGTCATCCCGTGTAACCTGTTTGAGATTTAATTTGTCTCTAAGGTAAAGGCAGAGGGGTTATTGGGGGGAAATTGGCTGGAAATAAAAGCTTAAAGGTTTGGAGAGAGGTGTAAGCTGACAAGAGCTGTATGTTTGTGTATTGTACTCAGGAACAGCGCTTGTCACTATCGCAGAGTTAGTCAGACATATGGCGGGATAGCAGGCTGGCCAATGGGTTTGGAGATCAAGTAGCAATCAACACTTTTTTGCTGATCATTGGTGGTAATATGAGTAAAAGTTTAGGGTGTGATTGTAAAATGAAGGGTTGGCAGCTATACAACAGAAAAAATATTCTGAAGCAAAGGGAAGGCTCGGTCTTGGAATATGCTGTTTATTTAAAGCTAATATAAAGTTTATTCAATTTCAATTCAGTTCAACTCAGTTTTATTTATATTATATTAGATCACAACAATGGTCATCAAAGATGGACAATTAAAGACATCCGTTTAAATAATATAATTTTAAACTATTTTAACCGTTGCAAAGCTACCGTGAGCCTCGAGTGATGAAAAAGAAGACAATTAAAATTGAATTTATATAAGAAGGAAATGAAGAAAATGAATATTTAATTTCAACTGCAGTTTTCAATCAAAAAAAGGCAGAGGTTGTCACTTTGAAGTCAAGTGTTTCTCAACAAAGCGTTTTGAAATATTTAATTGTAAGCCACAGACAAAATATTCTGACACAGCTGAATCCAATATAGAAATGCAAATATCCTAAAATATTCCAAATGCAATTTTTGTGTTGCTCATGGGTAAAAAAGTGTGAAAAAGTGCAATGCAAACTGTCCCCAAAAAAGACCGTATTCAAAATTCCTTGGATTTCTAAAGCTATATCTTTTTTTAACTCTAAGGTTCAAATTCAGAGAAAATTCTCAGACTCTTAAAGCCCCGACCTATGACTTCACAAAAAATGATCAAGGCAGCCTTGAGAGCAAATCGATTCTTGCCTGTGGTGTGGCTGTACATATCCCCACAGTGATCCCCTAACTAGAGTGGATTTGAGGGTGATGAAGAAATGTCAGAGAAATTTATGAACTGAATGGTGAAATGTTTTACGTGGGGGTACACCATGCAGCCCGGACATACCATTCAATAAATTTTTATATTTCTATATAAATAATACAATTAAAAAAGTAAATATAATGGATGCACAAGCATCAGTTTTAAGACAATATTTTGCTTTTTAAATTCTGTTTAAATATATGTCTGGTCTCTCCCTCTCTCCCTTTCACATAACCCTTTCCTGGCATGGATTATAGCCTTACATAAAACTGACTGCACAGGTGCAATAAAATGTCCTACGAGAGGTTTTAGTGTAGTGAGGATTATTGCAGATTGCCCATTGATCTTCAACTTTTCAAGGGGGAATTCACTTGCAGTAGGATTAGCCTCCTATTGATAATAATAATATATATCGTGCAATTGTACAACTGCCATATTATCTTGAAGGTATAGTGTGGTATGTGTTATAATAATCAATAAAACACTAAATAAACTTGCACGTACAAATTCAATTCTCCCAATTTTTGTGTATGTGTCCTTGCTTCTTGTTGTGTGTTTTTTTCCCATAAAATGTGTTCCATTTATGTCATTGTAGCAGGAGGAAAAAATCTTCAAAAAAAAATCTACATTGACACCAGGAGCTACATAATAAGTGGAGTTTCTAACTTAATCAAAGGCACACAGTAAGAACTTGTCAGAAGTCTGTGATCTATATTAACTGTAAATTATTTAACAAACCTGACAATTTGTGAAAGAAATTTCTACTTTTCAATTTCTTTTTTCCCTTTGTGTATAGAAGAAGAGTTTCAGTTTTTCCATTTCATTTCAATTCAGTGTTATTTGAATGGTGCCAAATCACAAGAACACACACACACATACTTGCAGGTGCCACTATTACAGAATATTTCAGGTCAGATTAAAAAAATTTTGTATGACAGAAGTTATTCACTTCGAATGAACTTGGTTAAACAAATTGGCCTGCCCTCTTTCTTTTTGTTTAATATAGACATAAAACGATGAGAAGATATGAAGAGAAAATTACTTTAAAACTTTTAAAATAGGGAGCAGGAGGTTATAAAGAGATTAGTTGATTTATGGGTTTTGACACATATATTCTCTCATGCATGTTTTCCCAATTTTTAAACATGCAGTGTATTACTAATACTAGAGTATTTTTCACTCATGGTGAAGACCATCTAAGTTACTCAATGCCACACATCCGGTTCATGTTCCATTACCCCCTAAACCCTTGTACGCTACCACTTTAAATAACATGACAAGCTTACAGAGTATGCCCCCATGTTCTTCTTTATGAAAGGCAAGGGAAGAGGATTTGGTCTCTGATGACGGTTACTAGAGGGCAGAAGCCAGTACTAAAATCCCAGGGTAGGATTATAATATAAAAATCAATCATTCCCCTTGTCCCAGTGCGGTGAATCAGCAGTAATCGTGTGACCTAGTTGGATGTATCTAATCTAAGCGGTGAGTGGTACACAAGGACAAACAAGGGGCTCAGTGAGGAAAAGCAAAATATGCTCATTAAACGAATATTACAGATTAAAAAGCAACTCGCTGACTGCTTTTGTCTTTTACAATCTCTCTATTTCCATCTTTGTGTCCATCTGTTTACACCTCTCCCTCCCTTTGCCCCCTGTGTATTTCTCTGTTCTTTGTGTCATTTTCTTTGTTTCTGCATCTGTCACTTTATTTATTTCAGTTTTATACTTCTATTCATTTTTGGAAATCTGAGTCTACAGATGTAATTTTCTGAGAGAATGTTTACACCCGTGAAAGGAAATGTTTGTTTTCTTTTGAGATCAAGTCTAATTTTTATTCTTGTTTTTGTTTAAAGTATCAAAATATGTGCTATAAAATTTGAGACCTGAAATTTGCTTTTGTTTTTCCGTTACTACATGTTTTCATAGCGTGCCTTTAGGTAGTATTAGTGATTTAGATGATTTAGGAGCATCTTAAGTAGGGATGGGTACCGGTATCGTTCTGACATAAACGGTAGTAACCAGACCGAAAAGCAGCGCACATTTCGGTGCTTTATTTCCCTGAGATGTCATACACTTTGGATTCCAGCCAATCATTTTACCTTTGCAAGCGTAGTAGGCGGGCCCAGGTACCTACGTTCTTTTAGAGCAGAGCTACAGATTAAAAATGCCCAAGGCGAAGCGGTCAAACATCTGGCTGTACTTCACAGCAAAATATGCAAACTCAGCAGCCTGCAACAAGTGCTTTAAGGTGATACTGTGATAGTGTCAAAGGAGGTAACACCTCAAATCTGAAGAAACACCTGGCAACGTATAGCATTTTGTTAAAAGCCGAGAAATGTGCCGTATTTGATAGCTTGCTGCGAGACCTCACACCGAGCACATCTACTGCGGGTGTGGTGCCTGTTATCGGACCCGGAGCAACATCCCCCAAAAACACGAAGAGGAGAGTCCTGGCCCCTAGCCCTGCCAGTGTAGCAGAAATGATGAAGGATGATGACGGCAGCAGCAGCCGTTCTTCTCTGCGTGAGTAGCTTAATGTTGTTCGTGTGTAATTTACGTTGAGTAGGCTAACCACGTTATTACATTAACGCATGTAAGGTGAACTAGCAAACACCATCATAGCTACATGCGGCTGTCTTCTTGTTTGATGGCAGATACTCCCTTCACCCTGGCCAAAAAGGCTAAAATGACCAAAGAAAAAGAGGGAAACAGCTAAACTGAGAGGTTTTTGGACAAAGTTTGTGTTTTTTTTCCATTGATTAAGCACTGCTTCCCAGAGGTGTGGACTCGAGTCACATGACTTGGACTCGAGTCAGACTCGAGTCATTAATTTTATGACTTTAGACTTGACTTGAAAAAATGTTCTAAGACTTGTGACTTGACTTGGACTTTTACACCAATGACTTGGGACTTGAATTGGACTTGAACCGGTTTACTTGAAAAGACTTGATATTTTACCCCAAATATAAAATTTAACATGCATATTATATAGAGATTGAAAATGTGACGTCATTCACGGGTAGAACCGCAAAGGATTCTGGGAACTCGTGGCAAGCGGTACTAGCGCACGCAGGCTTTCAATTAAAATCAGTTATACAGCGATAAAAAGAAACACAAAAATGTCAAGAAGCTGTTGTATTATTAACTGCAATAGCCGGTCGCATGACAGCCACGGGAAGCCGACGGGTAAAGAGATCGGTTGTTATCGGATTACGTCGTTGAAGAGAAATTGTTCAAGCCATGTTTCCGAAGTAACAAAGACGCGACTGGATTGCAGCCATTCAAAGATCAAATATAACGTCCCAGAACACTCCAGCTCACAGGTTAGTCTGCTCCAAGCATTTACACGAAGGTCAGTGTTTTTTAGTAGTTAATACGTCATTTTCATAACATAATTAGTGATATAGGTTACAAGCAAGTCTGGCGCTGAACAGAAATTGTCGCGCTATGCTCCTTTGTTTATTGTGCATAAATAGTAAATTGTCCTGACACAATATTGCGTTTCGCTTCTGTTATTATGGTACATTGACAAAAACATTTACTTTTATTCACAGGATAAAACAGGTTTTTTGTATCACTAATTGCCCAGTGCGATTACAGCATACAATATTGTTGTCACTGCTACATTTCTGTGATGCTACCAGAAATTATTTCCACTACTAATTAATTACCGTTGAGCTCAAAGGTCCTATTAATAAACGGTTAAGGAATGTGTATTTATGACGACAATTTGTGAGACTGGTAAACTTATGATACGTACGATGGTCTTTCGTTCTACACGGTGCATTTCAAGGTCCTGCACCCATCCGTCGGTAAACTGTACCTGGGCTTGTTGCAGTGACCTGAAGTTACTAAACTTCATGAGTGTGTGCACTCACTCCAAGAACCGTATAATTATAAATATGCATATAAATATGCTAAGATGAGATAGCTGACTTCATCTAACTAGCAAATGTTGTCCAGGCTACGTTGGTGATAAAGTTTTTTTTAATGTGTATGATATTTTTGTCATGCGATTTTAAAGCTGGTCCTACAACCGCATCCAAGAATAACATGCAGCTTATCTCAGAACTGTCGGTGAAAATTATTCCAGGAGCTAAGTTTAATTGAGCTGCATTTTATAGAGGTGCAATTTCACAATTTGTGTATATTTTCTAAGTTCACTATTTTGTCATGTGTTGAGAAAAACACAGATTTTAAAATTACATGGTCTAATATTTACATTTAGCATAACTGCAACATTATTTTTTCGTTGTTTTTTTTTTTAAAGACTCGAAAGGACTTGAAATTCAAAGTTTCAGACTTGTGACTTGACTCGGACTTTTACACCAGTGACTTGAGACTCGACTCTGACTTGCCTGACATTACTTGAGACTTGACTTGAGACTTGAGGATAAAGACTTGAGACTTACTTGAGACTTGCAAAACAATGACTTGGTCCCACCTCTGCTGCTTCCAGCCAAGAGTGATACCATAAATCCCCTATAGCTGCAGAAAAGGCTAACATTGTTATCTTTTTACAAAAAAACAGCTAAACATAAGAGGTTTTTAGACAAAGTTGGTGTTTTTTCCATTGTTTAAGCACTGCTTCCAGCCAAGAGTGATACCATAAATCCCCTATAGCTGCAGAAAAGGCTAACATTGTTATCCTTTTACAAAAAAACAGCTGAACATGAGAGGTTTTTGGACAAAGTTGGTGTTTTTTTCCATTGATTAAGCACCGGTTCGAGCACCATTTAAGCACCGGCACCGTTTCAAAAGTACCGGTTTGGTACTGGTATCGGATAAAACCTAAACGATACCCATCCCTAATCTTACGTGTGTTTATGTGAGTATTTCAATATGGTGCAGTCTAAGTCTAAGGTATATAAACTTGTTAATGCAGTTAATCTGGAGTTGTTTTAGGAAATGCAATTCTCTCTATTCTTTATTTTAACAGTTCATCTCATTAGATATCTGTGCTCTGTTAGGGCAGGTTAGGAAGTGAAGAAAAGTGCACACTCAGACATAATCACACTTCATCCCTCTCCCCTTAACCACATTTCTTTCCTCTTTCTTTTGTAACCACAGACATGTGCACACAAAGAAACGCATACACACACTAAGCGGTGTGTGCTTTCGATCAGTCTGTGAGGCTGTGAGGTCCAGACAGATTGGCTGCTTTGGCAAGCTTCTGAGCCCTGATGCCAGGGCCAGGCAGGCGTTTATTGCTGTGTTTGCTGTGTGTGTCTTTGTATGTGTGTTGAGTGCGCTGTGGGAATACAATTGATCTTAGCCACAGGATCCCAAGAGGGGAGCAGAAGAAGGCTGGGGCAATGGTCGTGAAGAACCCCTATCTCACACAGCGGGAGCATGAAGACCTGTTTGTTTTCCTTCCCTACTTGTTGATTTTAACACTGGTAAATTGTTCGTGTTTGGTTGCCATGTCCTTTTGGCCATTGTCTATTAAAAGTGTGTTTTCTATATTCTTAAAAGAAAACATTGTGTTATAAGTGTTGTCTGCTCTAATTAATTGGGTGTCTCTGAGCTACAGCTGATTTCCCTAATACTGAATTATTAGTATTAATTATTAACTATTAGTTTTTCTGAAATATTTCAGTAAGCTGTGTCCATCTGTTTTATTTTTAATTCAGTTAGTTTTTTGGTTGTTTCGTCCTCGTGTCTCTTTTTCTTTCCTTTTTTTTTTTAACAACAGAGGTGCCAAATTCTGTTTATTTTCTTCCTAACTTTGTCACAGTTTCTTCTCTTTGACTTCTTGTATCTTTCCCACCTTTAGCACTCTTTAGAAGACTCCTGGGGAACTTTTATCTCAAAAGAGGCCTTATTTTTCACTGGATAACATCTTCAGTTCAAAACCTGTAAATATATTTTAAAAGTGTCACAAAACCTTGTGCTCATCATAAAAAAATATACTCTATAGTGTTGCTGATATATACTGTATACTGTTATTGCCAGTGAAAAGTAGCACAGTCTCGCAGGAAAGTGTGAAATAGCTGATCTATTGTAGAAATTTATAATTTTTAATAATAAAGGCTGTAAACTTGCAAGATGCCTATTTCTGGGGGGCAAATAACAGTGGTGGGAACATAGCAAAATGGAAAATGAAGTTAATGTGATCTACACTGGGAAAGGTAATTATGTCCTTTTGCATATTTTACATATTTTCCATTTGTCTGCACGGCTTCCTTCCAAGTACTCTGTTTTCCTTCCACAGTCCAAAGACATGCAGTGGCCATAAGTGAGAACGTGAGTGTGAATGGTTGTATACCTCTGTGTTAGCCCTGTGACAGACTGGTCACCAGTACAGGGCGTATCTCACCTATTGCCCTATGAGTAAGTAGAAGCAGAAGATGGAAGTAAGTAGAGGTGGATGGATGGATGGATTTCAAAGTGCAGGACAACTTTTCACCAGGACTCAAATTAAAAAGTGTCCTAATGTTGTGCTGCAATACTGTAGTGTTTAATAGCTATATATATTCATACATTACACTTATACTTGTAAAAATTTGCACTACAAATAAAACAATTTTTACAATCACTGTATGTGCTTTTGAGAAAAAACACTGCATTCCAGTCTTTGGTTGCATATATGACCCTCTGATGTGTTTACTAGCAGTATGACATACTTGACATACTGCAGTACTAAACAGTATGTCGAGGGAATATTGATCTTTTGGAGTTTTAAACTCCTGTTTAGCTTTTAAGGCTCCATGTTTATTCAACAGCCTGCTTTCAACTAAAATTGCAATTCACTAATTAAAATGAATTAAATAAAATTAGCGTAAACTTATGAGAGTAAACGCTCAGTGAGAGAAAGAACCTTGTAGAGTTTTAAAACACTCATGTTTTATTAAATCTCACAAGGACCCTCTTGTCAAATAAATTAAATCTAATTACTGAAAGGAAATAAATATAACTGAATAATGGCCTTCAAAAAAAAAGAATTCAAACACTTAATTGTCAAGCAATCTAGGCTAGCCGACATTTAGAAAGTTAAGTTAGAAGAGGAGGAAGAGGAGAAAATAAACACAATAGGAAAAAAAATCATTTAAAAAATACAGCTCAGACAGGCATGGCCCTCTCCCTTGTGGAATACCATACTGACAGCAACAAACCTGACAGGGTTGTCAATGGCAACAATGTTGTTGTAAGTAACAGAGTTGCCGGGCGATGGCGTGGAGATGGACAGAGCGGTGCAAAGTGAATTGGAGATAACAGGGAGTGTGACAACTGAATTACAGCTGACGGCCCTGAGATGAGCTCTCAGCAACCGTACAACAAGACAGATAGACAATATCCTACACTGGGAGGCAGGCAGGAAGATAGAACGTATTTCAGTGGAAAGTCAAAAGCAAGAGGGGGAAAAAAACTCACTATGAGAAAAGAAGACAGAGGGAGAGATCATACAGGAAGTGAGAAAACAAGAGGAAGAAAAAAGGAATCCTATTTCCTGAACAAGTAAAGATAGGAGACACTTTAACAATGAGAGAAAGACAGAACTAGAGATTCCTGCACAATCACAGAGCAAACATGATCAGAATAGTCAGATAAGATGGAATTATTAGAGGATTTCTGTACATCGACAGAAATAAAACATCTTGGCTTTGTAAAGTTGTAAACAGTTGTGGTCAGAAATGTATATACATTCATCATGGATATAATTATCTTGGTAATTCTGGGTTTTTTGATAAAGATTTCTTTAAACAGTCCTTTTTCCAAGGTGGAATGACTGTACCACATACATCTTTACTGAATGTGAAGAACAAGAATTATGTGCACAAGTCTGAAATTATTTGAGATTTTCTCTAATCCACACAGGGTCACACAAGTATACATATAGGCTCAAATGTATAAATGCACACACTTAAATCTCTTAATAAGCGGTGCTAATGGTTCTACACTTTCTTTTGACTTGACTAGTCCATGGCTTTTTCATTTCTCATGATCATGATTGATCAAAACAGTCAGGCTTTTTTTTCCCAACTAAATTCCCAACACAAAAAATGTACTTATTGGATTTGCCACTACATAGGAAATACAAAATACTGGAAATAAATACAGTTCTCATGTTTTTTGTTTTGTTCTTCTTAAAGCCCAAACACATATTTTGGGTTTAAACTGTAAAAGTTTATTGGTCATTTTCTTTTACCCCGTCCCAAATTTGTGGTTTTTCACAATTCCCGGGTGTTCTAGGAATGTATCACCCGCAAATTCTGTGAACTGTAATGATAATGAAACACAAATTTAAAAAACTTACTTGTAGCATTTGTCAGCCTGAAGGTGACGGACTTGTCTTTGATGTTACACACATTGCGGACTGACACCTGACAGGTATAATCAGCAAAGTCCTTGGGTCTGAGATTCTTCAGCTTCAGCACCTTGGTCTCACCCTGAATATGAGAAACAGGACATCATACAACATCATGTTGGATTATTGTGCTGTAAAAAGAATCATCTGAGAATTAATCACATTAACATTAATATAAACATAATAAACAAAAATCATATTTTCATCGTAATCCATAAACCTGAAAACCCAGAGCGTTTATTTCAGTCTCTTTTAAACTGGGCTGTAATCTTGTGCAAAAGTCTTTAATATGCTGAACCGGGTTAAATACAAACTGAGAGAAGCTCAAATATTAACATAGATACATGCACACACGCATCCTGCCCTTGTATATTGCACGCTCTGGTTATCAAGTGAAGCATTTCAAATATTCATTCATTGTCATTTGATTGGTAAATTCCAAATATCTTTCACATGCAACCATCGGGAAAATGAAACTGATCTGGTTCAAAAATAAAAACTAAATCTGTTCATCTTCTCTATTTCTGAAAGCATGCTACTTGCAATCTCAGCAGTGTGCTCGCTTCTTCTCATGTAGATGTACAGACACTGACTTGGACACACAAAAGCAGTCACACATCTCTTAACATCACTGATGATTTTCAGATCAAGGCTTTGAGTCTGATACAGTAGGCAGTGTCTTAGGCAGCCCTGAGAAGAGCTTTGCTGGCTGGTTAATTGAACTCCAGGGGCTCTGCTTTGTTGCTGACTGGTGCTTTGATAAGTGAAGAAAATGGGAACAGTTGTACTAACTGAACAATTGTGTGCTCAGCCTGGGGATGAAGCTTGGGGACTGTTTATTTGGCAGTTTTTTCAGCTGGATATTGCTGGGTAAATGAACAAGTAACTGACTGTTCAACTTGATGGCCAGTTCATTTTAACCTAATTAAAAGCGTGCTTGTCTTAACGCTGATAGAAAGGAAGAAAAACAATCTCATAATGCTACTATAAACAACAATGTAAAAATGTAATACATAATTATTCATGTGTTTGCTAAGGCATTCCAGTGTACCTACCATGTTCTAGGCTTCCTGACATAGTATATTTCTAGAGTTTTTGGGATTTGTTTGCATAGAGTGATTAATGAAAATTTTAGTCATTAAAAAGGGCCACGTTATTAAAGTTAATTGAACCTATTATGCCTGGCCCATGGTAATTTTTTGTTGTTTTACTTGGATTTAGTAGCTTATAGTATTTTCACAGTAATTACTTCAGTAATGTTTATGCAAAATAGGTCTATCCGACTACCACAGAGAAACCACAGCAACACATAGTGCAGCTGATAATGTGTATTATCAGCTGCAACTGTCTAGTTTAATCAAGTCAATATTAGTTGCATGAAATAGTGAAAGAGAGTAATAAGAGATATATTGTTTTGAAAGTTTGAAACTAAATCTGCTTCAAATTATGAAGTTATGTTTCAGTTATGAATGAATGTCTCACATAAAACATTGAATATGGAGGATGCATATTTCCTAAAAGTAAGTTAGACCTTCAATGGGTGAAGAGTCCAGTACTAGCATCCACAACATATTATGTATTTAAATATATATATTAAAATGTCTTTTTGTGATATAACCTGTAACTGCACAAAATAATATGACATAAAATTGTAGTTAGCCTTAGTTGTAATCTATGTAGAGGTAATACAGAGCATTAAAGGGCTTTTCCCACTTTGGAGTGTCACACTGACTTAAAAAGTAAGCATAGTGTCACACACTGAATAATGTAATCAAAACAATGTTGCAGGTTACGATGAAATTATTGCTATCATAAAAATAAATCCATCTAAATGACATATCTTGCTAACTGTCTGATACATACAGCTCCACAGGTCACTGATAATACACATGGAATCAAATCATGTTAAAAATAGCCATACAGATTGATTGCAAGTCCTTTAACGCCAAGTAAAACATGCACAGTTTCAGCAAATCCAAAGCTTATCAGTCTTGCCGTGGAGAATTATTGGATAATTGCTCTTCAGGGGAGAGGTTTAAGAAAGAAACAGTTCAATTCCTATGACAACCTTACATCAACGCTAATTCCACAACACTGTCTAAGTAAACATTGAATGTGAGACATATTCAATTAATAATCACGAGAGAATGAAATACGTTCAGCTGGGTGAGGCTTTGTCTTGATGGCAGAAAAGAACAGGGTTGAAATGGGAAGGTAAGGGCAGAAAGCAGGGAGCGACTCCACACCTGGCAGAGCGTTTGTGAGCTGTACATGTGTACCTGAGTGTAAAGAGGCTCATAAATGTCCACTCCATTGTCTTTGCTCTGCTCGATGAGCATATCCCCACGTTTCCAGATGAAGCGTGCGGGAGGGTTGGAGTTGACGGTGCAGCGCAGGAATACTGTCTTCTCTTGGTAGTAACTGCCGCGCACGTCGCTGATGGTCTGGTGTACTGTCAGAACTGGTATATCAAGATCTGCAAAATAGACGGTGAAGAAAACAATAAAACTATGAAGACTTTGATAATGCTGCAGGGAGAAAATTGCACAATTAAGCTCCTACTCCATCACACAGGGAAATAAATAACCACAAAATACTGTTTTATAAAATCACAATCTCTTCACAGCCTTTGCAGTTAAAAAGGCTTTTCATGGCTTTGAGGCTTTTTTTTTCAGGGGAAAACACTGGCAATAATTTGTAGCAGGGATGAGATCTGATATATGGAATAATACTTGTAAATAAAGCAAACAGTTCTAGTTTGTTGCCCACCCACACTGACCAAAGCTGTCCAAACAGTCACCTATTTATTTTACTTTCTAAGGAGCACAAATGTCCAAAGATTTCTGTGTTTACCATTTCCATCTCTTGCTGTGACTCTCGCACACTGCGCCTTCATATTTCTTTTCTGTCATTTTTTTAATCCCCCTTTCCCCCCACTTGCTTCATTTTTCCTGGGCATTTCCTTCATGGAAGTGTCGTCTCCCTTTTCCTCCAGTGGATAGGATTTCAGCTGCTGTCACGAGCACAGAGGCTGCTCTCCCCTGGTTTCTGCCATCTCTACAAAACTCACTGCCACTTTCACTCCACATCACCATCCCTTCCTTTCTATCCTCTCCTCCTCGCTCTCTGCTTCTATCTCTTACAGGGCAGAGTGGTGTGTGTGTGTGTGCATGTGTGTGCGTGCGTGTGTAATTCTGATTCTTTGCAGCCTAATTGGACTGTTGCAGCCTTCAAACATTATAGAAACAATTTCTGCCAACACCAAAGGTTCCTCTCTTTGCTCCCCACTCCATTTTACTTCTCCCCTTCCTGCTCACCACCTTTTTCTTTCTCTTTGCACCTCCTGCCCTTCACCTCCTGTCTATTGTGTCAACTCATCTCACCTACAGCACACTTAAGTTGCAAGCTATGGAAAAATGTGAGCTGCGAATGTAACGACTATGTTGCTTGACATCACTGGATGTGAACACAGCAGGGCTCATGCGATGCTGTAAGGAGGGAAGCATTTGTATTTTTGGCTGGAGACATTTGAGAGAAACAATGTGTAGCTAAGCATGGTTGATTTGTGATTTTGTTGTTGAAAAGGGCACCGTTGTCACATGAGGGCTGTGCTTCACACACACAGCCATATGCACATGCATGCACTCACACACATCTAGAACTATATCAAAGTGTGCACTGCCTGAACATAGCATCAGAGCACTTTTGTAGTTTGAAGGTTAGAGCTCAGAGGCAGACTGAGACATAAACTCACAGAGGCAACTTAAGCGCATTGAAGTGGCTACAAATAAAGCAGACATTGCATGAGAAACAACTCCTTTTTAAAATAAAAGGGTCACGGGAATGTTTACTAAATCATAGGACCTTGCTTTACAGTGTGCAGTAACCTTTTTGAATACCTTGGGAAATAAAAGTGAGTCAGGATCTGTACAACACTTAAACCGCATGCGAACAGTTGTGACTACAGTTGTTTTATCAAATCATCTTCAAAATAATTTAACAAAACAAACACAAACACAAAAAAAAATGCAGTCGCTTGAGTATTCCACTGGAAACGTGCAACTTAATTAAATAAATTCTTATCAAAACAATGTCTTGAAACACTGAATGAAGAAAATATTATGCTTCTATGCTATAAAATTATTTCCCAAGTTATCTCCATTTGTCCATCATTTCCCTAACCATTTATCCAAATTAATGTGTTTGGAGAAGGGGTTGAGTACTAGCCATAATAGATACACTCTCATAGCCAGAACCTATGGTCAATCTGGAATCACCAATTACCTGCCAGTTGAGTCTTGTGGGAGGGCCACTTGACAATTCATGCATGCAAATCTTTTTTCTGGATTATATCTTTACTGCAGTGGATCTACAAAGTATGCACTGGCTGTAATATAGTCCTGCTTTGTTGTACATTTTTATGACATGATTGTATTGCACATTTTATTATCTACACTTTTTTTCATCCAACTTTTACACAATCTGAGCTGACTAAGCTGCTTACTTTAATACAGTACACTTGTTTTGTACAGCATTTGTTTGTTTTAGTTGGGTTTTTTTAGTGAAGTAGTTCTAAGCTTTGTGAAGTGCTCACCTGATTCTATGGTTTTCCACTCTTAATGGATATTGTGATTTATGAAGCCACAGCTTGAGACAAAATAAGGCCCAGCAAGAAACTAGACAATGAGTTGTACCAGTATTTCTAGAAGCCTCTGCCAGGAAAAGGCCTTCAAACCTGAGAAGCTATCAATGATATCTGCCTCCTGGTTCTGCCATGTGCGCATGTGTGTGTGAAAGAGATTTGGAAACGGAGCTAGCACCTTTGTATACTTGAATTTGTGAATAGGTGCATGTGAATGTGTGCATTTATCTGTCCAGGACTGGCAAAGGATTTCTGTATATTTTTCACAGATCATTTGCAGCGCAAGGGGAACCCTAGCTGACTAATGCCCCAGTAGTATGTGTGGTGTGTGCTTGTGTGTCTGCCAGAGAGTCAGTGCAATGTGTGATTTGTTGGCATTCTGCATATTTCCCGTTTGAATGAGAAGGTGGAAAGCCTGCCACAAAGAGAAGATTATACAAAGAGAGTATAAACAAATGTAAATAGTCGATGTGGTGGTCCACACTGTGTGGTCATGCATTCTGATTCTATATTACACATATTGCCCAAGAGATACTTTTTTTCCCTGGGTTAATATATTCTGGCATGGCCTTACATTATGTTTGCGTCGTGAAAATATGGATAATTCAAACTATCATCAACATAACCTGACGTAAGAAATGGTGCAAGAACTCAAAACTAATGTTAAAAGAAGCATTTCTTGAACAAAAAGTGTTCATTTTGTTTATATTTGGAAACAATGACAATGCTTCTTTGATTTTTTTTCTGAAAAACAGTTGCACTGTTAAAGCTTTTGCAATGCAAAACCAGAGGGGAACTCTAACTTTGCTCAGTATGGGCCTTTAAGTAAATAGAGACAGGGTGAAACTGCAAGTGCACAGAAATACAATATGAAACTTTAATGAAGTTTCTGATTTCCCCAAAGTCCTGCCTTTGCACACAGTTTAGATCAATTGCACTGTGTGGCTTTTGTTAGCCACAGCTTTTAATGCACATCTCTGCTCTGGGGGTCTGGCATTGTTTTCTGCTTAGACACCACACAGTGGTGCTGACTCAAAGACACCTTTAGCTCTCTCTTAGAGTGGCCCTTAGCTTGGATAGATGCCTGCGAATAGAGATTTTTTTCCCCAAAAACACTATGTGAGATTGCATTTTATAATTACAGTGCTGAAAAACAAATGTGCAGTAATGGAGTCCACATTAGCTGCCTTTAACTATAGTTTCTTTCATAAATCTAGACAGTAGTAACAGGTACCAGCTAAAAGCTATGATATCTAGGAAAGATCACACTTTCCTTGTTCCATTTCATCATCTGTCTTGTTAAGTCTTTAATTTTTTTTTTAATCTGGTCGTGGCTCAGGAGTTGGCAGTTCGTCTTGTAACGACAGACAGTCTCGGTCGTTGTGTCCTTGGGCAAGACACTTCACCCGTTGCCTACTGGTGGTGGTCAGAGGGCCCGGTGGCGCCAGTGTCCAGCAGCCTCGCCTATGTCAGTGTGCCCCAGGGCGGCTGTAGCTACCTACAGCTGCCCTGGACTGAGTGTGTAAAGCGCTTTGGGGTCCTTTAGGACCAGTAAAGCGTTGTACAAATACAGGCCATTTACCATTTAAGGTAGCAAGGTGGTGTGGTGGTTACCATTGTTGCCTCACAGCAAGAAGGTCCTGAGTTTGACACAGTTTGTATGTTGTTTCCAGGTACTCTGGCTTTCTCCCACAACTCAGTCATGCAATTGGTGTTAGGTTAACTGGTGATTTTAAATTGCCCATAGATGCTTGTAAGTGTGAATGGTTGTCTGTCTCTCTGTGTTAGCCCTGTGTAAGACTGGTGACCTGTTCAAGGTGTACCCCGCCTCTCAAGCTACAGTAGCTGGGATAGACTGCAGCCCCCCTGCAACCCTGTTAAGGATAAACAGAAGAAAATGAATAGATTTTTGTCGAGTAACACAGCACATAATTCATGTATAAATTTTAGTTACACATGAATTCTGAAAATAAGAAAAAAGTCAGACCTTTATGACATAGTCTTAATCTCACTTACAAGTTAATTGAGAAAGGGTTATTCAGCGATGTTTTAAAACTTCAGATCAAGCAAGCAGATTCAGTTATTCCAGCTGAAATTTCTTTATTATTGAGAAATAAGAAACTGCTGTTTTTTGTTCTGAAGTCTCAACCCGAAATTTTATCTAATATTATTAAAGAGATATACCCAATTTAAACCCACTAAGATAGTGATACTGAAAGTATCACTGAAAGTCCTCTGCTAGGTACTTACTCCAGCAGGAGGATGCTCTGGACTCCAAATCCTCTTAGATTTCCAATAACATGTCCTGTACTCTACTGAAAGTATACTGAAAGTATCACTGAAAGACATGTAATTTTAAAAATGTCCTTTTAAGCTTACTGTTAAGGTTACCATGAATTATATCTATAAAGTCTGATTTACACATCTATTCCAGTCTCATTTGCAAGGATCTAAGCTACTGGCAAATAACACTTAATAAATGCATTTAAGCTGCTAACACAGTTAACAAAGACATAACAAGAGGAAAATGTAAATTTACAGCATCACAGACATGTGCAGCATGCATCTTTCATAGATTAAAAATGTGGTTGCATGCCATCATTTCACTAAAATAACCAGAGTAACCATTAAAATAAAGGAAGCAGAGATTTACTAATCCATCCTGGCGGTCAGAGTTGACAGAGTGTGTTTTTGTAACAAGCTGACCTCTGCTAGGTACTTACTCCTGCAGGAGGATGCTCTGGACTCCAAATCCTCTTTGATTTCCAATAACATGTCCGGTACTCTAATAGCTCTCTAGGAGTAGATGGCCATTAGAGAAGATGACAGGCTCAATTGAATGTGAGTGTACAATAGTGTACAATAGAGTCTGTGTGTGTGAGTGATTGGGTAAGTAGTGGATTTAGTACCCCCTAATACATGTAACAATTTTTCCCCCAAAAAAGTTTGAACACATTGTTAAAAATGGAATTAAACAGAATATAAATTTTTTAAAACCCATATTTATTATTAAATTATTGCAAAATTTTGAGTTTCTATTTTAAAAGCTTATTTCAGTCCACAGCAATACAATAAGTCATCATCAAACCAGGTAAGGGATTAAAAAATAATAATACTTGAGCTGTTTTTTTGTCAAGCTCACATTTGCATACATCTGTAGGTATTTACAAGGTCTGAAAACACACTCTTTTATACCTTTGACCACACACAAACACTAATGGAAGCTCATAGCAGCACACACAGCAGGAAAAGTCTGCGCATACAGAGAGGCACAAACAGAGGCAGACTTGCCGTTTGATCCAGCTTCACATCTCGTCAATTATTCAGCATTCTGCTCATAGACATTGCCTTAAAGATGGCATAAAACATGCACGAGGCCCACATTTGGAAATAACGAGAGCATTGCCTGTATTTAAAATGCAATGTTTGAAAGTAAAGGTTGATTTATTCTGATTTTCCGTGCTAAATTTGTTTAGTTTAGTTTTTAGTGTAACAATATAAATCACTTTTTTTCTTTTAACACACAAATTATGCCTTCATGCATGCTCAATCATCCAGATAAGGATATCCCAAAAAGTTGATTCTGTTCATCTGGAAGTATGAACATCCTACGTATCCAGAAAGATAAAAAGCATTGGCAGTCAAGTAATGAGAGTAAACTAATTTAAACACACAGACCATTTAGTTAGGCGCTTGCTTTACACATGCACAAAGAACACATCATGTCAATACACAATACATGTCAGCGTAAAACTACTGTTAAACCACAATTACAATAAATGCAAAAAAGATTGCAACCTCTGCAGCAACTTGTTTACATGTTCTGCTGTTAGGTTTAATAGCAAGGCACAGGAGTGTGGTTAGGAAGAACAACACTATGAGTCTTCTCCCAAACTACCACTCTTGAATTTGCTGAAAATGGTGCATTTTCGTTGAGGCAGCGCGTTATGTGCGAGCCTTAATTATGCTTTTGTCAGCAAAGAGCCTGGGAAAATGTATTAAACATTCATGATGGTGTGACTCTATTCTTTTAGGCCATAAAAAGACTAATTTGGGCACAGTTATTTACCGTGAGTGCGACAGTGTAACTGCACAGCGGTAGTGACAGCAAAGAGGGTGTTAAAGGATGCAAAAGCACAGTTCATTCACTTAGCCTCTGGGTTAAAATAACACACAATCTCTCACACGCAGGAACACAAGAAAAGTTGCATAGGCTCACACAATGTTATGCAATAGTATGTACACACACACACACACACACACACACAGAGTGATACGTCTACATATACAAGTACGCAATAACCAACCCCAATACACACAATTTCCTCAGGGTCACAATAACACATGAATCTTAGAAGAAAGTCCTTCTATGTCCCCCGTAAATGGCTTCTGAAGATATCTATGGGGAGCAGGATGGATAAAGGATGCCCTTTGTACTCAGCCGCATCCATCCATCTTGCAAGTATATATACTTAGACAATTTCCTCTCAACCATGCAGACACATCCATAGCATATTGTTGGGGATGGCCAGATGGCAGATGCTTTTTGCATATTTAATTAGCTTTGTTGCGTGTATAGAACAGTGGACCATGGCAATAATATGTATAGAGAAAATATATAGAGATACACCTTGTAATATAGGCGGCTGCTGGTCTTAAAGTTATTAAAGTGCTTGTGCTTTATTGTGTTGTGTCTCAAGGTGAACACTGGACTCAGGGGCAATATGCACAATCTCTTTATTAAAACAACTCTGGACAACTTCTGTTGATCTTGTCCAGATACTAAAGCGGCATTCTGGAAAAACTTTACTGGTTCCTGGTTAATAGAGGGCAGTGAATACATAAACGGATAAGAACAAAAAGACTCCATAGAACGGTGTACATTTTAGGACATCGTCAGGTCTCAGGAAAAGAGTCGTCAGGTATCAGGAAAAAAGTTGTCAGGTCTCAGACAAAAAAATGTCAGGTCTCAGAAAAAAAAATGTCAGGTCTCAGTTCTCAGGAAAAAAGTCATCAGGTCTCAGAACACGAGCTATCAGACAGAGAGAAAATCTTCCTGCAGGTGGCGCTGTTGTCATGTGCCAGCCAAATTGATTTCCAAATACGTCATCAACGTGTGACAGTGGAAGAACGTAAGGTCATTGAACTCACCGGAATTCTACCACAGTTCATGCTAGTAACAACACAACGGCTGTGTCCCAATTAAAAGACCTATTATGTCACCGTGACGCGACGACGCCTGTCCCAATTCGAAGTGTACTCCAAATGCGTACTCCAAATGCGCCGTCGATTTCCCCAAATATCAAGCGTGGTCCGGTGCACGCTTCATGGTCCCATATATTCCACAATTCATAGCGCAGCGGTGAATGTGGATAATTTTGCCGAGAAATACGGCAGACGGCAGAAGCGGGGCGGCCAAAGAGTAAACTTTCAAAAGTAAGTACTGAATATTATGTCACTTATTTACGTGCAAATGTTTAATAACGAAGAACATTGAAACATTACTGTTGGCCACATGTCAGCAAAGTTACAAATATTAGCGATGTTTGCACTAACTTGGTTTTAAAGCCTTTACTGTAAAATATACGCAGTTCAATAGTTGTCCTTAATCTGACAGATAATGTGATGCTTTTATGCATAATTAAAGTCAGTCATATATCCACAAACACAACAAGCTGAAAGTCAGTGAATGCTGCTCGGTTTGCAGTCCTGAATATCACGGCACAAGCAGGATTCACTGCACTGGTAATGTTAGCTATGTTATATTACTGCCTCTGTTCGGTGGTGTCGAGCCAAATTGACTTTAACACGTATTTGAACGAGCTGACGGTTCACTCGTTAAGCTGAAAGAAAGATGCTTTAATCACAGGAATCACACATGTGTCCACTGTACCATCTGGGAACTCTTCTTGTTTAGCACTCGTAATAACACAAACACTAAATCCTCCTGTTTGTAGCAGTGTATACACCTGAGACTGTCACCTGTCTGTCTGTCCTGCACTCTCTCTCTTTTTCTTTCTCTCTGATTGTGTAATAAAAGTATGAACACGTATTTATAAGTTACACTTGTGTTTGAATCCTGCAGCTTATCACACATTTGATTTCCATGTGTGACAACTAGAAGTGTCCAGAGTGAGGACAGACTGAAGGACCCACTGCTGCATGTGTGTGTGTGTGTACATATATATATATATATATATATACACACATAGAGGACAGTTACAAGTACTTGGGGATCCCACAGGCGATCCCACAGGCGAATGGGAACCATGAAGAGGCCGCTAGAAAAGCTGCAACCACCAAGTACCTGCAGAGGGTCAGGCAAGTCCTGAGGAGTCAGCTGAATGGTAAGAACAAGATCCGGGCCATCAACACGTACGCCCTGCCCGTGATCAGGTATCCTGCTGGGGTAATAGGCTGGCCAAAGGAGGAGATAGAAGCCACTGACATAAAGACAAGAAAGCTCCTTACCATGCATGGAGGGTTTCACCCCAAATCCAGCACCCTGAGGCTGTACGCTAAGCGGAAGGAAGGGGGCCGGGGACTGGTGAGTGTCAGCACCACAGTCCAGGATGAGACAAGGAACATCCAAGAATACATTGGGAAGATGGCCCCAACTGACCGAGTGCTCAGTGAATACCTCAGGCAGCAGAAACCCAAGAAAGAGGAGGGAGACGAGGAACCATCATGGAAGGACAGGCCCCTGCACGGTATGTACCACCGGCAGATAGAGGAGGTGGCTGATATCCAGAAAGCTGGACTGAAAGACAGCACAGAGGCACTAATCATGGCAGCACAAGAACAAGCTCTGAGCACAAGATCCATAGAGGCTGGGGTCTATCACACCAGGCAAGACCCCAGGTGCAGGCTGTGTAAAGATGCCCCAGAGACAATCCAGCACATAACAGCAGGGTGCAAGATGCTAGCAGGCAAGGCATACATGGAACGCCATAACCAAGTGGCCGGCATAGTGTACAGGAACATCAGTGCCGAGTATAACCTGGAAGTCCCGAGGTCAAAATGGGAGATGCCCCCAAGGGTGGTGGAGAATGACCGAGCTAAGATCCTGTGGGACTTCCAGATACAGACGGACAAAATGGTGGTGGCTAACCAACCGGACATAGTGGTGGTAGACAAACAGAAGAAGACGGCCGTAGTGATCGATGTAGCGGTTCCGAATGACAGCAATATCAGGAAGAAGGAACACGAGAAGCTGGAGAAATACCAAGGGCTCAGAGAAGAGCTCGAGAGGATGTGGAGGGTGAAGGTAACGGTGGTCCCCGTGGTAATCGGAGCACTAGGTGCGGTGACTCCCAAGCTAGGCGAGTGGCTCCAGCAGATTCCGGGAACAACATCGGAGATCTCTGTCCAGAAGAGCGCAGTCCTGGGAACAGCTAAGATACTGCGCAGGACCCTCAAGCTCCCAGGCCTCTGGTAGAGGACCCGAGCTTGAAGGATAAACCGCCCGCAGGGGCGTGCTGGGTGTGTATATGTGTATACACATATATATATATATATATATATATGTATATACACATTTATATACTCCAAGTGTGCGGTCTCTTAATTGGGACACAGCCAACGTAAGTTTAACTTGCTCTCCCTTTTGTCCATACTTTTGCCACAGTTGTGTTATATTAAGTTGCGGTTAGGTTGTGAAAGTTACATAACGCATATCAGAGAAGGAAAGCTAATTTTGTACGATAAACTAAGTCAGCACTATTTTTGTCTGGCTAATTCAGACTTCAACCCTAGAAGTTTTAAAACTCTTCTCAGATGCCTCTCACTGTTAAAACACAACACAGATTTACATTATTAAAGATATTAAAGACAAAGTGCATCTTTTGTCATTTTAGAGATTTGTCATGGAAACTGTATCTCATAAAACACATGCTTTTGAAATGCAGACTTACCTTATTTTATGCCTATATGAATTCAGTACACAGCTGATTTCCCTTTGTTTTAAGCCTTTCTTGAACAATGTTATTATCATTGTATCTTGAAAGGTTAAGTGTGACAACAACAGTCTAATTGATCACCCACCTCTTACACTGACCATAAGTAACTAACCGGTAAATTATTAAACCTTTTTAGGTGGTAATTACACTAAAAGCAGCATCTATTCAGTTTACACAAAGGAAATATTATGTGTAGCAAAAAAATACACTTCTTTGATATTCAATTCAATTCAATTTTATTTATATAGCGCCAAATCACAACAACAGTCGCCTCAAGGCGCTTTATATTGTAAGGTAGAACCTACAATAATACATACAGAGGTGTATGTATGAAAGAGGTGAACAGTAGTTACTAAATAAGTTGTACTTTTCTCATTTATTTTTAATGCTCGATAAAAAATAGTATTTTTGGAAGAGTCATAGAAACCAGCCAAAGTCGGATACTCCTTTCATCTTCAATGCAATATGTCATGACATATTGCAGCAAATCTATAAACAACAACAACAAAAAAAAACATATCGAGATCACAAAATATCTTGACAGTAGCAACAGAAAAAAGAGAAATAAAGAAAAACAGCGACAGAAAGGATGCAGGCTCCTCGTAAGCTTTCAGCTTGTCCATTCGCTGAAACGTATATAAAACAATTACAAACCAGTTTAAATTTAGATAATGTTTCAACACCACTGTCGCTAGCTAGAATGAATTAGACAGACAAAAATAGTGCTAACTTAGTTTATCGTACAAAATTAGCTTTCCTTCTCTGATATGCGTTATGTAACTTTCACAACCTAACCGCAACTTAATATAACACAACTGTGGCAAAAGTATGGACAAAAAGGAGAGCAAGTTAAACTTAAGTTGTGTCGTTAGGAGCATGAACTGTGGTAGAATTCCGGTGAGGTCAATGACCTTACGTTCTTCCACTGTCACAAGTTGATGACGTATTTGGAAATCAATTCGGCTGGCACATGACAACAGCACCACCTGCAGGAAGATTTTCTCTCTGTCTGATAGCTCGTGTTCTGAGACCTGACGACTTTTTTCCAGAGAACTGATACCTGACATTTTTTTCTGAGACCTGACAACTTTTTTCCTGATACCTGTCGATGTCCTAAAATGTACACCGTACTCAAGATAACACTAGGTGTGAAAATACAGTCCGATCAGCAGTCACTGAGAAGGTGGGAATGCTTTTGTAACTTACCCCACTTTGGACAAACAATATGGAACATGAGAAGATTTAAACACACACAACAACACTACACCCTCACACATGCAGCTGTTCACCTCATGGACAATATAAGTTTGAATAAAGCAACTCTAGCAATCTCATTAGATTAAAGTTCATTCACTCCCGTGGATTACAAAAGTGAAGCTGCTGTGTTCACGTCTTCATTTGCATGATGTATTTGTTATTATCATTTTTATCAGAAGCAAAACTTTACAAAGCAGCTGATGAAGGACAATTGGCTGTTTTGATCAGACAGGAAGCAGATCATTTTTTTGTGTGTGTCTATCAAGTGACCGCATGGCCAGCTTCTCTTTCACTGAATTCAGTTCAATTCAATTCCATTTTTTTTATATAGCACCAAATCACAACAGCGTTTGCCTCAAAGCACCTCAATGCTTTATATTATAAGGTAAAGACCCTACAAAAATAGAAAGGAAATCTCAATAAATGGCCCCCTTTGAGCAAGCACTTGGCGGAAGTGGGAAGGAAATACTCATCCATCTGCTGCAACTACGTGGCTTTGGGGCTGGACAAAACCATAAATTTAAAAAACTTTCTACTACACTCATCTGGTTTTTAGTTGATTAAGCATATCAATAAGCAAGTAAAAATAGTTTTAAAAAGTTTGTCAGGAGTGTGTATAACTTTACTAAGAGGAAAAACTCCATCACGGAGGCTCCGCTAAACGAAAATACTGCATTTCACACCACCCACAGTCCTCCAAGTATTATTTCAAAAATTGCCCAGAGCAAAACATAGAGGCTATTAGGCAATGCTTTAGCACAGAATAACCCCACCCGCCTGTTGGTAAGATGGTTATTGCCTACTATCCAGACTGATTTGTGCAGCTCTCCCCACCAACAGCACCGCCTGCACTCAGAAAGTGCTGAGTTAGCCCACTCTTAACAAAATTTACCACCCTGAGTTTGTGGTAGTGCACCTAGATACCCATTTCAGATTTTTCCGGGTGTTATTTTCTGGTTTATTTGGTGGTTTCTTTACATTATTTATCTCTTAGTGTCTCTTCTGGGGTTTTTGCCCTTCCCTACTTTTTATATAGAGACAGGGAGTATTTCCCCAGGCTGGAACACCTGCAAAGGTTTTACAGAATAGCTCTGAACTGATTTTAGGTTAGGATTGACTGAGATTATTGGCTTTATAATGTCCTGCTTCTTTTTGCCACAAGATTTATTCTGTACTCACACATGTGTATGTATATATTTATTTATTTATTAGGGGTGCAACGATACACAAAATTCACGGTTCGGTTCGATACTTTGGTGTCACGGTTCGATATTTTTTTGATACAAAAAAATGTTCATGCCTATTAAACATATTAGGTCCCCATAAGGAGATCATGTGCTAACGGCTGTCTAAATGACTCGGGTAAAGTTTGTAACATGCGTGCTTGTTGTTTTTGTCTGCTTCCACTTGTCTTTGCACTAGGATGATGTCGGAGTAAATGTGCAGTCATATTCGTTGGGTTCCCACTAGTGCTGTCAGCGTTAATCTCGTTGAAATGACGTTAACGCCACAACACGGCAAATCTCCGTTAACGAGCTACCACGGATCGCTCCGTGCGTGCAGTTGGACGGCGTCAACACGTTAACAAGCTAACTGCGCTAACGCACTAGTTCCCACCCATGTAATTGAGCATTGCGTGGCACATCCGACATACTATTTTACTTTTGTTCATGACGCGCTTACCTTCAGGGTCATACTTCACATGAAGACCAAAATAGTTCCAAACGCCAGATCTGAATTAGGGTGGGGGAGATTCAATTTGCCATGTTGCAACAAGCTTAGCTTCTGTCTCGCTAGCTTGCGCTGCGCTCAGTGGATCTGCGCTCGACAGTGCAGCCTAGGCGGATAAGTCGAACGCAGATCCACTGAGCTCTCAACACAGACAGCATCGTCAGAAGAAAAGTTGATAAAATAAATTACAAATTTTGTATTGTTCGATACATATGCGTACCGAACCGAAAGCACTGTATCGAATGGTTCAGTATCGATACGAGTATTGTTGCACCCCTAATATATATTCAATTCAATTTTATTTATATAGCGCCAAATCACAACAAAAGTCGCCTCAAGGCGCTTCATAGATACAGAAAAAAACCCAACAATCATATGACCCCCTATGAGCAAGCACTTTGGTGACAGTGGGAAGGAAAACTCCCTTTTAACAGGAAGAAACTTCCGGCAGAACCAGGCTCAGGGAGGGGCGGCCATCTGCTGCGACCGGTTGGGGTGGGAGAAGGAAGACAGGATAAAGACATGCTGTGGAAGAGAGACAGAGGTTAATAACAGATATGATTCAATGCAGAGAGGTCTATTAACACATAGTGAGTGAAAAATCCCCATGGGACTCCTCGGCAGCCTACGTCTATTGCAGCATAACTAAGGGAGAGAAAGTGTCTGTCTCCCGAATCCAAACTGGAAGCTGATTCCACAGAAGAGGGGCCTGAAAACTGAAGGCTCTCCCTCCCATTCTACTTTTAAATACTCTCTCTCTCTCTCTCTCTCTATATATATATATATATATATATAATAGGGGTGCAACGATACACAAAATTCACGGTTCGGTTCGGTTCGATACTTTGGTGTCACGGTTCGATATTTTTTCGATACAAAAAAATGTTCATGCATTTTTAATTTGTCATTTATTAAAATTATAAATATATATTTTAACTCAAAAGTACAGTTTTTAAATTTAACCCTAACCCTTGTGCGTGTTTTTTATTTTGACAGCGAATGCGCACCTGCGGACCACTTATGTGCAGCCCTGGTTATTTAGCTCATCATATTGCAGCCACAGAAATTCTTTTGTCCATGAAACCATAAAGCTGCACTTTCTTTTTGCCTTATAGTCTGATTTGTCATAACTTCTCCGTTTTGTGGTAAGCTTTTCTTTGGCTGTCACTTCTTCACCCTGACCTGTCTTATTTGGCTCAGCAGAACTGAAATGCTTTTACACACGCACTCACATAAGCTCAGCGATTCTCTGCGCGATCAACCTCTCACATGTTTAAGCTTGCTGCGGGAGATTTCACTTGTCATGTTTGCATAGTAAGCTAACGATTAATAAGACGATGTCAGAGGAATTGGTGCACAAATTATCATCACTCACAGATCAGTGCTGTCGCTCTCTATACACAGTTCGCACGATTGCAAAGTGAAAGCAAAAAAACAAGCGCAAATTCAAACGCGACTTCAATATGTCACATATTGACAGAGGCTCACCGATGCCAATGACATAATTACCCAGCTACATTTCTGAAAGAATGCAAAAGCATTGACATATATTTTTCCTACAATAGCCTGACGGGCAGGGAAGAGATAGATTTTGGTAGCCCGACTGAAAAAATCGCTAGCTTCGGGACGTCGGGCTAGCGATATTGCAAGCCCTGTATCTGATTGAGGAATCACTCATCTTTGGAAAAGAGAGTTTATTACAGAGAAATGGCTCTTTCCAAAATAAAAGCTATACTATCTGCTTCTTCTGGGCTATATTCTCAGCAGCATAAGGAGAATCATGTGCTAACAGCGGTCTAAATGACTCGGCTAAAGTTAGTAGCATGCTTGCTTTTTTTTGTCTGCTTCCACTTGTCTTTGCACTAGGATGATGTCGGCGTAAATGTGCAGTCATATTCGTTGTGTTCCCACTAGTGCATTCAGGTTAATCTCGTTGAAATGACCTTAACGCCACAACACGGCAAATCTCCGTTAACGAGCTACCGCCGATCGCTCCGTGCATGGGGCTAGACGGCCAACACGTTAACGAGCTAACTGCGCTAACACGCTAGCTCCCACCCATGTAATTGAGCATTGCATGGCACATCCAACATACTGTTTTACTTTAGTCCATGACTCGCTTACCTTCAGGGTCATACGTCACATGAAAACCAAAATAATTCCAAACGCCAGATCTGAATGAGGTTCAATTTGCCTGTTGCAAGGAGAGCTTAACTTCTGTCTCGCTAGCTTGCCCTGCGCTCTTCCTTCTGACTATGCTGTCTGTGTTGAGCGCTCAGTGGATCTGCGCTGGACAGTGCAGCCTAGGCGGAGTAGTCGAACACAGATTCACTGAGCGCTCAACACAGACAGCATCGTCAGAAGGAAAATTGATAAAATAAATTACAAATGTTGTATTGTTCGATACATATGCGTACCGAACCGAAAGCACTGTATCGAACGGTTCAATATCGATACGAATATCGTTGCACCCCTAATATATATTAGGGGTGCAACGATATTCGTTGCACCCCTGTCTGACAGACAGCATCGCTGTCTGACAGACAGCGATTTTTTCAGTCGGGCTACCAAAATTCTATCTTTTCCCTGCCCGTCAGGCTATTGTAGGAAAAATATATGTCAATGCTTTTGCATTCTTTCAGAAATGTAGCTGGGTAATTATGTCATTGGCATCGGTGAGCCACTGTCAATATGTGACATATTGAAGTCGCGTTTGAATTTGCGCTTGTTTTTTTGCTTTCACTTTGCAATCGTGCGAACTGTGTATAGAGAGCGACAGCACTGATCTGTGAGTGATGATAATTTGTGCACCAATTCCTCTGACATCGTCTTATTAATCGTTAGCTTACTATGCAAACATGACAAGTGAAATCTCCCGCAGCAAGCTTAAACATGTGAGAGGTTGATCGCGCAGAGAATCGCTGAGCTTATGTGAGTGCGTGTGTAAAAGCATTTCAGTTCTGCTGAGCCAAATAAGACAGGTCAGGGTGAAGAAGTGACAGCCAAAGAAAAGCTTACCACAAAACGGAGAAGTTATGACAAATCAGACTATAAGGCAAAAAGAAAGTGCAGCTTTATGATTTCATGGACAAAAGAATTTCTGTGGCTGCAATATGATGAGCTAAATAACCAGGGCTGCACATAAGTGGTCCGCAGGTGCGCATTCGCTGTCAAAATAAAAAACACGCACAAGGGTTAGGGTTAAATTTAAAAACTGTACTTTTGAGTTAAAATATATATTTATAATTTTAATAAATGACAAATTAAAAATGCATGAACATTTTTTTGTATCAAAAAATATCGAACCGTGACACCAAAGTATCGAACCGAACCGAACCGTGAATTTTGTGTATCGTTGCACCCCTAATATATATATGAGTAAATATATACTCATGGCTAGGGCTGGGCGATATGGCCTAAAATTCATATCGCGATATAATTTGAAGTATGTGCAGTAACGATATATATCACGATATATTCTTTTCTTCTGTATAACGTATTTCCACACTATAAGGCACACTTAAAATCCTTTAATTTTCTCAAAAATCGAGAGTGTGCCTTATGTATGAATTCTGGTTGTGCTTACTGACCTCGAACCGATTTTGGCGTGCAGAAATCTGTTAAAAAACAGAGTACAACTTTGATAAGCCGCACTGCTTGATGGATTGGCAGAGCATTACGGCTGCCGTAGTGAGGAGCTTTGCGGAGTAATCTGGGTCCAAAACTCCGTCTGCTTCAGGTCCCAAAGTCAAACGAACACTAATTGTTAAAAACGGTCTAAATTCTTTCATCTTTAATTAAATCATCAGCGTTGCTGCTTTACCAGGTGTAACAATTAAGTTTAACATCCAGGCATCCATGAAAACAGAATTTATTTAATTTAACGGAGTTAGAAGTTAACAGGAAGTTAGCTCACTAGTTTCCACCTAAACATGACATACCATGTTCTGACTGAGAGATTTTTGAAACTAATTAAAACATACAGCTCTGCTACAACTTCCAACATACAGTAAATGAAGGCAGGAAACTAAACAGCAGTGGCGTTTGCAGGGTTACTGAAGTTGGACTACCTGGTATATAATGTTGTGCTACGTGATTGCTAGCGACACAGCTATGTTAGCATAACATTAGCACAGTGAAGCTGGAGGATGAACGACAACTTTTTTTTCCACTCCATAAAAGTTAACGTGAGGGATTCTGGTGGTTAGGGACAAATGCAATCGCATAGCAGGATGCTATACACGAGGCAAACTTCAGTCAGGAGAACAACTGAGATTATTCATCCACAATACGAGGTTAGTTATTAATATACTGCAGCAACATGGGAATAGAACAGCTGCGAGAGAATTCAACATTAATGAATCAATATTACGGAAGTGGAGGAAGCGCAGTTTTTGGCTTTCCCCATATTTCAACAGTGCTTCATCTCTTTGCTATGGCTGTCGCTCGCCATAATTTGCAGATGATAATGGTTTTAGCCGCTGCGATGCTTTCGACTAAAACAGGCGCAGCTTGATGATATCATCAGCATGCGCTATTGCGATAGAGCGATACAGTCAAAATCGATTTTGACTACATCTATCGCTAGATGTAGCTAGATGTAGCGATAGTACATCGCTACATCTAGCGATGTACTATATATATATATATATGAGTATTGCCAAAAGTATTCGTTTGTCTACCTTCATTGGACTGGACTTGTCCACACACTCTAGAGTAGTGGAAGTATGCTTTACACCACTGCATCTGGTTTGTATTGTGCTTGGTGATGTAAGGTTTGGATGCAGCTGATCAACCATGGAAACCTGTTTCATAAAGCTCTCTGTGCTTGAGCTAATCTGAAGAGCACATGAAGTTTGGAGGTCTTTAGCGACTGATTATGAAGAATATTGATGATGTCTGCACACTATGCAACTTAGCATCCACTGACCTTGCTCTATGATTTTATGTGGCCTACCAATTTTTGTCTGAGTTGCTTTCATTCCCTTTCATTACTTCCACTTTGTTGTAATACCACCAACAGTTCACAGTAGAATGTTTACTTGTAAGAACATTTCAAGACTGGACTAGTTGTACAGGTGGCAGCCTATCATGGTACCATGTTGGAGATCACTGAGCTCCTGAGAGCCACCAATTCATATACAAATGTTTGCAGAAGCAGTCTGCACACCAAGGTGCTTGATATTATACACATGAGGCCATGGACGTGATTGGAACACCTGCATTCAATAATTTGGATGGGTGAGTAAATACGTTTCGCAATATAGTGTATATATACCATCCTTAACCACCAGCAGCAAGCTACCAGAGGCCTGGAAGCATGACAGTCCTCTGCAGTATTTTTGCTGTTCCTAGGTCTGCACTCTTCTGAAAAAAGATCACATATGTCACCCACATATTCGTTCAGTTTTGGGGTCATTGTCCCGAGTCTAAATGTGTAAATATTTACACATATACAGAGAGTAAATATGTTTACTTCTGCAAAAACAGTTTCTATTATGGCTAGCATCACATATAAAGCACTGGGACATGACCACATGGCAATGAACACCTGCACCAGCACAAGCATAAATGTCGACAATGATTAAAAAAAACAACAAAAAAACAAATGTCGACAATGATGCTTTCCACTTCAATGGTTAGGTTTAAGGCTCTACAAAGATTCCTTGCAAATGTCTAAACCATGCCTTAGACTATACAAGATTTTGTAGAAATGCTGGCAAAGTGAGAAAAAAAATGTTTTCATACTAGCGATGACTTTCTTTGTCGCGTTAATGTTTTCCTACATTTTTCTAATCTTGGATCATTTCTCTGTTTCATGGCCTTCTACGTAATCCTTCAGTCTATGCCCTTCTGTCTCCATCCTCATCCTATTTCAATTTTTCTATCTGCCAATACCCAGGCTCTGAGTCTGCCCCAAGGCATGTCCCATACTTTATAACACTGCCTTCATTACCTAGCCCACTGCAGCTGGTCATAAATGGAAAAAAGGGGAGGGTAAAGACAATATGAGAGGAAAAGGGTGGAGAAAAACAAAGAAATAAGTATACAAAAGAAAAGGGTCAAAAACTACTGATTGAGTCAAATGTGAGAAAACAGTGAGGTAAAGAGCAGGGGAATAAGAGTAAAAAGTTGATCATTTAAGCAGGATATAGGGGCATGCTGAAACATGGGTGAAAAAGAAGGGAAATGCAAAGCCATAAAATCAAAGTTGGATAGTGGCTGGATGAAAAATGCCACCGCCATAAAATAATATTAAATGGGCCTGGCCTTATGGCACTGATGAATACAGATGCCAAACTAGATAGGTCTTTGGCTAGTTGGGGTTAGCTAATTTGAACAGCCATCCTACCTGTGAGGGCAGTAAAAAGAAATAAAAAAATAAATAAATGAAAGGAATGGAAATGAAACGTTCCCTGTCAGTTACTCAGTTTACACCCCCACATTTCCATCTCTTAGTGCATTCAGATGTCACTAAAAATAGTGGCCAGCAAGAGAGTTAGCCATGTCTGCAAGGATTTATTATTAATATCACTAAAATGAACAACTACATACCAGAGCAGAAATCACTCCACTGCTGCTTTAAGCGAATATAATGTACGATGAGAGTTATACCTTCTTTCACCCTTGCACACTCAAATTACACCTTATTTTACCACCCTTCCCCCTCCACCACCATGTCAATAAATGGCCCAGAGGGGCTGTGAATACTGGCAAACTGATGACGGTTGAGTAAAAAGAGACCCGCTAAAATCTGATCAGCCTTATTGACCGGAAGATATTGAAAAGACAGCTGGAAATCTTAATTACTGCAACATCCTGGTATTACCATTTTATCACATTTGAACTAGATTTACAGATGGCCTTTTTACAGATAAAAATAGAGACATTATACTGCATGATGATGAAAGCCATATGTGCTCATATCTGCTGTTTTTGTTTATGAGTGACAAATGCTACTCATACTTTACGTAATAATGTTTATGAACTGCGACCAATATATTTATATACTTGACCAATATGATAAAAAAACTTTCAATCTGCATTAATTTACTGTTGCAATGATCCTTGAATCCTTATATATTTCCACCTGCCTAAATTTCAGTTATTTTCTTTTATTTCTTTCTTTGATGTATCACAGCACCACAGAAAACCTACAATGAATGGTTATTTTTCCAGAGAAAAATAGCAATTTGTCCTACAAGAGCCTCTAGTGAGGTCAAGATCATTTCAAGCATGCACTGCATTGTACCTCCTTTATAAAGAAGGAGTCAATAAATAAAAGGCAAAAAACAAAAATCACATTTTAGATAAAGCCGCCCAAATCATGGGGACAAGTAGAGTGTTCTTATCTCCTCATGGTCTGTGGGACAGATTATAACTAAACCATACTGCATCTTATGTGTGCACTCACTATGTCCAGGGTTTTTTGCTCATAAATGCTTCATTCTTTTTTCGAAGACTGCATTCAAAATAAATTATTTTGTGTCAAATACAAGAAAAACTGATTTTATAAAGTGAAAGGAAAAACAAAGTAAAACAATAAAGCTCAACATTCGGAATATTGGTATAGTCGTTATTGGTCTAAGCCAGTAGATATACTGCAATACATTTACACATGACTATATTTTCGTCTGATGTATTCTTTTATGCCACTCTGTATCTCCCTGTCTCTCTATCATTGTCTGGCAGTCGGCCTTTCAGATCAGCAAAACACAGTTTCCTTATCTTGTCTCCACCTAGCAAACTGATATAAAAGCTTCACCTTACTCGACTATGTATGAGACAGTGACTTTATTTTTTTTATGGCAGTTTGCCAAACTCCTCCTGGCCATTTATAATGTCTAAAGCTCTGGTGTGATTTTGGCAATGTCCCAATGGTTCTCCTAGTTTTTCAGTCTTATAATAATTTGGCCTTAGCATCATTTTCCCACTCTGCAGGTGTTCTCCACATTGCAATGTGGCTCTGCTCATATAGTGTGTCTTCCTCTTTCCCTTTCATCCCCAAGCCTATATCTTCTATCTCTCATGCTCCATGCGTCACTTTGTTGCTCCTGTCCTTTTTTACCCTCCTTTCAACAATGTACGTTTGTCTTTATCTAAATGTAACGTTTGACAAAACCTTCAACTATGTCTGCTCTTTGAATTAACCGTGATGTAGTAGCTCAGTAGAAAGGGGTGGGAGGCATAGGTGACCCCAAACTGTCATGGAAACCAATGTCACATGTTATCAATGACTCACCACCCTTAACCACCAGGAACCAAGAGTAAGGAAACTGTACAGAGCAGCAGAAAGTACGCAGTGTCTTCAATGGATGGATGCATACACATGCATATAAACTCATTCTATCAAAAACTTGTAATTTTTCAGTCCTTGATATGGACAGGTATATTTGACATAAATCTCCAAGGTATACCAAAAGGAAAAAGAAACATTGTGTGACTGGTCCAAATATGCACTGAGAAAATGACCAGAATAGCAGATCCTAGCATAGTCTGAACAAACCAGAAGCGTCGATAAAAGCATGAATTATAGCTGTACAAGCCTTTTAAGAGGTCAGATATTAATATATTAGCTTCACATGCTGACCATAAGATATGTGTAGCTCAGTTAGAGTTTCTGCCACAGTGGGAACTGAGAATTGCCTTTATGATCAAATATAGCTTGTTGTTGAAATGCATTTGAATCTTTTGGATTTTTCACTGACTTATTACAGTTGCTATATAAACTTTTAGTAAGAGAAATCATTAGCACAATCTAACTGATATCTAAAATTACAATCTGTTAGATTGTGCTGTGTCAAAGAAATATGATACGAGTAGATGGTGCCTGAAATTTGGATAAACGAGGCTCTATTGTGACAGTGTAATTGTAACATGTCATATTAAGCATATGGCTGGGAAGTAATGGCAGGCTCATTGTGGTTTGTGCTCATCACCTCCATCTGCTCATCCATCTGGCTTGACAAATACAGCTGATTTGCAAGTAAACTATGAAACTTCTCGAGTCGCACTAATTGGGGGACCTCTGATCAGACTGTGTTAAAATGACCTAATTAATGCTGTATTATAATGCTTATAAGATTCGCAGTTATGCCTGTGAATACAACGAGCATGCTAAATTCACTACTCCATTGGAAATTGTCCCTCTTTAGCAGTGCGTTATTCAGTGATAACAGTTATTTGGAAAAGAAGTGATTGAATCCAGAATTTGCTAAATGAATTAACTTTGTGCAGATCAAAGAAAGAGTCCCAAAAATGAAATATGTGTCTCCTACGTCACTGATATGTGACAAACACAATGAGCTAAAGAAAAGCAGGGGGGAAAAAAATCAGCGTTTACCTAATTTAGACCTGGGAAGATCTGCCAGATTATTTACATAAATCTGCTCAAACAAAAAAAAACATGATTGATTTTTAGAGGAAAAATAAATAATACTGACATAGTGACTCTGCAGAAACCTCTGTGCGCTATGCGTCTCAGCATACGGTGAATCCGCTCTGTGATTTTACATGGCCTACCATTCTGTGGTTACCATATTTTTTGGACCATAAAGTGCACCGGATTATAAAGTGCACTGTCAATGAACTCAGTTGTTCTTCTGTTTGGTCCGTTTACAGCATCCTGCCATGCGATTCCATTTGTCCCTGACCATCAGGAACCATCGCATCAACTTTTATTGAGTGGAAAAAGGTTAGCATTCATCCTCCAGCTTCACTGTGTTTATGTTATGCTAACATAGCTGTGTCGCTAGTGATCACGTAGCACATCATTATATACCAGCTAGTCCAACTTCAGTAATTCTACAAAAGTCACTGCTGTTTAGTTTTCTGTCTTCATTTATGTTGGAAGTGACAGCAGAGCTGTACGTTTTAATTTTTTCATTAATCTCTCAGTCAGAACATGCTACATCATAGGTGGAAACTAGTGAGCTAACTTCCTGCTAACTTCTAACTCTGTTAAATTTAATAAATTCTGGATGTTAAACTTAATTGTTACACCTGGTAAAGCAGCAAAGCTGCTCATTTTATTAAAGACAGTTTTTTACTCTCAGTGATGCTGTTTGTTTGAGTTTGGGACCTCAAGTAGAGTTTGGACCCGGATTACTCTGCGAGGCTCCTGACTACGGTAGCCGTAATGCTCCGACAATCCATCAAGCGTTTTTTTGTAATTTTGTCAATCTCATAAGCTGATGCCAATCAGTTTTCTAGGCTATGTGGTGGCTAAAAGTATGATTTTTACAGATCCCCTGAGCAGTTCTTACCATCAAAAATAATCTCTCATGTTCCTGTTCTCTCCTGTCTATCTCACACCTTTATCCGTCTCTGAGTGTCACATATTAAGTGTCACAACATTACATATAGCTAACAGACACATCTTGTGACAAATTGCCCAGATGTAATTTGTGTGCTTGGTGATATTTATCAAGTTGACTGAAATGCTGCAATTGAAATTACCTTCCACTTGACAGAAAACCCCCCAAAAATCTTTATCCTCGCTTTATTTATTTAGTGTTAGCTAGATGCTGATTACTGCATCCATAGCTTTACACTTTTATTTATACAATAAACACAAACAGGGATGAGAAGAAATAATGTTGTGTTGAATTTTGACTGTTAAAGAAATAAAAAAATGTACAAATTAGTGTTTTAATATTTTTCTTTTTAGGAACATTTAATGACAAGGAAATTTTATAAAGTTGTATTTGGCATATAGTATTACTGATCAATAAAATTTGAATAAAAACTAAAATGTTGTTGCAAGTTTTGGAAATATTAAATTGGTTACCTTTGTAAAAAACATTTTTATACAGGCTGAGGTTGATATTATAGTATATAACAGATAATTCCCCCTTTTTACATGTTCCTTATTGAATATTTTACATCACAAGCATTTAACTAAATGTTGCTCTCTTGAGAAATGTAAAGTACAGTAAATTCACTTTTTTATGTGGATGTCGCAATCTGTAATGTGACAAAAAAATAAAATAAATCCCAGTACAAGGACTGATACAAGGAACAAGAAACACTCTCACACAGGATCAACTACTTGAGGTTTTTAAAGTAGAAAGGATTTTTTAAAATCCTGTTCTCTTGGCTGATCAGAAGGAAGACGGGATACATTTAAGTGCTTTTCTCTGTTGGTCTGATCCATATAACTGTGGACACAGAGACGCCATTATCTGCAATTGTGACTTTCTTGATGTCTCTGTATGCTCCACCATCAAGGTGACACCACCGCACTTGTCAGGAACGCACATGTCAGATTATAGAAGATGCTTTTTGCTTGAAGGCAAAGGTTTTGTTAAAGACTCAATCACACTATCCATGTCTCAAGCCGTATGCCCACACACAGTGTCTGCCAGCAAGGGAAAATAATTAGGCCACGGTGGCTGTCAGAAGCATAGCGATCCATTAGTAACAGATCTTTCATATTACTGTCAGTCTTTACAAAGTTAACTGGAGACTGATGAGAAGGGCAAATGGAAACCACAATTGTCAAAAGAAAGCCTCTTCTGTTACCATTTACAGCAGTAACCGTGCCCACACATGTCAGTACAAGAAATCAATGAAACTAATACCTGTTCAAATGAATCGTTAACTGAATACATTTAACAAATGACTGGAAGAAGCCTTTTTCTTTTCAGGAGTCATCAGTTTCTACTGGCAGAACATCCACACCTCCTAAAAATTACCAAGAGGGACATGATTAGGGTGCATTTTCTGAGTACTATGCTGAAATGTTATTCATCAACATTGCTTTTCCACACTGCATTGCAGAAAAGGATAGATTCTGACTACAATGTTATGCCATTACTCAGAAATTAAACATCTGTATTTGCTGTCTAGTGAAGTAAACATGGCAGACCTGTGTATTTGAAACAATGAACATCTATTAAGACAGTTTAAAGGAATTAAAATTATAAATTAAAATGATCAAAAGATGCCACATGTGGTAACAACTGAGCAACTTCATTAAAGAAAAAATGTTCTCCCATGTGATTACACGTTATATTTTTTTTAATGACACCAGAAAAACAGAAAGTAAATACAGTTAATATGAATGCATTAAAGAAAGCTTAAATTCACATTCTGCAATTTGAACATAACCAGTAGTGTCATTACATAAAGTATGTGTTCAAACTCAAGCGCTATCCTCCTCACCCCATGCACATATAAATACAGCAATGCTTACCATAATTGACCATAATACTCACACAATATTTTTATTATAAACACACCCAGGAGAGGTCTGGCTTTGCCTGAGATAACTTCAAGGTCACTGAACTTCTATTAGTGAATTATACCATAGCAAAGTGCTAATTAATTGGGCCTAATGTGAGACAATGGGCGGATTGTCGCCCATTTTCCTTGGAGGAGATACAGTGCTATGCTCTGCTAGTGTCTTGGGTGTGCTATTTCAGGTCAAACTAAATCTTGTTTTTGCCATAGTTAATTTGGAAAGCTTTGTTAAATCGCATAGTATATTTAACAATGACCTAACATGCATTCTTGTTAAACTTACATTTCTGAAGCAAGAAGCATATAGAAATGCTAAAGGGTGTATAGATGCAGGCTTGCCAACATCACTCCTACAGCTTTTTAAATGTCATCCTTTAACTTCCGTATCTATTTTAGAAAATCTTTGGAATTTCGTGATTAGCAAAATACATCATGGATATTTTTGTAATTTTTAAAAAATGTATCCAAAAGAGAACAAAGATTAGAATTAGCTAGAGCTGGTGAAGAAAATAGACTGTAATTGTTATGCAGATACCATCTGAAAGTCATTTGATTGTAAATTATGTGTTTTATGTTATTACCGATTGTTTTAAAATTGTTTTTGAATGTTATCACAGTTTCCCCATTATTGCAGAGACGTTCAAATTTTGACAAAATTATTTTATCATGTTACTCATGTCACATGCCACAATCAACCATATGGCAAATTACCTTTAATTCTGTAACTTATTAAAAAGACAGCATTAGCCTACCTTGAAGAAAGTGCAGGGTTTGTTTTTTTTCCCATGGTGGTGTTTTGTTCAATCACACACTGTGCATGAGTCCACAGGGGGAGAAAAGGCCAAATAAACATTGAGCTTAATAATTAGCTTTCTCATAAAGCAGATATGAACGAAACCTTGAAGCTGAATGTTGAAAGGGAATGAAAGCTCTCCCCTTTGCCGTTACCAAAAGGACTTTAAATATCACAAAGATGAATTTAATCAAAAATAGGTATTCATGAGGAGCAGGACAATAGCTCCTTCACCTTTTCATACCACTATGCCTTCATATATCTATGGAACATCTTTGCGTGTTGAGTCAAAAAACCCCCACAATGCACTATGAGACTAAATTAGATTTGATAGAAAGACTCTTATGACAATAGTATGCAAAACAGGTGCAGGAGGACTGTCGAGCACATACACTGACACACACATTTACCTGTCTGCACATACTGTACAATTCATTTTCTCAGAAAGAATAGATATACAGGATGTCTCTTTTGCTTACAAATAGACTTCAGGACATGTTCAGTATCTGTGTCGAGCTCATTTCTTTGAAAAAACACTGTGGATATGCTGTATGTGACTGGTTGTGAACTCTACCTTAGTATTCCATCATATTAGTTCTGAAATGGGATCCGACAAGGATGTGATGATAATGTGGTAGCAGTGGAGGTGATAATAATAATATTCTGCTTGTTATGAAGATCAAATGAGAATTCGGAGTGAATAGGCTAGTTCCATATGATGTAGGTGTGCTTTACTTCATATGGTGAGTCAAATTATTTAATTTGCATATTTGACTGGAGGTTAAACAGAAGTAATGCGAATCTTTGAAATGCAGAAAGCAGAGAACATGACCAAAATCCACGTCTATTTCTCTGTGTAGTGTATACCGTATAATATAATAAAAAAATAAAAAACATCGCCCTCATCCTTGGACACCACCACTTTTTAATTAATTACATTCTAGGGTCATATTTGCTATATTTTTGTACAGCTATACATGGATTTCTTTTCAGATGGAATTACTAAGGATACATAAGAAAACTGAATGTTACTGACATTTGTTTTACCTGGCGCTAAACTCAAAAGAAAATCTGTATAGTAAAAGCCCTTTACAGGACTATGTGTAAAAATACCAACAAGTTTTTAAAAAACATGTTATTTTGCTATTAATCTATGAACCTCAAAACTCAGAACCTCATGTAGTGAGAGACACCATTTGGCTACACCGTTTGGTTACTGTATATAGCAAGTGCTGGATGACTTCTCTTCATACCGTCGACAACGGGGATCAGAAGTATGTATTTTTTTCACACTATAAATAATTCAGCAGTGATACCCATGTCAAATTTGGACCCTGTCATCTGAATGTCACAGCACAAATCGAGAATCATCAGACCAGGTAATGTTTTGTCAATCTTCTATTGTCTGATTTTGGTGAGGTGATTCGCATGAATTGTAATCTCGGTTTCATGTTTTGACTTGATAGAAGTGGCACATGGTGAGGGCTTCTGCTGCTATAGCCCATCTGCTGAAAGGTTTGATGGTTTTTGATTTCAGATATGTTCTTCTGCACACTTTTGTTGTAATAACTGGTTATCTGAGTTGCTTCTTCTATCTTCCTAATTAGCTCAAAGCAGTCTGGCCATTGTCCTTTCTATGGTATATACTGTTCAGGTAAACTGTGTTTTCTTGCCAGTTTTTATATGTTTCTTTGACAAGTAAGCATCCTAAATCCAACATTTGATGTAAGTTTAGTGAATAAAATTACACCATAGTTAAACTGTAGCTTACAGACCGTGACTGGGTCCAGTTTCACCTGAGATAAGTGAAAAACACAACACCATGTGCAATTGATTCCTGTCCCAAAGTCACTGAGTATTTTAATGGAAAGACTCACAGGTGTACTCCCTGTTGTCATTTGTTGCATAAACCCAGAGGAACAACTTTTAAAACAGATGGAGGTAACTAACAAACCTTCACCTCCTTGTAATATTATTGTTCAGTTCAAAAGTGGGTGGAAATATCTTGTTTGGATTTTTGATTTAAAACCAGCTGGAAGCACCACATTTTTGCTAATCCTTTTGTTTAGAATAAGCTTTAGGTGCTGACGGAACGTATTTTATAAATGCAACCTGTTGAGGGGTATCTTATCAAAGTTGCAGATGAGTGCAAACTATTTTGCTTAGATGTCTAACCCCTATTCCTCTGATAATGTCTCATATTTGAGTAGGCGGGGCTCAGTTGATCCCTGACATGACACATCAAATGACTCGATTATGAAAGAAAGTTGACAACCATAGTCATGATATTGCTTATCTCCAACTGGAGTTTTAGGTTTTGTCGGGCCACATAACACAAATACTAGCTATGTTGCACTTGTTTCATAGTACACCCTTGATCGACAAGGTTTTTTTTTTTCCAGAAGAAAAGTAACCTTTAACCAAGTGCCAAAATGCTAAGAATACTAAAAACACATGCACTAAAACAGGCTATCTGACAAAGGCAATAAGGGCTGGAGGACACTGTGGAAACAGGTGGTGAACAAAACACAGCTGAACACATAGCACAGGTGAAAACAATCAGGAAAGACTGACAGGAGGGAGTAATTCTAAAATCAGACACAGCTGAAAAATAGCCTTAATAGTGAAATGAGAAACACCCCAACACAATGTGACTGGGACATGAATCCTGAAATAAGACAGGGGCTGAACACACAATTAAGAACCTCAAAGTAGTAAGTGAAGCTACAGTAGATACAAAATGAGGAATTGCAAGCTAATAGTAGAATAGAAACCAAAAAACAAAACCCAAATACTACAAGAACAATAACAACAAAAGAAAAATAGTCCATCACTGGAAACATGAACCAAAACACAGGATTGCACAGTAACGACTTTTCACTAGGAAAATCTAGAACATACACAAAAAACCCTCCAAGAAATCACAGACTCCGTTACATCACAAGAAAACAAGCATAATAAAGAAATCAAAACATGGATCTAAAACTTCAAACAGTTGGATAATAAAACTGAATGTTAAAGTGGACATGAAACACTACATATTTAAAGGCTAATTTACACTATTGAGCCCTGCTGTCAAAAACCGATAGATTTAAGTCTGTCTGTGAAGCTGCATTTAAGAAAAAAGAGCTTAAAGTTAAAGTTTTTAAAACATGTTTAACACCATCTTGTGCCAGTACAGAACGTGACATCACCTTGTTGGTTGGTTTACATTGGTAAATAGGTTTATATTAGCTAACTAGTGACAGAATTGATAACTCAGTGGAAAACAAAGGGGCTAAATAATGTCAGTTTTTGAGAGTAGGGTTCCTTCATACATATAGTGTTTTATGTTCCCTTTAAGTATATTTACTTCTAATCAAATACAGTCAGACCATGGCATGGCATATTATCAGACCCCAACACAACCTAAAGTTGTTTTTTTATATACATTTTATTGCAGAGCCAAGTGAACAAGGGAAAAGTCAACTTTAATGAAAGGTGTTTGTTAATTTCAGATAAGTCTATCTGTCAACCAAAGGTGCACACAGAGTTTCTTTTTTGCTCTTTCATGATTTTGTAGCCGGTGGTGAAACGTTTAGACTTTATCATATTTGCAGAAAGAAAATATTTTCTATAAGCCAGTCTCAGGCTTGCATCACATTAGTGTGAGAGCTTGAGAATGCAAGACATTAAAAGCAATTAAAAAATCATTAGTATGCTAATTTAGACATGAAGTAGCCATGTTCAAATGCTCTCACATGACCATAAATGAGTGTGTCTGAAAGGTGCTACACATTATTTACCCTTGACACTGGGGAATGCTGGCAGTTCACGATACCTACACACTTGATAATCTCACTTATATTAGAAAATTATAATGAGCTTATAAAATACAAAATAACATACTAAGCATATTGTATTACACCTGAACTCTAGGCAGTTTGCTAGATGGTTTAATCCAAAGAGCTGTCTCGATATATTTTTGGCACATAAGCCCAATGGGAACTAGACCCCTAACCCTGCAGTGTTAGCACCAAATTAAACTCATTGAGCTACTGCACAGAAGCACTATATATCACTTAAGTGGAACATTTTTACTTTTAAGAATGTAGCCTTTGGTACTCACTGTCCCAGATATTTGACAGCAATGTGAATCACAGTGTGAATGTTGAGTTCAATTCTTTAACTGGGGATGACGTTTTAACCTGGCTATCGATCACTTAAAAATAAACTTGTGAGGCGAGGTAAAGCTTGCAATGTCAGGTCTAAGGCTAGGATTTGTGTATGCCAGAATGTACGGTATCCACCAAACTAACTATGAGTAAACACAACACGGAGATCCACATCTTCTTTCTCATACATTTCATACATACAAGGGGCAAAAATAAATAAATAAATAAATAATAATAATAATAATAATAATAATAATAAAGATCTTGTGATCTCTTTTAAATTAGTGATGTGGCAACAGACACTATTATATAACATTTCAAACACTTTAATCTATATAACATAGCTGATTTCAGAATTTTTATATATATATATATATATATATATATATATATATATATATATATATATATATATAAAGGTATTATAAGGTGTCATCCCTAATCCATACATATTGCTGGAAGAAAACATGGATCATAACACGCAAAATGCAGTAGATACACACAGATAAAGGAACATGTCATGGGTGTTAGGGTTAGGTTACAGAAAGAAGATAAAAACAGACTCCTTAAATATCAATGATCTTTACCTCACAGATCAAAATGATGCATCCTTAACGTTTCATCATAATACTTATTTTCTAGCTAATCAGACCAAAACTGTGAAGCCAGATTTCAACTTCAGCCACAGACAAAATAATCCCTGAAGACCCCATCTAATGTTGGACTGAAAATGTTAATGTAGAGCCAGCAGCAATTTTAGATTTATTAAATAACATAAGAGCGATCCAAGTAATACCCACTAATGGGAGACATTCTCTCTAAAAAAAAGCAGCATCCCACTGCACAGATTCTAGTGTGCAGCAGAGGTTTTGTTTTTATAATAAAGAATCAGCTGTTTATTAGAAATGGGTAGCTGTCAGTATTGGCTGCAAAAATATAGACATAAACAAGTAACCCCAAAACAACATAATTTTGACTTTTGACCCAGACCAAAGTTCACATAATACCATTGGGCTGAATTTGGCGCTGTGTTTCATTGTGGAATATACAGTACATAGTATATTTACTACCAGTGCAAACTGATCACAGATTGTTCAGTGACGAACACTATCAATAAATACTTTTTAAATTACTTTTCTCAGGATACATTTTCATCAAGACCATGCAAAGTTTTTGGATTAAAACAAACTGACTTGGTCACCTTTAAAGTACTTCCTCTAACTATCACATCAAATTCAGCCTTAGAAAATCAGAGTGAAAGTAAAAAACATAATTTAAAAAAGCTATACACTATATATCAAAATACGGCCCTTCAATAACAGTGGGAAAAAATTTACCACTCCTTCATAGAAAGAGAATGGATAAGAAAAGCAGAGTGTATGAAACTAACAAAAAACAAGTACGAGATGGATTTCCCGCAGAGGCTAGGCTGCCCTGATGTAGAAAACACAAACAGGCAAGGGAAATCACAAAAATGCACAATCAGAAATATATATTGCAAGTGTAAGAGGATATATTCAGTTATTGTGAAGATCTAAGAGGGGGGAGACACTGTATAGCCCTTTCTGTAACTTTATTTAACTTTTTGTTTTTCCCAAGAAGTCCCACTCACTATATCTTGAGAAAGTGAATTCTATGGTATATACCATCACTACAGAAAAAGCAACCAAGAGTAATTATAAGCTGTGGGAGGAGTACAGAGTGGCACAGAGACACGGGAAAAGTAAGAAAGGGAGGAACACATGGCGAGAGATATGAAAGAGATGATGAGCAAAGGAAGAAAGTTTGTGTGAGCTTACTACACTGTGTGACTCAGACAGTGGTGTGGTGGGCCCATGATTCACCCTGTGGCTTCAACTTTAATCTGACTGAAAGGTCAAAGTTTCCTTTAAACTGCCTGTTTCTGCTTCACTCTGTCTCTCTGTGTAGACCACAGTTCAGTTATTGACTGGTAAAAGTGTGTGCATGCAACCAGTATTAAAAAAGTACTATACCTGTATGCTTTCCCTGACTACACCAGCAGGGCTCCTGCCAATTTCTATTTCTTCAGCCCAAACCTCATCACCCTGAACCATAGAGCAAACATTGTGATAGAAGAATTTCAACAGGGATCAACTGACCACCTAGCCTACTACTTATGTGTGAAAATATGTGTGTGTGTGGGGGGGGGGGGGTATCATTGTGAAAAATACAGATTCAGAAGTTCATCTATTCATCTCTTGACACGCACAACTATTGGCAACTATTAGTGATAACTGCCAAAGTTGTTAAAGGACTCATGCGGATTTAGAAACTCATGGTTTCACACTCCATTGACTTACACAGTAACTGCTGAGTCTGCCACAGGATTTGTCATTTTCTCTGGAAAGTATTCTGAAGAGGTTGTTTAATGTTGATCACTTGGATTTAGTTGTAACATTCTGCTTAAATTTAAAATGAACACAACATATAGATACCACGCAGGTAAAAGTAGTAGTACAGTAATGCACCATGTTGGATGGACGCAGAGAAGCTTTGTTAGGTTAAATCAAGACTGGCAGACATTAATTTATATTTAAGCCAGCGATGTTAATTCGATTCCCTGAATTCCACCTTTATACTAGCTTTCTACTGTCTAGGAGTAGGAAACCATCCATAATAGTTCATGTAGTATTGAAAAATTGAAATATTTAAATCCATAAAGAGGAATGACTTACAGAGCAGTACCACAGCTCAGCTGATCACAGCCTGTACACAAACTCTACTGGAGCTCACAATATAAATGGTTGGTTTTCTCTGTTTGTGTTCAACGTGACAGATGTTCAAGCTGAGTATGTTATGTAAAATTACAATTTAAGTTGAAATAAAGTTTGTATTCTTTTGTACTATAGGTATTTATGAGATGAGTTGAGGGTAGCTGGGCAAAGAGATAGATATCTGGTAGAAATGTATTTTTGCCACTTCTGAAGTACAGTAACTTCCACTTACCTCAGTAGCATGCGATATATTAAAATAGAATTAATGGAGATGGTGAGTGATTGGACATCAATAAGGGATTAACAGTAGCAAGAGAAACAACAAAGAGAAGCAATATTCCCCTGCCAATGGATCAGTATCATGATCCTCATCCCTGCTGTAACCACATTGCCATCCACATAAACATCATCAGCATAATTACGGACATCACTATATGATCATCATGATTAACTCAACACTTGCCGTTTTCCACTTACCTTGGCGTATCCTAAAGAGAGAAATAGGTCCACGTATCCTTTGATCTGATCTAAACAAAAATACTTTTCACAGATTCTATCTACATATCACCAGTTGGGTTTCTGAACCAAGTCCATCCCATCAGTAGAGGCTACGCAAAGTTAAACCCCGCCTGCTCACTGCCCCACTGTCTCGGTGGTTAGGGTGCCAGATCAATGGTGTGCAGTTTGATTTGAGTGACCCAGTTGTGGTGGAGGTCTGAGAAGGAAAGGAGGTTGTTTGCGTTAATGGCTTATTGGTGGATGGTGTGTTGCTGTGTGGAGAGTATTAGGATAACTAAGTGGCAGTTAATTAATGTAAAGATTGCAAAGATTAATGTGCCCCCCTTGTGGAAGTGGGAACGAGAAGACTGGCAGCAGAAAGGAATAGCCCATGCTTCACATGTATTTGACAAAGGAAAAAACTATATAAGGGATCAATTAACACAACTGCAAAGAGATTATGATAGAAAAAAGCCTTTTATTTTAACTAGAATATTGTATATGTGCGGTCACTCCATAAGTTTCCATTTGCCATTTACTTTCTGGCCACTTTATTATTGTTCATCTCACTCTCACACTATACCTGCAAGTGCGTACATGTTCCTGCATGCATCAGTGCACGTTTATTTATGTAAATTAAAAAAATGTGCATGTGCTGCCTATAAATAAGCAACAAGCAAGGGGTTGTGTTTGCATGTGCGAGCACTTCTTGCATGCCTCCATGAAACTAACGTTAAATCTACATTTGGGTAAATGACCTACAACCAGAGACTGCTGTGTTTGGTTTAGCCTCACAGCTGAGTGGAGAAAGACACCAGCAGATTTACTGCATATGTACACATCCACCCATGCACGCATGCAGATGTGTGCTTGCACACACACACACGTACATACACATACATTGTTCCATCATTCACTGGTGCAGTTTATGGAGGAAGGCAGTAAGTGTGCAGGAAGCAGGAGGAAGAAAAAACAAGGAGGGTAAGAACATGAAAGATGGGGGAATAAGAGGAGAAAGAGGAAGATGTGACAAATAAAAGGTAAGAGTGAATATGAAGAGCAGTGTTTGGTCACTCCATTTTAAAAACATCTTAAAGCTGTTTCAAAACAGCTGAGACACGGAGGATAAGATCAGTTTTATGACTGAGAGATGGAGAGGGGGACAGCTAAATCTCTTGTTTGCACCCTGTACAGGTAACAACCTGTTCTACCCTCTAGTCCAGTGGTCCCCAACCCCCGGGCCTCGGACCGGTACGCGAGTTGTTTGGTACCGGGCCGCGAGAGTTGACGCTCAGGTCTGAAATATATGGTTTTCAGGGTTTTTATCGATTTTCAGCGTTATTTTGTTATTGTTTTTATCGTTAACTCTGTTTTCCTGGGTCTTTTCACGTGTGTTATGAATAAATCTTTTTTTTTCGGTACCGGTACTAGTTTTATTTTGTTGTATTTATCCGTGACACCTTAAAGGCTGGTCCGTGAAAATATTGTCGGGCATAAACCAGTCCGTGGCGCAAAAAAGGTTGGGGACCGCTTCTCTAATCCAATAACCGGTCTCTTGGAGCCATCCAAATTGAAAAGCACAAGTGCATCTAATGCACATGGCTCTCTACTCTCATTTCCCTTCACAAATTCCATTCCTCCTTTTTAATGCCTTCATTTGTCTTTTGGCTTCTCTTTCCATCTGTCTCATTCTTTTCCATCTTTTTGTTATTCTTCGTCCTTCCTTTCTTCCCCATTATTTCAGCGGAAATTTGGCCACCATAATAATAGAATCTATTTGACTGCAATCACTCACCACTACCTCAGCTTTCCACTGTTCATTTTTACCAAGAAAGGTCAAGTACTCTTTAGGTAACTATGATCTGACCTGCAAACCCAATAGGCAGGATCCAGGTCAGTGTTCTCACACTGTGTGCACTCTTTCTTTCTCAGACACTGCAAAGGCAGTGGTAAACAAGATAAGAAGTGTCACTGTGTTTCCTTTTTCCACAGTTTCGTTCTTCCTGCTGGGACTACAAATCTAAAACCCTTCTGGTTCTTATGCATAATTTCTTTAGAAAAAACCCCAGACATTAAAACCCCAGAATAAGAGACATTTGCAATGTCTCTTATTCATTTTTTGACATGACCTATTTGAACCTGTCTCTTGTGTTTACCACCAGCTGCAATCTTGTAAGCGGTTTAGAGCTACAAAATCCAAATTTTGGCAACATGAAGTATTGCTGATTCTGGCAAAGTAAGCAGCAGTCATAGTGATAACTAAAATTCATTTAAGATTATGTGTTTGATTTCTTTTTCTTTTAATAGCTATGATCATAGCAATCCCTCTGCACTATATTGGCACTATAGTTAATTATCTATTATAAAAACATTTTTAGTGGGTGCCAGTTCATTTAGTTACTCAAGAGACACTTTTACATTAGATAGAAAAACGTATCTGCCTGAAATATCAGCCCAGTCTTGTATCCGAAGTGCATAAGGGGTCACTGAATACATTGGTATATATAAAACTAATGTGAATCATACACTGTGCCAAGCTGCAGTAACTTTTAGTATCTGTTCTAAGAAGAATATGATCTACTTCCAAGTTCTGATGGAAAATGGCTCAGCTTCATACGAACCAACCACACTGTGTCATTTAATTTGCTAGCCATGCATGCATTTATATACATAAAATATACTTTGGGGGGGGGGGCGTTCTTCCTCTTTCCAACTGACCTCCATGCAGGACCTTTAAGGATTTTTCATATCACGTAAACAGTAAACCTAGATGGTTGCTGTTCCTTGTTTCATCCCTGCTTGTCCCTCTTCCTTCCTTCCTCTTTCTAACCCCCTTTCTCTCTCTCCCATCCATCTTCACCTCGACTTTCATATATCTCTCTTCCTTTTTTCCCCCCAGTAGCCTGGGCTAATTGTTACATCGTTCTAGCACTAAAGTTGCCCTGTGTAGGAAGCTTGGCTGATTGCCGCTGGGTCTAACGCAGCATGGGGGAAGGGGAATTGAACAAGCATTGGCCGTCAGAGCTGGTTAGCTTCACAGAGCTCCTGTCACAACTACACTCACAATGCAACCTGTTTACTACCCAAGCCCCCTGCAATTACCAGCTCCCCAGCAGGGGCCAAGCTAGTGCCTGGGGAGAACTAACACTATCAGCTGAAAGGGGGACTGAACAAGGAGGGAGGAGGGAGAGCCCCATTAAGAGGCTGAGCCAGGGTTGTGGGTAAGCGACAAATTCTACAGGGACAAGCATGGTGCGAATATGTATGTGTGTGTGTCTGTAGATGTGTGTATTTGTGTGAGTGCACAGGTGAAATAATTTGGGAATTTGCACTGAAGGAGGTAGACATAATGCCCTGCAAACCAAGAAGGAAAAAAAAAAGAGCTGAACTAAGCAAAAGAAAGGCAGGTAATGGATGCGTTACATTATAGGGTCTTCTCTTAAGATCAGCGTCTTTCTATTAGTCTATAAACCCACCATCAAAATGATTAAATCAATGAAGAAAGACACTATTTATGCAGTAAGAAGCCATAACAAATGGATAAGGATTTTAAGATGCCAGGAAAGAATAAAAGTGGATAACAGTATTGATGTGTTGAGTATGTAGTTGCATTTCAATCAACCTGTCACCATGACCTGACCCTTGACTCACTGGGACAGTGGGGCAGTGAAACAGGCAGCAGCACGGGACCCCTACAACACAATGCTGCATCTAAACAGTCAAAGTTGGGCAATGGGGGGGGGGGTTAGAAAACAAAATTTATAAATATCTCTGAAATCATCAATAATATTTTTTTCTGAGTATTAGTAAGTAAATGATATCAACATTTTTTGTGAGGTAATGTTGCAGTGCTGTTAACCTTAACATTTAAGGAGGCACAACAAAGTGTTTCCAGAAGCTGATACTAACTTTGGCTGCATGAGATAATATTTCAAAAGCTTTTTTTTTTTCATAAAAATAGATGATGGAACATGGACCGAAGTCACATTTAAGTGGCCTTGGATCATGTTATCGTGCTCTTATCTCAACAAACATGTTAAGTGAATTTTATCAATTACTGTGGATGCACAAATAGCATGCAGTCCTGGCATTACATGGCCTTTCACAGTTGTTTTCTTTCTCCAGTTCCAGCATACATTTATTTTTATTTGACTGCAACAGATCTTAAAAATGTTGTACAGTGTTTCAGGTTAAACCACTTCAACATTGGAGTGTCACTCTCAAAAATGTCTGTTTACCTGCTTAAGCCTTGAAGCAGAACTGAAGTAGACTTTGAGGCAGAATTTTGCACCTTTGCCTAGTACCTTTTTTCAAGATACAGTCTAATAAGTCCCATTGTAAAACTGAAGTCTGCAAGGACAGGTCAAAGAAGGTCTAAAAAGGAGAGGTCATCTCTGAATGATAAGCTGGTTGGCATTTGTGGCTGGCATTGGCAAGTTAGAGGATATTTAAAAAATATCAAGAAACTTTAAGGGCATCTTAGACTAAGCAGCCAATAATGTGATTTTGTAGATGTTACTTTTCCTCTCTTACCCTGTTTGAGTTCATGACATTTGTTAGTTGAGAAACATTGTGTTAGGGAGCCCGTACTGCCTGGACTAACTGTTATTAAACTCTTGATATGTGCCACAGACTTCACATTTCCCCAAGAGTATCTGACAAAAAACGCCTTTTCCCCTTCCTACCTTATTTACCTTTATTGGTGGAGTAAACTGTCCACTGTTGTCCCAATGTGTCCTCTATAACCCAAGCCTATGGCTAATATCTCAATGAAATAATGTGTTGCGCATTCTTATCTATAGTATCCCAATGCTACAGGTCTGTTTGATCTATCACCCCTCCCCCTAATCCGACTTCATCCACCCACCTATAATTCATCAGATACTCTTGGAAGCCATTCCCACCTGAAATCTCATCATCCATCCAATCAGTCTTTCATCTTTCCTCTTGCAATCTTTCCATCTCTCTCCATCTTGATCTTTTCTAACGGTGGGAATAGCTGTAGTGAAAGTCAGCTGTGGTCTTGAAGTGGAAGGAGCATTTTTTTTTTCTTTTTCTCCCTGCCCACTTACACTGCACATCTACACGGATGGACTTGATGGCAGCCACCCCCACCCCGTTGTCAGCCTTGCAGTAGTAGCGACCTCCCTGCACCCTCTGGATGCCCTCAATGCGTAGTGTCTCATTGTAGATGGATGTTTCCTGGAACTTGTCTGACGCACTGCCTGCTGTCTTCGTCCACCGTACCTGAAGAGAGTGGGGGAAGGGTGGAGATGTTAAGAAGACGAAAGTGCTGTCGAAGGCAGTGAGTTATGTTAAAGGACAGAATCAGTCAAGTGTAACAGAAAGATGTTGAGAAGGCAACAGAGCAAAGTTCTTCAAAAATGCACTTCTTTAAAAACATGAAAAACTAAAATATAAACAAAAAAGCAGAAAAAGTCTCTGCTTTCTTATAAAGCAGAGACTTTTTCTTATAAAAACACCAATAAAATAATATCACGCAGTGGTGACACTAACAAACACTGGCAAAGCACAACAAGATAGTGTTCTTATCTGTTGATAGACAATTTGTAATGTTCACTAAATGCTAGCAACCCACTGAAGTAGTAGTGCATTGCAAGTTTTAAGTGTGTACGACCCTCAGAAGGAAAAAAGACTGCATCACTGAAAATGAAGTTAATGTAAATATCTGTCTGGTAGGTCAAATACTCATTTATCAGCATGATTTGTTTTAAAACAGTGATCTGAAAGTCCTTTCTAATTTTCTGCGGCAATTAAGTTATTCAAGGTTGGGGTTTTTGTTGTGTGCGCGTGTGTGTGTGTGTGTGGGGGGGGGGGGGGGGCATGCTGAAAGAGTAGTTGGATGAATATCCTACCTAATTAATCATTTAAAACAGTCTTTATTTAGAAGTGGAAGTGACCTGCAGAAATGCCAAGTCTGTATAAAGACAACTCCTTAATTTACTGTGCAGGTCATTTAATTGCATATATAGCAAATTAACATTATACATAGTTTTCTTTCACTGAGATAAAATCTGCCTTCTCCATAGAGAGGAAGTTAACAGCACTAAGCTGTGTACTCATGGTGTCTGTGATACTCAGACCATTAAGAGTTTTGACAAATTCTATATGGCTTTTCCACGCTTCAGTTATCCTATCAAGCCATGGGAGCACCGCACGGCCGACAGCTACATGACACTTTCACTTGAATAATCAAACCCACAAACATTCGTGCACACACACAGATGCATAAAAGCCTGAAAACTCATCAGCACTGGAATGGCTTGCTCTTGCATATGTATCTGCATAACTATGTGTATACAGTCCATTAATCCCTATTAACCCTACTGTCTGTTATCAACCTCAGCAAGACTATCAACTATGTCCTGTTAAGGAGGTCAGAGAGGATAATAGGCAAAAGTCACTGATATAGAGTGACTGTCTGTATGTGTCCATGCAAACGTTTGTATGTGGAAGTGTGCATTACCGTTTTCATGCACTCTGGTCTGCTTGTGTTCCTGGATCTGTACATCATATCTGGTTACCAATTCACTCCCACATATATGTGTGTGTCTGTCTGTGTGTTGATTAGAAAACAGGTTATATGGATTAGCAGATTATCAGTGCCTGTGTAAATGCTCTCTGTCTGTTTATTCAGCTCTGTTTGTGGGAGGGATTTGGAGGAGACAGGCTGCCATTGATCAACCGGCCAAGGTGAGCAATGAAGCGAACCCTGTCTGTCCACGGTTTAGTGGCTCTAGTTTGGATGAGGGCACGTGTTTGTGTGTGGGTGTCTTTTGTGGACCTTTTTGAGACACACAAAGGGAGAGAGTGAAAGTGAGCATGAAGTGTGCATTTGCGTATCATTTTATACGCAAGGATTAAAAGATGAGTCAAAATCTTACAAATTGTGAACACTTTGTTTGCTGAAGTTTTGTAGAAGTAGCATTTTAGAGTTATTCATAGGTTTTAAGTTCAGGACCATTAGGCTCAAGTTTACTAGAATCTTAATGACAAGATTATGTACTAAGAATTTAAACTTAGGGAGAAACATACTACATCTCAGTTAAAGGCAGTTGTATGCTTGATGATGGGAAATTGTGCATGTAAAAATGAGGCTGAACATGAAATCTTGATAATGTATTGCACTCAAAATATTGAATAAAGTCTGTGGGGATGGATGCAACATTTGAGTTTTCCATAATATCCCTGCAAAGAATAATGTAAAATAAGGAGATCGCAGGGTAAAGAGAGACAAAATATGTAAGGAAGGAGTTTTACTTGGATAGAAATAGTAGGTATGTGTGAGAGAAAAATAAGGTCTGCATGTGTAAGTGAGATATCGGGGTTTTTTTTTTTTCCAGCCTGCGAGAGTGAGTAAGAAAAAGAATAAGAGGGAATGATATATGCTGTATTGCTGGCAGCTGTATGATGGGAAGAGAAAAAGTGCATCACACTGGGAGTTGCTCCACCAGGGCGGCAGATGAAGCAAAATAGAAGGAGGTGATACTGTGAATAAGGGAGATATTGTGCGCAATGCAGATGACAAACCAGGCGGCAGAAAAGCCTTTATCTGCCTGCGACACCAGCAGCTTAAAACTATCACCTGCACTCTCTTTCTCTGACCTCCTTCACCCTCCCTCTACACCCCTCTCTTTTCTTTTTCCTTCAATAGCCAGTGCCTTTTTTCCCCTACTACAGTCCTGACAGATTGGTCTGGATATCTCTCTTAGTCCCTCATCTTATCCCTGTCTGGTCACTTTGCTCGATACCTTTCTTTTATTTCTTTACAAAGTACAGGAAAGCCAAACACTCACTTGTCATCAGATTTTGTGTCTACATACACCTCCATTTACACACATGAAAGACACATATTTCCCCAGACTTACTCCCCCATGCACATGCTGGGAGATGAAGACACATTTGTTGAGTCAGAGACTTATAATATTAGCTCTTACATTCGGTTAGAAGTGTAATGTGAAGGGAAGTTTTGGTGTCCCATTGGATTGAGCCTGACATGAAAAGCGGCAGTTTTGTTCACTTTTTCTGTATTCAGGTGGTGATCTGTGTGCTGTCTAGGGCACAGATGTTTCAACAGGAGCATAGAAACAGCGCCAAGGAAAGAAGAACAACCTTTTCAGAATATTTCAGGTGAAGGTTTAGGGGCCACTTGGTGTTTGTAAGGAAGGTGGGCGGGTTGGCCATTAGGCCTTCTTTGAATGTGGTCATAGAATGCACTAAAATACTGGTCAGACGTAAATAAGCTAGTAAATTTTCCATTAGTGGCCAAGTGCAATGTGTTATTTGTCTACAGTATTTTCATCTTAGAGCATTTATTTCCAAACAGTGCATTACACTTTCCACACCATTAAAACCATTAAGACAGATAACTTATCCATTTAATCATATGATATGTCTAACATAATTTTGAGTTAATATTGTTTAGTGAAACACTCTTTTAACTTTGCCTTAAAGGTGAACTCTTGGTACCTTCAGCAGCAGTCGTCTCCAGCCATGTGCATAATGCAGCAACAATGTTTTCGATAAGTTGTTTTGGAAAGTATCATGGACGCTTCGTATTTATTTGATTCAAATAAACAAACCTGGTTGTCAGTGTCAAACATATTGCGACCCAACTAGCAAGTTAACATTTTCTGAGCAGCTCAAAGCTTCACCAGCCACAGTAAATATGCTGTGATCCATACTACAGTTGGAAATTTGAACAATGCCAGGTCCAAGTGGATTAGAAACACACACCTTGCTAAAACTACTGAAATCCAATACAAGGGCCCTGATAAAAAGCAGTTTTTGAAGCTTATAATCCTCAGTATACTTAATATAGAGCATTTAATGTTCAACATCCTTCCAAAATGTCCAGACAGTTGAATAAATGGCTCTTTCTCACAGTGACAACAAAACTAAACATTATAAGCTTTGAGTAAAGGAGGAATTTATTATAGAGCTGTTGTATTGGATTTTAATGGATTTACTGTACCTATACTGGCAAAAGATACAGCCTGAAATCAGAAATTCTGGAAAAGGAAAAGAGAGAACGACAGCAGGCACTAATTATGCATGATGAATATGGATCTGAAACATTGATGGCATGCTTAGGAAGAAATGAGACAGATACAGGGAGAAGAGAAGAGAACTGTCAAATTTCTCTATTTGTTTTCGACTGTGTGTCTCTATGTGTGTGGTTGCCTTATTACCTCCTTTCTTTCTCAGCCCGTCTCTGTTTAATTCTGTCCCTCTATGATTCTGGCATTTTCCCTTCACATTTTTACTTTACATGTCGACACGACACAAACATGTTCCTCCCTCTCTGCATCGTACCATAAGGTTCTCACTTCACTCCTCAAACTGACACATCAGAGAGAATCAGCAGGATCTAGCAGATATGGTCCAGTGCCTGTAAGACACCATTGCACTGTTGTTCAAACTGGAAACTGACAGAACAACACAACAATACATCAGAGGCCTTAATACTGACATTTAGCTAGAAAAACGATTGTTGAGATGTTTCTACCATATTCCTATCTATGCTAACCTGCAACTTTCAGCTCACAGGCCACAAATAATGAAAATAAAACGCAAGCAAACAAAATTTCTTCACCAGATGGTGAATAAATTGGATGTTGTTCACAAATTGGACAGGTCACTCCTGTGGACATCTGCTGTGCTCCACACCTAAAGTCAATTACGTTTGCAGTTACTAATATAGTGTAATTTAACTACATTGCCTTCTTTGATTCAAATAAGTCAAATTGCACACTTAATAGAGAGATTTACCTTTAAAACAAGGACATGCACAACCGCTCAGTAAAGCAAAGTGAAAATTAAATCCTTCCATGTTTGACATCACTGTAAGCAAAGCTTAGCTTGCAAGGCTTTCCCACCTCTATACAACTGCTTCCCGTGGCGCTACAGAAGTTGAATCCTTTATATTCCCTCTCAGTAACTCACAGAGAGCCTGCTAGGCTTGCCTTCCACAATTTTCCTAACTCTCTTCTTGACGTAGCACCAGCGGAGTTGACGATACAGTGCTTTATCCGTCCAACTGGCTCACTACCGTGAATGGGCTTAAGATGGTAATCCTGTTATCGGGGAATACTACTTGGCACGGATGCAGACCCACACTCACACACAGGCACTAAGGCATACATGAATGCACGCACAAGCACAGAATATGCAACATCTGAGGGGAAGTGTGGGAAAGAAAGAGTGAAAATAAATAGAATATCAGTAAAATTATGATGAAAAAAGGCATAGTCCAGGTTGACAGCAGCAGCTTGAACTGATAAACACTGAAGTAATTATCTCAGCTCTGGTTTATGAACAATGGCTTTATTGAATAACTAAAAGTGACAAGGTGTGGATGACATGCAGCATAAGTCAAAACATCTACTGCATAGAAATATCTCTTTTAATTATCTGTCACAGCAGAGCAGAAGTGGATGGAGAGTTATTTGCAGGAGAATTGGAATACGTGGGTTTCTAAAAGAGTTAGCAGCAACGGCAAGTAATAAATATAAGTTAAAGAACAGAGTTTGCCTATGTGCATCCCAATCTGGTCTACTGCTTATTATTCCATTAACTCCTTTACTATGTGATGATGAGCTTAAGGCCTTTTTCTTTCCTTTTACCCCTGAATAGAATAAACATATTTGTTTAGAGTGGTTCCCAGTTTTCTCCGTGTATCACTCCATTAAAAAACACAAAAAAAATGACTCTGTTTGTATGGAACATCAGCCATGCCTCTGTGCACAGATCACAGAGAAAAAGTTCAATAAAACTGACTCATTGATATTGAACACATCATCCTTCTCTCTAACCTTGTCATACAATATGGATGCCTTTATCACTCTTTTTGCCTCTGTAATATGAAACTAAGGCTGTGATAACATTACAGGAATCAGAAGAATCATCAGCATTTACAAAAAAGTCATAATCTTGAAAATAATAAAAATAAATGCATGTGTTAACAAAGTCATTTACATTTGTCTGCATAGCATACAGATGTTAAAACACTTAACATCAACACTTTCTTAGTTTCAAAACTTGTGATTTATGAATATTCGGTTAATGTGCCTTCTTGAGAGCAAGTAAAAAGAAATGCACCATTTACATTTCTGGAAGCGTCTCAATAGTTTGCGCAACATTTGCTTGACCATCAGATGGTTTAAGTCAGAAGAAAGCAAACAGGGGCAGACCGCATCAGCAGATATACAGAGCTCTCTCCAAAGTGTCAACAGCCGTCAGCTGCAGTGTCAGCTGCTACCTAACACACTCTGCTCATGTTGGATGTGTTAGCTGTAATGAGTAATGGCTAATTATTACAAGCACGGCATAGGATGGAGAAATTTGAGCATAGCCATCTTTTTTTTTTTTTGAGTATGTCCTGATCAGATGATGTCAGGCTGCTGAGAAATGAGAAACTGAAGAAGGCTTACACACAAGGGAAGAAAAAGAATCTTATGGATTACTTTGCCCTACGATATCAACTAAAGCACAGATCAACCAATAAAGTCAGAACATCCACGGTTTTGACCTGTGCTTAGACTGAAAAAGCTCTGCGGCTCTAGCTTTCAACAAAGCTATCTCAAATTTTTCCCCACAAAGAGCTCAAATCATTTAAAGTGGGAAACAAATGCAACACCTGTGCTGCGAACCAAGACCCGTATCCCACGCATGCAAACATCTTAATCAGGAAATCACTGGATGCATTCACAGCATTCATAATGATGTTCCAAATGCCACAGCAAACTGCTTCTGTTCTGAAAGTGCCTGAAAAAAACTAGAATAAAACAATCTTAAAATGTAATATTACTTTATATATACTTTCAGAAACGGCCCTAACCAATCTGGCGCCCTAGGCAAGATTTTAGGTGGCGCCCCCCTACATCAGCAGTGTAGTGTAATGTTGTAACAAATAATATTTCTATTAAATAAGCTTTACTTTGCATTTTAATTAACGTGGGATTATTTTTTGTATTTAGAAATAATAGTACCAACTTTTTTTTTTTTTCAACATTTGTGGCACTGGCGTGGCGCCCCCTGATGGACGGCGCCCTTAGCATTTGCCTATACGGCCTATGCCACGGGCCGGCCCTGTATACTTTATAAATAAAACATACATCATCAAACAAGCACACATACCTGTCTCTCACTGTCTAGTCTCTAGTCAATACAGACTTTGCTTTTTTCCTGTGGTTTCATTTTAGTTTGTAAGAACAGACGTTTAGACCTTAACTTTATTATTTTTAGTCTCAGAGAGGGTTTCATCTACAAAGCACAGTGTGTGTTACCACGGCAGCAGACACTCCAGAGACACTCAAACATACAGAAAAGCTATGGAAGAGTCCAATACAGAGGTCTTCATCCAGGCACATCAGCAGCACAAGTATTTTGTTTTGAAATCTAATTTGATGCGGTGTTTGTGTTCTCACTCAATGTCTCAAGCAGTCAAGGACAGTGACCCTTGCACTCACAGAAAAGCTGTTTGGCTGAACAAGAGTGAAGTGATATGTAGACATGACACAAAAGCTACACTTTAAAGAGGCATCCCTATGTGACAGACTTGATTAGCCGAGTAGATATATCCTAATCTATTCAAACACATCTTCATGAAGCCAAAAGGCAATGTAACACACAAATGCCATAAATGTATAAGAAGCAAGGAAAAAGTAGAAAATTACAATGTATGTACAATAGCACAGTGAAAAAGAGAAATTCTAGGCATTGATTTAAAAACAAAAAGTTGGAGAAGGCCTTGGGTTGTTGAATTCACTTGTTTGTTGTTTAGTTTCTAATCAAAGAAGTCTGAATAGCTCATAACAGCAGATCTAAAAGTAAGCTTGGCCTCAAAGCATCCGCTCGTCTATAAACTAACAGTAGTGCTTCAAAATTGCTTCTTTAACAAACAATAAGTCATTCCAATATAAGCCGATGAAACTGGACAGTTTCACACTGTTCTTTATTTAGTAATAATACGACATAAACATGGAAGCATGTTTTGCAAATTCCTTTTAAAAAAGGGAGTTTTCTCATTCCAACATCCTAAAGCAAGCAAGACAAACCTGCCAAAAAGATGGAAATAAAAGGCATGAGAGCCTTGAAGATCGCTAAACTGGATTCATTAGATTAGTTAGTTTTAAATAAGCTTTTAATAATAGTTTACGGTGCTGGAGTGTCTTTAGGACAAGATATAACTATTCTTTATTGGCCCAGCCAAAGGTCAATTTTAAATGCTTAAAAAAGTTTGTGAACACAATTGAAAGCATGTTCACAAACAACTTGAGTGGAACTACCATGAAAAATAACAGTTTAAAAAAAAAGTCTAATTGTACTTGTTTAAAATAAATGAAGCATACATTTCATTCAGTGGATGTGAACGCTTCTAAATACTTAAGCCTGTAGACAGCATAACAACAGAATGACCTTCCAAAATACAAAATGGATCGCAACCAATGCCTTTTTATGGAGCATGTGAAATACAAGATCTGAAGCAGATGTTCTGCCTCATCTTGTGATTTATTGTCATCTGCTGTTGAGTTTGGAATACACTCGAGTAGTCCCGTCTACAAGCGTAAACATAATAAGCACAATTTCCCACCTCATCGTCATGCCTCGATTCTCCTTCTCCTTTATTAGTGGTCAGCATGTCCTCTGCACCGTGCAGCACTTATCATTGCGATTCATCTATCTTGTTAGAGTTTGTTTTCTTATCTCTGCTCAAGATGTCTTTCGTTTGTTCTTGGTTTTCAGTTGGTATTCACATTCATAATCTTGATGACAGACATGTTTTTGTTATTCAACCACATGTCTAAAAGTGAAACTACCTGGGTGGTGTGTATGCCGAAACATATTTTTTTCTTACGGTTTCAAAGAGATCATGAAAGTAAGTCAAAGATTGCTTGTCTTTTTTGCTGGCTTTGTCATGCAGAGATTATTTACACATGTTACCAATTATTTATGCAATTTTTTGATGCTTCAAGTTAATCACAATCATGTTTTATCTCCTTCATCGAGTCCTTAAAGTTTTCATGTCCCTTCACCATATCCTTGTATTTTTTTTTACTGCAATAAAAAAAGGAGAGAGTTGATTGTTTTTAGTTCCAAGTCCATTTCTTCTTCTTCATCCTCCCCTAACCTGTCTTTTTCAGACTTCTTCTCTCCATCTTTCTTGTTTTTTTCTTGCTCTCATCTTCCTCTTCATTCTTCCTCTCCATCCACTTAGGGGTCAAGCAGTGACCTTGTTTGTGTCTAGGTCATGTTCTTGCTGAGTGCCTGTGCAGCCTCGTGCTGCCACCTGATCAGCCTTGCTTTCAGCCTCACTATCGATCGCATTCCACTCACCCCTCAAGGGCAGAAATCCAAAACCATATTCCAGACCGCAGCCCTCATCTTCCTCCCTCCATTCCTTCCTCTTTCCCACTTCTTTTTTCTCTGCCTCTCCACTTTTCTCATCTATAATTCTCTCTCTACCTTTTCCTCGTATAGAATTCATCACGCATGCACACACCCATGCAAGTCTCAAGGTTGCAATGACCAGAAGACCCATGAATAAATAATAAGGAGGTAGGAATCACTTTCAGAAAAACCATTTACTCTCCTATTGTGTTTTTGAAGAAGCTGTGAGAGTGTGTGTGCGAGCTCTATGTGTGTGTAACAAGAAAAGCTTTGTGAGCGAGACTACAGTGCTTTGTTAACTAAAAGCCCCGCTGTCTCAGGAGTTAACTTGAGTGATGCTACGAGCACCTTGTAGGTGACCTCTAACACTGATTTTTTTTTCCTTGTGTACATACTTTGATTTCTTTTTCCTTCTTTCTTTAAAGAGTCTTACAATATTTGTGGGTATAACCAATGAGGTTGGCAGAAGGACAGCGTAGCAGAAAGGCAACGTGTCACCTTGTCTTGAAAAACTCATTCTTTTAAAATTGTGGACAGAGACAGGTCATTTTTTGCCATGAAACAAAACAAAGAGGTGAGTATGGGCCTGCTGTTTTGTTTTCTGCGAACACAATATGCATACAGTTTGACTTTTCCCAAAGTAAGATGGTCCGTGAGCTAAACTGTTGTTGACTTGATATATGCTTTGTTGCAGTTGGTCTGAAGTATAGAGACAATAGAAATGAGAGCGAGAGCTTAAAATGAACAGAAAAAGAGGCAGTGTGGAATAGGGAATTTAAGGAGATATAGGCAGGGACAGGATGAAGAAAAAATAAGCGTGGAAGAGAGAAGGATAAGACAAGGACGAAAGAAGAGTAAAGGGAAGAAATGACTTGTAGTGAGTGATAAAAAGGAGAAAGCAGAGACTGAGACAATATGAAGGAGAAGGCAGCAACAAAAAGAGGAAAACAGACATAGACAAAGAAAGACATAGACAGAGAAAGAAATGATTAGATTTTTCTCTCCTCTGTATGGTTCAGAGTGAGAGCTCCCATTTCAATCCAATCTAGCTCAGGCAAAAGTAAACAATCAGCCTTGATAAAGGATTGGATAAATCCTCAATCAGTCTCATTTTCAGTAAAGAAGCTATTTATTGGGCTGGCCTCACATGGCTAAATTGGATCCTCCTTCTTCTGAGCAAGCTGAAGTGAGAGAGAAAAAGCGGAGAAAGTGAATCATCTCGCTCCGAGAAGGCACAGATGAAAGTTTTTGCGAATAAAATGGTCCTTGCATTAAAAAATAATACATAGTATAAAAGTCTTTACTGGTAATACATGTAGACTGAAAATGTAGGAAAAGCCACTGCCAATCAGAACTCATACATCATATTCCTGTGATCTTAAATCGACTCATCAAAATGTGGGACAAGTAGCTCCCTCACAAAGCCAGAAACCAGAGACAGGCAGAACACTCTGAACTGGTATGAAACAACTCGTGATTAATAAAATATAAAGCCCTAATGTTTTTAAAGAGTTAGTGTGGTCTGCTATGGAGTGGGTGTGTTTATTAATAAATGCATTAAAATGTTGTCAGCATAAATTTGTAAGTCTATTGTTTCTCTGAAGGGTGAAAACAGAGCATTATGAGGACATTCGTGTTAGAATAGAGTACAGCCATAAATAATAACAAAGCTGCCAGAACACTTGGAACATCTTGCCTGTCTGCCAACACCTAGAGGCCAATACAAACTTCCCAGTTAGGATGGGGAGTGGGGGAAGGACGCAGTTCACTGCAGTAGCTGTCATATCTCTTTTTCTTCTTCATGAGGTGAACATTCAACAGAATAAAGCGACCATCTCCAAAATAAGATGAAAACAGTTCTACTCCTATGGAAAACAAACAGAAATGATCCAACAGAAAAGAAATAAGATTATTTCTGTAATATTTCTATGTATTACACTATGAGCTACCCACAAAGCGGCACTTTTACTTTGTTATCAAGTTGTGCATATACAACATAAAGCATTACCTATACATATATTCATTTTCTTTTTCATAAAAACATTGGTAGCTTTATACAATTGCTAAGAAAGATAACACCGCATAAACTGTTTTAAAAGGTTTTGACTATACTTTATTTAGATATTTCTTAGTTTTGAAAATACTGATGATTCTTCTTTTAATAATCTTTCGCCACGTTTTCACATGTCATAGTGCATCATATAGTTTTCATATAAAAAGAATTTCAGGCAGAGCTAATATAATAAGACGAATACTGCAAAAATATATATCAGGCTCTATCGCTCTGCTGTGGGATCTCTCTGCCCTGCAAAGTGCAAATATGGAAAGTATAGTAATGAAGAGAGAGCACTATTCCCTACTTTTTCATGTGTATACATGTAAAGGTAGAGGTTGAGAAAAGAAAGAGCTAAATCCCCAGAACATTGCATGAAATTGGTGGAGGGACTGTGGTAGAAATCTGAGTTAAATTACAGACTGTAAGACTCCTAGTGTCTTCTTATATTCTTTATTCAACCTTTATGAAGAGTCCAAAGGGGTCCAGAAGGGTTTCTTTTCTTTTGTTGTGGGTATGTGGCAACAAAGGAAAAAGAAACCCCCAGCCTATAAAGCTCGGCTTATCACATACATAGAATATCTGCTGTCTGTCTGGAGTGAAAGTAGTTTTACTTTCACAGAAGATAAAATTATGATTCTGAACCTGCTTCTTCTCTACTAAGGATCATACAAAGAGTCTGTTTCACACCCCAAATTCCTATATACTGATAAAGACAGTTCATACATGTGTCAGATAATAGTTAAACAAATTACAAAGAAGACTTCTGTTTATAAGCAAACTACGTGTATAGACAATTGTACAACAACTTGCATTAACTTGTATTTTTCTATTACAGGTTGCAAGAACATGATTTTTAAGTAGTAATATTATCTTTTTGTGGCTGAAAACATCATAAGTTAGATTAATATTAGAGTCGTTTCATCCAAAGAATCCCTGAGCCTTATAGGTTGGATGCCTATTGTGAACATTTACAAAAGTGCAACATGTTAGAGCAAACAGACAAAAACGGCTTTGTGAGCTTTCATTTTTAGTCTAGTCACTATGACTAATGTATAAAATGTAATGTACCAGAAAAAAAATACCTGAAACCACAACTTTGTGTGTTGCCAGAACTGGAGATTCAATATGTGTAAGGAAGAGACTGCATGAGAAGTAAGGATGGATGGAGGAGAAGCTGGGGTGACGAGGATCAAGTTCTCAATACAGCCAAAGGAGATCAGTGGAAACTCTGTAACCCCAATGGGACACAGTGCAGAATGCTACAGTGTGCTATTCAAGCAGAGCACAGTCGGACAGAGGTCAGCACTCTCACCGTTTACGTCCACTGTAACAGTAAAAATCTTTTTCTGGTTTTTGTATGTGATGTGTTTCATGTTCCCTTAATGAATGTAGCATAAAACACTAACAAAACACTAGCACATCTGTTTGTCAGTAACAGGTTTATGCTGCTAACTTTAATTTATGCAATCACTCAATAACATGGCCTTCAAATTCCCTCTCCAATCACCAGATCAGAATCCAAAAGAACATTATTTTGGATGTGATATATGAAACAATTTGCAGCATGTATGCACAACTGAAAAATGACCAAATCTGCATAAAAAACAAACAAAATGTGGTATGGTTGTTGATGGTATGGCTGACTGAGGATTTTTCCAAAGTGCCGATCTACTGGGATTTTTACACACAACCATCTCTAAAGTTTCCAGAGAATGGTTCAAAACAGGAAAAAGTGAGCAGTGGCTCATGGTGAAAATGCTTTATTGATGGCAGAGTTCAGAGAAAAATCACCATATTCGGTCAAGTTGATGGAAAGGCAACAGTAAAACAAATAACCGGTTAAAAGAACGGGCTTAGAGGGCCCCTAATGGACCACAGCATCAGATGAACACACCAGGTGCCACTCATGTCACATAAAGACAGAAAGACAGTGAGATGAAAGGATCAGAATTTGGCATAAATACTTAGTGTGCATAAATCCTGATGTTAGGGAAGGGTTTAGGGTATTTTTGAGCCCCTTAGTAATAGAGTATAATTATAATGTTGAAGTCTTCAAAAGCATTGTTGCTGACTCTGTCCACCAGTGTTGGTCAAGTTACTTGAAAAAAGTAATCAGTAACTAATTACTGATTACTTCCCCAAAAAGTAATTACATTACTTTACTGATTACTTATTTTCAAAAGTAATTAATTACTTAGTTACTTAGTTACTTTTTAAAAACACGATTTACAACCTGAAGAGGTGATAAAGCGATAGATCTTTCAGCCCAATTCTACTTTTTCTGCATACTCCATCATACAAAATGTAATCAAATGGAAAAGTCTCTTTTTTTAACTTGTTTTATCAGTTTTAATCTTTTAACTTTATGCATCAAGCAAAAATGTAATTATCTGCAACATTCTCTGACTTGAATAAATTAGTTTAACATTTAAACCTATTTTCTGCACATTCCAGCACATAAAATAAAATATTTTTTGTGTTTACACTCACTCTTTCAAATAGATGCAAGTAAAACACAGCAGGAAATAAATAAAGTCAAAGACTCAGCGGTCCTGTTGCTCTATTTTCACCTGTAAAGCAGGACTGCGGTAGGCGGAGGTTTACCCTGGTGCAGGTGTGCCGCGGTCAGTTGATGAATCCGCGAGTTTCCCATTACGTCGTTGTGCACTCGGTGCTTGCTTGGAAGTTTAGGGGGGGTTTTTTCACTGTAAAAAGTTTTCTTCCTACGCACAACGGACACTAATGTTTTTGTCACTTTTTATGGAATCAAACTCAAAGTAAGGTCAGTACTTCCACGCTTTAAACGCTGCACGCTCATACTCTCTCCTGCACTCGATATATTATCCATTGTTGACCTGCACACAGCTGTTGTCACTAACGGCGCACTCGCTTATGTCACTGTCATGAGACATTCTCGCAAAAAAAAAATCACGGTTTTAGTAACGCAGTAACGCAGCGTTCCTACGGGAAAGTAACGGTAATCTAATTACCGTTTTTGCAATAGTAATCCCTTACTTTACTCGTTACTTGAAAAAGTAATCAGATTACAGTAACGCGTTACAAGTAACGCGTTACTGCCCATCTCTGCTGTCCACTGTAAACATCTTATAATGGCAACGCTCAGTCCTTCACAGCTCATATCATTACAGTCTGGTCTCTCAGTTCACTGTACTTAAATGGTACTTCTGGGATGTGGTGGAAGCTAGGAATCAAATCAGTAAGGGGCTGCCCACAAATGTGCAGAAACTGTAATAATATTATGTCGTTTTCAGCCAGATCTCTGAGGGTTGTATCCTGCACTTGCACAATGAATAATTAAGGCAGAAACCAACACAGCTATAGCACAATGTAACTAAGAAAGGATCTGACTTCTCCAGTGCCGCCATAATTCCTTGTTATTGACCCCACACTGACCCATTATGTTCTCTTTCTGTGTTTGTATCTTAGCTCTGTCTTCGCCTCTCTTTGTAGTGCATTTTGTATGTGATTTCAATTTACATTCCAGTTTATTGTTCATTTGAATTATTATTGTTACTACATTGGCAAATTGCATTACGAAGCTGGGTAAAACCCATAACCTTTGGTAGAGTTAATAATTTCAAATAGCTCTAGCTAAACAGCTCTGGTCCATCAGCCTGTTCCACATCCTTATTTCTTCATTTCACACAACATGGATATGACCCTACAAGTCTGACAGCTGGTGGCTTTCAGCTTCTAAAATATGTTGTAAAGAGTGGTTTTAGAAAAACATCAGGATGTTGCTCTTTAATCCAAGGTGACTGACTGTTCTACACTTGGAGTAGCTCAGTAGTAAATTCAACGGGTCCAGGTGCCATTTGACATCATGGAATCTAACACTAACAAAAGCAACTAAAAGTTTAGAAGTGCTCGGACCTTGGCTTAGATTGTTTTAAATCAGAATTGGATGTTTTTAATAATACTCACAATGATGTCTAAATGAACAAAAGCACAGTGGCCATAGTAATTAACTTATTTTCTTCAAATTTGATCGACTAAATAATCATATTTTTATTTTTATTTGGAATGTCTAAAAAATTGTCAAGCAATTTACATACATATTTTCCTCTTCGACTTTGAATGTGAATGATATAATAAAGATATATTACTTCTCATTCCATTTCTGGTGCAATGACAGAGAAATGCAAATGTTTCCTGAGCTGCACCTCTTTACTAGTTCTTTATTTGAGAACAAGCAATCACTGACGCAATTTCCTACAGCTTTGAAATGCTCTAGGGGAATGAACTTGTGTAGTATGTGTTATGCAGAGTATGTTTTGTGTAATGATTAGTCCAGCGTTGCTGAAAATAAAAGTTTTATTAAAAGTTGCATTTGTTTCTAACAACGCGGACTGTAAATTTAAAGTCTACATCTGTATGTGTGTGTGTCTATGTTTGTATCCAAGAGCAAGCGAGTCACAGAGACAGAGAGAATTGGAGGAAACAAATGGGAAAGACAGCCACTCTTAGTATGGGCAGGTAAGGTCAACAGTTTGGTATGTAATTAGACTCTGCGCCTTTCGTACAAATGATTGTTTTGCATCTGCAGAGTCATGCAATCAAGCCCTTTTTCGTTGTGTTTTTTTTTTAAACACACACTCTCATACACATCCATCGTCGAGTTACACATACACACAAATAGAAGAAAACAAGGCTTAGACACAGGCGCTGTTTTATTCATGCTGATGTGATGCCAGTGGACATGCACCCGTGAGGAACACTGCTTTTCTCACCTCACACACTTGCACACAAGTACACACAACACACACAACCCCTCCACAGTCACCTCAGTTCATTTCATTTCATCTAGCTATGTACGCTCACACAGATGTATGCTCACAGAGAGATCCTGATGCAAAATGTTTCACTGGGGTTCAACCCAGGGAGCCAGATGGGTCGAAGGTGGACTGCACCTCCTGCTCAAGTTTTATGAGCGTGCTGTTTGGAAAGTATTTTTCACTCTTTGTTAATGCGTATATTTGGTGTTAGTATGGTCATATATTTTAAGGACTGCTTATATGTACATACTGTGTATGTAAAATATGTCTTTATAAAAGATTAAAGCAATCCTCGTTTAAGTACACAAATTACTAATGCATGCAAAGCCTAGCATGCACAATGGTTTCATCCTCTTCAATTCTTTCTAATGTAGGTTAATATATACCCATTACTTATTTATATTCACAGTACATGTGATCATTCTTGTGCTAGTTTTGAGAACTTTATTTTTATAGTACAATGTAGATATAATATAATAATAATATAGTTTGTCATTTACATGAGATGCATTACTGTAGCTGGAGAGTTAGCCTCGCTAAATGCAGGTATTATAATTAAACTGAAACAGTTTAACCTCCTAGGACCTAACGTCCACATATGTGGACATCACAATTTGAGGTCATTATACTGCTGCTGTTCTATCAAAATTTTAAACTAATATCCTCATATGAGGCTCTCATTTTTCTTAGGAACAAAAATCTGGTAAAAAAAAAAAAAAAGAAAAAAAAAAGAAAAATCTGTTAATTCTTTGTTTTTACATTCATCGGGTCCCAATCAGCCCAAATATCAAAGAGAAATTAAAAATGCATGCCGTGGAAGAGTGCGGGTCTTAGGAGGTTAAGTACAGAGTACAGATTTTTCCATTTTAATCGCTCCGTAGAACTTAACTGATGATATGAAGTCAGAAAGCAGATTCTTTATATAAAGTTGCCCCTACTCATCAAAACCATTTTAAAGGGCAAAATTACATGTACTGAATCTCTTTCTCCTTCTTTGTCACATACAAGATATATACGTGTATTTACAGAAATAGTGAGGAAAGACCACGCTCTAGGCTCCTTTGGACTCAAAAGTGGGTGGGCAGAGGCATAAGCTAATCGCTAGGCTTTTGCCCATCAAGCTGGGATTCCAGTCCTGTCTGAACTATTAACATCTTTTTTTTCCTTTTTGTTTTCAATGTTTCCTTATTTAGGATAAGGCACAAAAAAACTACTTGTTTCAGATTACAGAATACATGGCCCAAAATGTATTTTGTAACGTATTCCTTTGCATTACTCAACGAGAGTAACTTATTCTGAATACTTTAGATGGTTACACTGGATTGGTTTAAGAAATGGTAACTGTTTTGGTTAAAATACATCCTTTTGCAGGTAAAACAGAGTTCATGTACTAAACTCCCTGTAAAACCAGAACACCAGTGGCATTGTAGCTGAGATGGCTCAGAAAACCACCTCACTTCACATGTTATTGCTTGTAAAATGACAAGTGTGACCACGACCTTGAGCTTCAGCACAATTTTAGTGAAGAGCCATTAGGTAATCCTTCTCTATAGGCTTAATAACATTTTGAACAATACTGTAGGAAGAGTAATATTTATTGTGAAATGTGCAGGTGGAAACACGGTCATCAGTTGCTCATTCAAATGAGATAAAAATGATACTAAAAGGGTGCTAAAGTGTGTGTGTAACAAGTTTGGAGTTGGCTTAAATGTTTCACAGAGTGAACAAAGGAAAGTATGGCTTTAGTTAATTCCAGTGTAAACAGAGTAAATTAAGAGATTATGTGACTAACCACAACAAACAAAAGAATGACACGATAAACATAAGTAATGACTCACTGGTGATTCATATTATTTATGCTACCGCGTACAGGGCAACTGATGGTAATGATAAAATGTGTCCATGTTGCCTGAAGTGTTTTCAGTCACCAGCATGTTTTGCCTGAAAGTGCTGCAGTGAAAATAGTCCCTACATGTAAACAAAGTTGAATTTTCCCAGCTTTGAGGAGGTGTTCATGCATTATAACAACATCATCATCTTCACATGACCTTAGGCTCTCTTATATTTGTCTTGGGAAAATAGCAAATAAAGACAGAAAAATCTAGAGTTTGAACACTGAGAATCAGTGATAGACTCTGACGAACCAAAGGACACATGGGTGCTACTTTCATAAATATAGCATGGTCTTATCAGCTTTAGTTTTATCCATTTCATACATAAAATACAGGAATTTTATGTATTAGATTTTTTTTAAATGCCAGTTTTAATAAACTACATAAATGCATTTTAATAGATAATATATCAAACACAAGTTTACATCAAAACATTCATCACACTAAACGAGAGTAGCCCATATGGTTGCTAAAACTATGTTTTAGAATGACAAGAGACATTGCTGTCAAGGTATCATTGAGCAAGAGAGGTGGAACGTACCTGCTCGCTCAGTGAAGGTCACAGCGGATCACCAAGAACATATACTGCATGTATAAATGCACATTTTAATAAATGCCCAGTGGGAGATCTTGGAGCTTACCTGGGGTCGTGGATGTCCTTTAACAATACACTGAAGCACTAGTGTGTCTCCTTCTTTGATGGTGTAGATTCTCTCACTCATGTTATCATCTTTGACGTTACATGCTGCGCCTGAGTGCACAATCTGGGCGTTGGCAGGAGCTGTGAAAGAAGGCATGGACACACACACACATACACCACAACCAAGCATGTAGTCATGCAGGCACACACAGACAAACACAAAGGAAGAGAAAACCACATTACATATTTAGTAACATTTCAGCAGCAGAATTAAAGGTCATAGTCTTGTGGGTGTATGTGTAACACTAGTGCTAGTATTGATGACTCAGATAAATAAATATATCACATTACTCCTTTATCTGCATGATCTGAGTTGTCTTTTTTTTCTGTACTTGTAGCAGTGTCATGTGGATCAGTGTCTGAGGGAATGCGGACATTTATTGGGAAACTGAAACGTTGGTCACCTTTAGAAGTTCAAAAGGTTGAATCTTCACTCTGGACCAATGTTTTTGTCTTTTACAGATTTAGTTGTGCGGTAATGGAAGTTTTGTATTTTAGACGTTACAAAATAGGTTTAATAAAGTTGGTAGTTGTAACCTGTGTCAGTCTGCATTATACTATCATGTGGAAAAAAATCAAATGGACTCGTATGGCTTGTTTAGAAGGGTTGCCAAGATGAAGCCTTGTTTCTCTAAAAAGAACATGACAGCACAACTTAGGTTTGCAAAGTTGTATCTGAGCAAACCATAAAACCCCTGGACAAATTTCCCTTAGACAAACAAGACCAAAGTGGAAACGTCTGGCCATTATGCACAGCACCGTATTTAGTGAAAACCAAAAAACAGCATTTCAGTAGGTGATGATTTAGACTTGCAATCACTGACTGAACCATGAACTCCTCTGTATACCAAAGTATTCTAGGCTGTAGGGCTGGGCCATATTATACCGTTCACGGTAATACCGGTATAATGTTAGGCAACGATAGGAAAATGAAATATCGCGATAGAATGGGAGTAAAACGCGCATGCGCAGTGCCTTTGTTTTCATACGCACATGGCCGATTGTTGAGTGAAACTGATGAACCAGAATTGGTTTGTAAAAATGGTGCAACTTCCGTGATGTGGAACTGGTTTGGTGTTTGTCCGTCAGATACACAACAAAGCACATTTTTTTGCAGAACATGCAAGCGGCCGTTGTTATTGTCGTATTTGTCAGACTAAGATGCTCTTAAATCTGGGAGTAATCTGGGTCCTAAACTCCGTATGTTTCAGGTCAAACAACACTGCAGCATCACTTAGAGTTAAAAACTGTCTAAATTCTTTCATCTTTAATAAAACGATCAGCATTGCTGCTTTACCAGGTGTAACTATAAAGTTTAACTTCCAGGCATCCATGAAAACAAAAGTTATTACATTTAACGGAGTTAGAAGTTAGCAGGAAGCTAGCGGAAGTTAGCTCGCTAGTTTCGCTAGTTACCTAAGCATGATATAGCATGTTCTGACTGAGAGATTTCTGAAAAAAATCAAACGTACAGCTCTGCTATCACTTCCAACATAAATGAAGACAGGAAACTAAACAGCAGTGACGTTTGTAGGGTTACTGAAGTTGGGCTAGCTGGTATATAATGATGTGCTACGTGATCGCTAGCGACACAGCTATGTTAGCATAACATAAACAGTGAAGCTGGAGGACGAACACTAACACTTTTCCACTTATAAAAGTGAACGTGAAGGTTCTTCATGGTTAGAGACAAATGCAATCGCATGGCAGGATGCTGTAAACGGACCAAACTTCAGTCAGGAGAACAACTGAGATAATCCATCCACAATGCGAGGTTAGTCATTAATATACTGCAACAACATGGGAATAGAGCAGCTGCCAGAGAATTCAACATTAATGAATCAATGGTACAGAAGTGGAGGAAGCAAGAAGAATGAGTTTAATAAAGTTTGATTTATCTGACTGCTTTGTTTCGCTTAATGTGCCTTATAATCCCGTGCACCTTATGGTCCAAAAAATACGTACTGCACACTGCAGTTTAATGTTGCAAAGCACCTCTTTTTAACTTCAGTGGATATTATACATGGTTATGCTCAGGATATGTCAGCCCATTTCTACTGGAAATGCCTTTTGGTTAAACTTTCAGCAAGGAATTTGCATTTGCACTGTTACATTTTTATAAAGCTTTAATGTACATAAAAACCAGCTTCTTGTTTAAGTGAAAATAAATGGAAGGTTGTCTTTTTGCGCTAGTAATGTTTTGGAGTTGTATTTTGTCTCGCATCAATTATATCGTCTGTTATATCGTTATCGCAAATTTTCAAATATATATCGTGATAAATATTTTTGGCCATATCGCCCTGCTCTACTAGGCTGTGATGTGAGGCCAGCTCAAGCATACCAGTAAATCTCCTGTCACGGTCCCCGTGTCTCTCTGGTTGGCCCACGCTGGCTACAGGTTTTGTTGTTGTTAGTTTTAGTTTTTTGTCTCTCCTCCTCCTCTCTGCCTGGGTGGAGCTCATTACGGGCTCTCACTCTTGGCCCACGCACCCCTGTGGATGGTGTCCACCTGCGGCTGATCTGGCTGATTTCCCCAGCTGCTATTTAAGGCAGTGGCACAGAGCAGCTCACCGCTGGAACGTCGAACCACCTGAGTTCGTGCTCGCGGCATATTCAAAGAAGAATCGCTTACACGTGTTTTATGTTGTGGAACTAACCTTTGACCTTCTGTCTGTAGATTCTGGACCGAATCACCGGACCTGTCCAAGTGGGGCAGTGTGTGGAGTGTTGGAGCGAGTGCGGCTGAAGAGGAGTGCGTGTGTGCGGAGGAGCGGTGGCGGTGACTGAGTGGAAGAGGAAGCGTGTGTGTGGATTCCCCCCCCCCTTCTCTCCCTGGAGCCCTGGACCCCCTCCCAACTCACTGTACAAATATTTTGCACTAAGGTGATCCCTATTGTAAATAAATCCCCTTTTTGTTTCCTTGAAAGAACTGTCTGCGCGTGGGTCCGTTCAGTAGCCATGACATCTCCAATGGAATAGCTGAGAAAGAAAAAGAATCAAGGTGTTGCAATAGCCCAGTTAAAGTCCTAACCAAGTTCAACCCAACTGAAATATTATGGTGAGACTTTAAGAGAGTTATGTATAAATGAAAGTCTGCAAATCTCAATAAACAGAAGCAAACTTTTTTATGAAGAGGGTTTGAATATTTTTGTTGTAGAAAATATCAACAGCTTATTAAATTGTCAGACTTTTTTCTTCAGTCCAGATGTTTGATCTTCTGGTCTAAATTGGATCCAAATGGAACAAGTGGTCTATGGCCCAAATCATGACCAAAGATACAACTAATTCCAATTTCAGTTGTTGATTTTGATCTGAAAAAGTCTAAGGCTGGTTCATTATTGATTCCCCCCCACACCCCCCAAAAATAAATAAATAAATAAATCTATGTGTACAGTATTCATAAGAAAAAATGAAAACAAGATTATCTGTCCTGTTATAATAATCAACAAACTCCCACATCTCAATAAAACATGGAGTAGAAAGCAGTTTGTGGCATACTCTGAAGCAATAATGTATGACAGATGCATGATGGGAACTCTTTGCGGTGACAACATCTGCACAGCACTGACCCATGTGGAGGCTGGCTCGCGTGCAAATAGACTCAGATGGCTTCACCTCCCTTATGATGAGGTAAGACAGGAGGGGGGTGGGAAGAAATGGAGACAGAGCGAGAGAATCAGCGGGTGAGGAGGAAAAGGCCAGAGAGGAGTGTGAAACCCCAGAGAGAAACATGGGGGACGGGGCAGCACAATGATGTGATTAGCATCGATTCACAGGGAGAACAAATCTTCACTGTGCTGTACGACTGTTATCATTGAACGGACAGGAAGAAAGTGGGCGGCCTGTTCACCTTAAACTTCAACTCGATCAGACATAACAACAGCTGGCGTGATCCACAGCCAGAAATCAAGTTCAAAATAAAAGAAGGTTTAAAATCTGTCTCTCTATGTTCCCGCTCATGCTAATAGCTTAAGGTGTGACAGCACAGCGAGTGTAACTTTCTGCTTATATTTGTAATTTTTTAATGATATTTTCATTTATGGGATATTTTTTTTAATCCCCCCCAAAAAGAAGTAAAATTGATGAAAGAGAAGACTGTAGGTCAAACTGACTCCCAGTTGCAAAGACGTGCTTAATAAAATCTGTGATTTTGGCTTTTGGCTGTAGCTTTCTAAACCACATTGGTACTGTCAGTGACCAGACCTCTGTGCCCACAAAAAGCAATCTGTGAATCTTGTTGTTTGGCTATCATCATTTTGTTCTTATTTTCTGAAGATTTATATTTTAGAAAAGAAAAGAGGAAACGAGAGCATTTGTGGTATGAGCGCAGTTACTCATTTCGTGTACGTATTACAGTAAGCACATGCTGGCTGTGTGCACCAAAGGAATGTGTGTTTGTGTGTTTGTGATTGTAAACGAAACTGTGCGCTTGAGGAGCTCATCAAAAAAGCAGTCAATCATTTACTGCTTCAGTCTTGTACTGAAAAAAAAAATCATCCCAAAACCATTTCTTCTCTAACTTCTCCCGACTTTGTGCTAAAAGAACAAAAAAAACACTTTTTAAACATATTAAAAAGTTTGAAATGTAAGCCAGATTTAAATGCAGTGCTCCTTTTTCTTGGTTATGTTGAAATTCATTTAAATGATTTAACAAACGCAGGTCTTTTCAGCACTCAAGCTGTCTCTAGTTCATACACCGAACCACATTTAGACAAGGGAGCCGCTCAGTATAAATGCAGGCTTTATGCAGGAGAGTAACCAGATCACGTGGAGCAGTTGAGGGTTAAATGCCTTGCTGAAGGGCACACTAATAGTAGTTTCAATGGGAGGGGAGATCATGTCTAATTTATCTGCTATTTTCTAACATTTTTGCTGTTAGGTTACTGTTCAGTAAAGTGGATTCTCCAGTGACAAGTATGCTGTAACCTTTAAGCTTTAACATCCCGGCATGAATCTCTCCTGATCAATCAATTAAAATGTAACCCATAAAAGGATAAAAACCTAAAAATTACTATGTGGAGTAACAGAGCCGGGTTCCAGATGTGTGCTGCACTATCGTGAAAAGATGTCGGGCTGATATAAATGGTGAATAATTATCTCCTTACAGCTTATTGGCGTGTCTGCATTAGTTTGCCTCTCTGGAGAGGGAGGGAGGTCGGACAGAGCGGCTCCTCTGTCTGTTCTAGCCTCCGGCAGCTTGGCTGCTTCAACTGTCTGATCGACTAAAGAAAGGGAGGCTGCGAAAGAGGAGGAGGAGAGAGATGCAGAGAGGGTGAGCAAAAAAAAGAAGGAAGAAAATAAAACAGGCAAGAGGAGGAAGACAGAAAAAACAGAAACTTACAGAAGGGAGGAAAGCATAAAAGGAAATGGAGAAGGATTCAAGTGTGGGGAAAAATAACATTGCATAGATTTAGAAAACAGGTAGGCAGAGAACCTAAATGAATAAAACTGAAAATGGAAAGCAGGGACTAAGAGACAAATTACTATATCTATATATTTAAAACTAAAAAAAAATTAAGCGGAAAGGAAACTTAGGAAGATACAGAACAAACAAGAAAAATTGGAATAATCATAACTGTAAACTGCAGACCAAAGCAGGTGAAAGCCAGAGGAGAGAAGGACTGAGGGGAAGAGAGGCTGGTTTGAGGGAGACTCCTAGCCCAATACAGACAAAAACAAAACCAAGAAATGATGAAAATAAAGCAAGAGGGCTCAGGCTGCATGACTACAGATACACCTCTTCTCTAGTTACACTCTAACAAGAAGAAAAACCCAACTACAACTAACTAACCCAACAACCATGAGAAAATCATTATGTAAGATAAACATAATTTTACCTGCCTATAATTTTCCACAATCCTACATCTGGTTGACAACTATTACAGTTTGATATACCCTATAAAATGTCCATTTACTGAATATACATTTCACATACAAAAAACAAAGACCATCACACAGGCGTTCATGTTTTCTGATCAACATAGCATAAAGAAGCAAGTCTGTCTCTTTGTTTCAGTTAGTACGGAAAGAGATCATCAGTCATGGAGAGCTGGCGCTTTGACAGTAAACTATCCGAGTCTGATGATTCATCGATCAAAACTGTTCTGGTGGAAACCGATTGAAGGTGTTGTCCATGCATTATTGGAAACTTTTCTGAGACGTTCAATGCACATTAGTTGTAAGTGAAATATAACTATCGGCAAATGCCCTGTCTGATTAATTGATTTGTCACTGCCTGCCATGTTTGTTTTTGTTGAGGGGACAGGACATATCTCACCAAAACTAATGATGAGACAGGAGAGCTGGTGTCAAACTGCACTGACAGCTTGACAGAGTGCTGAGCAGCATGTGTGTGATTGTGGTCGAAAGAGTGACTGAGTGTGCCCGCTCTGGTGAAATGTGAGTGTGCATACACGCATGTGTAAGTGTCTGTGTGTGTTTTCATGTACATTATACTGTATCTTGCCAGAGGAATCCCAAGGAAGGTGATGAATCCTGTCGAACACGAAGCCACGCCGAGCATGATTGATATGCGTAGTTACTTTATGGGAGCCTCTCATGCATACAGATGAGTCCTGACTCAATTCACTTCATTCACAAGAGACCATTCAATGCTGTGGCCTTTCCTCTGCTATCACAACATAGGGTTTGAAAATAAGGAAAGGAAAGGAAAGGAAAGGAAAGGAAAGGAAAGGAAAGGAAAGGTTGACGAGCAGAAGGAGATAAGAGAGTGGGGGCCTGAGAGAAAAGTCACAGAATTTATTGATTAACTGCAATTGAGGGAAGTGTTCATTTGACCCACAGAAGCACTAATCACACACACACAGTCTTCCACACACAGAAAAAACAGCCTTATGGCCAAAAGTCTGTGTGACTCACATTGCCTCAGTATTTTATCAGGATTTTTCTGTGCAGACAGGATGGAGGAAGATCAAATGGTTGATGTCATGACCCCATCCTTTTCATTTTGGCTCGATTGGAGCTCTAGATATCAAAACGCATCAGGGACATTGATTTAACTTTTGACCTGACCATTAAATGGCAGTTATAAATGAAAGGACTAACCTTCACTAACCTTTTCATTCTTTCAATCAACTATAAATGGCTGTTTCCCTGCTTACACACTCACACAAACACACACACAAAAGAACAAGAAGATGTTTTTCCTTTTAACTGTATCTTACTCTGTAACAGTAAATAGATGCAATGAGCCTCCCTTAAACATACAAATATGATTTTCATTGGTACTGAATTCAGTGGGAGGCTTTCAAGTCTAGCCTGTTCTTGAATAAACACTAGCTAGCAAATTATTTTATTTGTTTTAGGGTTTTTTGTTTGTTTTTTTTATTTAACTGCCTTATGATTTTATTTTGATGCTGGTTTTGGAGACATCTACAAACCAATTTCTCAAAAAATGTTAGGAATTTGTGTAAAATGTAAACAAAAAAAAGAATACAACTTTACAAAATGCTTGCAATCTGTGAGCTCTCACACATGTGTAGCGGCGCACACATTCAAGAATCACTGCATAAAGGGAAATGTAATATATATCCTAGTAACACAGTAACAAAAAGATGGGGGGGAAAAGGAAAAGGGACATTCTTTTCAAAAGAAGCTTATTACATAACGTATGTAATCTCTACATTCACTCTGTTTAACTCATAATTTGTTTACCAACACTTAAATAAATGTCTCTGATCATGTCTCCGTAGATTTGTATGCATGTCTCTCTTTCTGAATCACTGTACAGCCTGTGTGTTTGTGTGTGGATGGTTCAAATACTGTAGCTTATATCTTTAGTGGACGCTCGGCTGTTTTATATATGTTTTTATGTGTCATAGGTGTTGTAATTGCAGGTTATAATGAATCTGTATGGGTAAATATGGCATATTGACATGATAATCCGAGCACTCCTATTTTTTAAGTAAATCTTTATGTTTTTATAAACATGTTACAGCTATAATGTATCTGACGGCCAGTATGATAGCCAAAACAAATACACTGAACACTAAACAAAAACATTGAAATAGGGTCTGATTTAGTGTCTCATAGTGTGTGATACACGCTGTGCTACCTAATGCATGTGGACCTGTTTGTCAGTGAATGACTCTGTGTTTTCCACCACAACTACTGCAAGAGGACAAAGGGATTGCGCGATCAACAAATGTCAGATGACAGCAAAAGCCAATAAAGGTGGATCACTGGAGAGCAGAGGGAAGATTGGAGTGGAGAAAAGGTGGAGAAACTAGAAAAAAAGCACCTGTAATGGAAAACAGATGGGTAGGAAAGGGGACAGCAGTTTCCTGGAAACACTGCCGTTTTTATATCCAAGAAGAGTGACTCTTCCCTTTGACATCGTGTGTAATATCTATTATTAAAAGGCACAGAACATGGAAATTCAGAGGAAAGGGAAAATAAGAATTCGTGAACTCTTTAACTTGTCCATTCAGGTTTTCTACACATAACTGGGCATTAACATCAGTCAATGAATTTTGCCTTTTCTTCTCTTTTATACACACCTCACCCTCAGGTCCAAAAATATTATTTGTCCACTTTTTAGCCGCTATAACTAGAAAGAAACTAAAACAAAAATAAAAATCTGATTAATTCGAAACACAGTTCTAGTGTCTTTAATGCAGGCCACACGTGTACACACACACACACACACACACACACACACACACATATATGTTGCTTTATATATGTTGCTTTGTTATTTTGAAGAAAAAAGTTCATCGGACGACATGTAAAAAGTGAGGGGAGTCAGAATTGACACTGGTGGAGGACTGGAGTTATGTGAAGTGATTGGGGGTTTGTAGAACGTGGTCAAACATGAGTCGTACTCCTCAAAGGAGTGTATTTGCTGCACTTGAGCTATCCCAGGATGAAAAGATAAAGAACAAGAGAGAGAGAGTTCCAAAAAAAAGATGCACACTGCTTAGATCTTTGGCATAGATGGACAGAGGAGAGTATGGAAAAGGCTGGGAGGACAGAGAAGAGAAACAAAAGAGAAATATGTGACTGGCATTCTCTTTGTGCAAGCTCCATTTACAAAGACCGCTGAATCTAGTATTCGCTGTGTTGATACTGACATACTAAAGAAAATATTGACAGTGTATTTAATGCCAGATAGCAGTTATATTAATACGTACAATTTAAAACATGTGTTAATAATTATAAGTCAATTATATATTGATTATAGATTTACAAAGATGCCTGATCATTGTATTTGAATGCATGCTATTTGCACCTTAAGGTAAGTAATACAAATTGCATTTCACCTTAATACACTTGCATATCTTTTAATCAACCCAACACTCTACACTTAAAAATGCACAAAAATACAAGTGTGAATATAACTGAAGTATTCATTTATTTATTTTAAACACATAAATTGACAAATAAAATTGCGTCGCTGGATGTTGGAGTGTTTAATGCAAATTAAGCTGAAGTGAAGTAAACAAAATATTCAATCACCTTTAATTTGAAACTCAACAAAACATCAGTGTGTGCAGTTAAGTCACAACAGCATATATTGATACCTTGATTAAAGTGTCAAGTGTTGCTCAGAAGTAGTAATCGACAAATCCATGCAAGTGTACACAAAGACACACACGCACTTTGCTCTAAGTAAAGCTTAGTGCTACTAAAAACAACACTAAACATCTTGCTAGGGATACAGGAGCACATCACTGCTTTGTGTAGATTCCTTAAATTCATTAAGTGCAAAGTCACCATGATCCGAAGCATAATGCTCCAAGTTTGGATGATCTGACATTAATAAAGAATGACGTGAGACTTCTTAAATGCTGTCACTGGGAATATTAACTGCGAAAAACCTTGTGATGTTGAACGGGTAATGTTATCTCAATGTCTCACATCAGCAGACCTGTCTTACAGACACATGGATTTCTCTCTTTAAACTATAAGACCCCCTTTTAGGGCCTTTTTAGCAGATATCCACATCGAAATGCACAAAATGCACCAAATCACACAAACATTTGCATCAAGGTGCTTTATACTGTAAGTTAAAGACCCTACAATATTACTGAGGAAACCCCAACAATCAGATGATCCTCTATGAGGAAGCACATGGCGATAGTGGGAAACAAAAACTCCCTTTTAACAGGAAGAAACCACTGGCAGAACTAGGCTCAGGGAGTTGCAGCTATCTGTCTGATTAAATGCAGAGTGATGTGTATAATGTTGTGTACCAGTCCACATTAGTAGCAACTAAAATATTATCAAAAATGTTAAAAATGAAAAGAAAATTCAAGTAATGTCTCTTCTATGTGCAAATGATTTTTTAAGATTTACATTTCACACTTCCTACATCATCATTTCCACCAACCAATGGTGCTTCAAAGCAACACAACATCTGTTAACCCTCCTGCCATCCTTTAAAAAACTCACACCCATCACCCTAGGGACCATTCTCAGCCACGCCATAAAAAGACCATATATCCATATTTTATTCCACTTTAAATTAGCCAACCTTGTAAAACTACTTCTCCCTGAAATATTCATGTAAAGTTTTAATTATATTTTCGTTGTTTTAACCCTTCAAATCCCAGTGTTATTACATGAGCGCCCTGTGTTATAAGCCCCAAAAACCAGGGTGATGGGTGTGGGGATTTCTGCTGCTCAGCCATTTTAGGCTGATTTAAGGAATTCACACTGGAATATTAACATTGACAGGTAAAAACTATCCTGTGGCAAGTTTGGTTATATTCCACTGAACACAGTGGAAATGGCAGCCATTTAACACATAGCAGTGGCACAAAAAGGTCCCAAGAAGGCAGGAGGGTTAAGACAAGAAAATAGCCCACAACAAGAGCATTAAAAAGAGCAAGATAAGACGAGAGAAAGGATAGTAACAGCTGGTGAGGTTTAGAAATTGCACCAAAGGTTTTGCCTTCATTGCGTGTGTGTGTTGGTTCTTTCTGTGTTGTTACAGCATATGCCACAAAAAGCACCTTGGGTGTAACATATGGTTAGTCAATGTAGCTTTCTGGAGCAGGACAGTCAGGATGAAGTAGAGATATAACAGAAAAAAAGAAAGCAAAAGATAATAAAATTAAAGGGAAATTGAGAGCAGAGGATAAAAGCACTGTATCTAGGAGCAAAGACAGAGGTAGTGAAGACAAGGCATGTGCCTCACGTCATCTGCCTGCCTGACAGTCAACCTGACCTTATTCTACTCACCCATAATTCTTCAGCTCCCTTTGATGGCATACATAAACACACACACATATGCACATTTACACACAGACTAAGAGCACAAGAAAAACACTTAATGTGAACAAAAAACAAAATGTGTGTGCGTGTGTAGGTGTGTGTGTCCGTGCACACGTCTGTATATTTCCAAGGAAACTGCGGCAGAGCATCCGACAGTGCTTAGTGATCAGTCCAGGTGAAGTGGTGAGAAGGAGGGAGGCACTAAGAAAGGATTTCGATAAAGAGGAGAGAAGAAGAAGCGCTCGAATGAAAGGTCAGAGTCAAAGCTGGAGGTAAAGAGAAAGCCACGAGTGCGTGTGTGTGTGTGGTGGAGGAGTGGGCGATCCTCAGAAGTACCACAAGAACAAGCTAGATATTATGGTTTCCATCGGTTTTAACAGTCATGCCAATAAAGTGACTGAAATTGGAAAATTTTAATTTACAGAAGTGGGAAGAGACAATGACAAAGAGCAGAGAAATGCTGAGACAGACTTCAGTAAAGACACACAGATGAAGAAAGGCAGAGATTGAAAGGTCCTAACAACCGTGATGTGTAAATCACGTATAGAGCGAGACTAGGAAAAGGTGAAAAGGAGAAAGCATGAAGAGCAGGTAGAGATACAGACTGAATGATGACACCGCAGCGAGTGAAAGACAGGGAGAAAAAGCAAGAAGGGCAGCAATTATCTTACATCTAGAGTCTACCTCCCTGCTTGTCAAAACAGCTAGACTTTAGATATTGATATTAGTCTCGCTGGTGCTGTTTTACTCATTGATAAATAATACTTCATTAATCTGTCACACTTCATTTAACGCAGGCCTTTTTGAGCTGCCATTAGGATTTAATGAAGCATTGACTCATGATAAAGGCTGGATTCAGCAGCAGTAAAGAGAGACATAATTTTTTCATGTACAAGAGACTTGAAGGAAGGAAAAAGAGAGCTGTGGATGAAAAGACAAAGTTTTTTTTTTTATCAACTTAAAAAATGTGACAGGGATCCACTGAACGACTGGCCAGAGATTAGAACTGGCTAATTTCCAGCATTCTGGTCATTACTGGTGACTAGCTGGTCAGCCTCATGTCTGTCCATTTACAAGCTGGTCCATTTCATGCATGCACAGCAAGGTCACAGCAGTGCAGGCAAATAGCTGCATGCACATAAACGAGACATTAACACGCTTACATCCTATTTTGTGTGGAAGCTCGTCACTGTCACTGAACACACAAAGCAAGGCAAGGGTGTAACACCAAAAAAAACCACCACCAAATCATCCAGGTGAACATGTAGAGACTTGGTATGAGCAAAGAATTAAAACAGTTAGAAGGAAAATTGTGGAGAAAGTCAAAAAGAGAAAAGGGTCAATGACCTCATATCTACTGAATTTATAGACACACTGGAAAATGATGCAAGTAACTGACATTTATTTTGTTATATAAATCTGCTGCACCTACTTTAGTAAGGTGTCAGGTAAACGTGGGTGTGCAACAGCTCTTTTTCAGTTGTTGCAAGTACATAAGTCCCTGTAACTTACTGCAGTTTAGGTAAATTGTAAGTTTAATAATTTCTTTTACTATGAAAATAATATTTTGAAAAAGAACAACTAAAGAAATGCAAATTTTTGCTTCTACAGCAGGGAAAATATTTAATTATTTGATCCTCTGCTGAACACGTAAGATTGCTCACTATCAAAGACATGAACTATAATTTCTATAGTTTCATTTTAATGCAGAAAGACAGAATATCAACCGAAGATCCATAAAAACACATACGCCTAAACTCAACTCCTTATGTGTATAAAGCACAACTGTCCATAGAATGAATCTCTTCCATTCAAGTCCTCCACCACCACGGGGAAAGACCAAACAGCTGTCCCAGGACGTTAGGCACAAGATAACAGACCTGCAACATCGGCAACAAGCTTGGCGAGAAAGTGATAACTGTGCAATCATTCAGAAATGAATCACATATAAAATGACCAGCCTCGGTCTGGTTTCCCATGCAAGAAGCTGCCTCATTGGATGAGGATGATTGTTAGAATAGTGGTGGATCAGCCCTCAAGGAAGCTGGGACCACAGTCACCAAGAACACTGCTGGGGAGGCAACACTGCAAAATTTTGCAGTACCTTATAAGCGCTAATGGTTCAAAGAAATTCATGAAGTCATTACTGGATAAGGTTAAATGAATGCTTGGCTCAACAGTGCTCTGACTTTTTGTCAGCCTGGCTGCAGTACTGAAGAGAAACGTAGGTTTTTTTCTTAAATCAGTGATAAATAGTAAGATGTTCTAGTTTTAGTTTTGCTTTATAGAGCAACAAACTATTTTTCAGGCAAATTGAAGATTTTCTAAATTAGCGAGATGTTATTTCCTCTCCAGCACACAAGTTATCTGCCTTTAGGTGCGCATTTGAGAGTTATCGATGGAGTCAAGTACTTCTGATTTGTGGCTTTCTTTCTAAGAGGAGCCACAGCATTCAGAGTCATATGCAGTAAAGATGTAAAACTATTAACAGTAATGGAAAGTATGTAATTATATGGTGGAAAAGCAGAGCTTAAAGTGCTCGACCCAAGATACAACATCCCAGGTAACGAATACTGTTCAGTTTTATTATGTGACAATACTGTGCAGCTCCTTATTGGAGATTATGTATGGGAATTTCAGGAGTGAGACCACGCCTCCAAACACGCTCCTTCCGGTTGTCATCTATATAGGTTCCCCAGTTCTGCAAGCTGTTCATTCTCGTTTACGTGCCCCACCCTCCGCCCCTCTTTGTTTTCAATTCTTTAACTTCTTCACTTCTATTTAGTACACGGGGATCTGCTTGGCCCGGGAGCCGTCGCCAGTCCCCTTCGAGGCCTTCCCCAAACCGCAGCTCAATTCATGTCCAAGCCATTCACCTTTACCTACCAAAATGTTGTCAAACCTAAAATGAGGACGTGGGCCCAGCTAGTGAAACAGTTATTGTTAAACTAATGTGTTAAGCAGATATTTTGACACGTTGGATAAAATATGGATTCTATTTCTTCTTTCAATGATTTTGACCTAAATATGTGCAGTAAACTTTTATCTGTTGGGTCATAAATGCACATCCTTTATTGGTGAAGTGTGTCTAGTCTTGCGATCAACTGCGAATGTTACAGTAATATATTCTGTCACTCCGTCCAGCTATTTGTTATTAGTATTCTTGTGCCAAATGTTTATATTTTCATTAAACAATGCAAATAGTTTAGCTGAATTTCATCCACCAATTTCATTCACTAGAGTCGGTTTTTTGAGTCCCTGGGCACTTTTTTAAACAAATGAGGGTCAAATGAATGAAAGTATGCTAATTTCTGGTGGGGAAGTAGAAACTGATGGGGGAAATGGAGGACAACAAAGGCAAGCAAACTAAGGAGCTAATTGTTTGAAATGATACATCAATAAAATAAAAAAATATAAGTATATAAAATACAATTTAAAAAATTATAAATAATAGTAATTTCTTTCTCTCTCTCTCTCTCAAACACACGCACAGGAACACAAACAGACACTGCACTTAAATGGATAAATAATTACTTCTTATTTTACCTTTATATTGGTATTTATTTATCTGTTACATGGCTATTGTTATGTATCATAAACTGTCAGTCAAGTTGTTGCCCATCTGCTGTATTGTGACAGTATTGCATTGTGAATTATTCAGTGAGCCCCATTCCTTGGTGTCACTAAATATACAGAAAACTTTCTGCATGTGTGCTGCGCTCAGTTCTCAGTTTAGCAAAAAAAAAAAAGGAGGGGCACTGGAAATTCATGACACAAAAGGGCAGATTATCTGTTCAATGAGGAATGTAACAGAAGAAAATAATCTATCATGAGCTTTCAGCATGAACTGAAAATCTATAATGCAGAACAGCTAACAGTTTCTGTTTAATTCCTTAAGAACAGTTCAATTTTTAGACAAAAGACTGTAATATTATTCTGTTTTCACACTTTGCCTGTCCCCCTACTGTTGTGAGAGACTGATGTGCAGGAGCACAACATCTGCTGTATATGGCGAAGACAAGTCATGATAATTGCAGTTACTAAAAATGTTTGTAGGGCGAAAAAAAAAGAAATGAAGAAGAGACATGTTAACAATTGTTAACATGCACTGTCATCTAGAAACAACTCCGCTTGGTAATACACTTAGGATATATCTGCTTTTCAAACATGTTGCAGTGATTGCATGACATACACAACAAATATAATCCTTCAAAAAAACCTGCCATCTCACTTGTTTTACATGATCTTTACTGTGAAAAAGGTTGGAAAGGGAGGGGGTGCACACTGCATTTTCTCCTCTTACTCTTAGTCCAAAAAGTGTTTGCACAAAGTCCACAATATTTATCAGTGTTATATCAAAATCTACATTAACAACACACAACAGCATCAGTCAAAGCCAAAATAAATGTATCTCACAAGACAAATGAGATTTATAAAAAAAAAACAGTAAAATCTAGGTGCTCAGAGGGGTATTTAGTGGCCTGTAATTTATGAATGCAAAAAGCTTGCCTTTGGTTAAGACTCCTTTGTCAGTCACCACTTTGTAAAGATTGCAAATGTTTGCAATGTAGATTCGACGAAAAGTAGAATTCATCTCAAAGTATGGATGTATGTGCATGTGTGTAACACTTAGTACAATCAGCTATGATGAATCATCAGCTCTAGACCTGCACTGGATAAGCTCTTAGATGAAAATGGAACAGCAAGCGAAGCACTAAAAGCTGACAGCTGGTCGAGGATCGCCAGGATGTTGCTTTTTGACTTGAACGCCAAAGATGGGTCACTTTAAAAAAAAAATAAAAAAAAAATAAAAAAACGGGGGATGTCAATGGATTAATTTGAAGTAGGAATTGTGCTATACCAGAACCAGTGTGTGCTTTCTGGTTGCTGAATCTTATTTCACCATGTATTGGAGATGGGAGACAGTGTACGGCCTAGACAGGCCATCCATCTGTCACCGGGATAATACATCTAAACAAACACTTATGGAACATTTCCACTTCACATAAGCTGTATTTCACATATGCCGTGAAGGGAATCAAACACAAACAAAAGGATAGCACATAAACTCCACAATGTGAGCTTTGCTCTCACATTCTGACTGGCTGGCAGGCTTTCTAATGCATTAAAGTTTCTCTCTCTTTAGTGTTTGTTCCACATGTCTGTAAATTTGGTTTTTCTTTTCATTAAATACCAACGTGTGACCTAGAAACAAATATGGTCAGCTGTCTCCTAGGATGTACAAAATGTCACAGTTTCTAATTACAACCCCAATTCCCAAAAAGTTGTGACACTGCGTAAAATGTAAATAGAGAATGCAATCATTTTGCAAATCTCATAAACCCACATTTATTCACGGTACAACCTAGAAAACACCGAGAAAATGCATTAGCTACAAGTCATTGCATTCAGTTTTTATTTACATTTAACACAGCGTCACTACATTTTTGGAATCGGGGTTGTATTTAGAGAAGAAGCAGTTATCTGGTATTCTGTCTATAATGGAGAGGCCAGGAGAATAACACACTGAAAGCTAGAATGTCAAAGGCTGTGATTTCTGCAAATAAATAGTTATTTAAGGAAAACATCTTTGAAGGGTAACATTATTATCAGTACAATTCATTTTTCATAAGCTTGCTAATAGCTATATAATCTTGGCTATATTTTCTATTCACTCTGAATCTCATTTGAAGAATAAAAGTTTATTTTGAGAAACATGCAACTTTCTGTCTGACCCTAAACTTTTGAGATAGTGTTTGAATAAGGCTGTTCATTAGCTGGGAGATTAAACAAAGAAAAGCTGTATATAAAGGAAAGCAGAAATCAGCATGTTTATACTCAAACAAGTATTTGAAAAGTGTCTTGCTGTTATGATTAGCAGGGAGGAGGAAAAATTATGTTGGAGGTACAGGTCATAAACAAAAGTGATCTTTAATGGCTGCTATCTAATTTAAAAAAAAAAAAAAACAAGCCTAACACAAGTCCAGTAACCCAGGAAGCAGCACTAGTCCAAAGTACGAAGACATAGCAGGAACATTGACTAACTAAACTGACAGAGGGGTATATTAGAAAGCAAGTTCAGCAGAGTCAGGCTTTACTTTTTGTTAGCTGGCTAGACAAAACTTAAATCACTAATCTGAGATAATGGGTATCATAACTGTGAGTATAAACGTTCATTATTAATCCAAGCTTGCTGCATCAGGCTGTGTGCATGCTCACATAAAAGGATGTGTTTGATGTATTTTTTTTACTTTTCTTCCACACAAAATACATCAACTGAGCACCACCTACTCCAATCAGAGACATTAATAGAGCATTATCATAACAGTAAAATCCAGCAGCGGAAATGGAAGTGAGTAAAACCACAGACTAATTCTGTATAAAATCATTAACCTTGTGACTGATCTTCACAAGCTCACAGTGCGTTAAGGTAATTACATTGTCAAATTTATTTTATCACTGTTTGCATGCTTGGTGCTGCTGTTCATTTCTAACCTGACAGCCAAAAATTCAAGATCAGAATCTTTCAGCTTTATACATTTAAACATTACATATTACTCAGTGTTTAGGTCTGGCAGAGTCCAATAGCCAAAAAAAGGGAGAAATCACCAGTTCCAAAGTGAAATTTATTTTATTGATTGAATCTGTGATAAATAACCTACAAATGTAACTCATCAGTTTTCTGTGTTGCATTAGCTGCAATTCCAACTGTGTAGAAAAAAACAGTCTTAGTACCTGAGTAGGATCAAGCATAAAAAAAGAAAACAGTTACACATCTTCTGCCACCAGCTGAATACATACAATTCCAGTGACAAGAGCACAGTTTGTGCTCATGAAACTTTACATCTGCCTTCATTTAGTTGTGAAGGTGGGCTAGTGAGGTACAACTTAACAAGTTGCATGTTTCCCTTCGGCAGAGAATCTGTATAGCACGTAAAGCATAAATAAATGAAACGAATCAATGAAAACACGGTGCTTCCAGCCAAGTTTGGACTTGACTAAAAAAAAAAAAAGAACCAAAGGACTGTAACACATGCAGAGCTAATGAAGTTGTGCCTGCTACTGCAGAGATCAGGTGCCAGTCCACTACAAACTCCCAATACTGTAAGATGTGAACACTGAAAACACTTTCAAATACAGATTGACAAAAATGAGAATGGTTTTCATTAGCCCATAAGTACATATATTAATGTAATACCCAAACAAAATACACAAGCTGGAAAGTAAAACAGACAATTTAAACTGGCTTTAGCTTTATTGCTGTTATTACTTTAAGAACCCCAGCTAATACAAACTCTGCTTTACTAGGATGTAGGAAGGAAAAAGATTTTTTCTCTATCATCATTATTTCAGTAATTCTTAATAGGCTGTTCGTTTTTTTTTCAAATGTTTTCAAAAATATTACCAGAGATCTCTTAAACCTTTTCAGATAAATTAAAGTTTGCACAAAAAAGATAAATATAAAGTCTTTTAGAGAAAATTCTTACAGTCTCACAGTCTTGGTATTCTATCTGCTGTAGGCACATTACTGTAGGAATCTTTGTATGGGACAATGCTTTTGCCTTCCTCGACATATTTGTCCTAATATGGACCAACCAAACTGCAATGTGACCTAAAGTAAAGATCTAAGTGGATTACTCACAAACTGAAGCATTAGATACTGACGTGATAACAGTAGACATATCCAGATACCAAAAGATTAGTAGTTGGTTACTTCCTTTCTTCCATACTAGATTTTCAAGTCTGTCAGAGCTATCATGGTGCTTGTTCTGGAAAGTACGATGACATTTTCAGAAATTTTGGTATTGAAAGGTATTATAATGATCGATTCTGGTCTTCTTCCACAATAGAATATCTACTTCCATCTCATTGTATTGCTTGCTTCGTCCCATGTCACTCCAACCACCAACCGAAGCGTGTCCTTCTTCACTACATCCATGCTTTAAAATCAGTTCTGGTGACATCTCTAATTAATAATAACACAGAATATGTTAGCAAAAGATAAAAATTCCACAACATGCTCAGTAAAAATGTATCAAGAGTGAAATTTTAAATTATGCTTCATTTACTGATCCTATTATTTTGATAACAATTTAGGTAACAGTAATTATGTAACTGCAGATCCTTTACCCTACCCACAACACTAGTTACCATGGCTAACCTTTTTATCTATAAATAATCTAAGCAAGCTAGGTTTACTTTAGACATAATAGCAGATATCTGCAGTAAACAGACTTAATAAAGAAGAGACTTCATTAATTTAATGATTCATCTTGGCAGTAATATGTTGTGTCCATGACTTTTTAGCACCCCCAGGAAGCATTTTGCTTGTAAACTGTGCAGTTTTTTGTTTTTCTCTGGTTTCATCTTCTTATTGTATTTGCAGCATGATTGTTGGCTTTGGGGAATGTTTTTATTTCTAAATGCTGTGATTGTGTTTTCAAAATGGCAAAAAAAAAAATAATTCTTTGTTTGCTTTAATTTTGACTATAGCTAAAAGTTGACTTTCCTATTCCTGAAATCTGAAAGCTGCTTTAATAGGCGACACATCTCAACATAATCGGGCGGTTTGTAAAGGAGTTACACGAGTTAACATGGTAAGTGCCAAAATGTATTCTAATTATACAGTTTGGAGATATCCCATTGTGTACATTAATAAGTGGTATTATTGCTTATTATGAACTTGTCACTGATAAAGTAATGCTGCCCTCTAATAATTTGCTCTCTGTGAACTCAATATTTGGTTCATTTCCTGCCTTTTTTGATACATAATTTCTTTTTTCCTGCCCTCATAAGAATGAAGGTCATAGTGGAATCCAAAGCAGAAAAGTTTCTATTCAGCTCAAACCTGAAGCTCTGCTTTTAATTCGTTATATAAAGTAAGCACTTTTTAAGGAATCACCATACTTCTTTTTAATTCCACTTATTCTTAACATTCTCCACTCCTGGGTGTATTAAACTTGGAAAACTATATTACCTGCGATACCTCAAATTACCTCAGACTGAGTAAAGCTTTTGCAACAGAGAAAAGAACATGAGCAGAATAAAAACAATCTCTTGGAAAGTATTTTTTTCACTCTACCTGTCTGCTGCGGGTACATTACATCTCTTTATATGTTTTAATGTCTCTGTCCTCCATGACAAATGTGATGTAATATAAATCAACCAAACCGCAATCTCACACAGAAAAAAGAGAACTAAGGGCTTCTAAAGATCCCAGTGGATGATTTGGCAACTGGTAATGCATCAGACACCAACTCAGCTGACGAGAATGTAAGCCCACAAATTTATTGCCAGAGAGCAGAATTGTATCCAAACAGCGCTTGTAGTCAAATTAAGATAAGATAACTCTTTATTAAGATAAGATAACTCTTTATTGTCATTGCACAGTCATACATAGTACAGTAGTACAATGAAATTGGAAAAACTGTCCTACGTCGGCACTACATATAACACAACACGACACGATATGACACATCACAACGTAACAAACAACACAACACAGTATATTAACTTAGTATAAAAAAGAAGAATAAGTGTATGTGTATTGCACACTGTTATTATTGCACATAAATTAAGCAGCCAGCTGAAACACAAAGTAAAAAATGGACATCTGTGCTTCTTAATTGACGGTGTGATGTTATGCGAACAGTCTGCCGCAATCCTTGAAAATATGTTCATTCATTCATATTCTATGGTAACTTTTGTGGTCAATAGTATTGACTTCAACACCTTTGAGTCTGCTCACTGTTCTTTTTGACTGTGTTTTTATCTTCACAAACCTGCCTTACTGAAGAACACCGTGTCCGTAGTATTTCAGGAGTTCTTGTCTTCTTATGTTCTATTGTATTTTTTAAAAGTATGTGGTTCTCAAGCCCAGTGTAGGGAATTGGCGCCTGGAGGATCCTGTTAGCTTAAAATTCCTGCTGAGATGTTTTTCTAAGCACTTTTTTTTTTACACAATAAGACAATATTTTGCAATATAAGCTACAGAACACACACTTTGCGACTGAATGTATTTGAGAAACAGTGACTCATCAAAAATGTGTTATTTAATAGTCGATTAATTATTAAGTAGCAGCTGAGAACAGTTGGACTAAAAACCTCTGAGGACTATGAAGAGAAAGACAATAACAGATTGATAGAGAGAGAAAAAAGAAGCCCTAATGAGAAGAACCCACAGAGAGGACAAGTGGTCTTTCCAATGTCTTATTAACTACAAATAAGTAATATTAGCAATATGCTAAATGGATATAAAATATACAAGGCAAAAACTGGGTTTGTACAATTCTAACCAGCTTAAAAGTCAATATTTGGTATATTCTTCAACACAGCCTGAACTTTCTTAGGCAAGTCTTCTTGTTATTTCTCTAAGTGTCTAAAGGAATAGTTGTCTTGTTTTCTTGAAGTACATTCAAAGCTCTTCTTTGGGTTTTGGCTACATTTTATTCTTTTCTCTGTCAAGGTGATCTGCTTCAATAATTTTGAGGTTTGAGCTCTCAAGAGGTAGAAGATAGTAGTGTTCATTGTGTGTTTTTCTGCACAGGTATGCTTTTACTGCATTGGCAGTTTGTTTGGGCTCATCGTCATGCCAACAAATGAAACACCATCGAGACGCTTTCCAAACGTCGGTGCATGGTGGATCAAAATCTGATATTTCCTTTTCTGTGTTCACAATTCCATTAATTGTGACAAGATCCCCCATACCACTGGCTGAAGTACAGCTCCAAACCATGACAGAGCATTCATCCTGTTCTACAGATGGCTGTAGACACTCACTGCTGTGCCTCTGTCCTAATCTCCTGCAGATGCTAATTTTCAGTCCAGGGCTTGTGTGATTTGGCATATCTGAGCCTATTTTCTCTGTTTCCCTTCCTTGAGATTGGCTTTGTGACAGTCTCCTTTCCATTAAGACTACTTCAGTCCAGGCTTAGGTAAACAGCAGATGGATCAATGAAGGGCCAGATGCATCACTCAGATCCTGTGTCAAGCCCTTGCTAATTAATCAACTTTTTCTTATTTCTTAAGGACTTTCAGATACTATTCGACCAATGTAGACAGTTTTTTGTTTGTTTTTTTGCTTGTTTGTTTGTTTTATACCTGCCACTTCGTTTTTCTTCGACCTGTCCAGTTTCCTCGGATTTTTAAAGACACACTGCACACTGTCCTAAGATATGTCCCAAGTTTTTGATCAATAGCTGACTAAGAATGAACTTTTTGTAAAAAATAAATAAATATATAAATTAGATTTCATGCCTGTCAAACTGTCCAATCTTTAATATTTTTTATATATTCAACTAAAAAAATTGTTGTGTTGTTGCAACAGGCTGCTTGTAATAAAGTGTTTGAGGATACTATTTAAAATTGATTCCCTATTATGTGTAGACAACACTGCTCTAGTTATGAGTTATATGTGTAATATACAGTATGCTTGAGCGATCAGGTCTGGTCAGATGTAACTGACTATGAGAAAATAGCCAGATATAGAGTATATAATCAAAAAATGTTTCATATTTAACTAAAACAATAAACTGTACAAACATTGTACAGTTTATTGTTTAATAAAATACAGAAGAAGCAGTCTGACAAAGAGCTTTTTATTTTAAACTGTATACCATAGAAATAATTAATTTCTGCATGTGAGGGCAGTTTTACATAACTTTTGCATACATTTGTATGCTTTATTCAAACACACAAATTGGATTAGGCATTCCTACAGGTTTTTTTTAATGCACGCTTACATACAAGCACAAAGCATCCAGGCCTTTGAGTTCTCTGTGTTGTCATCCTGTTATCTCTGTAGCTTCACTTTGGGCTTCAGAAATCAAAAAGCGGAGGGAAAAAAACAACACAAGAGAAGCTTTTGAAGTCTCCGTTTCCCTGTTTTGTCAAAGAACTTTGACAAGAGTGGAGGAGGAGCATTGATAAGAGCAAAAAGAGATGGATCCTAATTGGCTGAATGATGAAGAGGAGGACAAGGCCAAGAACTCTTCCTTATTCTGACAGCATCTGTGTGCTCACAACGCACAACGTATGACCCTGTAGTTCCCTTTTCTAGGCTCCAGCCCCATTAAATGCCACCTCAGCCTTTAATACAAATTTGAAGATGTTTTTTAACATCCATTTTAATGTTGGTGAACATTTATTTATGCATTTGCATGATTTACTTTTTTTTAAGGAAGCCAGTAGCTCTCTAAATGGAGGAAAGTTTAATAGCTTATTAGCAATGTTCAGTGTGTTCTAGCTGTCTGTGGAGCTATGTTTTACCATTTGTTGCTGTTTGTCTCTCTGTTTGTCAGCAGGTTTATGCAAAAACTACCCGGCTGAACTTAATGAAGCTTGCTGGAGAGATAGAGCGTGGGCAGAGGAAAAACCCATTTAATTTTGGTCTGAATGTGGAGCACTTTCTCTAAAAATATGACATGGGGCATCGGCCTTAGCAAGAGTATGGACTCTTCTAATTTTCATCATGTGCTTTTAGCTGTAAATCAGTTTTTCATTGCACTAATAATGCATTACTTTGCTGCAGCACTAATGAAAGGCAGATTGAGGATAGAAGAGGGGGGCGGGGTGTTTCTATAATGGCCCTTACTGCACATACTGTTCAAATGCAAGAGAGCAGCAGCAAGGCAAGAATTTCTTCAAGGACACTGTCATGAGTATGTGACACAGTAGGAACAAAGCACTTTGTGTGTGTGTGTGTGTGTGTGTGTGTGTGTGTGTGTGTGTGTGTGTGTGTGGGGTATGTACTAGAGTTGTAGGTGTTTTGAATACTGTATAACAGAAAATCTGTGAACTAAATTAAATATTTGGATAATCCAGATAAGAGGGTGGTACAGAATACACACAGCTCCAACACAACGGTGTGGAAGGAGAAGATAAATGCAGACATACACACCCAAAATAACTCATTGAGCAAATCCTCTCAAGCTGTTGAAGTGGCACAAACTTTTCAACACAAGTGTTACGAGCAAGGGAGAGTGGAGGAGAATAACCAAATAAGGGAAAGAGAGAGAGAGAGAGGAGAAAACCCCCCGTAAATTACACAGTAAAGACATAAAAGGATAAAGGAGGAAAGAAAAAAATATAGAGGAAGTGAAAAAAAAGAAAATTCAACAAAAAAATTACATGAAAGAGAAAGACAGCAGAAGAACGAGAGGGAAAACGACTACAAAGACAGGAAACGAGTAGAGAAAGTGCAAGAATTAAGCGAGCGATGTGCTGTCACTGAGTGAAATGCCACCCGGCCTGTCACATATCTCTACAATATTAATTACACTGTGCCACGCTTCTGAATAATGGAACAGCTCTATTTAACCAGAGTGAATAATTTAACAGCTGCTTGGCCTAGTGTATATAACAGGATCGATAAGCACCAAGTACAGGTAATGAAATTCCAAAGGAAACCTCAAGGAGGAAAGTTAAGTTCACCTGCGCTCAGAGTTAGAGCCCTTCTAGTGTCTGTGTGTGTAGACATGTGCGCATTACTTATTGTTTGTTTACTGTTGCATGGCATGTAATTAGGACTAGAGTATTTGTGTGTGTGTAGCACATGTGTTAGAACTAAAGGTTCAGCCTCAACAAAATGGCAAAGAAGTGAGATAGGTACTTCCAGTACATCTGAGTCCTGTTCATTAATGTCATAAGAAAATCTGGTAATAGCTCTAACTTTGAATTCGCTACTTAAGTGAAACTCCAATTCAGAGCAAGTTCGTAAAGCTGAGGAATGGTGAACTTTTCAGCTACAGGTTATTCAGACAGTCTGCGTCCATTGGGAGCATTATGGGCTCTAAACATCTTTTTTACACTCTACTGGCAATGCTTGAAGCTGTAAACAGTTCAATTTCTGGGTCAGCATCGCAGATGTCAGTGTCACTTCTCCCTTGACCAATCAAGTACAGACGAGACAGGACTTATGATATCAATACCATCAACAAAAGTGGAGGTGAAAACATAAAATTACTGTAAAACCCAGTACTCTGTGATACAACACTGAAAAAGGCAGTTCTGTAGAACAGCAAAAACAAGTGCTCAATAATATCTCTCAGGTGGCTGTAAAAGAGGTCATGAGTGCTTTTAGCACAAAAAAAAGGGAGAAAAAAAAGAAAGAGGAAAAAAAAGAAAAAAACTGCCGATGGACACAGACCCTTAATGTGGATTTCAAATTTATGTAAGATATACACAAACAACCTACAGTTCATTCACGGTGTGCAAGTAAAAACAGTTTTCACAATGCAATTTTTTTAAGAAAGAGATGCTTCATAGTCTAAAAATATTCAGGTTCATTTAGATACTTCTTACTCAGTAACATTTTTGTTATTTTTGTCCTGAGCTAAACCTTACCCATAACAGTGCCCCATGCCCCATCATAAACCTGATTTATTTTTCAAGACTGATTTGTAATGGTTTGGAATGCAGAGATGACAGATGACTTTGTCTTGGTAGTGGGTGTGAAGGATGAGAAAATGTTTTATGTGACACCCTAGAGGGCATTAGCAAATGACATATTTTCTTCTTCAGTTTGTTGGTCTTGTTGCTATCACCACTGAAGAACAGTTAGTGGTTAATGTTCTCCACCAGAGACTGATCAGTGGCTTTCCATTTCTCCTCTTTTACTCTCCAATAAATGAATTGACAATAAAATCCAATTAAATAGTCCATAAAAAATCCTCAATCAACATCTTCCCTTCATCCTCCTTACGTGCTGTGTGCCAAAGCAGCATTTCAGACATTAAGTGTGCACGATTCATGTGCTATGGGACCAAAAAAAAAAAATGCTACCTATTATTCTAACTTTGTCAGTTTTCACATGCAACCAGTGATGGATGGAAATAAAAGCAATTTCTCCAACCTCATCTGCTCTGCATCCAAAAGATTTAGCTCACAGGGACATTCATACTGCGGTTACAGGATGAGATGATTTGTGAGTTTACGTCACAAATTACTGTGATCTGATGAAGCCTAAAAAATGGTAGAAAGAGCAACAACTGAAGTCCTGAGTCTGCGTGCTGAAGGAGTTAATAATGGTAGTTTTAACCCTACCACAGCTAAATACAACATCTGGTGTTTTACCTGATTGTGTTGCTGCAATAACGTAAAACTAATTAGCACATACACAATATTTAAAACAAAACCTTATAAACTGTATATACAAGCTTCTGCACATACACACACACATACACACACAGGATGGTCTCAGCAAACGAGTAAGCTAATCTGTTCAAAGTTAACACTGAGAGGCCAGAGCCAGCGACAGAAGTCCGCTCTCTTGGAGAAGGTTGAAGCCTTAATGGCACTGTCCTTATAGTCAATGTGTATTTGTGTTGACATTAGGTCCCTTAGGTGATAAAGCCCACACATGTGAACGAGTGTGTATGTAAATATCATTAAGCATCTGTGCATATTTGTGTGTACCGGTGTGTTTATGTGTGCATAGGACAGTGTGTTAACTGGGCACAACAACCCCTTTCACAATTAATCAGCCCTGCCATCCTTTCCTCCCTGGGAAATAGATGTAAGCAAAAAGTTAAAAGACTTAATTCATTAATAAATCACACAGTAAATAATAGGTGTTTGTGTTACCAGCGACAATAGACAAGGCTGTATGTAAGCCAAGGGAGGGGGAAGATTTACCCTCACACGCTGCACATGCTGGATGAGGTAGGACCGCTGAAGCCAATAAATATGCATTGCTAGTGGCTGGTAGTAAAAACAACAGGTACACAAAACTAAGAATAAGGAAAGAAGGGAGGAGGTGAAGCAAAAGCGAATGGGAAGGAGGAAGGTTAGGATGCTTAAAATAAGAAGATAAGTAAAAAGGTGGTGTATGAAAAGAAGCAGAAGAAGGGGAAAGAAGCATGAGGAGGGAGGAACACAGGTTAGACGCACCGTTTTTTTGATGGGAGCAGATAAAAGTATGCATAGTTTTCTGTTTTGGTGGTTTCTGCTAGTTTTGCTGGAAAAGCTTTTTTTCTGATAGTTATTCGTTTCACTGACAAAAACAGAACTTTAAGGTGTTTGCAGAAAACTAGACCTGCTATTTCCATTTTCATCTCAATATTTTACTTCTTGACTCTACTAGAATATAAATCAAAGCTTAGATTCAAATTATAATAGATCTTCTTGAAAGCACTCCAATTCATCTTATATCTTTAAATTATTGTAGCTCCTCTCCCGCAAGTGACACCCTTCCTTTAAGTAAGACTGACTGTGATTGGCTGCCACTCTAAAACAGAAGATTTGTACAGCAGGCGTGTGGGGCACGCAGCCCGCCCTGTGTGCCTGAGGTGATCATTCAGTGCAACTGACTACAATTTTATTTATATCACAACAGTCGCCTCAAGGCGCTTTATATCATAAGGTAAATACCGTACAATAATAGAGAAAAATATATTAAGAAAATCTCTCTTACTGATGTCATGAAGTAGAAAAAACTGTATGAAACAAAACCTTCCGACTCACAAGGATTACTTGTACATACTATTTTGGCCATGCTTAATACCAGCATCCACTGTAACAGTAAATATAAATGCCAGAAAATAAGGAAGCACACCAAACGTCCAGTTTAAGTATCACCATCGTGTAAACACAAACAGCATGAGATAGAGTTGATGAATGAATAACTGCAAAAGGCAGTTATTTATATTCTAAATATGCACATTCACAACACATGCTTAACAACATGTAATTACTACAGATTTCCACCCAAAGAGACGGAGGTAATTACATGCACACAGAAACTAGTTGCTCAAGCATTCATTTTCCAGCTCGATATGAACCCTTACAGGCACTTAGCCATAACCTACAGCACACCTTCATATGCTCTCTTGTACTCTGTTTTTCTGTCTTTTGCCAAAAAAAATCCTCATTTTTTAGATTTGTTTCTCTCCCAAATCATCTGGAAGATACATCATCACTGAGAACATGACCTCTCAATGAGACACTAATTTTGGTATACATCTTTTTGCTTGGAGCCATGTGTATAAGTTGTCTCTTGTCTTTTGTCTTTCAGTTCCTCTTACTTTTTAAACTGTGCAAATCACTTTTTAACGAAGGTGCAGCGCAACAATCACATTCAAAATCAAGAGACACGATTGGCTAATTTAAATTTAGTTTGAAGAGTTATTCTAAGAATAAGTTTAGATCAAATTTCCTTTGAAATGTTCTGCTTTTCATTTGATGAGCACCAATGGATTCAGTGTTTTAACACTGCAAAGATCATCTTGGTTTTCCGATGCTATAAAGTTTGCAGATAAACAGCTTCCTTCATTTACTTCTGTCCAGAAAGGCCATCTTCCATACATTAGTGTAGCTAGAAAAAATTTATATTAGCTTTAATGCTTCTCATATTTACATATAAACACACACACACAGACAAGGGCACATACACGTCTTGAAATATCCCTCCCTTTCCCCCTGTGGAGATTTCCTTTTTATTCCCAGTGACTTTCATTTTTATTAGAGCACTTGGCATCTGATTAAGTCCCATTTGGAGTGTTAATTAGCTGTGCTGCTCTGCTCCGGCTGTCTATACACTGAATAAGGTCAAGTCAACACAATGACAAAACCATCAGGTTTCTTCGAGAGCAACTGACGAGTTTAGTCAGTGATCACTTTTCAAAGTGCAAGTCAGTTTCTTTTGATTCCAGAATGAGCAGGCCTAGAACAAACAACGCCATAACAAACTGAATGGACCTAATTTATCCTTTTGGTAAGAATAACAGATGAAACGCAGGCTGCTAGACACATTGTTGTGTATATTTTTGGTAATTCGGTTGTTTGTCACTCCGTGTTAGCCTTGCAAAAAGGCTAGCAACCTATCCAGAGTGGACCCCGCCTCAGCCTATGGTAGCTGGGATAGGCTCTGGTCTCCCCACAATGGATCAATGGATGGTTGGTTGGATGGATGAATGGATGGATGGAGAGATGGATGGTGGCTTTTAGAGATTGAAACTACCGTTAATAAATGTGCTTGAGCGCGCCGTCACTGGTAGACTTGTAGACACTATTTCAGATATTCAATATCTACCCAAAACATCTTAGCAGAGCAGAGAAAAAGTGAATCCTTTCTCCAGGTACTGAAAAGGTAAAAATACAACCAAGGTGAAAAATGCCTGCCTTTTTTAGTGTAGAAAGCTCCATTTCATTTGAATTCACCAGTACCCTCTTGAGCTGCACATACTGGATTCAGCAATTCCTGATGTTTTCTGTGGGAGTTCTCTAAAGGCTAAAGTTTTTTAAAACAGTTATTACCAAAAAGAGTGCATTCTAATATTCATCACCAAAAAGAGATTACAATTCTATTAAAAAAAAAAAAGAGTATCTAACCATTCAAACTTTTCCTCCAATAAAATCTCTTGACTTCCACTATACTTCATTAGGACATTTGTTTCAGTCTCTCCCAGACCAAATTCTCTTTTAGCTGCACCACCAGCACTTACTGTATCATTAGCTTGTGTTGCCATGGCAATTAACAAGACTTATGAATATCAAAGTCACAGAGGCTTATGACTTTCACACAGAAAGATCATTCAACTGACAAATGGATTAATTAAAGCTTGGGCTTACTTCTAAAGCTTTGGTTGAATTGTTTCCCCTGATCCCAGACAAACAAAACGGTCTTGCCAACACTAGGCGTTTTATGTACTTTTACATAGACCTAGACAGGTTTATTATATATGTATTTTTATTGCGGTGGGAATGTGGTATTGTTATTATTCTTTAGTATTCAAGCTGCATTTGTGGTTGCAAATGTGTTTACATGATCACATTATCCAGAGGCGAATGACTTTTGAAGACACAAAGCAAATCCACATAATTTAAATCAGTAAAGTTTTAGGTGAAGACATGCTTAAAGGATAAAGTTTCTGAGGGTTATCAGCACACTAGCCTATCTAGCTTTTAATCCGTCCAAAGTAAAAAATTCTGTGTATAAAAACATTGATTGCCTTTTGCTTTTTCACATCTCTTTCCTTTCTGTGAATGCTGTGGTGCTGCTGGTTTTATTGAGCAATGACCTCCAGCTCGCGCTGGGTGGGTTTTAACCAAGTGCGAAGCAGCTGGGATGAGAATTAGCACTTCCATGTCTGAGGCCATGTTTCTCAGCTGGAAAAGGTGGAGCGCTCATTGCGGTGCCAGCAGTGATTTGGATACTGTACTTTTCTGATGCGATAAAGGTGAGAGCAGCAAAAACAGGTGGAGCTGTGAATTAACTGGTCAGTTTGTATTGCTGTCCCCATGTAAGGCCACAAGCTATGGGTAGTGACTGAAAGAATAAGATTATGGATACAAAACACCAATCTATGCTCCTCCAACGTTTGTCTCTCACTTCTAGAGAGAGACAAACGTTGAGGGTTTTAGCCATGCAGAAGAGGTTCACAGAAGAACCACTGCTCCTTTGCATCAAAAGGAGCCATGAGAAAGTTTTGGAGCATCTTACTAGGATGCCTCCCGGATGCCTCCTATAGGTGAAATGTTCCAGGCATGTCTAGGAGGAGTCCCTGGGGCATAACCAGGATAAGCTAGAGAGATTAAGTCTCCTGGTTAGCTAAAAAATGCCTTGAAATCCTTGAAAAGTGCAGGTGTTGGCTGGATGAAGGTGTGTCCGTTGGTCTATTTACGCTTGCCTTGTACCACACCCTGATTGTCCCCAATAGCCTGCGATCACACACAACCGATCTGGGCTCGAGTAGGCTTCAGTTTGTCTCATCTCTCCCAGGTGCTCTCTGTCTTTCTCTCACATGCACCCACACGATATTGAAAAGCACTCTTGCAGAGCACGGTGATGTTCGGAATTTTCGGCATGCTGCGGGCTAAATGCAGATCTGTGAAACACTATCCTCTCACATTTGTCCATTTCTCAATAAAGTGATTTTCACATATCCAGCTGTTGTTAAGGGAACGTTCCTTGTTCGGGCACAGTTAACAATCACACTACATGTGCGTCATGCCCATGTTCAGCTGAAGTCCAACCGGGACCACCTCTGCAAGGGAGCAAGGCCAAGGTTCCCTTAACCATACTTGGATACAGCATGCAGCGATCACACTAGTCAAAGCACAGTACAGATTGCCTAGTGTAACTACACTCTAGACTGCTGCTCCTGATGACTCAGAGAAGTAGAAAATTGGTGGATAATTAAAATGTGAAAAAGGGGCAGAACAAAACCTAAAAAATCCCCAAAAATGTTTTAGATAAACACATTGTTATTATCCATTTTGAGTTTGTTAGCTCAAAAACTTTATTTACCAAATACACCAGTCTTAAACTTTAAACTAATATAGATTCTTACCAAACTTTGAAGAGAAAAAAGTGAGGCTGAGTGAGTTTTTGTTGAAATTCACTTTAGATGCAAAAGTCTTGGTGCACTGTACTGCCAAAAACATGTCTCTGCTTTTTTTAGCCTACCCTGTATCATAAAAATGTGTTGGGGGGAAAAAAGAAACACCTCTCAGTATGCAATATATAATTTAATAGGGCATGAAACTTCAGCCTTTAAAATTACCAGACAGCTGAAACATCATGTAAAACATCTGCAACAAAAACAGAACATTATAGGATTTTTTCTGCTTGATTGAATTAGTTTGAGCTGTGCCGAATAATCATGCATCTAAGTGCAGATAATAGGTATACTGCCGATACTGCGGTGCTGTGCTGTTATAGCTATATGCTGGAAGTCTGGGCAGTGAAAGTACAGTAGGTGAACGATTCAGAGAACAAATGGTGCATATGAGGCTATGCGTGTTTCTGTTTGTGTGTATAATAGCATCTGGGGTTTTTTGTTTTTTGTTTTTTTACTGCTTTTGGATCTGCTGAGTGTATAAGCGCAGCACATGGTGAATAATGAGCCTATTACAACCACAGCAGACCACAGAACACTGCCTGTTCTCATTCAATAATGTGTGTTTATGCTTGTGTGTATAGTAGCACGTGTGTATTGTGGGTGATCCTCTTAGTCAACATACTTGATGGACCCTTTCTCTATATTTTCTCTGTGAAACACTCCTGCAGGAGCATCACACGTAATTCAATATTCACTTTATGGAATGAGTCCCATGGTCAATCGGTAAACTTGACTTGTGTGTGACTGCTTATGTGTGTGTGTCTGTTGTTAAGGTAAATACACAAAACATAAATTTGTGACAGCAAAAAAAAAACCCAAAAAATTCTTATCATTAACTCAGGCAAGATGTCTCACCCTTGGCCTCGTTTTACCTTTCCTGGATCCTACTCGTAACCTCATCTCATAGTTTAAAATATCTCTATCTCTCTGGAGGACCAGCAACAATGCTCCAGTTAAGTCATTTTCTGAAGTACAGCTACATCTGTTTGACAGTCAAGACCTATAGCAGTCGAAATAAGGTAGTCCTGTACAGTACCACTCCTGGCCTCTTCTCACTTAACACACACACATCCACGCACACATATGCACAGACAATTATTCTTTAAGGTGAAAGATAATCAGATGTTGCCCTCTGCAGACCTTCGTTAGGATCCATGACTTTGCTTCCAGATTAGAGTTCCAGTCATTTCTTTCCTCTCTGATGGGGCTTCTGTCCCATGGGTCAAGGATGGAAGCACAATTTGTGTGTGTCTATGTGTGTTTGTGTGTTCTGCATGTGTTACAAAAGCAAAAGAGAAACAGGGCTCACCCAAAAGTCTCACATATTCTACCATTGTTATAGTATCAATGTCTAAATTGGTATCCAAAAGCTTAAGTCTTTTACACCAGTAAAAAAGGGCCTCATTAAATCCAAAAACCTCTTAGTAGATCAAATTTAGATTATTATCAAAATTGTCAGTAGGCTAGATATTCTACAACAACAACATCTACTGTTGGCAACAGTTTTGGGAGTCACTGCTTTCCTCCAATGTTGCCAGCATTGAGACTGACAAAGGCATGGATAGCAGAAGCTAAAAAAAAAATGTATGGCATGTTTGAGGAACCAAGGAATCTAAAAAAGTGATCTTGTCACTCCCTGTAGTTTTTGATAATGGCTTTACATCTGTCTTTGCCAGTGTTGGTCAAGTTACTTAAAAAAAAGTAATAAGTTACTAATTACTGATTACTTCCCCAAAGAAGTAATCCCATTACTTTACTGATTACTTATTTTAAAAAGTAATTAATTACTTAGTTACTTAGTTACTTTTTAAAAACACGATTTACAACCTGAATAGGTAATAAAGCGATAGATCTTTCAGCCCAATTATACTTTTTCTACATAATCCATCATACAAAATGTAATCACATGGAAAAGTCTCTTTTTAAAACTTGTTTTATTAGTTTTAATCTTTTAACTTTATGCATCAAGCAAAAGTTTAATTATATGCAACATTCTCTGACTGGAAGAAATTTGTTTAATATTTAAACCTATTTTCTGCACATTCCAGCACATAAAATATTTTTTTTGTGTGTGTTTACACTCACTCTTTCAAATAGATGCAAGTAAAACACAGCAGAAAATAAATAAAGTCAAAGACTAGCGGTCCTTTTGCTCTATTTTCACCTGTAAAGCAGGACTAGGGTAGGCGGAGGTTTACCCTGGTGCAGGTGTGCCGAAGCGGTCAGTTGAAGAATCCGTGAGTTTCTCTGTGAGTTTCCCATTACGTCGTAGCGCACTCGGTGCTTGCTTGGAAGTTTAGGGGGTTTTTTTTCACTGTAAAAAGAAGTTTTCTTCCCACGCACAACGGACACTAATGTTTTTGTCACTTTTTATGGAATCAAACTTAAAGTAAGGTCAGTACTTCCACGCTTTAAACGCTGCACGCTCATACTCTCTCCAGCACTCGATATATTATCCGTTGTTGATCTGCACACAGCTGTTGTCACAAACGTCGCACTTGCTTACGTCACTGTCATGAGACATTCTCGCAAAAAAAAAAAATCACAGTTTTAGTAACGCAGTAACGCAGCGTTCCTACGGCAAAGTAACGGTAATCTAATTACCGTTTTTGCAATAGTAATCCCTTACTTTACTCGTTACTTGAAAAAAGTAATCAGATTACAGTAACGCGTTACAAGTAACGGTCAATCAAATGGACCAATATGGCAAGGCCATGATGATCCACTTTAAAGTAAATCCGCTTGGCATCTTTCTTGGCCTTCAGACAACAATTCTGATGGCTAAAGATCCAAATGGCGCAGGCAAAAAAAAAAGAAAAAGAAAGAAAAAGAAAAAAAGGTGGTGAAAGTCACAATTTGGTTGTCCTTTCGGGATAGTCCAAAGACTACGCTGTACACTTTTAACAGTCAGTAAAATATCGGTTATAGACTGTGGCTTACAGTCTTACAACCAAATGTTTACAGTCCAAGTGCAATTATTAACTATATAACACACACAGGTCTAGACTTACTTTGATACCATCCCCACTGCAAAGATCTTTATTTCTATGAGTAAATAAGATCAAAGAAGCAATCACAGTGATCACTTGGCATTTGTAATGACAGCTAAGGAGTGACGGAGAAACAAACAACCCAAACTAACAGGAGTAGCAAAAGTAAGGTGGTTTGTTGTATGGTACACACAGTCTCTGGATGTCAATACATGTCTGCTGGCAATGTTATTCTGTGGAATGAATGATAAGTGAAAGCATGTAAGAAATTCAGTCGTCTAATAGATGGAGTGTCTGGTTCAAAATCTGTGATTCTGAAACCAATATTAGGACAAGTAAATTATTCCTGACCACCTTAAGATAGACCCCAAGCTTAGAGAAACTGAAAGATCTGAAAATATGATCATGCTGGACATCCTGGATTCACTGTGATGAAGCAGCTTCAATATATAGACAAGAAGAAATCCCAAAGAGAGACAAATCAGCTAAAGGTACCAACATGTTCAATAATGTTCACATGAAACTCAAAAAGATGCTACTATAGCTCAAGGAGAGAAAGAAGGAGAACATTGCCTTTGTGCAAGATGATCAACTTGTTGTGTAACATCCTCAGTCGAGCTAAATTTTCCCTACTTATTTGGCCGTGTCTAACTAAGGTACAGATGTTTCATATCACAATGAATATATTATTATAGGTAATGTTCTGGAGCTGTCATGTGTGATATACATGAGTCAAATTCTCTCAAAGCAGAAGATTTTACAATTAATCCTCTGAATTTAAATGATGGCAAAGCTGTGATGTATAATGAGTTCTTAGGACAAGGTGCAATTTTTTTCTTAAACTAAAAAAAAGTCCACTAAGAAAATAAGAAAATAAAATAATCAATAATCAAAATTGTATATATTCAAATCCTCATTTGATAACTGCTTTCTATGGATTCAAAATAATAAATACTGTAAGCCAAAAAACGTTATTATTATAAATATTGTTAACATATCTCCTATGTAATTATTATTGTTCTTCTTATCTAATTTTCACTGTTACATAGGTCCACCGGTGTTATTTAGAGGGGTGGTATCTTCATATAACCTCTTATGGCTTCTGACTTCACCCGCTATTATAATATAATGTACAAAAAAGTGAGTGTAGAGAGAAGTGAAAAAACACATGAATGTGCAAATATGCATGATCTGAAGATGATAATTATTTTATCTCTTTTTTAATTGGCTTTTAATTGACTTCATCATAAGCAGAAGCAGAATATAAATGAAAATATAAATGCAGATAAAAGACAGGAGATTCCCTAGCTCTTCTATGATTGGCACATTTATGATAATTTGATAACATAAGGTAATATTGATCTCTCTACAAGAGCGTTTCACTTAAAGTCAAATCGTGTTCAGCCAGATTACCTTACAATAATGAGATCCTTTTAGCGACTTCCTCAAGAATGAACCCCCATGAAATGTCCTTCAAATGTTCAACTGAAAGGGCTGTGTTAAACGACATTTTATAATATATGCATAAAACAGGCCAATAAAATAATACGTTTTGAAAAGTATAATGAACATACACATACACGCAGTCACTCCCTGCACATCCAAAAACATTTCCTTAACACTCTCTTTGAGCTTATTTAGAAGACTTCATTTAACATCACTTGTCAAGCTCAAGGACAACAGCAAAAGTTAGAAAGTTAACCTAGAATGCTCACAAACGTCTGAACGGGTAGTATCTGCTCCAAAACTGTGCCAAAGCACATTCATCAACACTCTGGCACAGAGCCGATTCCACGGTGAAACACATTTATATTGCATCAACAATTTTCAATTCAATTTGGCGCCAATAAAAAACATATTTTCTTGGGCAGGGATTCAAAGCTCTCACTGCCAAACAAAAAGAAGCAATTAGAGAAGTGAGACTCTTAAGAGAAGATAAAGTACATGAAATCCCACAGCTAGTTTATCTTATGGGCAATATGATTCTAGTGAGGCTTTTCAGTAACACAAACATAAAGCCCTTTAGAGCATACTAACTTTGTCCTTTTTTGCCCAAAACTATGAATTATAAATGTTTATTTAGTGTTTTATATCAGTTTATTGGTGTTTGTTAGTTTATTTGAGCAGTTTTGACAGCCTTCCTTTATCTATATTTGCAGTACTCTCTCATATTCTTTGTTGTTGTCTTCAATATTTGATATGCAGTGCTGTGAAAAAAGCTTCCACCCTCACCATTCTTTACTTTTATGTGTATGTCTTACTAAACTGTGAATAAAACAAAAATATTGTAATAAAACACACAAAATGCAAGACTTAAATACTAGTTGGAATTTTAATGTTAACTAATAGCAACTTGGAATATGTGAGACAGTATTTGCTACCTTAATTTTTGAATAAATGAAATAAATAACTGCATTCACAGCTGGTTGCAGCCGGACCTGATTAAATAGCAGAAATCATTGGAAAAATAGATCATTTTCAGAAGCATGTAGTTGGCTGGAACGTGTCTCCAGTTTACCAAAAAACAAAAGAAATTCTAAAAACAAAACGTGAGGATGAAGGAGATAAATCAATGTTATGGGTTTACATACCAGTTTATAGTCAGAGACCGTACAGATCCACTGTGAGAGATACTTGCTACAAACAGGGATCAGTTGGAATAATGGTGAACTTTCCGAGATGTTGCCGATGTTCTAAAATTGCTTGAAAAGCACAGTCACAAAAGATCAAAGGAAAATATCCAAGGAACTACAAGCATCCCACATCTTACAACAAGTCACCATTCAGACGTTACAAAGACAGAGAAGACACAGAATTTGGCCAAAACACTTTGTTGGTCTTCAAACCTGTAGAGGAAATTTGTTCAAACTGATGAGCTGAAAGCACACTTTGGAAATCAGGGGTCCTCTTGCATCCAGTGTGAGTTTAAAATAACCTTGTACCAACAGGCAAGTGTGGATGTGACAGTTTAATGTTGTGGGGATGCTTTGCAGCTTCAGGGCCAATGAGACTTGCCCTAATTGAGGAAAAAAAATTACAATTGCTTTCCAAAGAAAATCCTTCAGGATAACTGCATTAATTAGCAAGAAACTTCAACTTTCAATGGTTCAAAAGGATTAAAATTGAGGTTTGGGGGTTTACCAAAACATTTGTGAAGAAAATTGTATAACTTCCGTACACAGTCCCGCTTACCATCATTCCTATTAATCTTACGGTCTGTGCAACCTTCATCAGGTTTGCACCTATATATGCATTCAGTAAGATTCAGCCAGTTAGGGATTCCTGGCATGCTATCTGTGAGTTGATTTTGGAGAACTGATCACAGGACTTTTGTTTTTAGTAGACTTATTATTTGATTGACACACTGTTTCTTTTTCACTCTCTATGTGTTTATACACCACTCTGCATTTAATCATTAGTTGCTAATAGTCTCTGAATCTTTTCCAGTATGTCTTTTGTCCTGTCTTGGTCCCATAATCCCCAACAGGTCGCAGCAGTTGGCTGCCCCTGTCTGAGCCTCGTTCTACTGGAGGTTTCTCCAGTACTGAATGTGCTGAATGACAATAAAATAAATCTTGATGTGGTGCTATATAAATAGAATAGAATAGAATTGAATAGAAAATGTCTTTCCAGTGGTTGACAGAGCAAACCTATGTAAAAGAATTACCCTGCCTTAAAACTGTATATGTGCCCGTGGGGAACTAGGAGTATATTTCAGAATGATTTTAATATAATTCCCAAAGATGAAAATCATATGCACACCCACACACACATTCAAGCCCATATTACTTAAACATAAGATCTTGGGACTTTAATTAACAATTCTGCATATCTAAAAAGTAAGATTAAGTAACTACACTTAGTTTACCCTGTGTGAATATTTAAGGAATTTTAGCTTCAACATGAACATTTTGCCAGAGAAAAATGCACCGTATTGGCATGAGTTTGAGACAGGAAAGACAGCAAGATAAAGAGAGTGTGCACAACAGAAAGGAATATACAGGGAAAGGGCAAAGTCAGAAAAAGACAGCAACGGTGGCAGACACTGTTGAATGTGTAATGATATCTACTGTCAACTGTACTGTTTTTAAGAGTTCAGAAAATAAAGCTAAACAAAAAGGCTAGTTTATTTTAGGGATTACGCAATGAAATGTTTTAAATTTTGCTTAACATGTTAGGCTAATTTTATGTAGCAGGAGATTTAAAATTGCTCAGTATGAACACAATTTACATAATTGACTCCCTTGCTTCTCCCACTACATGCGCCGTCCCATGCAGCAAAGATGTAAATAAAATCCGATTTCTCTGCACCCCAAAACCATCGTGTCTTCTTACAAATCTACCGTCTCCATTTCTTTCATCCCCCCTTATTCCTCCCTCCGTTCCCCCCCAACCTTCCTCTGCGGCCCACTTCTGCACAGAGGGAATGGCAGCAGCGGCTTCAATAATTCACTTCCCTTCAGAACAGGTTGTGTTTGCATTGCAGGGTGCTGCAGGCGAGAATAGAGAGGGTGAGGAAGAAAGATTAAAAACATGGAAGAATGAGGAATGAAGCTGAAATGGATGAAGACTTTGAATACAGAGAAAGAATGAAAGTGTAAAAAAAGTGTAGCTGAGGAAAAAGCCTGTTGTGAGTAATCATGATGTGGAAAAAAACAAAAAACAAGACAAAGAAAAATAAACCCAGTAAAAAGCGCTTAAGGTGGACAAGTCAGGCTCTTCCATGTACTGCCTGTAGTTTCCACTCCATGTTCTATAATGTGAAAAAGTGTACAATAATAATAAAAAAAGAAGGAGATAGTCTGTTCTATCAGGGAATATATTGACAATGGCATCCCGTGTAGAGGCAGAAAAGAAGAGAGATGAGAGTCTGATAGAAGCCAGACACTGTGAAACTTTCTTTTTATTCTGCAGCCTGTAAATACCTCACAACTATACAACAAGTCTCAAATGTCTTTGCTTATAACTTTTGGGGGTTTGTCCAGGTATACAGATGTGTTTCTGTGTTCGGTTTTGGAAAGCAATTTGAAAACAAAAGCATTTTGTCCAAGATCATTGGAAAGCAGATAGATTAACCACACTAGCAGTAATTCAGAAAACTATTCAGAAACCTATCTGACTTTCTTTGATGTGTTTTTGATCAAAGTTTTCTTATAAGCAGTCAATCAATTCCACATACAGCTCACACGTAAAAAGATGTACAATGTAGTTAAGTATAAATCAAACCAACTTTAGGTCTTATCCTCACTCCCACCTTTTCTTACTGTCTCGCTGATTCTTTCCATTTCTTTCAGATTTTTTGTCAGTCTCTCTCTCTCTAGGGAAGCCTTTCTTCTTTTAGCTGCTCTGTATCTAGCCCTGCCCTTTTCAATGTCACTCTCACCGCGTCTGGTTTTTAATGTAAGCCTTTTGCTCTACTATGTGTCCTTCAACTGTATTTTTTTTTACTCTTCTTCCATGAACCAAACCCATTCCACATCATCAGCTGTCAAAATTCAATCAGATTTCACCAATCATGTGTTAATGTCTAAACTGGAAAGGTAGTGTTGATATAAAAATGATATGATTCATTTTAGGGAAACCAAGTTGTCAGTTTACATAAATTCATACAACCATGCCATTCAGATTTCTCTCCTCGTAGCGTCAAATCCTCAAAATGTGATGATGACATACACCATCACTACCTAAAGCTTTTTTTCTCCACATCATCGCTGTGTAGCCACGAGATCAGCTGACAATTCAGAAAATTGTCGCACACATCTCTGGTTTCTTTGGATGAAAATGTGAAATTTACCCACTAGATTATCCTGCCTCACAGTACCTCCTCCACAAATGAAGGATGTGTGGGGAAATTACTTTTATGCAGGGTAACATGTCCCTACTGAGCCACGGGCGTCACAGTGATTGAGTTCAAAATAATATTCTCATACACGAATCTGAAAATTGCAGATCTCATTAGTTTTCCATCCTCATAGAATGCATTTCCACAAGCTCTCTACAGGGCTAGATAGTTTAGACTTGCTTAAGATTCGGATAATCTTAATCTCAAGATTTTTATTAAGAATCAGTATGAACTCTGCCTTTTTTGCCAACAACGCGGTTTCCTGACTTTTCCATGTCAGACCGACTCATCGGCCACGGATGTGGCTTGTGAAAAGACTATTCCTATCCACAGGAAAAGTACTGGCGCTGGTTTGAGGTGTCACAAGTGAAACATGTGGAAAGCTATGCTAAATTGTACAAATAGATATTTCAATGTTGTTAATAAATGTACCTGTCCTAGAGCATAAAATAAATAAACAAATAAATTTACATGTCACAGGATGCCATTTACACCACTGTACAGAAAACGTCAAATATGCAGCAGAACCTAAGAAGTGGTTTTAATATGCTTTTTAATTCATTGTCAAAGGCTGTTACTACTTAACTCACACACTCATAACGCATCTTAGCTACCACAAAATGGGTCAGAAATTATACTAACAATAACTAAAATAGCCTTGACACAAGTTTACAATGTTTAGACAGATAAGCTGTTCCAGCTTGATGACCAACACTGGACAAACCACTGAACAAGCACATCATGCTTCATTTCTAAGGAGCTTGGAAAGAAAAGCGTCTGGACTTCTTCAAGTTGCTTGAAGACGTTTCACCTCTCATCCAAGAAGCTTTTTCAGTTCTAAGGTCAAATGGTGGAGAGTCCAGATTTAAGCCCTGTGGGAGTACCCCCCCAAGCGGGACATGGACCCCCTAATAATCTTCTACCTAATCACACAAGCCAAGGTGTGAAAACTGGTGTAGGTCACAATCAGCCAAGGTTTTAGGTGAACGCATTGTGAAAACTAGCCCGACCTTATCATGCAATTTCCTAAGGTCAGAAGGCCCAAGATGAGAGTGGGCATTATGGCGTCTGGGAAGGGATTTCAACACTGGATTATAGATGCAGACAGTTGGTGTCGTAAGCCACCGCCTCTTTGAACAGTGGTGTCTTACGACTGACTTAAAACTGAAGAAGCTTCTCGGATGGAAGGTGAAACATCTTCAAGCAACTTAAAGAAGTCCAGACGCTTTTCTTGCCAAGCTCCTTACAGTACGATGACCTGGATGACTGAGAACCTACCCAGAGACATGTTTCTTTTCATTTCAACTTACAAATAAATAAACTCTGAAAATTAAAAGTGTGAACTAACTACAAGTTACTTTTCATTTACAGCACCCACCACAGAATGACTTAACATGTCATGTACAACATAAATGAGCACACCTCTGTGCAATATCACTTTTATACATCAGTCAGTATACCTTTCATTACTAGGATTGAAAACTTGTCTTTTTTACTTTTTTTTCTCATCACTGATGAAACACAAATTTCTGGAGAAATGTACAACCAGATTTTGTTTCTTCTGCTCTTTGCCTGAGGGCTGCGTTGCTCAGTCTTTTTAAAATAGAAATAAAGGTGTTTATTGGATTCCAGTCAGCATATCACTATCACAGGGGGACGGGTGGAAATTCAGGATTCAGTAGGCTGGGAAAAAAATCCAAAATCTAAATCTTTATTTTAAAACAGCAAGTGGTCGTGCACAGGAAGGCAGGAACTGTGGCAAACAAACCAGATGTGGAGAATACAAACAGAAGTCCATGAAGCAGCCCAAAAGGTCAAAGAGGAGATCAGCTGCAGACATGGGAAAACAAGCAGTGCTTGAAAGGTTGACTAATCCAAGGTTAAAGGCAATCAGGCAAGTGGGAGATAGACAGCTGACACTATATTTGCATTGCAGAGCCTGACTGGGAGCAGGTGTGGAATATTTAACACAGGTGATCCTTGTCAAGGTTTACAGATTTAAGGAGACAAATACAGAACTTAAAAAAGTAAACCTTTTATCAAGTCAACGAGTGTAAATATTCCAGAGTACAAAATCCACGATACAAAGAGAGAGTACACTGGGGAGATGCCAGAACCATAAATACATTCAAAACTGATGGGGCATGACAAACAGGTGAAGAAGGCAACAAAGGTGAAAGTAATTAAAAAAATACTGAAAGCAATCAGGGAATTGATGAAGGACATACACGAAGCAAAGGACACAAAATTTAAAGTAAAACAGGAAAATGACCCGAATAACCTGAATAAAAGACGTAAGATGTCAGGAACACAGATGGAGGCATGAACAGGGACACTAGTGAGACTATTATTAAAAAGCCAAAGACTACAAAGACTTATCACTAGAATAGAGAAAACACAAGAACCAAAGACTTAATACCATTGCAAGGAAACTAATTATAAAATAATAAGGTAGTCTGAAGATACAAAGAAAACAAGAATTAAAAACTAGAACTAAACAAGCTAATCAGAAACCCAATCTCAAATGCATAACTAAGAAATATATTTGAGTGTCTTCACCACTTTTACTTTTGGACTCACTCCAAATCATTGCACTAACACCTCTGTGCTTCACTCTCAGACTATGTGGTATTCGGTTGTGGTATTCTTGGCCAGGTTCATCCCTGACATGCTGGACCACAGCTGAGCTGAACAATTTTATCTTTATCTCATTTAACCAAAGAATATCCCTCTAATAATCATCAGGACTCTTAAAAGTTCTTTAGAAAAGTTTAATCTTTCTATTTTGTGCCAAAGATTTCTTGGATGCTCACCATAGAGGTTGATGTTAAGCAATGTCGTCTACACTGTCTGAGCTGTTACAGAAACTCTGGTGACCCTTGAGCCAAGAGTGAAGCACTTGCCCTTCTAGCTAGACTATCCAAGTATCTCTGTCCATTGTGTCACTTTCAGAGATCTGCAGCTCTGAGCCTCCCATTTGACAACTGTCCTGTGTTCGGTTTTGTCTTTGCAAATTCTCACAATTAACCTTTTCATTGTTCAATGACTTCAAACCTTAACCAGAAATGTGGCTGAAAATTAACATGGTAAAATTGCTATCAAGCAGTAGAAGAATATTCGGTGTTTTGACCTCCAGATGTTCGTTCCTCTAACGAAGCAATGTCACTTTGATTAAATTTTACATTAGACGTAACATGCTGCTTCATATAAATAAAAAATGACATTAACACTGATTGCGCTTCGTCCACACATGCCGTCTGCACTGCTGTTTCTGGTTTAATATAGCTGTTGCAGTGAACATGTCACATGTCGAGGTAGTGAAACCTGCCTCTGTAAGCTTAGCTGCATTTTCTGTTTTTTAAAAAAAGATCTTTTTCAGTGCATTCTGTGAATCACATCAATTTGTTCCAGGGTTACAAATGCACTTACTGTTATAAATCAATAATTTTTATTTCTCACGTCGTGCATCAGTAGTTCTTTCAACAATACTGACTTTTTCCCTTTATGTGTGAGTCTAAAAAAATAAATACATAAAAAAAAGTATATAAATACATTTAAATAATACATGCAACATTACACACTACACTGCAGTCTTACTTAACTGAATGTATGAACATGATATTTATATGCACAATCAACCTTACTAACATATAGAATATATTCTGTTCCTTAAAAACCACAATGCAGTGCTCTCAAATAACACAGAGAGCATGTTGTAGTAAATCCAGCAACTGAAATGAGGCTCACTCTGCTATATTTAATGATGACTGACAGGGTACTTAACCTGTAAGAAAACTCACTCGGTGGGGCTGATAGTTAAAGTCAAGTTTAACTATCAGGGGCGATCGGGGCTCAAAGAGTTGGCAGTTTGTCTTGTAACCGGAAGGTTGCCGGTTCGAGCCCCAGCTCGTACAGTCTTGGTCGTTGTATCCTTGGGTAAGACACTTCACCTACTGCCTACTGGTGATGGCCAGAGGGGCCGATGGTGCGATATGGCAGCCTTGCTTCTGTCACTACAACTGTAGCTGCCTCCACCAGTGTGTGAATGTGAGAGTGAATGAATAGTGGAATTGTACAGCGCTTTGAGGGCCCCGAAAAGCGCTATATAAATGCAATCCATTGTTATTATTAAGTTAAAGAAAACATGAAAAGGATATATGAATCTTTTTTACACTTGTAACCTGTCTTCTTATTTCTTTTTATATCCTTTTTATGAAATAAAAGAAATTGAACCAGTTACATCCTCCAGTTTTTTGTTTGCTTAATTTCATAAACAGTTGGTTGGTGTAACAGGCTTACACCAACCAACCAAATCAAACCAGAGCACCTTTCCCTTTGTCCTCATTTCCTCAGGTTGCGGCTGTCTCCTTGCTCCCTAGTGTCAGCCGTCCACTGGCTTCCCAAAAGCCCGTCTGCAGCTTTCAATGACCGTGTGCGCTATGTCCTATATTTGCAGTAAGTGGAGAGGTGGGTGGATGCTTGCCACTGAATCAGTGGATGATGGTGAGAAGATGACAGGGCTTTGGAGGAGAGAGAGAGGCTGTGTATAAAGAAAGAGAAGGGTAGTGAAGGGAGGTGGGGGGGGGGTTAGGAGAGTTTAAGGGTTGGATCCAGCGAAAGGACGTGGATGAAGAGAGGGAATTAGGATGGAAAGAGGATGGAAAGCTCAGACTGGATGCACTTTTATGACATGCTAAGGGTAGCTGTATGGATGGCTGGGAAGGAAAAGAGGATCAGTGTGAGGAGGGAAGGGAGGGAGGAAGGTGACAGGAACATCTTTTTTGACTGGTAAAAGTTTAGTAGATGGTTAAAGCCAGAATGAGGAAAGATGTGGCGGAGGAGGAGAGGGATCAGAATGTGTAGCTGCTGGCAGGTAAATTGCTACACTGAGAACATGGGGACTTTTCAAAATATCCGGCAGATTATACCCCATCTCCTCTGAGCCAGCTGAGATGCATGAGAAGAAAAAGATGTGAAAGTGTGAGAGCAGCAGGCTAAAATTTCAAACATTTAAAGTGCCGGAAAATTTGAGTAAAACCACCATGTGTATGGGAGGAGGAGTGGAATTTGCCACTGAGGGAGAACAAGTTTGAGACACTGACTGAGAACGAAAGAGGAAAAGGGAGAGGGCGAGATCTCAAAGCAGCACGCATCGCTGAATTATTGAGGCCTGACTTGTGTAGGAGCAAAAGATAAGATTTCCAGTGTTGATCCCTTCTTGCTGTCAGAAAGTTTAGTTGGACACGACCAACTTGAGCAGCTGTGGTTGTTTTGTTGTCGTTTGGGGGTTTTGGCAGTCACTACAGGGAAAGGCAAAATCTATGTGGTAGGAACAACTTGAAACAATGTGGCAGAAAGTAGACTGCGTGCTTCCTGACACTCATTTATTTAAAACACATCTTTCTACCTCTAATTTATTTAGAGAATATATTTTTGCCACTCATTTATTTAGAACAAATCTGTATATACACGTGTGCTGAGGGCACCATCATAAATACAGATATGTAAAGTCCCCTAATTTGCTTTGTGTGAGTCAAAAAAAATGTGTCAGCTGTGTTGTTGACACCTGTAGCCTCCCATAGAGTATTCATTTACAGAGAGAATTCTTAAATCCAACCTAGTGTATTTTACAGAATTTTAGTTATTTGTCTTTATTTGTTTTTACTTGTACATGGCAATGTTTACCCAAGCGGCAATTTTATTTTTTAAGGACCTACAGCTTGGATGTCTCTCATCCATAGAGGCTCTGACATCTTTCATGTCTGGCACCAACAGGTTCCACTGTTTGAAAAAATACTTCTCAATCACCACCACAACTGTGAGCATGAAAAAACCATGTCTGTTCTTGTATAGAATGTCTAAAGAAAAAGGTGAATATAGCCACCATGACATCACCTTTCAGCTAATTAAGCCCTCTTTTGAAACCTTCAAGGTTCAAGGTTTTACCAAGGACAACGATCAAAGATCGACGAGTAGTCGAGACGTTTTCTTCTATATCTTTTTATACCTCTGACTTCCTATTGCAGGGGTCAGCAACCTTCAGCATAAAAAGAACAATTTATCCTCTTTTACCAAACAACAGAAGAAAAAGGATAGAATGAGTATAAAGTAAATAAATATACAAAAAGCTGATTTTTTCCCCCCTTTTGTTCAAAGCTTGTAGTCAATCATAGTTGAGGGGCTCTAAGAGCTCAAGAGCCACATGCACTTCTGTTGTGGCTTCACTTTCTAAGACCTGGAAACTGTATCCAATTTGTTTCATAGTCTTTTGTCTTTTATTGACTCTCTCCATTCTTCTGATGTGATTTAGCGCCACATCTGTGCAACCTGGTCCAAGAAATAGGGCCAGTTGTCAGACTGTAACAACTTACTGTCTTGGTAATGATAGTAGTAAATGCACGACTGCATTGTGCGAGTTTACTGAGAAGACAGTTTCATAAAGACAATGTGACAAAGGACATGTAAAAGTTATTAGCACACACATGAACAAATCAGTGTGTGAATGGATAAATATGTGAGTGAAGCAGTGAGGGTGGTGGTTAGGCCAACTAGCAGGTTGCCCTAGATTTATGACACCTGGCTCTTCATTTCCCAAATATGTACAACAGAGGTGACAATAGCCATGTGTACAACAAACATGCCTGCTTGAATTCTTTCTTCAGCATATGAGAAGTTTTGTAACCAACATTTGCATATTAATATATTCTGTATATTTCAATACATGATGAAAAAGATATCAGGGACCAAGCAGTATTCCAAGCAGAGTAACTTTATATGTGGGATTGTTGATGCCAATGTCTGTAGGATTAAAAAGTTCAAACTTTTAAAAGTACCAGTGGTGGCAAGAAAAAATACTGTGGCTTGCATAATTTTCACAAGGACTGTCTGATATTTCTGAAAAAATCCACTTAGAGAAGCTTGTATATAAATCTTGCAATATATGAGGAAACTATGCTAAGATTTACCAGCAAAAAGAATGAAGCTAAAGACAGAAATAAAGGCTGAAGATAAAGGAAAGCAGGGTGAAAGAGAAGTGAAGAAGAAAGCAAGTGACAGTGTGAGAGAAGTGCAAGAGGAGGCAGACGGTCTCTGATGTAAGCCATGTTCTCACCGCTGTTCACAACCGTCCTGTTGCCTTCATGAATAAGTTAGATGCCAAATGTTCCCTCCCTATCATGTCCATGCATGCAGGTGCACAATACAACTCACACATTAAAACACTATACCCCTTATTCTTCAACTTTCAAGTCCCCGTGCACACAAAAAACTAAAAAGACACCACCAGAGCACATCTGCACAACAACTTTGCTATTTTTTCTTTCGCCAAAATACGTTGAAATATAAAGATGCTCTGCTTTACTAAATTTCTGCACAAAGAAACATACAGAGACCCACACATATTCCCTCCTGAAGTAGAGCCAGTAAGAGGTGCTTGATAATGTCTGACAGAGTGACAGGAGTACAGAGGCAGTACAGACGAGAAAAGTGAAGTTTCCCTGACAGTTTTTCCTGCCCACAGGGCACCTACGTCATCCTGTTACACTCTGGACATCTCTCATCCAAAGAGGTATGTGTGCTGGTGTGTGTAGTCCCATGTATTATTACCACATATGTGACACTGACCAACATCCAAATGCAAAGACATGAAAATCGGTAGGAGTATGGTTCACCAGAAGGTAACATGTTTGTGCACATGCTTCTCTGTACATGCATGTGAAAATTGTATCTGCATGAATGATAACATAATCATCCAAGAGAGAGAGTTAAATACGAAGACAGGAAATAAGAACTACAAATGAACAGATTGAAGAAGGGTTGCGTAATGATCTTTGAGCAAGAATTATAAAGACTGTGACTGCGCTTCAACATAGAAACATGCTTCAGGAGCCTCCAGTGATTCTCAGCATTTTATTCTGCCTCATCAAACTTGTATATTTAATTTGTCCTGGCAAAAGAATTGATTCACTGATAGTGTTGGATTGACAAAAGAAAGTTGTTGTTTTTTTTACAGCAAATTTATGACAAAAGTAATCTCGAGCCACTTTACATGTATTCATTTATATGTATGATATAAACCCTGCAGTTTTAGAGGATGAACCCTAAGAAACAGACAGTTCCCTATGAGCCAGAATTTGGCATCAGTGGGGAGGAAGAACACTCTTTTAACATTAGGAGACCTCTGACGTGAGTCGTGCTGGTAGGGACAACGATCTGCTATGAAGAGAAGAAGGGACAGTATACAAACATTAATGGGATGCTGGAAGAAGACTATTCATATTAATCTTCTTATTCACTCTCCAATAAAGTGAACAAAAATGTCCATACAAGACCAGTTATACTGCCCACCGTGCTATGAAGTTGAATGCAGTTTCTTATTTCTTACTTTTTAAAAATCTAATAAGTAAATTAAGTTGGAGTATATATATATATATATATATATATATATATATGTGTGTGTGTATTGTTGCCTATGTATTGCCACCATGCGCCACACTATCTAGAGCTACTTGAGCCCACCGCCAGCTCCAGGTCTAACTTATGGCAAGCATGGTGATAAATCAGTCCTCCAATGACATAGTGTGTCTTAGTGTGCTTATCCTTTAGCCCCCAGGTAGTGAGACTAGTGTAAACCAGAGTCAACATATCATTTTGGCCATAGGTCTGTGGTGTTGCAGCTGATCTCTAGGTTAATAGAAATGTTGTCAGGCTTTAATATCGAGTCAGCTATACAGCAAAATATGAAAGAGGAAAGGAGAGCAAGGAAGAGTGATCAAGGGAAAAAATGGTAAGAAAACTTAGTTGGGGAAGCATTGTAGTGTATCTATGAATGTCAGTAAAAAATGTAATTAAAATTAATATCTATCTATCTATCTATGCTTTTAAAAAGAGATTAAGTTATTGACTTTGAGCAGCACTCCAACAATTTCAAGGCCTTTGATTAAAAGTGATACAGACAGAAAGGTCACTTGGTAGCTATAGTTCATATTCATGTAAGAGGGTGCAATCTGTTAAGCAAAACATGGATAGTGTGTGTGTGTTTGCATTACTGATGTATTTATAATCATCTGTGTACACAGTCATGTTTTGGTGACCAACTCCCTTTTAGTGATGAAAAAACATGTCCTCAAAATTAAAAACTACAGGTTTTAAGATCGAGGTCAAAGTTCAAAGTGATTTTAAATTTAGGTTACATATGGGTAAGGTTTAGACTTGTGTTTTGATGCAAAACCTTGCCTGATTACATGTCTGCATGCGCCTCTGAATATTCGGTGCCTACATCTCTGCATGTCAAAAGAAAAAAGCAGGTAAGGATTAGGAGGGATGTAAAAGATTACTATCATCTCTTGCTTAACGTTTCAGTCTCTTCCAATCTCTGTCTCCTCTCCCCCTTCCCCTCCTCCTCCTCCACTGCCTCAGAGCCACCGATAAATTATGGATGCTTATTAGAAAAGGGCAATATTCAGCATTCAAAATAAACTCAGTAGCATGAGACATGAAAGAGACACAAACAAAAAGTGCTGATGTGAGAAGAGGAAGAGTTAAAGTCACAGGGGAGCCAGTGGCCAGGTCACATAAACCTGCGGTGATCTATTTCATCTGTGTACCATCGGAAGATAATATACTGTAGATCTTCTGTGATATCACAAGACAGAAATACTCTATTAAAAGTAAAGCATTTAAGTTTTTCATCCGAAAGTAGAAAAAAAACAGAAAATGATTATAAATTAAATAATAACTATTGTAAAAATGAAATCATTTAGAAAGCAGCAAGGTCTGTGTTAGTGTGGCTATATTATTTAGGATTTGGTCAATAATGTATTTTAATGTTTACATTACTTTAATATTGCAACTAGTAAAAATCAGGATGTATGTACTTGTTATACTGCTTAGCAAATGTCATCTTTTCTTTCTTAAATAAAAAAATGGTCACATTTTAAGTAATTTTAGATTTTGACATAAAGTGGTATAAAACAATACTTCTGTTTTTTGTTTGGTTCTTTAGCAGTGATGGATGTACTAAAGGTAGTTACTAGAGCAGGGCAATATGGCCAAAAATATTTATCACGATATATATTTGAAAATTTGCGATAACGATATAACCGACGATATAATTGATGCGAGACAAAATACAACTCCACAACATTACTAGCGCAAAAAGACAACCTTCCATTTATTTTCACTTAAACAAGAAGCTGGTTTTTATGTACATTAAAGCTTTATAAAAATGTAACAGTGCAAATGCAAATTCCTTGCTGAAAGTTTAACCAAAAGGCATTTCCAGTAGAAATGGGCTGACATATCCTGAGCATAACCATGTATAATATCCACTGAAGTTAAAAAGAGGTGCTTTGCAACATTAAACTGCAGTGTGCAGTACGCATTTTTCGGACCATAAGGTGCACGGGATTATAAGGCACATTAAGCGAAACAAAGCAGTCAGATAAATCAAACTTTATTAAACTCATTCTTCTTGCTTCCTCCACTTCTGTACCATTGATTCATTAATGTTGAATTCTCTGGCAGCTGCTCTATTCCCATGTTGTTGCAGTATATTAATGACTAACCTCGTATTGTGGATGGATTCTCTCAGTTGTTCTCCTGACTGAAGTTTGGTCCGTTTACAGCATCCTGCCATGCGATTGCATTTGTCTCTAACCATGAAGAACCTTCACGTTAACTTTTATAAGTGGAAAAGTGTTAGTGTTCGTCCTCCAGCTTCACTGTTTATGTTATGCTAACATAGCTGTGTCGCTAGCGATCACGTAGCACATCATTATATACCAGCTAGCCAAACTTCAGTAACCCTACAAACGTCACTGCTGTTTAGTTTCCTGTCTTCATTTATGTTGGAAGTGATAGCAGAGCTGTACGTTTGAATTTTTTCAGAAATCTCTCAGTCAGAACATGCAATATCATGCTTAGGTAACTAGCGAAACTAGCGAGCTAACTTCCGCTAGCTTCCTGCTAACTTCTAACTCCGTTAAATGTAATAACTTTTGTTTTCATGGATGCCTGGAAGTTAAACTTTATAGTTACACCTGGTAAAGCAGCAATGCTGATCGTTTTATTAAAGATGAAAGAATTTAGACAGTTTTTAACTCTAAGTGATGCTGCAGTGTTGTTTGACCTGAAGCATACGGAGTTTAGGACCCAGATTACTCCCAGATTTAAGAGCATCTTAGAACAGCCGCTTGCATGTTCTGCAAAAAAATGTGCTTTGTTGTGTATCTGACGGACAAACACCAAACCAGTTCCACATCACGGAAGTTGCACCATTTTTACAAACCAATTCTGGTTCATCTGTTTCACTCAACAATCGGCCATGTGCGTATGAAAACAAAGGCACTGCGCATGCGCGTTTTACTCCCATTCTATCGCGATATTTCATTTTCCTATCGTTGCCTAACATTATACCGGTATTACCGTGAACGGTATAATATGGCCCAGCCCTAGTAGTTACTTTAGGTAACTAGAGTACTTGAGTAAATGTGTGTATTTAGTTTCCATCATAGACTGCAGTGAATAAAGTTCCAGATTAAAACATATACACAGAGACAGCAAATAAAAATGGGAAATGCAGCAAGCTTTTCATTCAACCTTAGGCAACATCTTCAAAGTTTTGTTACATCTGTGCACACTTTAAGCATATTAACTTAGTTTCTGCATTTCCTGTAGTGCTTTGTTCTGTGGCCAGTGGCGAGGCCTAATTTCCCCAGCTACTATACGAGTCTTGCTCAAATCTAAAAAAACAAAAGCACTGTTAAGCAAAATCACTGATTTAAGTTCATTAAATTTCCTGTTAACAAGCACATAATGAAGCATCACATTGCAGCCTAATGCAGTCTGGATTCCATCTACACCACCAGCTAATGGCTTTGTGTGACTTTGTCGAGCAATCAATAATTTGGTGTCTCTGTGAACTCTGTTATTTCACACAGTGTGATGTCATGCAGTACCACAACATGAAGAGACACTTTTCCTGGTACACTCTGTCTGTGTTGACTCTTCAGTTTAGAAGTCACATCCTGCCAAACTGCCTCGAAGTTTAATCCTTAAGTGCGTTAAGACTTGCCGCATGTGAATGCCACATCATGCTTGTAATGCCCTTGGATTACAGTATATCCAGATTAAATGAAACTTCAGAATCACTATGTATATATGCAGGAATGTTTGTGAGGAAATGCATATAAAAGGCTTATCCCCCAAGAGAAAACAGAGGAGAGAAGGAGAATGTTTGATAAATTTAAAAAAAGACGTACTATAAATGATCTGATTAAACTTGCATAACAAAGCTTGCTTAGCTGTGACAAAACATATGGTGTGAGGCTTTTTCTTTTTGCTATTAAATACACAATCACATTTTATTGGTGTACTTGTCTGTCCAATTCCAATTTGACGGACAGGTGTTACAAGCTTTTTGACAGACCTCACAGAAGTCCAATCAATACTACACTGCTGCAAGAAAAACAGTGACTGATCCTAAAGTCCCTGCTGAGCCAGCAAACTGTTGCAGTGGGATTGAGTGTGTCTTCTGCACAAGCATATCCCTCTCACACTTGCGCACACCAACACACCCAGAAGTTCACAGGATCACACTCTTCACACACTCGCATACACGAGCACAAACACCTGCATACACAGATTCACAAGCGTGAGCTGATAAAAACGCACACATCCAAAAACACCCCAGAGAAGGCTACAGTAAATGAACCTCACAGCCATCCAAAGCACTGACATCAATCAGGCACGCTTTCACCGTTTGGCTCCCGACGGACGGTGAGTCGCATCTGTCTGCTAGAGCAAGTGCTAAACAATTCCAAAGTGACAGAAACCATTTTATGCATATCTGCATATACAGCATGCCAAACTCGTTGGCACTCTTCCTGATCACCCCTACTTGTGCTATTTACTGCAATTGTGTAAATTGTGAAACCATTTGCGTTTTCTGAATGACTCTTTTTAGCGACGGTGATTTTCCTACATGAACACAGATACGCTCAGCTAAGCAACACCAACACACAATCCACCGGGATTGCTGGGCGTCTGAATAGTGGCCAGTACAATTCCCAAGAAAGCTGTGGGCCTTTTCTTCCCGCAGCGGTGCCTAAAAGGCTACTCTTGCACAAAAGACACATATTCTATAAAACTGGGAAGGAAGACTCTGATAAAAAAAAAACAACCAAACTAAACAGCGCTGGAGCCTCCACGCCTGCCAGTGACTGCATATCTGCTTCGACCCACTGCATATTTGTGACAGAGCCCATGGGGCTCAGATGTTTCATCAGACCCAGTACATCACCCTGAAGAGAACGCAAGACTGTTTTACACAGCTATGAAACAAAATAGATGAGAACAAGAATGCACAAGGGTGATTTTGAGATGTGAGCCTTTAACGGGACCGTGTAAGTAGAACAGAAGTACCTTCACAGGGAGACAAATGTTCAATTTTTAAAAAAAATGGCAGCCAGCAATGAAAGCACACCTCAAGTTCTGAGTATCTTTTTGAACCATTTTGTTAGAAAAACATCTGCAGCATCCACAAATTTAATCTTTTAGAACATAATAGCATGCTAATAACAATCCCAAGGTAAGGCGTACACCTGCGTTTAAAACATGAACTCGGAAAACTGTTTGTAATGGAACTAATAAGTGCACAGATGAGAGAAAATCTGAGAAAAAAAATAACTTCTGCACACTTCTGGTGATTTCAATCCATCGCCATTATTGTACATTTATAGGCTCTTACAAGAGCTGAGGGCTGACAAAATACAGATTTTGAAAGCAAAAATCTCAAGTATTTTATTTTAAAGTCAATGCAGTCTCTCAACTAGTGGTTCCAGTTGAAACGTTACAGTGGATACAATAAATCTGAGAATTGTCCGTGTAATTTGGATATAGTTTACACAGATGCTGACATGACAGCCGCAGTGCGAAGTATTGGAGCAGTACGAGTCTGATTAGGAAGGACTTTTATACAGGCCTATATGCTTCAGCAAATGACAGATTGTCAGCATTTCTCAGTGTGAAGGCAGGCTACGGGATTGCTTATGACAACAGCACTCTGTGCTACAATGACTAAACAGACCCTGTTTTCAATGGCTGCCACATGCCTTCAAATGTCAAAATCAAAGTATCAAAGCTGACAGATCGGTTTGTGTGTTTTTCTTGCCCGAAGGGACAGGAGGATGCTTAACTGGCCAGGCGCCTGTTGCTGAAGCAACTGAGCTTCTGTAATACAGTAAACTGCAGTCGCAAGAGGTGACAAATCTCAGCTTTATCCTAAAAAGCATAGAGCGATTGTCCTGTTTAACCTGCCTGACAAAGACGGACCGTATATCAGAGCGCTCTAACTCTGCCTGTGCTGCTCTCTCGTCTTTCTCGCTGTCGTTCAGAGTGCGGGTGCCTCTGTGTGGAGCTGATTCAGTATGTATGGGACAAAGTGTTAACTTAATTCAAGCCAAACTTTGCCCTTTTTTCATTTTTAATCATAAGCCTTGGACAACTTTAATCTCACTTTGTGTAATAAATCACCAACCTAATTTAGACTTTGTATAACACATGCGTTTGACCATGACGATTTTATTTTTTTCAGCCTAAAAATGGAATTAAATTGGATTTACAGTAGCTGGGTTTCCCTTCCACTACAGGGTCGGATGTTTTCCCAGCTTTCCTCTTTTGACTTCCAAGAAGTGAACTCTCCCTTTTAAGATAATTTGTTGTCCATCTCCCTCAGGCTTTTCTCAGGAGTGTTAAGACCAGTTATTGCAAGGCCTTGCTGAAACAAGAGCAATTTGGAGCTCATGACAAGCCTTCAATTACGCTCGTTGCTAGCAAGCTCACTCAGTCAGCATAATAAAGCATGTATTGATGTAATAACAGGAATACATAAGTAAATATAATGCCCTTACCGTAAACTCCTTGGCCCCAGGCAAGAGCATAAACACGAGACAATAACAATATCCAAAAAAGCCCCATGTTCAGCTCAGGTCCGTCATAACCTGAGAGAAAAAGAAAAGGGTGAAAACAGAGGCACGGAATGGAACAGCCTGCAAACGTAACTATGGAGGATGGAAGAAACGACAACTGAGTGATTGTAATCAAAAAGGAGGGGAAAGATACTTTAAATTGCTTTGTTTTAGTGTTCAACTATGTCCCCTGCAACCCCATAAGCCGTGAAAATAATATTACAGAGCAATTTAGTTCCCACCGCGCAGCGAACCTCGCTTCATTCAACTTAAAGGGCAGGTAATTCAATCAATCGTGGATTATAGAAAGCTTACAAGCAGTCCAGTGTGATGAAGAATTGGAGATTGACAGGATTGTAGATGTCTGCTGTTTAGCGTGACTAAACTTCCTCTGTCCACCCCTCACTGAGGCACAGCGGCGGGCAGGTGTAGTCGGGAGCACAATAAGGTTTACACTGCAGTATTCATGGAGGATTTGCAACAACAAGTGGGGTCGCGGAGACTACTTTAGACCCCGAGACCCGCACATATTCCTTCAGATCAGTACAGTTGTTCCTACTCTGTCAGGTCGACGGTGATAGCAGAAATATGCACGTGTTACGTAATTTATTCTGATTTATTCTGATTTATTCCGATTCATTTTTATCATGCATGTCTATGTATTAATGGAAAGCTGTTTTCTTGTTGCACACTGGTGGTTCAAAACCTGTAGGACACCTGAAGACAAGGAATGAAATCCAGCTGAGTGAGGGAATAATGGACCCTCTTAGCTGACTCTTTTTCCCGAACACTGGGGTTTCCTCCGACGTCTAGAACGCACGTTTGTGAGAGGACTGCATTCACCGTTCGCATTATAAAGCGCGCTGTAATCAAAGTTTCTTTCTGTGATATAAGCAAGTGAATCCCTGGCATTAATGCTTTGACGGGCACGCATTGCCTATATTGCAAATAATTTAGCAATCCCAAAATCTGAGCGCGTGTAACTAATGATCGACTTTGATAATGTTGGGTACATTTGAAAATACTTCCAGCGTCAATTAAGCGCTGACAAACAGTCTATAAAACATTCTTTAAAAATGAGACAGACATAATGTGAAGGGAATAGATAAATGATGCCAATCTGACATATATTTTGTTCAAGTATTGCCAGTTCAGCGTTGGGGACAGTGTGCCATCTCTACCTTGTCTCCGAGGTGCCGTCCTTTGGGTCAGTCCGCTACCCAGTACTACGCGCCCTTCTCACGGCTCAGTAACGAGGATTCCTTCGCTCTCCGTTAGACCAACCTCGCTTAGTGTTTCACCACAGAAACAGCAGAAAAGTTTTATATCCTCCACCACTGCGCGTCCAGTAAGAGCTTTAGCTAAAATTCCCAGAGTGGAAATGTGGACTTTTTCGAGCTCCCAGATCTCTGAAAGAATCTCTTCGGGGTGTTAAACTTTTATTTTACGCACGGAGAAGTAGTCGACAGAACATCGCACAGCTCGGTTCCTCAGAGTCCCTCTTCTCAAAAATGAAAATAAAACCTCTGTTCCTTTGAAAAACTCAGGCAAGGCTACTTGGGGGAAATCCTATACACTCGGACTGCCTTTTTGTGGATTATTTACTCTAAAAGGCGTGGTTGAAACGCCTTTACTTTCTCTCCCTCTTTGCTTCTGGCCGATGAAAGTCTATGAAGCCCCTTTAACGCAATCATGCGCTCTGAAAATGAGCTTCCCTCCGCTAGTTCAATCAGCGCTGTGTCTGTGGACTCCAAGTGATGCTGGCCAAGTGGAATATGTGCGCAGACTGAGAACGACCGCCCCTGTCTGTGTGAGAGAGAGAAAGGGAGAGCGAGAGGGATGGAGAGAAGAAGGGGAGGGAGGACAGAGGCTTACACATAGATGCTCTCAAGCCTCACAGCTTCCACACTGAACAGGTTGTCAAAAGAACGCCACTGCTCCCCTCTCCCACTCCCAGTCTCTCACTCGCTTTGGAATAGGTTTTCAACCCTTTGGTAGCAACAGGGTGTTTTTAACAGCAGGGGAACGCGCGTGTTTTCCTGTTTTTCTCTTGTCGACTCTTTCCTGGAGTTCGTCCACTGCTGGTACACGCAATCGTCGATGCCAATTACAGCTGAAGGGCGCCCAGAAAGTTATTTTTTCTTTTAGCATAATGGAGGAACCCCGAAAACAGCCATCCCTCTGCATGGACCAATTATTTATGACAGCATAAACAGACCCATTGTTATCCCCGCCCCCCCAACTCGCCTAAGCACGCACATGGTGTCTCTCTCACACACAGATTTACAGTGCCCATCTCTCTCTCTCTCTCTCTCTCTCTCTCTCGGTCTTGTGGGTTCTCAGTGAAGCCACTGGAGGGCGTTTCAGCTCATCGCCACTGTTTGAACGTGCACGTGTGGCATGAGCGTCAGTTGTGCTTGTGCCCGTGTCTGTGTGTGTGCGTGGGGTCCGAAAACAACACGTGTTAAGGGCTCTTGAAGGCAATTTCTGGCCTTCCCACGAACAATGTTGGCTTATCACCAAGCAGCGCATCTGTCTCCACCTGGATTGAATAAAATAGACACTTAAAATATCGAACACACAGAGTAGAGGCGGCAATTCGTCACGAAAGCAAAGCAACAGCCATCTAATTTCTGTAACTGTATTTATGCAACAAAGCAACAACGTTGCAATTTCTTCTCATTTAAAAAATAAACTGTTTCACACAAAATGTGGGTGGTGGGTGGGTTTACCTTTTGGTGATTAATCAGGAAGAGTGGGTGATGAAAAGAAAAGGAAGGAACATGAAACTGCACCTTACACGAAGACAAGAAAAGCGTAGTTATTAGGTTTAGAGGGAACTGCGTGTGAGCTTAAATGCATAACGCGATATAGTTCCTGGCAGAAATATATTAAGGCATCCAGTTTCCATTTTTCTGAGTCATTTATAATGTGACTAGCTTCGTTTATTCTAATAATTTTGCGTGTGACAGAGAAATAAATTCACACTTTAACCTTGAGGCTTTATGTTGTATAACTGTTTTCTTAATATCTTCTTTAGTCTGCTTAATGGGAAAGATTTAGCAGTTTGAGAATATTGCTTAGGTTGTTAAGTTTATGGTGAATGTCATTAAATACAAAGCAGTTGTAAATCATTTTTGGAATTATCTTTGGATACAGTGCAACATTTTTCTCTCACAGACCATTTACCTCTCTCACACAAAATAGAAATACTGAGACTCTGTTTGTATTCCAATATTTCGTCTATCTTTATTGCATCTTATTGTTAAAAACGTAATTTATTCACCTATTGTATTTCTGTCATGAAATATAAACATAGCTATTTGTTGCGTGATTTTTTCACTCAATTTTCTAAGCATCTTTATTATTCCCTATTTAGTTGCATCTGCTAGTGAATAATTTTCATGCAGTTATCAGTAAGTGTACACAGGGTGTAAAACAATATGTTATGCTAGTAGTTTGTGTTTTTGTCCAGCTAGTCCACAAACACAGCTGTGGATGATATGCTTTTCTCAAAGGCACATTGTTTGTCAAGTCCTTGTTTTTCATTTAACTTAGGAGTCCACATTGTTGCAAAACCAGCAGCGCTTCAGTCAAATGTCCTTTTGTCTAATGAGTGAAGGCTCAGAGTGAAAGGCCTTAAAACATCAGTTATCTTTGTTACTATACTTTGAATGGCTTATTCACAAAGTCTCTTTTTCTTCTGAGATGGACAGTGTTGATTACTCCCACATCACAGTGTGAAATGTAATTGAAAATTCACAGACATTGCATTTGTACAGTGGAGGAAACACTAAAATGTTTTTGTTTGTTTGTTTTATTTAACTTCTTCAGGCTTTCATGTGTTTTTCTATAGACTGTAAGTCTTAAATATAGTTGATTTTGGCAGCACAAAAACATATTTGGAATATAGTTTGAGTAAACCGATTAGGGTTTTTTTTTCTAGAATAATTATAATACTGATCACTGGGAACAAAGTTGTGAGAAAAACAAACTTTTAACGTAAATTGTTTTCTGCCAAATATGGCAGTAACATTTGTACTCTTCAATCATTTCTGGGCAACAGTGAGCAGTGAACATTTGGGGGTTTTCATCTGACATTCCTAAACAGAATCAAGACACTCAGTAATTACTTTGCACTCTCAATTCAAATGAAACCTTTAATCAGAGCAAACAAAATCATGGGTTCTGGCGCAAGTATGTGTCTCTTTCCTTCCTTCCCTTCGTTTTTGCCCCTCATGTTGGGTTGGAGCCAACAGTCTTGGCATGTCTTGCTGAGAGCGCATCATTGCTGCTTAAGGCAATGAATCTCAAAAGACAACATGTTGTAGGAACAACCTTGGGTGGGAGCCACACACACACACACACACACACACACACACACACACACACACACACACACACACACACACACACAGAGTAAGTTTTCCATGATTTTAGAGGACTTTACATTGACATTTTCTGCTGAATTAGGTTGAGCACAAACACTATTTACCTACCTGCTAACTAACCTTGATTAACTTGATGCTCAGCCGCAGCTACCACTTGTATTAACCATTCATAACTCTTACATAAAGATAACCTTATTTTGTCTAAAACATGTATTCACTTAAAAACGGATGATTTTATGACTCCTTGTTTTTTGTCCTTTGCAACTAGGTCCTCTCAAAATAAACATATGCACATGCACACATTTGTCCCACCACATTTTTCATTTACTTGTTTTTGTCCGAGAAGGAAGGGTTATGAAATCATTGCAGGTGGTGAGTGAACCAACAAAGACATTAACTCAGACAACAACAAAATGCTACCACGCGTTCACAACAGGTACAATTCCTACAGTTTTGTTACTTGCATTCAAAGGCAAAATTATGGCTGTACTCTCCAATCAAAAATTATATAATAAAAAAAAACTAAGGTAGTGATAACCTGAGCTCTATGGCGTTAATCAAGAATCATGCAAAAGCATATATTACAACCTTTAAATTCCAGTCTAGTTTTTCAGTAATGGGGGGTAATTCTGGAAAAATGGAAGCTGTTTGCAAGCTGCAATTTCCCAGCTCCCACGGTTTTCTAAGTGCACCAAAGCCTTTCTTTTTTAATAACAAAATACCTTGCTTTCTGTAATGCTTTAAATATGTAGGTACAGCACACAAAATCCAGACCTTGCAGAATACTGAGGTCACAATTCTTCATTTAAAACGAGACATAGCAATTCTGTACTTCTGTTTAAAAAAAAAAAGGAAAATAAATAAATAAGCATAAATAAACACATTCATTGCAAAAACTCTCAGTGGACCTTTGAAAGAAGTAAAAGGCTCACACACTGTTCTTTTTGTGAACAGAACTACAACTGGTAACATCTCAAGATGAATAAAATCCCCGTTGGTGCCTTAAAATGTAGCCTACTGTCTGCCAAAGCTTTTATTTTGGTACCACATCCGAACACCACAGACTGTAATGTGATCTGAGGTGCCTGGTTAAAATTTTTCTGGTATCATGCTCTGTAATTGATGTTCCCATCAGTGTAATTCAATCAGAGCTCAAAGTACTGTATATCAGCGCCAAGCACTTTCCCCACACAGAAACAGCTAAATGGACAGAAAAGATACACTTGAGACCAGTGATAATTTAATTGTGTGTTCAGTGTGTGTGTGTGTGAGTCTGTGTGTGCGCGTGCATGTGCCAGAAACAATAGAGAAAAGAAAAGCAATATCACTCTGTTAAACTGAGATGTGATAACAGGCATCTCAACTTGACAATGCAACACATCGTATAGAGAGGAAAGACATTCAGACTTCAGACATTATATATAAATATTTCTAAGTATATTTTTTAACAGTATATGTTTAGGTCAATGCAAAGAATTGTGTTTTTGAATTTCACCAAAAATATTTGTTTATATATATTAATATGGGCTTTAAGTCTTAACTTCAATTGGACAACTTGAATCACAATGTTCATATAATAATTACAGAATTACAGCCATTTTTTGAACTCTTTCACTATTATCAATTGATAAACATAGACCATTTCTTCATTATTTTTTCACAAAGGAACATTTAAAAGGTCTTGATGTAATTTCAGCTGTGGTATTTGCATTGGAAACCTGTTACTGTAAATCTGTGATATTCGGTAAAAGGAGCATTTAATGCAAGCAGGTAAATAAGTAAAGTTTATTTATTAAGCACAGGCAAACGGTCACAAAGCACTGTACACCAAAAGAGTAAAATAAATAAGTACATTAAGTGCCATAATAGCCGGTAAAAGGTCATCCTTAAGCCACATCAACAAAGAAATCTATTAGTGAGAAAGTGGGAAAGTTGGGAAGAGCCAAATAAACAAAATACAATATATTGAGAAAACCTTTTGGTGACGGTGAAAAACATTCCACAGTCCCAAAAATGGAAAGGCTGGAGAAGACTTTGCAAAAAAAAGGGGGGGAAGAGAGCTTCAGAACAGTGAAACTAAGGTCAAGCTGTACCAGAATGACAGGAAGAAAAACGTGTGGAGAAAACTTAGAAGGGCTCATGGTCTGAAGCATACTACATCATCTTTAAAACTCAGTAGATGCATGGGCATGCGTAGCTTCCAGTGGCACTGGGTCACTGCAGTTTATTGATGATGTGACTGCAGACAAAAGCAGCTGGATGAATTCTTAAGAGGACAGAGCTACTTTTTGTGCTTGAATTCAGCCAGATGTAGCAGCGTATATTCAACAGTGGTTCATAGTACAGATGGGCAACAAGCAAAAAGATAATGTGAAAGCTTTCCCAGGTCAAGAAATGAAGTAAATAAACTTATATTAACCTTTTTATAGCAATAGAAAAAGGTGAACCATGCAATATTTTTATTTAAATGCTCATATCAAAGTTTAAGCTCATATTCTTTATATAACTAATTTTCATTTTCATAAAAAGCTGAATGTCAAAAGATAAAATTGACTAAACATATCCTGTAGAGCAGGGGTCAGCAACCTTTAACACCCAAAGAGCCATTTGGACCTGGTTTCCACGCAAAAGAAAACACTGGGAGCCGCAAATACTTTTTGAAATCTAAAATGAAGATAACGCTGTATATATTAATTTTTTTACCTTTATGCTTTGGTAAGTAAGTAAATAAAGTTTATTTATTAAGCGCTTTTCACAGACAGGCAGTCACAAAGCGCTGTACACAAAGATTAAAATAAACAATACAATCAATAGACATTATACACAATGTAAAAGATCAAATGTAAATAATGTAAAGAATATAAAATACGTAGATCAACAAAAGGCTTGTTTGAAAAGAAAAGTTTTTAACTGCTTTTTAAAAGAATCCACAGAACAACTAAGGTCTATTGCTTATGAAATCCATGAAGTGCTAAAGAGAAAATTACATTTTATTTATGTAATTAACACATTTTCAACTCTTAAAAGAAATATAACAAAAGGGAAGACACCCAGCTGAACTAAAATGATCCATGTAGCAAACAAAAACTGCTGTGAGCCGCCACCCTCATATCGCCTTTGGGCTTTTGGAGCCTTGACCTGACTTTTAAAAAATTATTGGGAAAAAAGCACTATGCTGCTAAAAAAAAAAAAAAAAAAAAGATATTTGCAAAATTCTGCCTAAATATATATTTTACCTGGTTAATGTGTGTGGCGCGGCGTGGTCTGCAGCGCCGCTGCATGGGAGTCGGACGCACCTAACCAATATAACATCTCCACATTCACAAATATACATTTCTGACATTCAAAAACAAAACAAAAACAAATCAGCGACCAATATAGCCACCTTTCTTTGCAAGGACACTCAAAAGCCTGCCATCCATGGATTCTGTCAGTGTTTTGATCTGTTCACCATCAACATTGCGTGCAGCAGCAACCACAGCCTCCCAGACACTGTTCAGAGAGGTGTACTGTTTTCCCTCCTTGTAAATCTCACATTTGATGATGGACCACAGGTTCTCAATGGGGTTCAGATCAGGTGAACAAGGAGGCCATGTCATTAGTTTTTCTTCTTTTATACCCTTTCTTGCCAGCCACGCTGTGGAGTACTTGGACGCGTGTGATGGAGCATTGTCCTGCATGAAAATCATGTTTTTCTTGAAGGATGCAGACTTCTTCCTGTACCACTGCTTGAAGAAGGTGTCTTCCAGAAACTGGCAGTAGGACTGGGAGTTGAGCTTGACTCCATCCTCAACCCGAAAAGGCCCCACAAGCTCATCTTTGATGATACCAGCCCAAACCAGTACTCCACCTCCACCTTGCTGGCGTCTGAGTCGGACTGGATCTCTCTGCCCTTTACCAATCCAGCCACGGGCCCATCCATCTGGCCCATCAAGACTCACTCTCATTTCATCAGTCCATAAAACCTTAGAAAATCAGTCTTGAGATAATTCTTGGCCCAGTCTTGACGTTTCAGCTTGTGTGTCTTGTTCAGTGGTGGTCGTCTTTCAGCCTTTCTTACCTTGGCCATGTCTCTGAGTATTGCACACCTTGTGCTTTTGGGCACTCCAGTGATGTTGCAGCTCTGAAATATGGCCAAACTGGTGGCAAGTGGCATCTTGGCAGCTGCACGCTTGACTTTTCTCAGTTCATGGGCAGTTATTTGGCGCCTTGGTTTTTCCACACGCTTCTTGCGACCCTGTTGACTATTTTGAATGAAACGCTTGATTGTTCGATGATCACGCTTCAGAAGCTTTGCAATTTTGAGACTGCTGCATCCCTCTGCAAGATATCTCACTATTTTTGACTTTTCTGAGCCTGTCAAGTCCTTTTGACCCATTTTGCCAAAGGAAAGGACGTTGCCTAATAATTATGCACACCTGATATAGGGTGTTGATGTCATTAGACCACACCCCTTCTCATTACAGAGATGCACATCACCTAATATGCTTAATTGGTAGTAGGCTTTCGAGCCTATACAGCTTGGAGTAAGACAACATGCATGAAGAGGATGATGTGGACAAAATACTCATTTGCCTAATAATTCTGCACTCCCTGTATGTTCTACCTTTTTGCTCACTTCATTCTTTTTCTCTATTGATTGTTCTGCAACAGCAAAAATATTCTGTATATGTAAAAGTGTCTGTTTAAGAAGAATACGTGAGTGTTGCTCTCGATGTGTTACTAGCGTAGAACAGCATCAGTTACTCTCGGCACTGATTCTACTAGTCTCTGCAAGTCTAGTGGAGCAAGTACTGGGAACATCATTCTTGTATGAGATGTGGTGCTGGAGGGTACTGTTTAACACATGCATCCAAAATCACTCATAGCAAATTATTGTGATCCAGTGACTGGGAAGGTCATAGCATGTGAGTCACCTCATTTTCATACTCATCAAGGCATTTAGTGACCCTTTGTGTCCTGTTAATGGGAGCATTTTATCCTAGAGAAAGCACTCCCATCAGGCTGGAAATTTTTCATCCTTGAATAAAGCTGATCACTCGGAATAAATCTGTATTGATTTGCAGTGACCCTCTCCTTTAAGGTGACAAGTGGATCCAAAACATGCCTCCATGCCACCTTCTCCCAGTTCTTCGTAGACCAGCAGTGCTGATGTCACAAATGGGACTTCATCTTTATATATGGAGCACTGACTTTTTCATTCACCTGTGGAAGAGTCATTCTTCTGTTTCATATCACACTAATGCACAAGCATCAAGGTCATCAAATGTGCAGCGAGAACCACAATTTCTAACTGTAAAGACTTTTTATCTTTTCTTTTTCTACTTATGTCTATTGATTTAGTTGCAAATATCCTATTGGAACACTCGCCAGCTGCTCAGTATTTGTGACTGAAGCTCCAACCATCCATGCTTCAATGATACATTAAGCCCTCTTTCAGAATCACTTAGATATTTTTCACTTTTGATCTTAATACAACAGAAACAACGGGACCTGCTCAGCAGTTTCATTAATGTAACATAGCTGGTAACTGCTCACTTGTATTAAGCACCACTCTTGTGCTGATTCACCTGAATTCACTGTGTTTCTCCACAGATTTATATATGTGTGTTTTTAATTTTCATTATGTTGTATCTATTCAATTCCAACACATTTAGGAAAAACGTCGCAAAGGCATCAAGCCATTCTTAACCATTCGTCATCTTTTACCTATCGTGTTGCTCTTTTAGCCACTGAGAGCAGGTTGAAGCCAGCTAGCTGTAAAGAGGCTCATTATGTATACTTGTTATTCTCCATTTATTTAATTTAGAGGTGGATGTAACTTTATATAATGGGCTCATTGTCCTCATAAATTGAATGCAGAAGAACAAAGAAAAGAAAAACAGTTCATATCCTTTCATCTTGCCTTGAGAGCCATTTGTTAGATAGGCTATCTCTCCTCAACAATGTTTAAGAAAATCTATTTCCAAGTTGATTTTTTTTTATTATTTTTTTATTTTTTTTATTTTTATTGATTAGCATTCAAATATCTCAGTGAAGACAGAACAAAGATCTACCACAAAGCAAGAAAGCATGAGACAAGGCTAATCAAAAGGTATTGGCTGAAGCATTTGCTTATTACGCCAACCCTTTTCACAAAATATCTTTTTGCATGCAGCTCCTGTACACAGGGCTTGAAGAAAATAATAAAACAAAGCAAAAACTAAACAAACAAACAAACAAACAAACAAGAAAAAAAACTTTCCACCTTAGATAAGTAACTACATCAAAGCAAAAGAATCAAGAGGTTGTTTTTTTTTGGTTTTTTTTTTGCTCTTTTCATTCTTGATTTATATATTTTTCTAATACTCTATTTTTAAACATATTTTTAAACAAGGAAAATGAACTACACCTTTTAAAATCACTGTCATAACTATTCCACAGGTTAACTCCTCTAATAGAAACACATCTCTGCTTTATATTTGTCCTCATCTTGTTTTTTATTTTTAAGAAATCTGTTCCCCTTAAGTCATATTGACTCTCTCTGACTTTGAACAGCTTCTGAGTACTGGGGCAAAGCAAGTTATTTTGTGCTTTATACATTATCTGTGCCATTTTATAGTCAACTAAATCATAAAATTTCAGGGTATTCAGATTAATAAACAAAATGTTAGTTGGTTCTATATAGTTTGATTGGTTTATAATTCTTATAGCTCTTTTTTGTAACTTGAAAATAAAGAGTGTTCGTTTTATATGCATTAACACATATCTCCAGACAGTAAGTCATATATGGAAGCAACAGAGAACAATAAAGTGTGTATAATGATTTTTTGTTCAGGACATGCTTTGTTTTATAGAGAATAGCAATGGTTTTTGACATTTTTGTTTTCACATGGTTTATATGAGACTTCCAACTCAGCTTATCATCAATTATCACTCCAAGAAATTTATTTTCGTACACTCTTTCAATTTCAATTCCATTAACCCTTATTTTAGATACATTTTTCATTTGTCTAGTGCCAAAAATAATCAATTTAGTTTTCTTTACATTTAATGATAACTTATTTACATCAAACCAGTTTTTTAATATATTTAACTCCTTTTCTGCTGTAGTCAGAAGCTGTTCTAGGTTTTTATCTGAGCAGTACAGAGTGGTATCATCAGCAAACAATACACATTTTAACAGTTTGGAAATGCTACATATGTCATTTATATATAATATAAATAATTTAGGGCCCAGCACAGAGCCCTGAGGAACACCACAAGTTACCTTCAACTGCTTAGATTTTACATTATTGAATTCGACATATTGATATCTTTCATCCAGGTAACTTTTCATCCACTTGTATGCTATCCCTCTTATGCCATATCTCTCTAGTTTATTCATTAATATAGAATGATCAATTGTATCAAACGCTTTTTTTAAGTCTATAAAAACACCAACAGTATATTCCTTATTATCTATAGCATTAGATATCCCTTCAACAAGTTCCATCACTGCCATCGAAGTGGACCTTTTCACTCTAAAGCCATATTGGTTATCACTTAGGAGATTATGCTTCTCAATATATTTATCAAGTCTATTAACAAATAACTTTTCTAAAATTTTTGAGAACTGTGGGAGTAGTGATATTGGCCTATAATTGGTAAACTGACATCTCTCTCTGTTTTTATGGATTGGAATAACTTTTGCTATTTTTCATTTGTGAGGGAAACACACCAGTTTGAAAGGACAGATTACAAATGTATGCGAAAGGTTGCACTATATATTCTATAATACTTTTAACTAATATCATGTCAATACCAAAACAGTCAGTGGACTTTTTATTTTTAAATGTCTTCACAATGTTAATTATTTCTCTATGAGTTACAGCACCAATAAACATGGAGGACACATTCTGAGTAATATGTTTATTCAGGTCGTTATTATTTCTTGACTCTGGAATTTCTTTTGCTAAATTAAAGCCAACATTTACAAAGAAATCATTAAATTCATTTGCAATGTCTTTAGTTTTATCAAGCACAATATCTTTATCTTTTTTAAAATAATCTGGATAATTCTTATTTTTTGAGCCCTTTTTGATTATACTGTTTAATATCCTCCATGTTTCTTGTGTGTTACTTCTACTTTGCTCCAATAATTTGTGGTAATATTCTTTCTTACTTGTTCTTATAATATTTACTAATCTATTTTTATATAACTTGTACTTTATTTCAGCATCTTTTGTCCTCTGTTTTATGAATCTCTTATATAGATTATTTTTCTTTTTACATGCATCTTCTATCCCCTTTGTGATCCATGGCTTATTTGATCTGTGATGCTTTCTAGTGATCTTCATTAAAGGACAATGTTTTTCATATAGTGAAATTACAGTTGATAAGAATGCATCATATGCACTATTTGAATCTTCATTTGCAAAAACCTCGTTCCAATTGTGTTCCTTTAAGTCCACCTGGAGGGCAGCAATGGCTCTTGTTGTTCTATGTCGTATCATATCAAATATTTGATTCTTTTGTTTCGTTTTAATCCCAAAATAATTTTGAAAAATTGCAAAAACAGGAAGATGATCGCTTATATCAGTTATAAGAAGTCCACCTACTATTTCATGGTCAATTTTATTTGTGAATATATTATCTATCAATGTAGCTGTATCAATTGTTATTCTACTTGGTTTTATAATTACAGGGAAAAGGGAGTTACTATACATTGTATTTATGAAATCTGTTGTTTTCTGATGTCCATTTGGGTTTAGCAAATCTATATTAAAATCACCACAAATTATTTGCACTTTTTTATCATTTAGGTTGCTAAACATAGCAGCAAGTTTTTCATTGAATATCTCAAGGCATGAACCTGGTGTCCTATAGATGCAACTTATAATTATATTGTTAGCTTTTTCAACATGAATTTCAATAGTGACACATTCCAATACGTTATCTATGGTGCTTGACATACATTCAATCAGACTACATTTCAAAACTTACATATAAAGCAACACCGCCTCCTTTTTTATTCACCCTGTTCATTGTAAATAATTCGTATCCTTCCAGTCCCATTGCACTAACTTTCTCATTATCGAGCCATGTTTCTGATATTGCAATTATATTAAACTTTTTTAACTTACTTAAACATTCTGTAATTTTAGAAAAATTTTTATACAGGCTTCTACTATTGAAATGTATGACCGACAATGCATTTGCCATTTTAATATTCACATTGAATTGGTCATCTGTATAGTACTCACAAGTATTATTGGTGTTATTGTAGAAGTGGGTATCTGGGTCAATGTTACTTTCAGGGTCATGCATGTTGTGCTCTGCATAGTTAAACGTTTTGAAGTTCGTTTTCTCAGCGTGTGTGGCAAAATAACCACCTTGACAGTCCTTTTCATAATCAAAGTCTTCCTCTTCAATATCTCTGAATGGAAACCTATAATCTGTGTCCAAACTTGTCATTTATGTGTTTTTGTTTTTGTTGTTTCCATTGTTTTTGAGCCGTAAGGCCAGAAACACTTTCCATACCCATTGTTCATTATCCAATCGTCACTTTTCCAATAGATTCCATAGCAGATTCCTGATTATTTATATTGCTCTAAGTCTTTGAGTTCTTTTATCATCACAACTTTCGCTTCTTCGGGATTGCCATTTAGTCTTATCATTACTTTGCAGTTCCTCGTCCATGTCGCTTGTATCTTATTTTGTTTTCTCAGGCTGCATGCCTGTCTTGCAATTTCAGAAGTCTTTTTCGTTAAATGTTCATTTAAATACACACCAAGTAGCGAAATAAAGAAAAAAAATGGCAACAGCACCATAGAAAAGTGGACCAGTGGCAGACGTATGCTTTCTTGCTTTGGTATATACAGGGGTGTGTACTGAGCCCTCTCCTGTACTCACTCTAAACCTACGACTGCACAGCCACTAACAACTCCAACATCATTGTGAAGTTTGCGGACGACACTACAATGGTGGGTCTTATCACCAACGGTGATGAGACGGCCTACAGGGAGGAGGTCAGCGCCCTGACCCACTGGTGTCAAGACAACCATCTCACCCTCAACGTCGCAAAGACAAAGGAGTTGATAGTGGACTTTCGGAGGTGCAGAGAAGTACACACCCCCATCACCATCAACGGCGCTGCTGTGGAGAGAGTGAGCAACTTCCGGTTCCTTGGCGTACATCTGGCTGAGGATCTTACGTGGTCAGTACACACAAACAAAACAGTGAAGAAGGCGCAGCAGCGCCTCTTCTTTCTCAGGAGACTGAAAAGATTCGGCATGAGCCCCCGCATCCTCAGGACCTTCTATCACTGTGCCATTGAGAGCATCCTCACTGGATGCATCACCACCTGGTATGGCAACAGCACCGCCTACAACTGCAAAGCTCTCCAGCGAGTAGTGCGGTGCTCTGAACGGATAATTGGAGGTGAGCTTCCCTCCCTCCAAGACATCTACAGGAAGCGGTGCCTGAGGAAAGCGGGGAGGATCATCAAGGACTCCAGTCACCCCAGCCATAAACTGTTCAGACTACTTCCATCAGGAAGGAGGTTCTGCAGCATCCGGTCCCGAACCAGCAGACTGAGAGACAGCTTTTTCCATCAGGCCATCAGACTGCTGAACACTTCATAGACACCTCACCTTCACTACTGGAACTTCAACTTCAACATTATGCACTCCATACTGTACAGTAATGCCACTGTTTTGCACATGTCTCAACTCTGTATATTTTTATATATTTTATTTTATTGTTTACTCTATTTAATTTGTAAAATATGTGTATACACACACACACACACACGTAGAAAAATATTTAGTATACACATCCAGAAATGCATATACTATTATATATTGTACATATATTTATTAGTTTCAGATTTAGCCATTCTTGTATTTTGCTTGTTTACGTTGTTGTATTTTGCACAACTCTGTTGCTTGTGAAGCTCACACACAAGAATTTCACTCACATGTACTGTACCAATGTACCTGCACATGTGATGTGACAATAAAAGTGATTTGATTTGATTTGATATATTGTCTTTTAAAGCTGTTCTGCTCTATGCAGATTATCCCAAGCAAAAGAGGCTTTCATTTGTGTGTGGAAACAACAGAAATTCTGTAGTCCCCTAAAGCTGATGGCTTGCATGTTTCACTAACATAGTCACCAAAAAAAAAAAAGGGAAAAAAAAATGTTGTCATTAGTCACAATTTACAAATGTGTGTGCGTGTATAGGGACAGAGACATGGAGTGTGGGTATATCTGTCCACAACTGTGCGACACTAGCCGGTCCATGTCAAACTCTCCACCCATCCAATACCCACACATCTGTGTGCAAAACACACATGCACATACGTCCAAGAAAGGGTCATTTTTCACTGGGTAATTGGCGGCGAGGCACATTGCCCTTGGGATTCGATAATTCATAACCTCCTCCCATCCGATATTGGATAGCTAGTAGAAATGGGCTGAGACAAGGGGTGGTGTGCACAGCGCAGAGAGGAGGGGGTGGCTGCATCATTAGAGAGGAGAGGTAATGGCTCTTATTGATTCTGCCCCACCGGGCTCCCTCACCATTTCATGTTTAAAACAACACTGATCCTCATTACCCAGGCAGCCACCAATGCCCTGATAAAGAAGAGAGAAAAGACACAGTGAAACACGATGAGGAGAGAGTGAGGAGAGGAAAAGGAGGATGGCAGGAGAGGAGGGGTAAAAGAAAGCATTAGAGAAGATGAGAGTGGAGAGGGAGGAAAGGAGAGAGGCGGAAAAGGAAAAAAATAATCAGGAGAAAGGATGAAAGTGAGTGCACAGCTTGTGTTTTGCTGTCTTAATGCTTCACTTTGAGTGGTATAAGTAATTACTGTCACCCTTTAATGCGTGTAATGCATTATTACTTGTTCAAATCTCCCTTTCCCCTCATCCTCCACCCCCTGTAGTGTGTAATAAGACTAAAGAATTGACTCAAAGCAGACTGCTTGGATCTGTCTAATAATTCTCTGTGCTATTATCCTCTCTTTGCTGCTAACACACAGCGCTCTCTGTGTGTTTGGCCACCGGCAAACATTATCATTACTGCAACTGTGGTATAAGACCAGCTCTAATGTCTTCTTTCTCCCTCTCTCTTTACTCTCTCCTTTACTCTTTCCAAATTTGAGGTTTTATTATAAGAAGGTAATTTGCCTGATCAAATTGCTTCAAACTAACAACTGGAGAATCAAATATTTTATTATTTTCCAAGTCTGTATTTGCTGCTGAAGAACTTTTTTTTTTTAAGTCTGGCCATAAATCGAGTCAATTGGCAGTTCTAATTGTCTGAAATGTTGTTTTGTTTTGTGTTTTGCTGGGACAGAGGTAAGTTAAACCCGTCATTAAATTTCAATTCTTTTTCAAATGCCATCTGGGTCAAGAATCAACATCTATTCCTTTATTTATTCTCTTCTGCTTATATAATTCAGGGTCGCAGGGGAGCAATATATATATATGGCAAAAAATTATATTTTGCATGGCTGAAGTAGAGCTTCAACATGCAACAAGAAGAAATAGGAGTGAGACAAAAAACATTTGAGCATGCAATCTATTGAAAACAACACTTAAATTGAAACATACTGTTTTACACCTGATCAAAAGTTTAGGACCACACCTCCAAAAAAACCCTGTAAAACCCCCCAAAACAGAAATCAAAGTTCTGAACATGAACTCAGTAATGAGTAGCTCCACCGTTATTGTTGATCACTTCAAAAAAATTGTTGCGGCATGCTTGATGCAGGAGTTTTCATGATGAGAGTAGGAACATTTCTCCAAGTGGTGAAGACAGCCGCACGAAGGGCGGATAGTTGTCCATTTTTGTAAATTTCCCTTGCCATCCATCAATAAAAGGTTCTCAATTGGATTTAGATCAGGGGAACATGCAGGATGGTCCAAAAGAGTGATGTTATTCTCCTGGAAGAAGTCCCTTGTACCCTTTAATTACATAGGACATCCAAGGAAGAGTCTCCAGAATTAGACGCCTACTGGCTAAAGAAGCTGACTGCACTCCACAAACGTCTGGCAGCACAGATGAACCAGCTGCTAGTCGATGAGAGACACCCGGAATGGCTAACCATAGGATGGACAGTCCTCAACGACCCCCAGAAGGGACCGGTCCCATCCAACTACAAGCCAATAACCTGCCTCAGTACCACATGGAAGCTCCTGTCAGGCATCATAGCAGCTAAGATGAACACACACGAGGCTCAATACATGAGTGGAGCTAAGAAAAGAATGGGCTACTACACTACTACTACTACTACTGATAGACCGAGCAGTTGACCTAGACCGCAAGACTAGGCTGACCAACCTCTGCATTGCCTGGATAGACTACAAGAAGGCCCATGACTCGATGCCCCACACCTGGATCCTGGAATGCCTAGAACTATAGAAGATCAGCAGGACCCTAAGAGCTTTCATCAGAAACTCAAGAGGGACGTGACAAACAACACTAGAGGCCAACTTCAAGCCTACAGCACACGTCACCATCATGTGCGGGATCTACCAAGGAGATGCTTTGTCCCCACTGCTGTTCTGCATAGGCCTGAACACCCTTATCATTAACGAGATTGGCTACGGATACCGACTACGGAACGGAGCAGTTGTCAGCCACCTCCTCTACATGGATGACATCAAGCTGTATGCCAAGAGTGAATGAGACATTGTTTCACTGATCCACACCACCAGGACATACAGTAATGACATGTATATTTGTATGTATGTATGTGTGTGGGTGTGTGTTCCTCTTTACCTCTTACCTCAAGCTTAAAAATAGCTGAGCAGAGGTGTACAGCATGAGCAAAAGTGTTAGGTACTTGCAACTTGCATAAGATTCCAACTGTGTGTGAGATGGGTATGACAAATTGCTATCACGTTCTTAATATTATACCTACTGTGGATATTTGTAATAGTATGTAACATCTACTTTTGAAATTAGCATGGTTGAATCACCGTTGTTGCCGTTATTGTAGAATCAAAACTGGAACATTTTGACTTATACGAATTTATTCACTAGACCTGCCAGAGATATGAATTTAGTCGAAGGCTTATTATCCTCACCTGACAAACAGTCACCACCAACAACTTTAATTTTTAATATATTTTTTACAATAAAAAACAGACAGCAGTTCTGAAACTGTGTGATAGCATCTGTTGGTTGGGCATTGAGCAACTGTAGGTGGGGTGTGGAACCTCAGGGGAAAAATAAAAAGTGATACTGAGTTGAATGAGTATGATTTATTTATAGAAAACCAGGAGTTTGCTGATGCTATCATGTTGATCTTTTTTGGTTTAAAAAAAACCCCAAAACTTTGATGCTTTTTTTATTGTTTGTGATTGGAAGAAAATGTGAAGTGAGGCATAACTGAAAAAGTCTGAGAACTGCTTTAACCCCAGTAAACTTACTATTTTGCTCTTCTCCTTCTCTTGTGCTGCTAACATGCACTGTTACTTTCAGTTCATCTGGATTAACAATTAGATGCAGACAAAAACTAAATAAAGAGATGAAAGTTATCAGGCGAAGGTCCCAAAGGAAAGTTGCTTGTATCAACTGAACACTACACACATGGATTTTGCCAGATTAATTTTAGGTGAAGCTGCCTTCATATAAAGTTTGACAACTAATTAAAAGTGACAAATTGCAATGCATGACTGTTTATTTCATGCTATATGTATATAAATCTTGTATGCGCTCCAAAATAATCATGTTACTATATCTTTTATTCAGTCATGAATTACACAATTTATTGTAGTGAAGGTCAAATGATTTCAGTGGCTGTAAGCATGGATTTGTCAGCACTTTTCAAGATGAATGCATCCTTAGTGCATTAATACACCGAAGCATGTACCATACTCAAGAGTATTTTTCAGGTTTTATCTTACATTTTACTAACTCATTGGCCTAAATAATGATTACTGTGAGCATCCTTTATTTTTGCACATCCATTACTCTGTGCGTTTTACAATCCGTGATATTGACTACTGCTACACAGAGACTTTCCTTCATCGGAAAACAATCCAGTAGATGGTAACTGCAGGTTGGTATCATAACCTTGTTGCATTTTCAAGTAAAGCAACTTCCAGTGTGGCAGTATGAATACTGACAACAACCACGAGTAATAAGAAAACCTGACTGAACACGGAGCTTGCCCTCTCTTGGTTGTTCTATGTGCATGCTACACTGGTAAACATATTGGACAGACACATACTGATCAACCAACAAACATGATCAGAACTACCAGTTTATGTCACCACTTGTTAAAAAAAGCTCTCACTGTGGGCTGAAAAATTGTTTTGAAGTTTGTTAAAGTTACAGTCAAACAGCAGGTTTGCAGCTAATTTCCCCCCATATACAGAAAGCAGCCACATACATAGCACGCTAAAGGCAGAGAGGAAGAGAACTTGTAAGCATCCACTTTCCATGAACGGACATTTAAATTTATGCCTGTAGATTCGGACTTAATATGAAGGATCATGCCAGTGTTATATCATTGGAGAAGAGCTCTCCTTTACAAAAGAACAAAAATATGAAGGAAAGAGACAACACCTCACAGCAAGTTACTGATGTGTACTGCAGCACAGGTCACTCTTTTATAGTGCTTTTTGGCTTATTCATTAAAAAGTTAACTATGCAAAGGCAAGTATTTCACAATGAACTCAATTTTACTCTAATCCTATTTAGCAGAATTAGCTTCATATAAAATATAAATCAACTCATAAGTGTGATTTAGCTACAGTGAATTAGCTCCAGCTGTGGTGTACAATTTAATGATTAAAGATGTGTTTGAAGTATATAATGGAAAACATTTGTACTTTTACTACAGTAAAAATCTGTTTTTACAGAATTTACTGCAGTATTACTACTTTTATATAAGAATCAGAATTTGATCAGAGCATTTGTTCAGTGTTTATTGAAACAGTGAACAATCATTTTACTAATAATTACAGATCTAAGCACCAACCAGAAACAGCACTTTAATGTTGTTCTCTTTGTGAACACTATTAAGATTTGTAAATAAACAAATACATAAACTTATCAAACAAAAATGTAAAATAAAGAAGGAAAGAAAATTGTGCTAGGAATATTTGAGCAGTGACAACAGACAGCAGATAGATATGTGGTGTTTTCCTGTGGTTTGCGGTCTAGGGCAGGAACCAGAGTGATGTCAACAACCTTGACTATCTTATCAGACACTAGTTCAGATCAGACAAATGAGCTTCTTACCAAAGACAGCCTGCCACATCTTCTTCTCCTGTCCACTCCACAGACTGCCGGTTTACAGAATCTGCCTTTGTACACAAACAGCAAAAAATAACAATTGATAGTTAGCTTACATTGCCTTCACGATGTAACTCAATTTAGCATTGTAACCTGCACTTAGAACTCAGTTTCCTGCAATCTGCAATCTACTGACATCTAGTGGTGAATATTTTCCACACTGTAACTTTAAGAAGAGTAGAAGAGTTTACCATTGGGCTGAAATTTCACTTAAAAAACTACGATTTAATTAAGCACTTTATAAATGCCTCCTGTCATAATCGAAACGTAAGATTTAGAGTCTTCTGGCATGCATTGCATCAGTAGGTGTGATGGCCAAACCCGTGGCCACACTCTAAAGTCAGTAACTCTTATATTTTCATTTCTTCATTTGAACACAGTAACACACTTTGGTTTCCAATCACTTTATTGATTGGTTTGGATACATTTGTTCTATTTGTAAGTGCGCACATTTAGTTTACTTATGTATTCATACCACTTCATTACTTTGATTTTTGACTAACCTTTGTCTTTTATTTCTTACCTGCCATCATCCCTGGGAGTTACTGGACAAAAGATGGTAGCCAGGGTTTGAAACCATTAAATGCAAAGAGGGATAATTGGACCACACCACCACTTCCTGCTGAAGGGGGGAATGTGTGTTTTCTTTCATTTAAAAACAAAGTATTTGTATCTAATTAAATATTTGAGTTTAGGGTTTAATGGTTTTGATTTTCTTCTTTAGTGTTTAGTTTATTAAAAAACTAGATTGTACTGCATTGTGTTGTGATTTATGATTGTTGTTACCCCCTCATATGTCACAATGGTCTGATCAGCCATTATATATACCCTTGTATGTCATTTCACGTTTAGGTCAGTTGTGTTTGTTAAGTCAGTCAGTTTGTTCAGTCTTGTTTCTTTGACCTCTTTCATGAGCTCAACATTTATTACTTTTGTAAATCTAATTTTTGGGGTTTAAATAAATGGAAACCATATTTTTCTAATAATTCCTGGGACTCCTCCTGTTTTTCAACTCGGTCCATCACAGTAGGCCACGGCCAAATAATTCAAACGCTTGAGCAAAATAAGACAGCTTATTCAGCTGGGCCCAGCACAGGACCAACTGGGCATACTGCACAATACAGTTGGCTATATCATGCGACCCACTTGGCAGCGCAACAGTTTTATTTTGAAGAATTTATAAAAATATTAAAAATAAAATTTCATAAGACACTTAAAATATAAGCATAATTTTTCAGTAACTACCATACACCTCTGTAAGTTTTAGCTGGTCCAGTATTCCACGACCAGGACAACAACCAGCCAGCCGCGCCTGAGTGACCGAGCCCCAGGCCGAGAGGCCGGGGGCACCCCACCTCCGAAGTGGCCCGAGCGAGCCCCAGGCTCCAGGCCCCGATACGCGGCCGCCAAGGAGTGAGCCGGTGTGTACCTGGACCCCCATCCCCGAACACAAAGAACCACCAACACACCGATATCTGAGGGCGTCTGCCACTGGCAGGGGAAGTGGTGGTGGGGGGAGATAGGCCTCCATACCTTGGAGGGCCTGAGATGTCCCCAGAGAGGTGGCGCCTGACACCCAACCTGACATATAGACACAGACATACAGGCACACACAGATACAAACATCCATTCCCACCCTCATGCTCTCATATGCACTTACTCCACACTCAACCAACGTGGGGTAGCCTCCTCTGCACCCTGGTGACATACCCCTACTCCAAGGTCCTGCATGTGTGGGTGGTTGTGGTGGAGCGGGAAGAGGGAGGCAGCTGGAGATGGGGAGGGAAGGAAGGGAGGGGCAAGTGACCCCTCCCTGGGGCCAGCTCCCCCGCTGACCCCAGTAGGCACCCCCATACTCCGTGACCCGCCAGGGAAAGGGGGCCCAGGCCCATCCAGACCGGGGCCCAGTGCAGCAGCGCCTCCCGGCCCCACAGAGCCCGGGACAGTCCACCCAACCCCACCACAGAGAAAACTGCACCCACCCCACCATCCACTCATCTTCCAGACTACATAAGACAATAAACACTCAGGCTGAGATCTTCCTCCACCTCTCCTGCATCTCCCCCTCCTGCAGAGGGAGCTCCTGAGGAGAGGAAAGCTCCTGCAAGATGTGACAATCTCCCCCACCAGTTGAAGAGCCCCCCAGGTGGCTCGATGCACCGGCGGCACCCTGCTCCAGGGCTGGGCCCCCATGCACCCACCCGCCCACAACCCCGGCAACACACCAACCAGGACCCAAGCCCCCGAGGCCCGGTCCGGGTCCCAGCCCAGAGACGGAGCGCCCCCAGAACCTCACGCCCATCCCGGACCCACCCAGAACATCCAGAACTTTGAGAAACGCAAGGTGAATCTCATCCACTCAAGGGGCCCTGCCACTGAGAGGCTGATAAACTCCTTCAGTGATGGGTAACTGCTAGTGATGGTAGTTCATCCCCACTCTGTCCATGCTCCCTGAGTCTGGTTCTGCCAGAGGATTCTTCCTGTTAAAACTGTGTTTTTCTTTCACACTGTTGCAAAAGCACTTGTTATATGAGTTATATGATTGTTGGGGTTTTCTCTGTATTATTACAGGGTTTTACCTTGTGATTTAATGTAATTTGGCACTATGTAAATACAATTGAATTGAACTGAATAAAAATGAATTCTGAGCATTTAGTTCTCTGGAAAACATTCCTGGAAGATTCCTGGAACCTCTGTGCAGTTGGAGGGTCTAAGTTTTTCAGTGACTTCTAACGTCTTTGTGTTTTCCTGATGAGCATCAATAACAAATATACATTATTAGACATAACTTTATTGCTTTACATGACACATTCATATCTTTTTAATACTACAGTATAAAAAAGGTATTTTGGTACAGTACTTCTCACACACACTCTCACCAGCAGATATAGAATACATATTACTTTATATAATCAGCGAATCTCTGTTGCCAGAATACTTCTTGTCACTGGACCAATGTTGTCAACACAACCCATTTTATGTGTTCATGCAGGAGAGACCTGAGGTTACCTTGGTGAGTTTAAAACCTACCTACCATGTGGAAGAGAGAAGTCATTAGTGAAGTGAAACTGAATGTTAAAAACAATTGAAATAGTTGCACTGCAGCCATTACTTATTCTTCTCCTTAATGCTTTTTATCATTGACCTTTATCCCTGCTTCTTTTTCTTTGTGGTGACCTCAGCTACGATTGATTTCAACCTACACATGGTGTCATCACAGCCGGTGAAGAGCTGTTTTTTTTTTCTTGTGAGGACTTCGCTCCAGTGTGTCTATGCTGCCTCTCCATTGTTCGAATGAATAAAAGTCGCATTTGTGCCACCACCATGTCATAATGTAGACTTTCTGTCAGCGTTTTCAACTTTTAGACTCCTGTGTGTTATTTCAGGAATGCTTCTGAGGGCCACTTCAGAAAGCAGAAACAAACACCCAACCTTCAACCTGTATTCGGTTGGAGGATTGTTGCTTTGATATGAATCATACCCATTTAGCTGAGATGAGATATTGTAAAAAAGAAAAAAAAAACACATCAGCTTCAGCTCCTCAAACTGTTTTTCTTTTCCTTTTGTGCTGACGCTGACAGCAGAGAAGTCCGGACAAACAAAATGGTTACTTCTCTCCTGCCCGTGCTTTCCACCCCTACCTCGTCTTTGATGCCCTCTCTGCCCTTGTTCCTTGACAACAAACAAGCAGTCAAAACTCTTCACTCTCTTTCAATTATGGGCCTATTCTAACACTTCCTATCCCTGTATAGGCCTGTTAGCACAGCAGAAGAGAAGGAGGAAAGGCAGTAAATTGGAGAGGGCGGCTCCTAAGGGGATAATCCTTGTTCTGTGGCACACTGAGGGTCAGCTCTTTGCATCCTGAATAGTAACGAGTGGAGCATGAGAAAGCGAGAGAAAAGAGACTGATTATTCTGATTAGCTATGCATTCCTCAATCCATCTAACCCAGTTCAACACCGCCATTCACACATACACACACAAACTCCCTCAAAGCCTGAGCGACCAGCTAGCAGATCCAGAGATAAGCCAGCTAAAGGGCAGAGTGTCCACAAAGCAGAATTTACACAAAAAATCATCATCAGTGAGACATGTCGGTCCACGTCTTTTGACCTCACAGATAAACTACTCTCTGTATCAGCTCAGTGATGGACTGAAAAGCCATCATGCCCCCAAAGCACCATTACTGCATCAATGTCAAATGAGTGTGAATCATACTCAGGCATTAATAAATAATCGTTTGCCGCAAAGACTCTGTCTAGGTTTCTACATTCCCATCTCTTAGATGTGCAGTCGCCATCATCCTCTGTGCGTGCATGCATGCGTGTGTGTGTGTGATTACTAGTAGAGACATACTTTCGGCAAAATGCCTCTATTGATGGTAGTCAAGTCAATGGCATCCTTGCAATAGTCATCCACACAGTCAATTACCTCACAGAAAGAAGGGTTATCTTCCAGATAGTCTGTGCTACAGCTGGCTATTTGCCCAGAGTGTCTGTTAGGCATGAATGTTTTTCTTGAAACGGCTCCTTTATTTGGGAAAATAGGAATTCAAATATTGGGCCTGTCTGCAGTTGACACTGAAACTGAGGTCAAGTGAGGAGAGCAGTTTTCCATTTTTATTTGGAACAGATTAGATCCCAAGCCTACCGTTGCTTTTCAGCTTCTGCTTTGTTCAAATTATTTCCTGCTAAATATCCCACGAGGCATCATCTATGGTACTGGTTGATCAGTGTTAACTATGCACATAGTTGTGAAGCAGGTTAGCAACACTGACTTTCATTGCACAATGTCCAGAGGATAATATAGCCTATCCCAGGGGTGGTCATACTTCTGCAGACTGGAGCTCCAAATTAGTTTTTTAATCTTGCCCTGGGAGTCTGACTCATGAATTATTCTGGTAGTCTTATCAGGTGGGAATGAGACAAAAACCAGATTGCTGTAGTACCAGATTTTTTTCCCCCCTGGACCCTTTTTTTTTTAACACAATAGAGGCATTCAGCTGCTACAGATGATATATAACTGAATAATCCTAAAGCAACAAGCAGTGTTGGGTCCCCAAATGATACATTACTTATTGGAAAAGCCTAGCTATACCAAAAAATGCCATACTAAAATAATTAATGTTATTACATTTTTGAGTGTATATATGAAAACAAGTCAACAATCAAAATATATTGCATTTTCTTGCCTTTTCCTGACCTTCCAGGACCTCTAACAAAACAAAAAAGCCTGAATGTCTAGAATATTGCATGTTACAAATAATCCTGTTATTTGTTTATTCTCTGTTCAACATGCTAGTTTTTGAATGCCAGTTTTAATTTACTTTTTAAAAGCTAGCTTTAGAAGACTGAAATACTTTGGATAAAAATGATGTTGACCAAATTGTGAAATACAGATATATATTTAAACCAAACAAAATAGACAGATGTTACACAGATAGAGAGGGATGTAAGGACAATAGGAATACAAGGCATGTAAAACCACCCAGGAGATTGTACCTAGCATGTGTTAATTGAGCACTACAATAAATAAGCACGTGTCAGATGAGACGTTCGCATTCAGGCGTTTATCAGCAACGGGAGAGTGATGAGAATCGACTGAGAGTCTCAATTTCCAATAGCAATCACAGTGTGACATCTCTTTCTCCAATTAGGACTGGAGAGAAGGAGAGATGAATCTACTGGGAGCTGTTGCAGCTTTGAATAAGTTGTCTACTTTAATAGTCTCTCTCTTTATTTCTGTGACCTGTAAATGATCCAGACACCGTTAAGCCCATGCACACATTCTGCCAGCAACTATTCTCTGCTGCTGCGTGAATTACATACCACATGCAGTGCTACTCTCAAATATCGCCTGCATTTATTTGACTTGAACTATAAACAATTCGGCTTCTTGGTGGGAACATGTCATCCACGAAGACTGGAAGCAGGTTTCTTTTTAGAACTAACTTTGAAAGAAGTTTCTGGGTTTAAATAAATGTAAAAAAAAAAAAGCAAAATGTTGAGGACAAATGGTTTATTTTTTTTATTCAATTTAGTTTTATTTATACGGCACCACTACACTAGTCCAATCAACAATAGTCACTTCAAGGTGCTTTATATTATAAGGTAAAGTCCCTGCAATAATAGAGAGGAAAATCCCAACCATCAACTGACTCCCTATGAGCGAGTACTTGGCAACAGGGGGGGGAGGCCCTTTTAACAAGACGAAACCTCTAGCAGAACCAGGCTCAAGGAGGGGCAGCCATCTGCTTCAACTGGTTTGGAGTGACAGGGAAAGAAGAGAGCAGAGGGAGAAATTCCTTTTGTTTAACAATCAACTAACATTTTATGGTACCAACAGCATCCATATATATTACCGAAAGGGTGAAATTAACCTTTGTCATCACTCTTTGACATGATTTATTATTCCTTTATATTGCATGTTTGTGTGGGTCCTCTTCTTGGTTAAGACTAGTGTTGGTCAAGTTACTTGAAAAAAGTAATTAGTTACTAAATTAATGATTAGGTGCTTGCTCAGATTTGAAGTTTAATTGTTGTCTTCCAACGCAGTAACACAGCAAGCTTATGGGAAAGTAACAGTAATTTAATTACTTTTTTGCAATAGTAATCCCTTACTTTACTCATCACTTGAAAAAAGTAATCTGATTACAGTAAAGTGTTACTTGTAACACATGCCACAGGTTCAGCAAAGTGCTGGAAACATGACACGATTGCTGCAGACTGAAACCTCATGATGCAAGTCTCCTGTTATCTCAGAAGTGCTTCACTAGAATAAGATCTGGTGACTGTCAAGGCCATTTACGTGCAGTAAACTCACTGCCATTATCATTTTGAGATGATTTTGTGACAAATCATCTCGAGCTGGCTGTTGAAAGCAGCCATCAGATGATGAGTAAACTGTGGTCCTAAAGGGATCGGCATTATCAGCAACAATATTCAGGTTGGCTGTGGCATTTAATGATGCTCAGATGGTATTAAGAGGCTTCTATTACCAACTGGCCAGTCAATACCCCCCAAACACCATCAGCTTGAGCCATTGATAAAAGGCATGATCGCTGCATGTTTTCATTTCGTTTACACCTAATTCTAATTCTTCCATCTGTTGCAGCATGAATCAAAACTCATTAGACCAGGTGATGCATTTTAAATCTTCTACTTCTTCTATAGTTGAATCCACGCAAACTATAGCCTCACTTTTCTGTTGTCAGCTTATAGGAGTGGCATCCAGTGTGGTCTTCTGCTGCTGTCAGCTATCTTCCTCAAGGTTCAGTGTGTTGTTCATTCAGAGATGTTCTTCTGCATTCCTTGCCTGCAACAAGTGGTTATGAGGTTTACTGATGATTTCTCATCAGCGTGAAGCAGTCTGATCATTGTCCTCTGAACTGTGGGTTAAAAAGGGATTTTCACTCAGAGAACTGCTGCTCACTAGATATTTTCTCACTTTTGGACCATTCTTTGTAAACCCTAGAGATGGTTATGTGGCAAAATTCCAGTAGATTGACAGTTTCTGAAAATACTTAACATTCTGATGCTCAGCTTGACCATATGCACATGCCTAAACGCATTAAGTTGTTGTGATGTTCTAGGCTGATTAGATATTGTGGTAACATGCTGTTGTACAAATGTACCTAATGAAGTGTCCAGTGAGTGTGTATTACACTTATTACCTACAATACAATTTACTGAATTTACCAGCTAAGTAAAAATAGCTTCTTAAAATAAAGACACCCATTTAATAAGAAAAATCACTGAGGAAAAACAACACATTGTAAAAATAGAGTAATAAAAATATAACTTCATTGATCAGAACATGATGGAAATTTTGATGATTTAAAAGGAAGATGAACTGGAAACAGTGTTAGCGCTGTAAAGCAAGGAAAAATGTGTGTTCATGTCATGTTTCAGTCCAAATATCCTGAGGCATGGAAGCAGGTAAAAGCTGAACAGAAGTTTATTTAAGGTTGGAAAAAGGTTATCAAATTGAATGGTAGAATCAGGCTGGCAGATGAACATTGTGAGCATGGGAAGACACAATCCAAAAACAGGCTTACACTATAAAACAAGATCTTGACAACAAGGTTTACAATCTATCAAAACTAAGGATGAACCTACTGGGATTGTGGAATTTTTTTTAAAAAGTGTGATGAATTGGGAAACTGCAGTAAAGTTTGAGAGGACAACCAAGAAGCCAGCTACAAAGGTGGAACCTCTCTGCAGACCAGGTAGAATGCTTGGCAGCATAGCAGCAAACCATACCTTACCCCACCTTACATATTGTATGATTGTTTTTATGTCTCCTCCCTGGTGTTATGTCATAGAAATGACATCTCCCCCCACCACTCCCCCTGCCAGTGGCAGACATCCTCAGACATCGGTGCATTGGTGGTTCTTTGTGTCCGGGGATGGGCGTCCAGGCTCACTCCTGGTGGCTGCTTGTCGGGGCCTGAAGCTCGGGCCCCTTCGGGGGGTGGGGTGTCCTCGGCCTCTAGACCTGGGGCTCGGTCACTGTGGCACAGCTGGCTGCCGGCGGAGCTCACGGGCACGTCACTGCAACCCCCCCTGGCTTCTTCTCCGCGGCTGCTGAGTGACCCCCTCATCTGGGGCTCTCCTCAGCTCTTTTCGGGAGAGTGGCACGGTTGCCTTGGTCTCTTGTGTTTTGAGGGCCTCTGGATGTCTGGAGCTTGGATCTCCTCCATACCTGCTTCATGCCCTGGAGGACGGGGCTATGGCCCCCCACACCCTCTAGCAGATCATTACATGAAGGAACCTTTTAAATACAAGCGAGCTCATGCTCACAGGTGTACACATAGGTGCTCACAGACACAAACTACACCTTATTTGGCTCCTACCTCAAAGCACACTGTGCGCTGTCGATCCTACGTGCTGCACAATAATATTCAATATTTAGTATTTACTGTAATATTCCCATAGATCACCGTGATGATGTTGTTTATTATATTGCTCTCTTTTTTTGCTTGGTGTTTGTTTTTTGCCCTTTATCACCGTTCCTCTTCCCCGCTGTTTTTCCTCCCCTACCTCTTTCTTTCTCCCTTTTCTTTCCCCGAGTCACATCTGTCCCGTGTGTAGCAAGTCAAAATAAAATAAAATAAACAATAAAAACAAAGGTAAAAAAAGAAAAGAAATGACAACTCTGTAATTATTTAATTTTTCATTAGGACTTTCCATTCAGACTAAAAATGTAAGAACAACTGCCCTTTGTCTTTGTCCTCACTCCTCTCTGAAAGACCTATTTAAGACAGACGAAGCATTGACTAGCCGCTCACTGCACTGTGTAAGAGGCTGCAGAGAAGGTTGTCAGGTGTTCTTCATTTTCAAAACAGCTATTCACTCACTCCCTGCTGACTCTATACTTAGATGACGTATATACACTTCTCACTGTGTGTGTGTGTGTGTGTGTGTGTGTGTGTGTGTGTGTGTGTGTGTGTGTGTGTGTGTGTGTGTGTGTTTGTGTGTGTGTGTGTGTGTGTGTGTGACCTACAAAAGAAAAAGAAGGGAGAGAGAACAGAGTTGCATCTGAGAGACATGCAGGTCGCAGCAGCAGGTAGAAATCTTGTTTTCCTTTTTGAGTAGTCATTTAGTTTCCAAGGTAACTTTAAACCTGCTTTCTCTAAAGATTTAGTAGAAATTGCTCAACAGTGTCTCAGTGGGCATTAAAAATGAATAGACTATCCCAATCTCATAACAGGTTCACGGAAATCTGTAGGAAATATGGGCATAAAATGCTTAGTTCAACATGTAGTGTTGTTCTGTTAGATAAGCATTATAAATTGTGCTACAAGAAACAAAACTGTGGAAAAGAATTTGCCAACATAGCTCCATGCTATCATCACCATGACTCTATTAATGTATTAGCTTAAGAACAATGACTGGTTGTTCAACATATATGCTGACTGTAGTTCTGCCCAGAGTGGTCAGCTTTCCTCTCATCACATCAGATTCATTCATTTCAATGATTTCCCCCATATCCTGGGGATCTCATGTCTTTCACTGCAAGTTGCTTCCACTTAGCTGCTTTGCCAAAAAAAAAAAGAAAAAGCCTAAATGATAAAATGCTGGTGAGTTGTACCATCTTGTCTTCTTGCTTGTCACTCTGATCAAAGTTGTTACTGTTCAGTTACTCAGTTACTCAGCTTTCTAGTTAATTTTTCACCAGATGATGACTCATCTGGTGATTATAAAGCTATTTCAAGCCTAACGTGGAGATCAACTCCAGAGTTCTGTTAAGCATAAACAAGTAAACTTTCAAACTTACAAGAATAGGTTTACTTACAAACATATTTGGAGACCAGTCAGGTTGACCAAGCCACGACCACAAAGTGAAAAAATTGGCAAATTTTTGCAAATGGAAAATAGAAAACAATACTGAAATCTTCCCATCATATTCCGACTTGCAATGTAGTAATCTGTAGAAGTAAGTCCCTCTAGGCCTTACAAGCCCAGTTTTAGTTTATCCCAACTTTCGTCAGTTTGCATGAGTAGCAATTGTAAATTGCCATTTTCAAGTCTGCCCACAGAAGTCATATGGGGTGGACTTCTCAAATAAAGACTTGTTTGTGTGCGCTCTGGGGCAGACTTTCTTCAAGGAACTTTTTGGTATCTGAATTCCTTACATCTTCAGTTCTGACAAGTGTCCGTGTCCCTGACATTGGCAATGCACTCACATAGCTCAATGCTATCATCATCATTGATGTAATAGCTGATGAACAGTCCCTTGTTGTTTAACATATTTAGTGACTGTAGTTCTGCCCAGAGTGGTCAGCTTTTGTCTCATCAAATCAGAGAATCATTTTCCCCATATCCCAGGGATCTCATGTCTTTCACTGCAAGTTGCTTCCACTTAGCTGCTTTACCCAAAAAAAAAAAAAGCCTAAATAATAAAATGCTGGTGAGTTGTACCATCTCGTCTTCCTGCTTGTCACTCTGATCAAAATTGTTACTGTTACTCAGTTTTGGACCAACAAACAACTCTTTGAGGAGTCCTGGTGGTTTCAAATATCTGTGATTTTTACTGAGGTCACTGTGGTCCTGGGAACAGTCAGACCCCTAGTGGTTTAGAACATTCCTATAGCAAAAGTAGCAATAAAACACTATGAAACATCTTACTACACAAAAAACTGTGTTATTGGCAAATTGCTTTATTTACTGCTGCAGATGTTTGAGACTGAGCTCACTATAAACATTTTATATTCGTTCTAATCTATCTATACAATCATATGCTTGTACTATGGTTGTCCTGTGATAATTACATACGCCTATTTAGCACAGATGAACTAAAATCAAGTTCTAGATACGTATGAAGGGACCCTTTGCTTTTTGTTTATTTTATTGCTCCTCTCTCCTCCATTCTCCTACTTGTGACCCAGAGATCATCATTCTGTGTTTTGAAAGAGGTGGAAGCTTGCTGGGAGCACTCTAAGTGGTGATGCACAGGTGTAGCCTTTGGAGAATTCTTTTTTAAATATGACTTATTCCGAGGTCGTCATGTAGGAAAGTGGTGGGTAGCCGAAAACGTAATATGTTGACGATTTGTCACCTAGCGTAAAATGTTACGCTTTGGGAGTGAGAACGTGTTGATATAACACATAGCTGCAATAGTTAAAGAAAAAAAAAACTATGGCAGAAGCAGGGCAGCAAGGCTCTGTTTCTGTTTGTTTCTTCCTTGCCTCTTTCACTTGCGTTTAAATTGGGAAGGACTAGGATGCACGGAGAGAAGGAGGAGAAAGGTATCAAGGATATAAAAACTGAGAAATGTCAGTCTCCTTTAGTCACTGTATAAACTGGTGGTTTTCTCTCTTAAACCCAACCTGAACTGTCTAATATTATATGGATCATCCTGGATAAATACATTTACTTTCACACTTGCTTCCCTCTCAGTGCTGTTACCAAACAGACAGTGCAAACATACCAGCTGCGGTGTAATATTACAACAATTAACAATTCCGGTACTGCTACATTGAATTTATGTTTCTGTGTTTGCCTCTTGCAGATGCAATGGTGCTGGGTGTCATTGGGAAATTTTATCACTGCCTCTGTAATGGAATCAGAGGCAAGGTAGGAGTGGTCTGAGAGATTGTGTTGTCAGAGTTTCCTGACAGACGAGCTCCGGTTTTCCTTGCAGACCCTTCACATTCTCATCTAATCCCCCATACTCCTGATCCCTATTCCATTTCAGATCAATGAGCTTTGTTGGAAGAAAATAATTATTGAAAAAGCAATTACACACAACAGAGCTATCATTCAGACAATGATTAGATCTTTTGAATTTCTGTCAGGGTTTAAAAAACATTTTAAAACAGAACAATAAAAAAATAAAGCAAAATGACAATTTATTAAGAATAACTTTCATGTTTTGCTCAAACGGCTTTCTCTCTGGCTCTCTGGCATGTGCTAATATATTTTTCTGCCTTCCGGGCACAGAAATGATTCTCATTTTTCTTCCAAGGTGCTATTGAATTATAAATTGGTCAACAGATGTATCGAATTCTTTGCATTTGCTTTATTGTATATTTTCTTGGAACAAAAAAAATGTATATTTTATTTTATTGGCAGAAATGACTTCTTTCTTTTTTTTTGCTTTTATTGGACTGTGTAATAAGGTTGTGGTTAATGAGTCTGCATAGTTAATATTTTACAGTTTAAATTAGCTCGCTGGTCTGGTAGTCTGTTCAATTGTCTTTATAGATGAATACCACTGAATTTTGATGAGTTTCTTACTAAAATTTGGTGGAAGGCTAAGGGACAAACAAGCTTAGAAGACTTCTCTCATAATTAACTATCTGGAAAGAGAATTTTGTAATGTCTATAAAAAAACATGTACAGAAACAGCACTGAGAATGATCAGATATGGAAATGAACAACAAATTCAATTTTTTTTAAAGAACAATAAATGATCTTCTGTTATTGTAATATAGAATATACTAACAATGTTTAAGAAAACTATTCAACAATTTGAAAGAGTGTCATTTGCTCTAATGAGGGTGGAGAGAAAGAGAATTTTTACCTATGTGCATCTCTTTGCTCTTCTTTATGATTGAATTTTAGTTTCCACTTAGTTCTGTGGCCTGCAACTTTACCATTTTAGTTTACAGTTAGCAAGAAAGATGATGAACATAGTGAAGAGTTTAGCACCTAAGATGCCAGGTATTTTCCTCAGGAATTGGTAAAGAACAAAATCAGATCTTTACCAACTCCAAAATTATGTCTTCATCTTCTCATTTTCTCCTATCCATTCGTGAGGCTTGTTCTTTCATTTGTACCATGCTCGCATCAGAAAAAGTGAGGAAAAGCCCAAAAATATCCTGCAGTGTAATCTGCAGTGAAAACAATGGGCATATTGCCAAAGCACTTTAATATGCTAATAATGTGGGGTCATAAATGGTACCTGCTCAACTGACTAATTCCTGAGGTGATTAGAGGGATGTTATTATTTATGACCTTCGATTATTCTCAAACATTTGTGCAGGCAGCTGATAAAGGACAATATGTCAATGACATAAACCTGCACTATACAAACAAAAACAGAGATTTAGCAAGTCCATAAAGATGGTTCCCTAACATCACTGGTGAGGCACATGTCACCTATGTTTACTGTTGCTTTATCTTGACAAATATTTGCTCTGCTTAGTAGTTATGAAAAGCTCTGTTTTTGTTGATCAAAAATACTAACTCGGTGTGAAGCTTTGTTTTCAGATCTATATATTACTTTGTGTGTGTGTGTGTGTGTGTGTGTGTGTGTGTGTGTGTGTGTGTGTGTGTGTGTGTGTGTGTGTGTGTGTGTGTGTGTGTGTGTGTGGTAGCCTCTCTGTCCTCTAAAGTGGTTAGATTAGCTCCAGATAAGGATAGTAGTGTGTGAGAGAGAGATTATGGAAATGCCAACAAGGGCAAAGAGATGGTGAGAGTGGAAACAGAAATAGTGCAAACAGAAAAGAGAGGAACTCTCTCTCTCTCTCACTCGCGCTCTGTGTGTGTGTGTGTGTGTACGTAGCTTAGATGTGTTGTAAAATGTCAAATAGCATTTCTTATACCATCAAACTTCCGATGTAGTCAGATGTCTATTCTTATTAATGTACAGAATTCACCTGCTTGCTGCTACTACTGCACATTCACCCAATGTATATACTATATATATATATATACTGTATATGATGTTCTTCCTCTACAGCCCCCCCCAAAATCTTTGCACATGTCGAGGAGCGTGTCAGGCTACATTTCACTGTGTGTTATACTTGTATAATTATGCATGTGACAAATAAAGAACCTTGAACCTTGAACATTTACAAAGCAGTTTTCTGAATGTAGAGTGTCATTTTATAGTATTTGGCAATACCTACTATTAAAGAAATGGGATAATGATTAGATGTATCAAAGAAAGTAAACACACATTATACTTCAAGTATTTTCATGTAGTTTCCTTCATAGTATTTTAGATGTATTAAAAAAAAAATCTGTTCATCCTTTCATGGTAATTACACAATACTTTTAAGAAGCATGGTGTAATAGATGTTAGTCATTGTATTGTATGTACAATCGTACAGTACATATACAGATCCCCTCCAAAGAGGGGAGCTTTCTCATTCAGAAGGGATGACCCTGAAGGCTTCAAACCTGAAATGTAAGTGGGAGTCATGCCCTGGCCTAAAGTACAACATCAGTTCAGAAAAATGACATAGTAAAAGCTAGCAAATGACAACATTGCTCATGAGCTATAATATTAAGTGTTACTAATACCTAAATGTGTGCATGGTTGAGAATAGTACAGTAAAGGTTGTGAGGTGTAGTTTTAGGACAATTTTACATTTGAAAGATAGCAGCAGCATCTAAAAAAAGAAATGCTCAAGCTGATATTTGCAGACATAAAAAAATTTGAAGACCATATATACAAAAAGAGCACATGTGTTTACATACAACAAAACATCGAGGTGCACATACAATACATGGACAAAGAGTCTGTGAAGTTCATTCTGGATAATGTAAGATCACACTTGTTTACTTTACCATGATTATGTTTACCTATTTGGTAGAGAAAGCAACGTAAGTCAATAATAATTAATAAATACCTGCATGTGGCTTCCTTAGCTAAAACTTTTTATTTCTGTTAAAGTATTTTTTTTTATCGCTGTGGTATCTTGGGGAAAAAAAGTGCTGGTAATAGCAAAGAACTCTTGATGTAGCTGTGTGTGAGTGTATGTAATCTGAGTCAAACTTATTGGATTTAGCTCTAAAGTAACATCATCTGTCTAAAGAAAGAGTAAATGTAAGAATTGCTTTTGTTTATTTCACAGCTTCACATGAGTTATGTTAATTTGAAAAGGGACTTTTTCCCCACTCAGTAGCTCCCCACACAAAACGCAGGACTTTGACATGAAAGTGCTGATATTTTGCTAATCACCAGCAGGATTCCCCAGACAAAGTAAAATGCAAAATAGTTTTAATATTTTTAAGCTGTTATTTATTTATTAATATGAGATTTTTTTTAAAAAAGATTTTTGTGAATAACAAAAGTCAGAGAAGGCTACCACATTCCACCCGAAATAAAGACATTAACTTTTTGTTAAGCCAGAATCAAGATAATATTGAATAATATTTGTGTTTTGAGGAACTGGTAAATGGAATTTAAAGTGAAATTAATATTATAGCAGAAACACACTGTTTTCATATTTTACCAAGTAATATAATGACTCTGATAACAATAGTTTCTCCTCTACAACTTTTTCAACTTCTCATTGTTCTGTTTTTCATCTACTACTAAAGGAACATGTTCCCTGAGCTGCATGAATATAAAAAGGCATCTCTGTGTGACTCGAATGCTGCACACCAGTGTAAAAAGGAGCATGTTTTCGATGAAAAGAAAGAAAGAAAGAAATGCTAATAAATAACTCCACTGTTTATCTATTTGCTTTTGTTGGAGGCTGTTGAATTTGAATTATGTATTGAAGTTCAATGTATAAACCAAATAATTAAGTAAAATAAGAATGTAATGAATCTAAACAGTTTCGGTAGAATATGTTGGTGGAACATTGTAATTCAGTCACAATCACTCACGTAAAGTGTGATGGTGGTTACATATATCTGATTTTAACTCATGACCAGATGCATATTTGTAATGCATTTAGGAAATAGTAATCCTATTAAAAAAAGGGGGAAACAGTTTGCAGTATGGGATCATAACCACACACATGACATTCATATATGTGTGTTTTCCGTTATTTTAAGAAATCCAAGAATGTGGAGTCTGTGTGAAGCATAGAGCCAGTGTTCCCAGTCAGCTGGTGATGTTCTTTTAACAAGGCTATGGCTCTGTGTGCACTGCCACGCTTCCACTCTGAATATCTGTCATGCTTTCTCAGGGTTGTGAATTTGGACACCCGTGTCAAAATCAACAAACAGCATGATTTTTTTGTATCCTGCCCCTGTCAGAGCTCCACAACAAAGTGTCTTCTCTAGATATTGAACAGCTTAACTTAGCTCAAAGCTCGCAGGATTGTGTCTGCCTGGACTCTGCGGGTGTTTTTGTGTGTTAAAGTCTCAGATCCTACCAGTCTTTGTTTCATCTACAGCTTCTATTAAAGTTGCTTTTGTTTATACTTCCTACATCAGTGGTATCCTCTGTTTGGGTACACCTTCCTGATCTCAATAAAATGATGTTCAACAAATAACATTTCAAGGTTTAGTGCACTGATAAACCACTTAATTAAATTTAAGTGGATCATTTTCACTTGAATTAGTTATTTCTTTTTTAATTATAGTCAGCTTGTTGGTGATGCAGCCATGGCAGGCCACCTATTTTAGTTTAGACTGGTATATCTCATCTTTTGTGGGGTTGCTGCGAAATGTGGCTACTCTTAACTGAATATACCAGTCATGCACGCTTGTCAAAAAAAGGGGGTATTTCCCATTAGAAAAACACTGCAGCCCTAAATCCACTGAAGCACAAAATGGTCAGAATGCTGTAGATGCCAAAGCAGTTTCTCAAATCCAAACATATTTGACCTCTGTGTCTTGGAAACAGACTCAGAAGTAGAGCAGAACACTACATTCCCCATCTGTGTTACACTGAGCAACAAAGAGTGGGAAAGGGATTGTTTAGAGTTAAAGGAAGACAAAGGATAGGTTATGGGACCGGGCAAGAGGCAGAACCAGAGTGGAGCGATGCAGAAAAGCAACTCAACTGGCAGTTTAAAAAGAAGTGAGAAAGTGAAAATCAATAGTGGAATAGCACAAATGATGAATGTATTAATAGCAAAAGAGCTGTTTTGAACTAAGTAGATGTTATCTTATGCTGTGGGCTATTTGTAGAACGAAAAGCAGGGATGCAAAAGAATGAGTGTTTGAAGAAAAAAAAAATGAAATCAATTTTCAAGAGATCCCAAGCAGAATGTAGAGTTAAAACTTGCAGTCAAACTTATTTCTTCAACGGACACTGACATAGGTGAGTTGAAAGTTCTCAATAGAGTACACACCACTCTCTCCGGGGCCATGAAATGCTCTTTTACATAAACCACTCTGTTTGAAAAACGTCATATAATTTCAGGTAGTCATGTTAATAAATTTAGGTTTGTGAAACTGAGCGCACTGGAGGACATCATGGATTAATGAGTGTGTATGGCTATGATTAATGTTTGAGATCAGTTTAAAAATTTGAAACCCTCTCTTGCTTGCCATCTATTACAGGCTCTCAGTGTAATACAGACCTCCAAATTCACTGGTAATTTTTCATTAAATTCCCATCCTCTTACTCTTTACTTTTCTTTGTTGAAGTCAGCCAGCAATTGAAAAGAAGTGTGCTGTCAGCTTCTTCCTTAAAGGTCACATGGAAAAAAAATGTCAGACAGACAGTTATGGGTATATTAGGATTGAATCTGCCACCGTTGCTGCTAATTTCCTCTTAAACCTGACCAAATGTCAGCAGCATGCCTGTTTGAGATTTCTGCAGAATAAAGTCACTTTGTGGTGGTTAAAAATCATTGGACGGTGCTGGAGTCTATGGCTTGATAGGGATAGTGACTGTATAAACTTAAACAATCAAAGAATGGAAACATATGCTTTCAATACATGGCCTATTCATGCTGATGGCTTACTGTAATAACATCAGCAGAAATATGTTGGGGGTGCTAAAAGGGATTGGTAATGTTGCCTTTTTAACAGCAACAAGAAACTAGTTAAGTAGCACAAACATAAAGACACATATGCTTTATACTGCTGCCTCAGAGGCACATAACCACATTTTGTGTTTGTCATATTCTTTTTAACTCTACAAGGCAAATGTGTAAGTAAACATCTGTTATTTACCCTGCAGTAGAATATATAACATTGCCACACAATCAGTATTCACTCACAGATTTGCACTACTGTGCAGAGGTCTTGAGATTGCCCTAATTTCATTATATTTTGCTAGAAAAATGGGAAAAAGCTACAGCAATTTATTGGAACATATGCAAAGATACATGGAAATAAAGTATATAAGGCAAAAAAAAAACAACCTACTTTCATTCTTCTGCCCAGCCTGAATCACCTTTTTGGTGATAAATTACTAAATAATACTAAAATACTCCCAAAATGCAATTTTTTGTAGATTAGATAAATGGGAACAAATTGTGTGTTGTTGCAACAGGCTGTTGTATAACAGCATGCCAAAAGCTCCTATATTAACCTCCTAGGACCTTTCGTCCACATATGTGGACATCACATTTTGGGTTATATAGACCAAAATACTAAATTTTGCTCTACAAGGGCCTGATATCCACTTACGAGGACATTATACTGCTACTGTTCTGTCGAAATTTTAAGTGAATATATATGTGGCTCTCATTTTTCTTGGAAAGAAAAATTAAGTTAAAAAAAAATCTGGTAATTCTTCGTTTTTACATTTCTCAGTTCCCAATCAGCCCAAATATCAAAGAGAAATTAAAAATGCATGCCGTGGAAGAGTTCGGGTCTTAGGAGGTTGAAACAGGTTCTTTGCCAAGTTTCCCTTTTATCTGTAGACAAAACAGTAGTTCATCTCTTGAGTTAGATTGATCGTTTGGTAATTAGTGGCTAAACAAACCTCTTCCTTCAGCTGCTCCCTTTATCTGTCACCACAGCAGATTATTTGCCTCTTCTGTCACACCAGCCCTCTGCATGTCCTTCATTACCACTTTATCCTCTGAGTATTCCGCTTCTCCTCCTGGAAGCTCCATATTCAACATCATTCCACTGTCCCTCCTTTGCACATGTCCAAACCAACGCAGTCTCTAAATTTAAAAAAAAAAAAAAAAAAAAGGCTAACCAAATAAACAAAATGGCTAAAATAAATAAATACTCTGAAAATATTGAGGTACAAGGGCTAGACCAGGGGTCAGCAACCTTTAACACCCAAAGAGCCATTTGGACCCGGTTTCCACGCAAAAGAAAACACTGGGAGCTGCAAATACTTTTTCACATCTAAAATGAAGATAACACTGTATATATTGTTTTTTACTTTTATGCTTTGTGTGAACAACTAAAGTAAGTAAGTAATTTATTAAGCGCTTTTCACAGACAGGCAGTCACAAAGCGCTGTACACAAAGATTAAAATAAACAATACAATCAATAGACATTATACACAATTTAAAAGATCAAATGGAAATAATGTAAAGAATATAAAATACGTAGATCAACAAAAGGCTTGTTTGAACAGAAAGGTTTTCAACTGCTTTTTAAAAGAATCCACAGAGCAACTATGTGTTGCTTATGAAATCCATGAAGTGCTACAGAGAAAATTACATTTTATTTATGTAACTAACACATTTTGAACTCTTAAAAGAAATATAACAAAAGGAAAGACACCCAGCTGAACTAAAATGATCCATGTAGCAAACAAAAACTGTTGTGAGCCGCGACCCTCATATCGCCTTTGGGCTTTTGGAGCCTTGACCTGACTTTTAAAAAATAATTGGGAAAAAAGCACTATGCTGCTAAAAAATTAGATATTTGCAAAATTCTGCCTAAATATATATTTTACCTGGTTAATGTGTGTGGCGGGGCGCGGTCTGCAGCGCCGCTGCATGGGAGGCGGACGCACCTGAGCAGCACCCGCAATCACGCCTCGCCGCCCTAAAGTCTGTGCCATCTATGCTGTTGTGTTGTCGGGCTGTGAGCTGAAAAGCTACAGCCAGCTGTATGCGTACAGCAACCGTGTGTGAAAAGTGGTCCGAAATGACCCACTGCTGCCGTGATATGTTTACAATGGGACTTCTGGTCCCGAACCTCTGCGCACAGCGTCTGCAAATCGGGGCTGTACAAAGTCACTTTCATCTTTACGCAGGACTGTAAGCTGTCGTCTGTGAGGCGTGAGCGGTGTTTGTTTTTAACATAGTTCACGGTGGAGAACAGCTGCTGACATAATGTGGATCCGAAGATCTATAATTGGCCTACCTGGGGTTGAAAGTCTTGATAAAGGCAAGGCATTTAGGCTTCTGTGAGTGTGACACGTATTTTGAGCGATGAAAAAATTATAAAATATAATTTTATTTTTATATTTCAATATCACAATAATCTTCCAATTTAGAAGTACAAGTTAAAAAAGAACTAACATAAATAAAATACACTTCAGCTAAATACTTCTAATTTATTTTCCCAAACCACGCAGAGCCGCAGTACAAGGACTGAAGAGCCGCAGGTTGCCGACCCTTGGGCTAGACCAATGACTGTAGAAAGTCATGAAAAGCAGCCAGTATCCAAAGAAAACCATCAAAAAGCCTTCAGAAATCCTGTGCAACTATTGCACAGGAGCACTTTAGAAATTAAATTAAATTATTATTAAATTAAAATATCTTGGACATATGCATTTTTTAAAAAAAAACAACTTGTTTTAAAAAGTATATGAAGTATATAATTTCCCTCCTCAAAGATCTGACACGAGGTGTCCGCTTGTATCATTTATTTGAATTATAAATAAGGAATCCTCTGTCTTTAAGTGGCTGTAATGCATCAGATGTAATTACAGACATGCTTTCACACCAATGAGTGCTCATCAAATGTAATCAGACTAATAAGTGACTTTACAATTATATTGAATAACCAGCTCTGCCTGGAAAACAGCTTCATCGGACATTAAATTCATTATCCTTTATTGCATTTACTGTATATCTGAGATTATTCTTTCACTAAACTCTTATTCAAACTGGTGCCTGCTCTTTAAAGCAGGAAGAAACACGTCAGCGCTTTCCTAACTTGTGAGTGCTTCTGAGACACATAGAGAAAGTGATATCAGTCGAAACATAAAGACACAGGGAGAGGCGTGGAGAGCAAGCATTTAACAAGGCAATAATCAATACAAGGATGGTGTATATAACAGTTGGAAGCCAATGAAGGTGGAAAGAACTGCAGGCTTCCTTGTTTGGTGAGCTGTAAGGAGATTACTTACCACCGGCCACAACATCTTATCCTCTAAATCCCTCTCTAACACCAGGCAGCCTGCAGCGAATACAGATTTTATGCTCCTTGTTGCCACCCGATCCAGGAACTTTTTCTATCTAGGGTGCAGGATATAATCAGCACAATATAAAACAAGAAGAAAAGTATAGACCCTGCCAAACTTTAATAAAAAATAAAAATACATAAATATATAACCAGGCTTTGGGGGGGCTTAAAAGATTACAAATCAAAACAATGTACTTGAGCCAAATCCAAAATAATGACAAGTAGCAAAATAACTATTAACTTAAGGCTCTTGCAATACAGAACTGAATGTAAAATTAACATGTTGCAATGCTAAAGATGAGGTAAACTGCAAGTGATTTATAAAGTTTTTAAGCAGGTTTTTTTTTTTTTTTTTTAAGTTTCACTTACAGAGAAGAAACTCCTCACACCTACTTCACATTAGATGCTATCTCACATAGTTTTGACTCCCTTTGAGTGAGAGCAGGATAAGAGATTACACTCAGGCTGGCAGGTGACCAACTTGAACATCTGAAGATTTGCTTTGATCATAGCGGCATGTTTTCTTTTTCTTAAACTACATTAATTAGTTCAGCCAACCCACAAGACTCACCGCTGCCGTCAGAGGCCTCTTTAGTTAAAATTCTCCATTAGCCACACACAAACGAATGTGTGTAGATCTATAGCAGCTCTCTGTCAGCAGTAAACAGATATTCATAGTATAAAAACTAGCAGCAGTATATTTTCTTGGGACACATTGGCCTCCTTAATACCAACAGAGCATTGTCTAAATGCCACAGCGGTGCTGCTGACCATGTCCGTTCCTTGTTTTCCTCTGCTGGTTGTTTCCAGCAGGATAAAAACACCAAAGCTCAAATAATTTCAAACTGGTTTCTTTAACATGACAGTTCACTGTACTCGAATGGCCTCAACAGTCATCAGATCTCAATCCAATAGAGCACTGTAGGGATGCAGTGTAACCAGAGATTTGCATCTTGTATGCCGAGTGAACAAATCTGCAGCAACAGCGTGATGCCATCATGCCAAAATGGAATAAAGTCTCTGAGGAATGTTTCCAGCATCTTGTTGAATTTATGGCACAAAGCATTAAGGTAGTTCTGAAGGCAAAAAGGCAAGATGTACCTGATATATAACACTCCTAAGCCAGTAAAGACACCAAAGATTGATTTATTTTTGTCTAATCCAGTTTATTCTTCTTCAATAAAACAAAAAAGGGTGAAGAGGAGAAGCAAGCGGTAAAGCAAAAGAAAAATTATAGAATTTTACACAAGTGACCTTCTCACTTGATATCTTAACAACCAAAAGAAAATTCAGCTCTAAACTTCGATGTAAGTTTGAAATGCAAAATGTTAACAAGGTTAAATAAGTTTTTTATTTAGGATACCAAATATTCATTCATTACGCATTCTCTTTTCATTTTTTCTACACTCCATCTGGAAAACCTTTGGAAGGTAATTATTTACTGAATTTAACTTTCAGCACACTGACTCCAGCCCTATGCCCTCCATCTACAGCGCAACAAGAAATAGGGATAACGAATTAAACGAGAGAAAATAGAGCAATCAATACAGGGAAAGATGAGAAAACCAAAGAGAAGCACAGGAAGAGGAGAACGCATGTGATCTCATCATGCTAGCTAGAAATAGCAACTTATAGTAAGGGATATTAAAGTACTGGTAAAAAGGAATCAAATACGCCCATACAAAATCTTGCTTCAAAGCTGGGAACAAAGATAACTAAAAAACATGATGAGACCCAGACTGCCATCAGAAACTGCTACTGCAGCTTCAGATCAAATTATGTATACAGCAACGTTAGATTTTACCTGTTTGTGCTCAATGTGAACAACAGCTGAGCGCATAAAATATCACCAGAGTCAAACTGTGTATGATAGCAAAAGTACAGTAATGTGTAGCAATGCAGGTCCAAGTCCAAATCATAAGAACGCTTTATCCCTCACATCCTGTAAATTTTGTCGTGCTGAAGTTTGTACACATCCTGAAAAAGATTATGGATGTGAAGAGGAAATGTCTTTATGTGGAAGGTTTGCACATAATAAAGAGATAAGAGAGACAAAAAGAGGAAGACAAAATCTTCAAGTCTTCCTCAGTCACATCCTGACACTGAAGACAGGTCTCAGTTATTCAAGGACAAACGGTTTACGGTTCCCACCACCACTGTGTGTGTCTGAGTCCAAGACAGCCTGCAAGTTCTGAATATATGGACTTAGACTTCCACCAACAGTTTTATCATCCACAGTGGCAGAAACAGCCTCACAGAATCCTAAATGAATGGAGAAAATTGTGTTGTGTAGAGTAGGAGAGAAGGATGGAAGTTGATGGGAGGAGGGAAGACTGAGCTTCAGTATCCTGAGGTGGATGATTTTAACAGGTGTTTGTGTTTCTAGAGGTTAAGGGTTATGGGTGATCGATGGCCAGGGGGGGTAAGACACTGAATTAAACTGAGGCTCGCTTGCTCGTTTGTTTCACAAAGTCCATGCTTGGCGCAGAGTACAAAGCAGCTCTGGTCTGATTTTGAGGTAAAGAGCACAGTCTATAAACAGCGCCAAAGCCAAGGAGTACATGAAAGATAACCTTTTCTTTCTCCTCCTCCTCCTCAGTTTCTTCCTTTCCTTTTCTGAGGTAAAGAGTAAAGTCTGGCTTCCAAGAAATACACTTGTATAAAGCATTGCATTTCTTGTCTTATTCATGTCATCTTACTTGATTCATTTTTATGAAGTCGAGAGTTTGCAACAAAAGGGAACAAACTGTATATTTCCTTTGCTCTTTATTGTTTTGTCTTTCCTTGGTTTGGTTTTTTCCAAAAGGCAGCAGGGATATAATCAAGCCAACAAAAGCAGAAAACAACCAAGATAGGCGATAGTGGAATTCAAAAAGAGCAAGCATAGTTTTAAGAGAAAAAAGGTGGAGGTTTGTATCTCCACTCTCACAAAAAAAAAAAAAAAAAAAAAAAAGCAAAAATCTCGAGGAAAAAAAAAAAAGACAAGAAAATAATATCCCTGTTAAAGATTCTTCTGAGGGAACGACTATTCAAGAGCACTCTTCCCCGATGCGCTGGCATGAGCGGCCCACCTTGCGGTCTAGCTTAACCATTTTGAGGACGGCGTCCTGACGTCCACGGCCCATGTGGTCAAACAGACACTCGTGCTGCTCTGGAAGCCGATGGAGCATACAGAAGACATAACCTAAAGGACGGGTTTGGGGTTGTGGATAAAAGAGACAAGGAGGGATTAATTTGTTGCCTTAAGTAAATGCACAAATATTGCAGTTGTAACTGTACACACCGCAGTTAATACATGAACTAAAGAAAAAAGATATGGCTACATAAAGCACACCTAAAACAATTTAACGAGAAATAAAATCAAAAGAGTAGCATTACTTTTAGATGCCAGTAAAGGTCGATAAACATTTAGTCTTTAGATATACTTTTTAAATGGTCAAGGGCAGATAACATGTAGTACTTGCCACAGTGCCTGTGTGTCAAAGAAGACATTCTACTTGATCGCTTCCTCTTTCAATGCTTTTCCGTTTTTCAGTAGATAGTGTTTCCTCCCTCTAACTACTGTAGCACTTTCAACAAAAAGCCCTGCCAATGGTGGAGGCTCGTTAAGCTCAGGGAAGCTCGTTAGCTTTCATCATCTTAAATTCATTCATTAATACACATAATAACGCTACTGGCATTTAATAAGTAGTGATTAAAGGCCCAGTTTAACATCTGGTTTCTAGGCAATTAAAACCTATACAATTACAGCACACGCGAGTGGATTAGAAGGGAGGAAAGTTGTGTCACGTTGGACAGAATATTCCCCCTATTAGAAACCACAAATCAAAAATTTTGTCCTCTGCTCACTGCTGGTATTTTCTAACAAAATGGTGAACTGAGTTCTTCTGTAAAATTAATGAACTGGGAAGAGACGTTGTGACTTGAGAATGTATTTTGTGATGCAAAAAACAATCTGAGTATACTGTAAGTTTCAAAGATTTTACAGCTAAAATCCAACATGTCTAAAATATTTATTTTACGTAGAGGCAAAAATGAATAAAGGATGAGGAAGAGCTGATGTGTGCACACACGCTGTAAAGGAAACCCTTAAACATATCCAGTTATATGCCTGGAAATAGACTGCAAGTATAATAACAGCTTGTGTGTCTGGACCTGTCAATCCCTACTTCTGTACACCAAAAACAGACCTGGCTGCACTGCCTCTTTACCAAGGCCCAAACTGTCTCTTGCACCTGCAGCATACCACCCTTGGTTAGAAACATAGCAGATGAAGACCTTCACCTCTGGGGTTCTTCTCTGGATAACATCTATGCCTTGGTCTTGGGTGCTTCGTCCTAATCTAACCTCTAAATCTAATTGCCAGTGAGTGAGTCACCAGTTATTGTATGGCAGACATTAATTAATAGGCTAATTATTTACAAAGTGTTTTTTCATTGTCCCCATTGCTTTACAACATGCAGCCGGCTAGCAAGGTCAAACAAACTGCAGCCACTGTGTGATTAAACCGTGTTGTATGCCCAGATTAATAATTACTTAAACCAAAGCTTACTGTCATGTTTTGAAGTAAGGTCAGAAGGCCAACAAGAAATCAAGTTTTAAGGTTGTAGTACTCCCTGTTCTCATCGTCTGTTGATTGTCTTTCTGACTTTAGAAGAATTTTACATTTTAGCCACACATATAATTGAGAGAGATTTTCGCATTTTCCCCATTATGGGAAAAATCACAGAAGTAATGTTTAGAAATTAGCAGGACCACTGTTATTAGGTTAAAAGGAAATGCTTTGGTTCCTTCATCTGTTAGGTCTCCACATTAAAAGATATGATATAATTAGCTGTTCAATTCCAGTGCCTCCACTCTGTGTTATATTAATACCTAGTACGATAAATAGCAACTGTGTAAAAGCAGAAAACTACTGAGACTAACAGCATCGGATCAGATTCACTACTTGAGCTATTTTTTCACCCCAATACAATCTGAAAAGCATTCATCCTTTCAGCTCATTATCAGACCTTCTTGGCTTACACTGTGGAACATTCTGCAGAACCATTAGCAAAGTAATCTGCAATTACTGCAACAGTCAGAAATCACTATAATTGCCACCATTTTCCCTTTCAATCTGTAAAAAGCATGTTTTCATAGTAAGCACTGGACTATTAAGGATGGATAGCCCATGTATTAAGCAGCACCTGGTGGAAAAAAAAAGGCAAGTCAATTTCCAATTTAGAAATTATTGCATTGGTTTAAGCAGATTGGTCTTTAAGTAGTGAAGAGCTCTGACTTTTCAAGTACTTTAATTTGTATGCAAACAAGTTGATTAGCAAGCCAAGTATTGGTTTGAACTACATTAGTGTTTGTGGTAATTGGCTTATGTTTTATGTGCAATGTGAAACATTGAGGCTTTCCTGTAATGGTCCCTCAAGGCTTGCAAAATATATATATATATTTTTTTCAACACACAAAGAAATGTCCAGGTAACGGTGCTGTGCTGGACACATAATTCACAAAACTATTATTAAGCTAACCGAAGTGTACTTATGTATGTATCTGCATATTAACATAAGGTAATAACATGGTCTAAGGTGATATCTTTAAGTTAACAGTATTATGCATGTACTTAATGATAATGCTCCTTTGCGTAAGTGTTCATGTGATGCGTATGTTAATACTGTACATATGAAAATGTGTCATCATACCACAGCGACAGGAACCCAGCTCTTGCTGTACCAGCTCCAGTTTGGTTTGGCAGCGATGGCAACGCTTACGGCTCCGCTGTTTAGAGCCACTGCGAGACGAGGATGAAGACGATGATGATGATGATGAAGACTCCTCACCCTCTGGGATCCCACCTACTCTCGCTCGCTTCTCAGGTGAAACATCACTTTCTGAATCTGAGGCTTAGAAGAGAGAGAAAAATAAGTTAAAAAAAAAAAACAACAACATTTGGCTACAACTGTTTTGGTTAATTGTTGTTTTTTGTTGTTGTTTTTAGATCAGGCATTGCCAGTTAGAGCCCTGCAACAAAGGAACTGAACTTAAACTCAGCTTTTCATTTTTCTTTCAAACCCACTTTCACATTTTCATTCTTAATTTATTTGTTTATTTTACTTGTTACTAAGACTGTTGTTGTTGCTTTAGTATGTATTTTGTAGCCATGTTTTAAATGGTGCTAAACAAATAAAATTTATACATCTAAGAAAAATAGTTCCTAGAGATTCTCTTAATGCAATGAAACACTGAAAGTCTGGAGCTACATTAAGCTGACTTTCAGCAAAATGACTAGCAATATTGTAATAGCTTAAGAGTATTTTGCATCTTTTTTCTGCTTCTATTGAGTTAAATCAGACTAGACTGTGATTACATTACATGTAAAAATTCATTCAATGAAAATTAATCTGTTTTGTACGGCAGACACAAAAATGCAAAGTGTAACAAATTTAAAATGGTTTGATACAATAAATCTAAAGCAACTGAAGCCAAAATTCTTCTTTACTTTTTATGACCATGGAATAAACAATACAAAACCTGAGGAACCTAAGAAAAACTCCAATACACCATTGTCAGAATTGGTCTATTCTGTAACTGGGATTGCACAGACGATGGCAAACTGGAACTAAACTCTTCTTTGTGATAAATTTAAAAAAAAAAAAAAAAAAAAAAGGAAGAGCGAGATTGATAGTACTCCTGCATTAAATTATGTGCAGCCCAGCACCTGAGACAGCAAGAGAATGTAGCAAGGTTTCACTGGTTGGCTAGAATTTCAACTCAGCTTTTCTCATCAATCCTGCAGACTTTTTCACTGGCCTGGCCGAAATGCAGATCAGCGCTCAATAAATCTCTGAGAACTAGGCCAAGCTGAACAGTTAGATCCCCTCCTAGTCTGCTCCATCGATCCCTTTGTGTGTATGTGTGTCTGCACATGTGCAATTGCATGTTGTGGAAAAAAAATTCATTCTTGCCTGCTTTTTGTTATCCTAGAAGATCTCGGCACCCAATTTAGCAAGCTGTAACATCAAATTTAAATGTAAGTGAACAACTATAAGTTAAAGGAGGAAAATATGTGAAGGCAGGGCATTTGCACTGTAAACTGATGAGCGGTTGGTTGACTTAATGTCGTTTTAATTCAAGATTAAATATTGTACAAAAGGTAAAGTCAAAGTGTATCCAATGTCTAAAATGAAATACAGATGGCCCCAATTTAGAGAGATTGTAAAAAGTGAAATGTCAACTCAACCAACAGTAAAAGGTTTAAATGACGCTGTGTGAGTATGTGTATTACTAGACATGATCCTGCTTTTTTAGACAAGGGATCAGTATGTTCACACACCTTTACTGAGCCTATCCTACTCTGTACTAGACATTGTCGTGTGTGAGTGTGCCCGCATGAGTTTAGCAAGTTGTGCCACCTAATGGTGAAAGAACAATAAAAGCAATCTGCAATAGGAAATAGTCTGGCTGTTTTATAGACCTCATTCAGTAGATTCCCATTAGTGCTAATGATAATGCTGTCCTTCACAGATCCACATGTGGTGTGCCACTGTGACCCATTTCCTCTTCATTAATCAAAATCTATGTTTTTAATCTATAGAATCAAATGAAGATGCTGCTAACCATGAAGCTACAATTCTCTTTCTATGTGACTTTTGCCATTTAAATCTCCATACTGCATGTCGATGTTATCATTCCGCGCAACAACTACATGTGGATATACTGCATATTCATGGTGTTCATTTACTCTAGTACAGCATGATTGGCTTTACATTTGCCTTGGCACATTCTGTTGCATCAGTAATATCCTGCTGTCCGCTACTTGTCCTGGAAGAACCATTAACCCAGCCATGTTGGATCAGTTATATGCTATTGACGCTAATGGGTCCTCCAATTTGAACTTTCTAAGTGCACATGACTAAAACATACAAACAAAATGCAACAGTGCATATTGTAGTAGTATAGAACTGAGGTATACCTGACTCAAATGTACGTTTTGTCGGAGTGGAGAATGAACCCAAGACTGTGTCGTTGCTGGATGCTCCTGAGGCAGAAAATAGTTTTTAGAAAAAAGAAGAAAAAAAAAAAAGAAGGGAAAGGGATCAAAATGAGTAAAAGAACCAAAGAGGAAGGAAAAGAAGATTAGTTTCTTACTTTAATGTGATTTTTCAACTGAAAAAATTAATTATTTAGCAATTTAAAAAAAAATGTAAAAAAAAAAAAATCTGCAATTAAAGATCAAAATTACTAATTGTATAAATATCTCAAGCCCTTTAGACATGTAAATGAAATTTTAAACTGTATTAGATTGACAGACTAGGTGATGTGTTACAGGGACACTGTTAGGCCCAGAGTTTAAAACCCTAAGAGGCTGAGGACAAAAGCTGTCGAGGAATCTGCTGGTGGTTGCCCAGATACTCGGGTACCATCTTCAATATGGAAGCAGGATGAAAAGACTGTGACTGAGGCGTGCGAAATCCTTTATTATGCAATGAGGGTTTTTTTTCCCTCCTTGCAGCAACTATGATAGATATCTGTGGAGGAAAGGCCGCAGTGTGCATGTGTACAGGCTGGAGCCAGCCAAGAGGCAGTGTGGCTGTGGGTGGTAAAAAGGTGGTAAAAAGATAAAGAGTTGCACCAAATGTGTTATATGATCCACCTGTTCCTTATGTAGTTTTAAAGGAGTTTGTAAAAAGTGTGTAACACTAGGAATGCAACAGAGTCAAATATCTTGACTTTTTCAAGAATGGTGACATTAAACACTTTCCTAGCTAGTAATGTGGTATTATTTACTCAGTCTAAGCAATATGATTCTATGATTACATCCAAATGATTTTCTGCTGTGGAGCCAAATATTTGAGCATCAGTTTCAGGCATTAAATTGAAGTACTTTCAGTCACTGGTCAGACAAGTATAATTTGTTAGTGGCAGATAAAGGATCAAAACCAGGAGTTTGTGAAGCTTTAAATAGCCAGATCGAAGAGTTATATGTACATGCTACATGTACAAATCTTTAAAAAAAAAAAAAGTGTGTGTGTGTATGTGTGTGTATATATATACACACACTGAACAAAAATATAAACGCAACACTTTTGTTTTTGCTCCCATTCCCCATGGGATGGACGTAGAGACCTAAAATTCATTCCAGATACACAATATAACCATCCCTCCCAAACAGTGGTCACAAATCAGTCCAAATGTGTGGTAGTGGGCACATCTGCTATATTGAGATAATCCATCCCACCTCACAGGTGTGCCACATCAGGATGCTGATCTGACATCATGAGTAGTGCACAGGTGTACCTCAGACTGCCCACAACAAAAGGCCACCCTGGAATGTGCAGTTTTTTGCGCTATTGGGGGTCTGGGGACCCAGAACCGGTCAGTATCTGGTGTGACCACCATTTGCCTCATGCAGTGCAACACATCGTCGCATGGAGTCTATCAGATTGTCAATTGTGGCCTGTGGAATGTTGGTCCACTCCACTTCAATGGCTGTGCGAGGTTGTTGGATATTCGTGGGAACTGGTACACGCTGTCGTATACGCCGGTCAAGCACATCCCGAACATGCTCAATGGGTGACATGTCCGGTGAGTATGCTGGCCATGCAAGAACTGGGACATTCTCAGCTGCCATCTGCCCTGAACAATGTGAACCATGATTCATCCGTGAAGCGCACACCTCTCCAACGTGCCAGACGCCATCGAATGTGAGCATTTGCCCACACAAGTCTGTTACGGCGACGAGCTGGAGTCAGGTCAAGACCCCGATGAGGACGACGGGCATGCAGTTGAGCATCCCTGAGACGGTTTCTGACAGTTTGTGCAGAAATTGTTTGGTTGTGCAAACCAATTGTTCCAGCAGCTGTCTGGGTGGCTGGTCTCAGACGATCTTGGAGGTGAACCTGCTGGATGTGGAGGTCCTGGGCTGGTGTGGTTACACGAGGTCTGCGGTTGTGAGGCCGGTTGGATGCGCTGCCATATTCTCGGAAACGCCTGTGGAGACGGCTTATGGTTGAGAAATGAACATTCAATGCACGGGCGACAGATCTGGTTGACATTCCTGCTGTCAGCATGCCAATTGCACGCTCCCTCATTGCTTGTGGCATCTGTGGCATTTTGCTGTGAGACAAAACTGCACATTCCAGGGTGGCCTTTTGTTGTGGGCAGTCTGAGGTACACCTGTGCACTACTCATGATGTCAGATCAGCATCCTGATGTGGCACACCTGTGAGGTGGGATGGATTATTTCAATATAGCAGATGTGCCCACTACCACACATTTGGACTGATTTGTGACCACTGTTTGGGAGGGATGGTTATATTGTGTATCTGGAATGAATTTTAGGTCTCTACGTCCATCCCATGGGGAATGGGAGCAAAAACAAAAGTGTTGCGTTTATATTTTTGTTCAATCAATAATATATATATATATATATATATATATATATATATATATATATATATATATATATATATATATATATATATATATATATAAAAAACTAAACACCCAGCACGCCCCTGCGGGCGGTTTATCCTTCAAGCTCGGGTCCTCTACCAGAGGCCTGGGAGCTTGAGGGTCCTGCGCAGTATCTTAGCTGTTCCCAGGACTGCGCTCTTCTGGACAGAGATCTCCAATGATCTCCAATGCAAGCTAGCCACTCGCCTAGCTTGGGAGTCACCGCACCTAGTGCTCCGATTACCACGGGGACCACCGTCACCTTCACCCTCCACATCCTCTCGAGCTCTTCTCTGAGCCCTTGGTATTTCTCCAGCTTCTCGTATTCCTTCTTTCTGATGTTGCTGTCATTCGGAACCGCTACATCGATCACTACGGCCGTCTTCTTCTGTTTGTCTACCACCACTATGTCCGGTTGGTTAGCCACCACCATTTTGTCCGTCTGTATCTGGAAGTCCCACAGGATCTTAGCTCTGTCATTCTCCACCACCCTTTGGGGCATCTCCCATTTTGACCTCGGAACTTCCAGGCCATATTCGGCACAGATGTTTCTGTATACTATGCCGGCCACTTGGTTATGGCGTTCCATGTATGCCCTGCCTGCTAGCATCTTGCACCCTGCTGTTATGTGCTGGATTGTCTCAGGGGCATCTTTACACAGCCTGCACCTGGGGTCTTGCCTGTCTCGTTTACTCTTGGCATACAGCTTGATGTCATCCATGTACAGGAGGTGGCTGACAACTGCTCCATTCCATAGTCTGTATCCGTAGCCAGTCTTGTTAATGATCTCACTGAGGGGGTTCAGGCCTATGCAGAACAACAGTGGGGACAGCATCTCCTTGGTAGATCCCGCATTTGATGGTGACTTGTGCTATGGGCTTGGAGCTGGCTTCTAGTGTTGTACACCACATACCCATTGAGTTCCCGATGAAGGCTCTCAGGGTCCTGTTGATCTTGTACAATTCTAGGCATTCCAGGATCCAGGTGTGGGGCATTGAGTCATAGGCCTTCTTGTAATCAATCCAGGCAGTGCACAGTTTGGTCAGTCTGGTCTTGCAGGCTCGGCTGACTGTTCTGTCTACCAGTAGCTGGTGTTTTGCGCCTCTGGTATTCTTGCCAATTCCTTTCTGTGCTCCGCTCACGTATTGACCCATGTGCCTGTTCATCTTAGCCGATATGATGCCTGACAGGAGTTTCCATGTAGTACTGAGGCAGGTTATTGGTCGGTAGTTGGAGGGGACCGGTCCCTTCTTGGGGTCCTTGGGGATCAGGACTGTCCGACCTTCGGTTAGCCATTCCAGGTGTCTCTCGTCAACTAGCAGCTGGTTCATTTGTGCTGCCAGACCCTCGTGGAGTGCAGTCAGCTTCTTCAGCCAGTAGGCGTGAACCATGTCAGGGCCTGGTGCTGTCCAACTCTTTATACTAGAAACCCTTGCTTGGATTTCTGCCACCGTGATGGTTACTGGACCCTGTTCAGGGAGGTTGCTATGGTCTGCCCTCAGATCCACTAGCCACTGAGCATTGCCGTTATGGGTTGTGTCCGTCTCCCATATGCTCTTCCAGTATTGCTCCGTCTCCAGCCTTGGTGGTGCTGTTCTCTTATTGTTCCCTTGCCACTGAGAGTACACCTTTGCTGGTTCAGTGGAAAACAGCTGGTTTATTCTCCTGCCTTCTATCTCTCTGGTGTACCTCCTCAAGCGGCTGGCCAAGGCTGTGAGTCTTTGCTTGGCAGTTTCCAAGGCCTCAGGTATGGACAGCTTGCTGTATTTTTTATGCACCTTCTTTGTCGCATCTTTCTGCAACTCCGTTAGTTGGCTAACCTCCCGCCGTGCTACTTTGATCTTGCCCTCTAGCCTCCTTCTCCATGGAGGGTACTGCCCCTTGTGGCTGTTCAACTTGTAGCCAAGCATCTCAATGATCACTGCTGCCATATTGTAGATCAGCTTGTTAGTCTCGGTAAGCGTGGCTGTAGGTAACATCCGCAGTGCTGCATTAACATCATCGAGCAGACCTTCTGGTACTTCCCGTAATCTTGGTAACCAGCTACGGGGGATCCAGGTTTCAAGCTTGGCCATGATCCTATCTTTCAGGTCAGTTCCTCTCGCACTCAACGATCCTTCTCCTGTCATACTTGGGGCTTTGTACCCAATCTCGGGTGGGGGTGATGATATCTCCCCCCTGACCTGGCATCCTGGCTCCCCCTTGCTGTAGCATTTATGTTGTACCTCATCAATCTCTAGCTGTGAGAGCAGTCCCTTCTTTTGAATGTTGGAACGCTGAGCTACTAGTTGTTTCGCCTTCATTGTGGATGTTGGGTATTGAAGAATCCATAGGTCCCTCATCCTATTCATGTAACCCCTTCCGCCAGGGTTACTTGCGTAGTAGCATTCCAACAACGCCCTGTTTTCGTCTCTTGCCCACCGATGCTTTCTTGTTCAAGTAGCCCACTTCTCGTCAGGGTGCCCTGGTTCCTCAACACTTGACGTGGACATTGTTGATCCGGGCGACGTCCGAGCCGGCATGTCTTCATATTTATCTGTCTCGCTCATGTCTGCGGTAGGCTCACTTAGCATAGGGGGTCTAGCCTTACAGTTTTGGTCTTTTATTATTTTAATAACATAATAAAAGACCAGGTTAGTGTGGCATTTTTTATACCATTTCTGCACATCCGTTTTGTAGCCACTTTATTTTTCTGTTATGAATTGGCCTCCACAAATAACCTTGTCACTGTATAGCAATGACTGATGCCCTGGCAATTGTAGGTGTCCTCTTAAAACCTTCACTTCTGAATAGATGCCCTTTCCTATCATTCTATCTGTGCCATGAGGACAAATATAGCCAGGACAGGGATACTGCAGCTGCTGCTTGAGCTGGCAGAATCTACTAACAGTGTTCCACAGAAAAATGCTCTCATCTAAAAGCTCTGGTTTTGACAACTCAATTTTATAAAGGCACACATTAACTCACTTCTAAATTTGAAATCTATGAATCATACATTGTTTCCATGTGTAGGGCGCACATTACAAATTACACACATTATATTACCAAGCCTTTAAGTTCATAATATTTTAAAGTGTAAATGTTCACAACCCACAGATCCAAAGGAAAAACTTGCTGATTGTCTTACCGTCCTGAACAGGTAGAGATGTCACTCCTATCTCTCCGGGCAAAGGGTCGTCTGATATGAGGGACTGACTAATGCTGTTGTTTGTTTCATTACAGAACATGTCTGCTTGACTGGTGTTAGAGTTTGAAGAGGCCTTTGGAGCACAGTCGTCGTTTGGCTGTTTCTTTTGAGTGTCTATGGAAACATGGACATGAGGACATTTTCTTTGTTTGGAGGTTTTAAGACAGAAAAATCAGTCAACAAACTCCCACTAAAACAATAACTTACCTGCAAAACATTTTGAGCAGAGATTCATGGTTTTGCTTGACCTGAGGAAAAGGAATGCGACGCAATTGTGTTAATAGAGCAGTCTGGGTGTTAAAAACAGTTTTGCAGTAAAAGGTATAAGATAAAACAGACAAGAGGCTAAGATAAAAGTGAGAGTGAGCGGTGAAATGTATCTTTTTGGCTATATTTTTGCTCATGTACACTTACAAAAACTTACAAAGACTATTTTTATTTTTTTTTTTCTTTATTAAATCAATTTTAAACACATTTCATACAACTATCCAGTTTTCAAAACTCAAGAAAACAAACCTGTCACACATAGTGTCTGTACAATGTAAAATAAACTGATTTGTTGCAGTACAAACTAAAGTATGGATTATTGCTACAAATACAGGGCGTATCAAAAAGAATCTTCTGACTTCAAAGTACTTTAATTCTGCAGACGTTCACCAGTAACGATTGAAACACGTACTGTTAGAGAGAGGGGCTTTCTGAGTTTCATCTGGTTGCCAGTATATAGCATAACAGAATTATCTTTGAGTTTGATCAGTTTGATTGTACAGACATAAGTGCGTCTGGGGGGGACATATTGAGCAGCTGTGAATACAAAACATAGGTTTTGTATGTAAAACTTTATAGTCAGTCATGTATTTTAAAATGTACCACAAACTTTTATGTTCATTACCTAAAGAAATTGGATAATTCTTTTTGACACACACTGGACATGCCAGTCCTCCAACGTATTTACCAGAACAATCTGAACAGTCAATATAAGTACAGATTTACATTATGTTTCTGTGTTTTGGATTTAGATTCTGTCTCACTTTGATCACAAGGTTCTTAAAACTACTTTAAGATGAGCTGAACAAAAGTCAACTAGTTCCCTCTGATTGTTATGAAATTCCCCATAGTATGTTAATGGGGATACAGACTCAAAGCTAGTGGTTAGCAGTAAGGGTTAAAGTATCAGTGTGGTAGTTAGAGTTTTCTCAACATACTTTTCCTTCCTGAAGGAAATAAAGACTTTTGATATAAGTTATCTATTGTCATGGAGCCTTGCTGATTTCAGTGGCACAGCTCTTTCACAACAGATGGCTCTGGGTTTAGTCTGAGAAAGGCTCCTCTCATTTCCTCTGCAGCCTTCGTCCTTACTGTCTGTGCACTGAGCGTGACGGTCGCTGCTATCAGTCACATTCTATTTATTTTGGGCGCTCCATTGCACACCTTTGTCCTCATTTCTAAATGTGGGGTCAGCTGCAGTCAACCTGAGGGCTTTCTGTCAGTCTCCTGGTGTGTAGTCTCAGGTATAAAAGGGAAAGGATGAAGCAAGAAGTTAGGAAAGAGGAGAAACCTCATCATTACATGCAGGCAGGGAGGAAGCCAATGCTGGGTAAACATCAAGTCATATCCTCTTATCAACCTTACAATCAGAGGTAATCAAACTACAGATTCATTAAGGAAATTAAAAGGGTGAAGAAGGGTGAGAAAAACTATGCAGGAGAAAAAACAGCTCCATGGCTGTTAAGCTGACTGAAGCCTGAACAGAGTGCACACAACATGTCTATTTCATAGTTGGCCTACTGCTGTTACTAATGAGAATATCTGATTGGAACAGACAGGAAGACAGGCTCCACTGCCTTTGTGATTCAGCTTGAGTGACACAAAGGAGTGAGATATTGGAAGGGTGATAAATGTTTTGAAGAAATTAGTTTTTAACAATTTTTCTTGACATGAGCAGGTAAATGAAAGACAACATAAATACAGCTAGAACTCAGGTGATAGAAAGCAATCAAAGCATAGTATCACCAGTGCATGTGGCTCAATTACTTTTAAGATGATGGTATACCTTTACTGGGGGTAAAAAGTAATGGCAAAGGACTGAACTGTTTTAGTTTTATGTTACTGGGGAAGCAGACATACCATGCAGTTCTTCATGTGTGCTAGAAATACCTATTTTATTTTAGGTGATGTGTTTCTCAAAAGAAACTGTAAGGGTGGCACATTATCAAACAAACACCCAATTTTGAATTCAAACGGTAATCTTTAATACACTAAAATTGAAGGTCATACTTTGGAAAGAATAGCTCTTAGATTGCCTAAAGGATTTTTAATGTTTTGCTCAATGCTAATTTCCATAATTATGCTTTTTTCCCCTCCCCATCCTCTTACACACACAGAAAAATGCCTGGAGAGAACACTGACCTGAACAGTTTTAAAAAAACTAGCTTATTGACATTTCATAAAAGACAACTTAGCATTACCCTTACAACTTACACAGCTGAGCAGTCAACTGGAACATAGACGGATAAGCAGATCAGGTGGCTGCTTGCGAGTAGATCTCACAAATAGAAGAAAGTTAAATAGGAAGGGGCATTTGATGCTAAACTATAGAGTTTGGATGCATCATTGCTGACTTTTGTAACATCCTATTATAGTACCGAACAGCTTGTTCTCTGCTTTGGCTTTCTTTCTGAAAATGACACAATCTACAAACTACTGCGAGGCACACAATTAGTGCTTGTATTGATCCAAAATGTTTTGGTGTGGATAGCAATACAGAACAAGTTATTAAACTAAGTGACTGGGTAATTACTTGACTAATCCAGTCATTTTGCATAGCCTTGTCAACAGCGATCGCCATTTTCAGCATTATACATCTTTTCTGCTAATATGAAATCTTTAAAATGGGCTGGTGCTATCATGATTTTGCCATTCAGTACAAATAAAATGTTTTATATCCATGTGGGTACATGATGATATAAAATATGGATTCAATAAGTGAATTATTGTTTATGTGCAAGGCAACTTAAAAACTGCTTTCCCAAAACTGTTAAAATAAATGTGGCCAAGAAATGGTTGAAGTTCACTCTGTCATTGCAGCCACATTAAAATATGTTTTCTCACAGCCTAACTGCAAAATTCAGAAAATCATTCATTAGTAAAATAATAAAATAATCAGAAGGCACAAAATAAATGTGCCCTTTTTCGCACCTACTCACATACGGACTACAAGTGGAGGTCACGGAAATGGGTGAAGTGCTGACGACAACATGCTATGTTACCATAAATGTACTAAAAGCTTAAGTTAGCGTTGACTTATTCCTTGTCAGTTTAATTAAATACCTCGCACCTGACCTTCTCAAATTTGTCTGAGAAAAAAAAAAATAAAAACTTTGAACTTTTTAGAAAGAGCAAGTGTCTGATACTAATTGTGACAGTATTCACTTTCATTTACCCAATATGAACTTTTGGAATACTCATATTTATGTATGACAGCCAAATATTTTCAGAAGCAGTGCAAGACGTTTTCAATCAATTTATGCATCCTCACAGCCCAGCAAACAGTTATTTCTGGCCAAGATATGTGCCTGTGTCCTTGGTACCATTACAACGGATACCACCACTGGTAGCAGATAAGTTGTTGGAGGATGGCATAAAAAATGAGTCTAAATAAATAATACTAGCTATCCAAGTAACAGAACTTATGCAGTCCACACTCATAATTGTTTATACTTATTAACTTGTTTTTAAAACAAATCTTTGGTCTACTTAAAACATTTAAAAATTAAAGACATTTGATGTACTAAAAAAATTAAATATTGAGCCATCATGCTTAGTTTGGTACTGTAACAAACCCATTTAAACGCTTCTCCAAAGGCCAAGGCGGTATGGATATGATTATTTGCGTGCCAACTCCACAGATATTTAAATACTTCATAAACTCTAGTCAGGTAGAAAAAACTGATGCCTTTGGTCATGGAAAACACATTCTCTGATGAGAGCTGGTGACTGACATTGCAGTGTCAAGTCAAGTCAAGTTTTGTATTGTACATCATTTCCATACTAATCCAAAGGTTAGTGAATAAAGTGGCATTTTTGTAAAATATACACAAACGGAATGAGATACTTGTGAGTTCCAATAGTCTCATTTCACTTTGTGAGAACTAATTTTGGGGTCCTCTCTTGTCTGGCTAAGTGCTACATTTCTCTGATTTTTTACCACTGAGCTGAAAACTCAAGACTGCAAGTGTTTATAAATGCCTATCATAAATACGTCCACTAAAGTACAATATTTTGTATCCATTTTTTCCTAAAATACAACAATGTGGGCTACTTTTTAAAATTCGACATTTGAAGAACTAGCCAAAGAGTGATAACACTAATACATTTTTCAACCGGTCCATATTACAAAACCTAATTTGGGCTCATATGTGTTGCAAAGTTAACATATGCCTCAACACACATGAATCAAATTGTACACAGCAGGATTACTGCACAGTGCCAGTTTGTCTGTGCCACCCCGGCACATTCAGTTTAAAGTACCAGTTGCCCGTTTCTTTCTGCTAGAGTCTGGTTCATGGCGACACTTTGATGTCTCTAACTAACTGCTTCATGCATGAACTTAACACGTTAACTATCCAGTTGATTAACACTTTCACACCTGTCGCGTAACCTGGAAGGCTTACCCCAGATTCCCTACCCTGCTTCCTTCCTTTACAGGAGAAGGTTACCGAGGCCAACTGGTGTTAGCTAGTAGCTAATGCTACAAAACAATGGGGAGGGGGTAATAAGGAGAAAAGCAGCTCATCCCTGTTTGAGCTGCTAATGCTAGTGGCTATCGACTCTGCTAGCTACTGGCAGAGAAAGAAAGCGAGACGTTTGACAGGTTATTCTGCTTACCCCCAGAACCCACAGGGGCAGCGAGGGGGTATAACGTTAACGTTACTCGGAGGCTTGCTGCCCTCGCTCCCCGTGTCGCCCATGTCTGTCTCCCGTGTCAAGCTGTCGGTGTAGCAGGTGAATCCGTGGATGGAGTGAGGGCCTCGTATTTGCGTTTAGATCCCCTTGGCTTTGATAAGCATACAACCGTCACTCTGCCCAGATAATTCTTCCGAGTTTCAGTGTAGGGTGGACAATTTGACGACACAAGCAGCCACCTAGTCCGTCAAATTAAAGTAGTTGAAGTCGACGTTAAGACGCTGGGGCCGTCAAAGCCAGCAACGGACGGAACCACCGGGGATCCTGGGCCGATCAGCTGGAGTGAGGAACGAACCACTGGCAGAGAGGGGGAGGTGTGTGAGGAACACGAAAGACAAAAGTTAGATTGACGTGTTTGTACAAACTGTTAAGCGACACGGAATAACGACACAATAATTGTTAGCATTGTGTATACAGAAATAACATTTGAACTCGGTAAATGACTCATTTAAAATAATTCATTTTAGAAGCGTTATCATGGTATGATCCAGACAAAACCACAGTTAAAAAGCCCAGAGCTCTGAAAGTGTCTCTGAGAGTGTTTTGTTCACTTAAAAACAAAGTTATCCTCCCAGGATGTATCTTAGAAATGTAAAATGATGTGATAGGCTGTGACAGACCCTTTTCACTGGACATATTTTGACGCGTCTCGGTAGCAGTTAAAAAAACAAAACGAAACAAAACAAAGCCCCCAAAAACATGTAACAAAATTAAAACTGTAGTATGCATAGTTATTATAAAGGAATATTTAAAACACAAACAAAAACATCTGAATTTAAAAATCTAGATAGATAAAAAGATAGATAAGGCTTTATTTTTAAGATGTTAGAATAGCACAAAATGTAAGGAAAACGATAATAATAATAAATAACTTAACTTCCCATAAGAGGTAAAAAGAAGCATGCGGTTATTTAATCCCACCCTTCGCCACTTTTAGCAAATAATAATCTCTATTATTAATTAATCTTCCTTATTTAGTAAATAATAATTATCTCTTTAACTTCCGGTTTGTGTCCTGTCCTATCATCAATCCTTATTTACATTTTGCTACATATATTAATATGTGAATCATATAAACGTAAATAGGAAACTGTCTTTTAATAAAGTATTTAGCAAACGAAACATGCCTATTGACCTTTTTTTGTTTATTTTTTTTCTCTGTTACATCACATGCAATGCTTTCTTATTTTAGGATAATAATATTGACATGATACATTGTGAGACATTTGGGTTTTTTTTATAAAGGGTGTCCAATTTAAGGAATAAGTACAATTATGTGTTTAGGTGGTTGAAGTATTGATGGAAACATGCAGTAGTTTAGTATTGGTTAAAATACCTATAAAGACAGTCATGATTTAACTGTTGTTTTAATAAAAAGCAAATATGCGAAAGAGGTGGAAAATCAACACCATAGCTCAACAGTGTTTCAATATCAGAATCTGACATTGTTTCAATGTCAGCAGTATTAGAAAATATAACGTTGAATCAACGTCAGGTTTCAACATTGATTCAACATCAAAACCCGACGTTGTTTCAACGTTAAAAAAGGGTGCAAGAGTGACGTCAGGTCAACGTCACACTTCAACGTTGATTCAATGACACAGCCTGATATTGACTCAACATTGTTTCAATGTTTCCTTGCTATCTGGGTTTGGTTTTGTAACCCTGTAACACATCAAGGGATATAGTTATATTAACAGATTTACATATATATGTACACATTGCTTCCACAGCTTCACTCCATGCACAAAAGTACAAAAAGTTCATCAGATTAGTAAACTTTAATCTTTTTCATTTCAAGAATAGTTGATTTGCGTGATTTCTGTCAGAAGTATTATCGCTTCATATAGGCTAAAAGTAAGTCAGTGCTTCATGTGTACTTGAAACATGTGAGAAAAAAAGTCAGTTCCCGATCAAAAATGTTGAGTCATTGGCTCCATTTTGTAAAGCATGAAAATAGAAGATGATGCTGAATTCCTTAAAAGTTGGTTTTTAGGGCCATGGTAATGTACATGCTGGCTTAAAGTCATTCTTATACTCATATTGAGTACAAGGCAGGAACTGTTAGTATTAATAGTAACCACTGTTACTATTACAACAAGTTTTGGGACATATTGCTCGAAAAATGCAATAAATGGCTACTACACCTAATTATTGTCATTTAACATGATATGTTTTCATCATAAATCAAAAGTATGCAGTGAGTCAAATTCAAGGTTTATAATTTCAAATGGTGGACAAAAATGCATGTCTCCCTGCAGGATTAATATTACAAATTATGTATTTAATGTTTTTCATTCTTTGTAGCATTACCTGAACATTAAGCTTACTTCTGAGTGACCGGCCTGGGGCTCGGTCACTCAGGCACAGCTGGGGGCCGGCGGAGCTCACGGGCGCGTCACTGCAACTCCCCCTGACTTCTGCTCCGCGGCTGCTGGGCGAGCCCTCATCTGGGACTCTCCTCAGCTCTTACTGGAACAGTGGCGCGGCTGCCCCTCTGTTGGTCTTCCATGGTCTCTTGTATTCTGGGGGCCTCTGGATGTCTGGAGTTTTGATCTCCTCCATACCCACTTCACACCCTGGAGGACGGGGCTGTGGCCCCCCCACACTCCCTAGCAGATCATTACATGGAGAAACCTTTGGAATGCAAGCATGCTGATCCACACAGGTATGCACACATGGGTATTCACAGACGCGGACTAAAGCTTTCTTGGCTGCTGCCTCAAAGCACACTGTGCGCTGTCTATCTTGCGTGCTGCACAATATCGTTTATTATTTAGTAAATATTGATATCTATGACTAGCTAGTTTATTGTGATGGTGCTTTGTTTTCTCTATTATTATGTTGCTCTTTGTTGTTTGCTGTCTCCTCTGTTTTTTTTTTTGTTTTGTTTTTTTTTTTTTCTCCATACAGGTGACCCAGGAGTTCTTTTTTTTTTTCTCTCTCTTCCCCCCCCTTCTCACCGTCTCTTCTCCCCTTTGGTTTTCTTTCTTTCTCTCCCCCTCTTTCTCTCATTCATTCCCCCTGTCCTATTTATTAAAAAAAAAAAATAAAAAAAAAATGACAAAGGATGAACTGAAGCTCTGCCATCACGTAATGTCGCATACTGCTGTTTCTGATGTCATTTAAAAAAAAAAAAAAAAAAAAAAAGCTTACTTCTTAGCCATCTTTTGTTAAATCAATCTTGCAATTCAGTGGCTTAATACAAATAAATGGTGGTGATTAGTTTGACCATCCTCATGAACAGACTTCCTTGTATAACACATTTCAGAACCACATTCATCAAAAAATATTTTCCCTGGCTGAAACCTTTTTTTTATTAATCACACCTGTGTTTTATCTCTTTTTGGCAAGACACGGCACCTGTTGTTGTTTTTTATGCTGATGTTAGCTCATTAGCATGTGCACTTTATTTTTTCCTTTCAAGTTAATCTTAACTAAGCTTTCTTTCTTTCTTTTTTTTCTTTTCTTTTTTTTTGCTGACTTGAAGTATCATTACAGACTTTGCTGGGAATTGAGTTGTTTTATGTTCTTGTGACTTGATGGTGCCAAGAAGTAGCATTACTGAATTCTGTTTCTTACCTTAAAGTGACTTTCAGAAAAACACAACACTTTACGTTAGAGCCAGGAGGCTTGAATTCCCCTCAGCAAGACCTGCCAAGAAGTAGCTACTCTCTGCAGGGAAGGACAAGTGGGCCTTGGGTGGAATGAAGATAGATAGATGATAGTTCATTAGCTTGGTAGGCACAGGGAGGTTGATGCCGCAGAGAATTGCAGAATCTCGTTTTTCACTGTTGCTTAGAGCATTTATTCGAGTAGAGAATGTAACAATAGCTAGCACAGATTAGTTGTTTTTTGTAGTTTTGTCTCACCCAAAGCTAAATAGTTTTGACTGACAGTTTACTATCTTAAGATACTGTATTTCTGATGGGATGCTTTATTTCAAATAAACAGGTAATAGTTCAGTGCTGCAAACATGACCATGACAAGCCCCAGTTTTGGCCTCACAGTGAAAAAGCAGTTGTTGCTTCTCTCCAAAGCCTCAGTCCAGCCTCAGGCTTGGCTGTCCTCTAGAGATTTGGTGTACACCACTTCAAAGAACCACCACCTCTCCTCACATGCCATACATCCTCTCTCCCCTCCCCTGCAATAAACACAAGAACTTAAGGAATTAATTAGACACTAAATCAAGCATGGGTTAGAAAATTCAGCTCACTTAAAATATCCATAACAGTGATGTCACATGCAAACCCTTGTACCCCTTGTTATGGATTATCTTTGATATGCATGTAGATCCAGTAAGATAACATGCATTTGCAGTCTCTTGACCCCTCTTTAATTCACTGAGGGATATGGATTGTGTATTTTGCAGGCTTTACTCCTCACATAACATGATCGCCCTGTAAAAATGCAATGAGGAACATCCTTGATACAGCTTGGCTCCTTGAAGGGCTGTTCATTAAAGAAAGTTCTAGTCACAAAGGAAGTTTTAAAATGTATTTTCACTTCAAAGAAGCAGAAGATAATCTGTGAATCTTCACAGAGTTCGATCAGAGGTGAAGGTTCATTAATTTTACAGTACATCTAATTTTTGGAATGTGAGTGTGAATGATTGTCTGTCACTCTCTGTGTTAGCCCTGTGACAGACGGGCAACCTGTCCAGGATATACCCTGCATCTCACCAATGACAGCTGGGACAGGCTCCAGCACCCTCATGACCCTGAACTGGATAAGTAGTTAAGAAAACAGATGTGTTGGGGGTAAACCAGTATAATCTAATATCTCAAATTTCATACCCCTTGTGTAACCAATGTAATATCTTTGTTTATAGGTATAGTAACAAATCACTGCCTAAACAATATGCTGATTAACCAGCTGGACTTGCATTAGCCCATGTGTCGATAAAGGGAGTTGATTCATGACTTCTATTATGAGAGACAGGCCCTCTACAAGATGGATTGTATGGGAAATCTATGTGAATACATTTGTACATAAATGAGTCTTTGTTATCTTTTAATGACATCCCCAGATAGGCAGGCTGGCTATTACTGACTGGAGACAAGCAGCCTGTTAAGCTTGTAGTGTGAGGGGTGTATCAAAAAACACAATTACAGTTTAGTCAACAGCATTATTGATTTGCGTAAGCACTGTGCACCATCTTGAGTTTGAACACTGGTTCTTTTATGGGATGTCTGTCTGTGATATTTACAGCTGCAAAGTTTTGGGGAAGTTTTATAATTGCGCAATGACATAAACACTACTAACTAAAGATCTGTAGTGAAAAAAAGCTGGCGCACTCTTCCTATTATTTCAATGTGAGTCTGTCACATCATTCCTTGCGGTGAACTTTCTGCAAAACACTTGGTAATGCAGTGTAATATATTGCACTTGCTGTGTGCTGATTGAAGTCAGTCAAATGACACTGAGTGCAAATGCCTTTTTAGCAATGTGCAGTTTTCAGCTGCACAAACGCTCATTGACAGACGAGGAAAAACACCTTTGACAACAAGCTGAGAGATCAGAACTTGGCTGTGAAGCAGCGGTGACTGTAGGCAGTGTTTAGAAGTATACACAGCGAGGATAAACATCAGAGAGGACCCTGCCAGGCAGCCAGTAAAAACAATGCGCACTACCTATCCGAGTCCCCCACCCCACAATTGTTTTTCTTATTATGTGTCTTTTCCTCTCTTTCACTTACTGTCTTTCTTTAGTTAAATATCTCTTCCTCTTTCCTTTTCTGTCTCTGACACACATTTATTATGCCTGCACACACTCGCATACACACACACACACACACACACACACACACACTAAAAGTCCAGCCTCCCACTGTGTGCAGAATGTGTAGTGAAGCCACCCGTGTATCAGGCGGGGAATCCAGCATAGGCAGCCTTCCTACTATCTCATCTGTTGATCAAAGAGCTGCTAAACAGACAGAAACTACAGTGGGTGCAAAAGGAGAGCATGCACAGCAATACAATTAGCAAGCAGCTTTCCACTTTTTTTTTTCTTTTTACATGTTGAATTCCACTCCCTACCCCAGACACTTTCAGAAGCAAACGCAGCTATGTGCATACAAATGTGGAAAATATAAACATGCAAACATGTCTGTTTATTCCAAATATTTTTAACGCATATATATTCAAAGTATAATCAACTGTGGTTTCACCTTTGAGTGACTGCTCATGATAGCATCAGCCACTGATCTTTAAGTTGCTCAATTAAAGTGAGTGAAGAGCCTCAGCAGAGCAACGACTGGAGAGGAAGAGGAAGATCAAAGGAAATATAATAAAAAAATCATTGCTAGAAAAACAGGGAGAGAAAAGGGACGTGTGAGAAAGTGCACAGAGAGAGATCATGATAGGAATAGGAGCTAAGAAATCTCAGAAGAGGAGAGCACAGTGGAAAAAACAGTTAGGCTATCCATCTTACCCATCTTATCCACTGTCGTCTTCTTATATTGATGGAAGAACAATAGCTTGCATGCAAAAACAGATAAGACATAGCAGTATGAAAAAAATAAGTTGAGAGGCAATTGTCTCTCTGCTGGCACCACATTTCTATCCCCAAACTCACAATCGTTTCTCCACTTAGTGATTATTTTTTTTAATCGTTTGACCCTGTTGAGCTGTCAGAGAAAGCAGAGGTCAGTTCGTGTCATTAACAGCTGATTAACAGCAGCACTCCCATCTACAGCAGAAACCGTATGAAGCACGAAGCAAATAAAAAACATGCATTTATGAGATAAGAATGATGAACATGTGAAAAGCAACTCAAAATGCCAAGTGGTGCAGAGTGAAAACAATGCTGAGTGCCAGAGAGTTTAAATAATTACAAAACAGATATTTCAATTTCAATTTAGTTCTGACTTTTTTTAGGACTACTTACATACAGTTGGACTAAAAAATTAGTCAAACCACACCCTGTTGTGCTTTCAGGGGTATTTTGCTGCTTATGTTTGGGTCTGCTTGCTCCTTACGGAAAGGGTCACTTAAAATCAATATAAAGTTGCTGATCACCTTTATCATGGGATTAAAGATTTATAGCCTGATGGGAATGCAAGGTTCCCATCTATAGGTCAGAAGAGGTATGAAAATGAATCATATGCTAAGCACTTATGGGAGATTTTGGACTGACAGCACTGTCTAACAGCATCATTAAAACAACAAATGTGGGAAAACCCTATAGAAGATCTGTGCTCCTGACAATCATGCCAAGATATATTAAAGCTGTTCTGGGGGCATCTTTTTTGTAAGGCTCATTAGCAATGTGAAATATATTTTACTTTTGGACCCTTGTTACAGTACCTGACATTCAAACTACAGCCTCAATGTAAAAGATATAAAACAAACACTTGATCATTTCAGTAGACTGTAAGAGTCTCACGTGATTGGTAACATAATGTATGGCTGCTAAAATGATCAAACCTAATTACTGATATTACTGTATCTGACATGACTGAGTTGATTCACTGGATGTAATAATCTTAGGTACTTGTGCTGTTAAACTGCAAAATTAAGAAATTGTCACGGTCCGGGGCAGCGGCCGTGTGGAGAGTGGAAGGAGGACCCAAAACGCAGCACTTATTCAGATGTGAGGGTGATTTATTGTTAATAACAAACACAAAGTGGAGATGGCAAACAGAACTAAGGACGAAACTAAACTGGGATAAACTACACAGAGGAGTGGCAAACCTGAACATGAAGGGAGAACAGCAGGGAGAACACGCAGAGGATTACACCAGGTAGGAACACAGACGACGCGACGAGGAGCAGAGGAAATCACACGCTATAAATACACAAAGAGACACTGGGAAATCACACACAGATGGGGGAAACAGCTGGACCTGATTAACCTGACGAGACAGGGGAACACTAACACCAGGGACCAACAGAGGGAGCACAAACCCAGAACCCAGTGTCTAAAATCCCAAACACAAACCATCCCAAAACAGCCATGAATAATAATGAAAGTAATAACAATAAGTACATAAACATAAAGTCACTGAGTCATGGTCGCAGGACCATGACAGAAATGACACTTGTAAGAAATCGGCAGCAGGATGGGAAAAAAAGAAAGACATCCATGATGACAAGTGAAAGGCTATTAAGCAAAGCTATTAAAGGGACATTTGTAAGAGAATAATCATTTGAAACCTAATAATTAAAATGAATATCTTGTTCTTAAAACTATGTTCTTAACATTAAAACACAGTCCCAGAAAATTTCTGGGAGCAGTGCCAGGTGGGGATAAGTCACAAATCTACAGGGATGTGTTCAAATGTAAATAGACATATGTAAAAAGGTCGGCATGTGCATGTTGTGGTTTGGGTTCCCTTCACTGCTTCTGTTTATTCAAGTGTGCCCTCCAATGGAGGAAAACAGGTCATGTTGACATAATAGACTCCTATGCTGGCAGTTTAAGTGATACTTGGTTCTATTTCAGTGCTTCTCTGGCTTCTGTGTTTGGACTCTTCAGCAAAGTTAAATTTCACCATGACTTTTCTCTGCCCTTAGGTGCCCAAATAAGTGAGCTGAGTGCATGTTCTAGAGGCGCTTCAGAGTTAAACTTGGACATTACCTCGGATCTAACCATTAAGCCACATTGAACATCACAAAATACTCTGTGAACATAGTGAATAAGTCAAGCCAGATATTATGAATGTCAGATAAACGGTGGGCTAGGAAATTTAAACTCAAAACTTTTTAATATTAAAATAAGCAACCAAATACTTTTCTCCCCAAATTCATAAAGTATTATTTCTGATAATCCAAAAACCTTCAGAACAAGCACAGACTTCATTTGTAGCATATGTTCATTAGCAACACATTATAATGTAGTTTTTCGAAAGGTCGCTGGATGATTGCGAGGTTCTAATCCAAATGCTAATTCAGTAACTGATTGGAAAAGCACAGTAATGTGATGATAATGATATGCAGATGAGTTCTCATCAGAGCTGTCTATCCATTAATGAGATGATATTTGAGTGCAATGTGTGTGTGTGTGTGTGTGTGTGTGTGCTGGCAGTTGAATGTCTATGCACCAGACTTGTGTATATAAGGGTGCACATTCAATTTCATCAGACTTTTTGGCATATTAATGTTCAATCAATCTATCACAGGACTAATGCAAAGTTTGATTAAGACATGCCATAGTCGGCAATTAACAGACTGAAGAAACTGCACTTGAATATATCACTACAAGTTTGCAGGACCAGAGAAACCCTTTTTTTTTTTATCTGCACAGAGTTTGAGCTATCCCATTTTTTCCATGAGTACAAGAAAAAATATGTCGCTCAATGTGATTGTTCAAAAGGTACAAAGAGTTGTACAGTGATCAGGTGCCCTACTTTAGGTGGAACTACAGCTTTTTTTTGTCCCCACAATGGAACCAAAACACCACATTCCAGTGTGCTGAAGTTTTAATTTGTTTGCCTGCTATATGTAGTGGGTGAAAAGTAAAAATTTAAAAAATGTTGTACCTGTTTTGTGTCTTATAACCCTTCTACTCCCCAACATTTTAATGCAGGATTATTTTTTTTACTTAATTTAAAAAAAAAAAAATCTAAAAGTCAATACACCGATAGAATTTAAGGTTTTCAGCTATTTTACTTATCTCCCCTTATGAATACAATCTTGGGTCTCTCTACTATGTTTTAAATGTCTAATATATTGGCACTTCCTTCAAAGAGACTAAAATTGGTTTTTGATAAATATCAACACTCCAATTTGTTACAGGTTTTTATTGACGGTTATGCAGTTTAATGTCTCATTGCACTCTGAAATGAAAGCATACTACAAATAAGCAATTGGAGTTAAAAAAGAAAACATGAAATCAATTTATAGACCAAAATGTATTCGAAATTTTGGACTCATCAAAATAGCTAGCTTTCACTCTTCTGTCTGGTTCATCCCAAACCAGCTCGATGGGGTTTATGTCTGGAGACTGTTTTTGGCCACTCCATGTTTTCAAGTTTACCATCTTGTTCTTATTTCCTGATATAGTTCTGGCATAGCTGCGACTTGTGTTTTGGGTCATTATCTTACTGCAGGATGAACCCCTGACCAACTAGGCGCATATCAGAGAGTACTCCATGGCCCTGCAGAATGCTGTAGTAGCCGTTTGGTTCAGGGTGCCTCTCACTCTGGATCCAGCAAAACAGCCACAAACCATAACACTTCCTTCTCTGTGTTTGACAGTTGACCACACACTATGTAACCATCTTTTCGCCTACTCGACAGCATATAAAGATCCTGAGTGATGAACCAAAGATTTCAAGTTTTGACTCATCAGTCCATAATACCTTCTTCCAGTCTTCAGTAGTCCGATGGCAGCGTTTCATGACCGAGGCAAGCCTCTTTGTCTTATTCTGTCGTCTTAGCAATGGCTTTCTTGCTGCAATTTGTCCTGTCAAACCTGTAGCTTGAAGTCTTCTCTTCACAGTTGAAACTAAGACTTGCTTCCTATGACCACTATTAAGCTGTACTTGAAGCTGTTGTCCTGTGAGCCGCCTATCACGCAAGCTGTTAACTCACAGAAACTTGTCCTTTGATTCAGTTATTTCTTTGGGTCTGTCGGATGTCTTCCTGTGAGAGTGTACCCCAGATTCTGAGTGCCTTTTGATGGTGAAGGAAACTGTACTCACTGACACTTTGACTTTCTTTGCAATGTGTCTGAAGGAAAGATGTTCATTTTTACATGTTATGGAAGAGAGACAATTAACAATGTCTCTTTCCATTGTTAATTGCCCTTTTTTTTGCCATTTTTGTAGCTACTCACTACCTGCACTGCAGTACAATACTGTTCAACTGATGCTCACGAGGGTATGGTACCACAGTGTGTTCACTGCTTTTATGCAGACAGAGGGGGTTGTAGGTAAACTAGAAAAGTTGGAACATCTGTAGGAATTAGTAGCACCAGCTTTCAAGGCTTGATCAACCTCCACTGCTGGAGAACAGCTTTAAATTGTTAACCCATTTTGTGTTCCCTGAAAAAGGCCTTTTTGTATAATTCTGAAATGTACATTATTATTCAGTTTTGGGTAGCCTTAACCTTTTTTTTAACCTCTGGCAGCTCACCACTTACCTTTGTACCATTTCAGGCTTTTCATTGGACTTAAATGACTTGAATTACAATAAATAACTGAAAAAATTGGGGAGTTCTAAAACTTTTAACCAGCAGTGTATATCTTTGTAGTCCTTTTATAATAGAAGAAAAGGGTACATTTTGCTTTTTTGTTTTTGTTGGGGTTTTTCTCCCCTACAATCCCAACTCTGAAAAAAGTTAGATTTCAAGACAAAAATGGCTAATTTTGAATTTCCTGGCAACACATCTCAAAAAAGCTGGGAGAGATATACCATTGCATGGTAGCCCTTCATCTTTTAAAAACAGTCTGTAAATGAGGAGAACTGGACTTTGGGAGAGGACTGTTGTCCCATTCTCATCTGTATCTTGTCTTTTAGCTGATCAACAGTCTTGGGTCTTCTTTGTCATATTTTTCCATTTCATGACGTGCCAATTATTCTAAAAATACAAAATGTCAATTAATTGTGCTTTTGTCTGCTGGACATACGACAATGTCAAAGCAGTAAAACACAATTTGTATGCATTTGATCTTTTTAGAAGACTTGTATTCATGACTTTACACTGAGAAGTAAACTGCTTAATGTGTCTAGCCACCTTGCCATCATGATAAATGATGCTTTGTTTTGTCATTTGCACATATACAACAGAACCACAAATCAAATCTTTGTGTTATTTGAGGGAGTGTAGTATGGATGACTCTTGATGTCACTTGACCCATTCTTTAATGGCGTCGAATCCCTAAACACCGCTCAAACGTCAGCACCATTTCAAGCTCACTAACACTACATAAAGGCAGAACTTATTCTGAATTCAGATTGGTCAGCTTTACTTTCTCTGCCCATTACCCAAATGAAAAATGTTGTTTCTTTCACTCTGGGACCCCATGCCCATTAAAGAGTGATGAAACACAACGTAACTGCTCGTCTCTGCTTAGTTCAAATTTTCATCCCCTAAATTGAGGAAGAAAATATATGATGGAATAAGCCTGTTAAGTTCTATTTAATGGCGATGTGCACTGAATCATAATCTTATCTATTTCCAGTAGAGCCATGTGTTTTGTCAACATTTATTTCTCTTTATGTGGAACCTGTTGAGTTGATTCTGCAGGATAACATCCTGCTGTAACATGTGCATTTAAACAGAGCCAAATACAGCGGGCTACACAACCAGCATGCTGATCCTACAGTCAGTTCCAACCCGTTTTGGCAGAAGTTAGTTATCAGCTTCCCTGCAAATGTCTACCGTCCAGAGCCAATTCAGATTTACCGGCCCTTCTGGAAGAAAAAAAATAAAAAAATTTACACCAAAAAACAGGACAATGTTGGCCAGTAGAGGGCAACAAAGACCAAACTAAGTTTCTGCATGCGGCTGTTCTTTCAAGTAATTCATACCTCATTAGTAAGAAACGCCTTTAACTTAGATGTCCACTTCCTTTTATCTCTAATCACTACTTTTTTTTTTTTATCAATTATTAAAATATCATTAACAAGGACATGTACCATTCCTCACTCTTTTCACTATTAATCCAACTGTGCAGCTGATTCTACTCCCAATATTTCAAACACACAAAATTAGTGGAATTATTCAGTATACATAATGCATATGAGGCGTATTAGTGTGATGACACAGACCCTCTCTATAGCTTTAGTTATATAAACATATTGGTGCTGTACTGACATCTGGTGGACAATTAAGTGGAGACAGGCCAGTCACTCTGCAGTCTGCTAATGATTGACAATGAATGTTAGGATACTTGATTTTGTAATTCATTGGCATAAAGTGATAGTTCTTAGTGTTGTTACTGGCATTCTATCCATGTAATAATTCACAAGGTGCTTGTTTGACTGCTTTCCCTTGAAATAGCCATAACCTTTCATCTATCAATTCCTGGAATCAAAGTTTTGTTATTTTTGGCTTTCCTCAACATTACTTTCACGTCCTGGAAAACAATTCCTTATCAGTTGGCTCTGCATAGATACTGATCTATGTACTGATCAGTGTCTGCGTACACAAAATAAAATACCTCTTTTGAGAGACATTTGGACTTTGGAGGAGGGAATCATTTGGTTTAGACATTAAAATGTTGTTAATGTTATGCATTAAAGCTATTAAAGGACTTGGCTTTTGAGAAAAGATCATTGTTTGTGGTTAAATTACAACTTTCTGCCATTTCTCTATACAGAATACATGCTTCTGACATAAAGCCCACATGCTGTGGAGATATTTTCTTGGCACACTTTGGATCCCTTCATACCCACGAAGCATCATTTAAACACCACCTGGGTACCAGTTACCTAGTTATTAATGCTGAACGTTTTGCAGATCACTTCAAACTGGTTTCTTGAGCATGATGATGAGTTCACTGTACTCAAATGGCCTCCACAGTTACCAAATCTCAATCCAGTAGAGCACATTCAGTATGTTGCTGAAGAGGAGATTTGCATCATGGATGTGCAGCCATCAAATCTGCAACAACTGTCTGATATGATCATGTCAATATGGAGTGGAATGTTTACAGCACCTTATTGAATCTATTCCATGAAGAGTTCTTAATGCCAAAGTGGGCCCAACCCAGTACAAGCATGTTTTACCTAGCATATTTTTCCTATCAAAATACATTTATTAATTTATGCACATGGACCTGAAAGAAAGAAACACTTTTTCATGACCATCTGATGTGTCAAAAGTGGAAATCTTCGCTTCATCGCTCAGGATCGTTGTACACCGTCAAGTAGGCGTAAACACATCCAAGTAGAAGTACTTCTATTAATTAAAGGCGACTATATCTTAGAATCACTGTTTGCTATCCATCCAACTGCAATTATGAAAAAGACCATATCAGAGCATATTTAAGCAGTTAGTTAAAGTAGCAAACAGATGAAAAAGACCAGAACGGTTATTTGCTGTAATCACAAACATTTTATTTTTATGTGTATTTCATGACCAATAAGATTAATAATTTCATAAACCATCGTGTAAACACAATAGCCTCATTACAGTATAACTCAGGGGAGAAGCATTGTTAAAAATTAATGCACAAACGTTTACAAATCTTTGATGTTTGGGAACAACAAGAAAAGTTAGACATATGCAAGGTCTTCATGTGCTTCTGTCTGTTACAACACAGTTAAAATGTTTACAATTCCCTTTGCTCAAGTGCTGATTCAAACCGATTCACTGAGAATCCCAATAGAATCCCAACATGAAGTGACCTTTGACCAAATAAAAAACATTTTGCAGTGTGGCTAAATAAAACAGTTGCTTGTATAGTGATTGTTCATCTCAGCATTGAGCAATCACTCTGAGCAATAGATAGATACTCGTATCAATATTGAACCGTTCAATACAGTGCTTTCGGTTCGGTACACATATGTATCGAACAATACAAAATTTTTAATTTATTTTATCAACTTTTCTTCTGACGACGCTGTCTGTGTTGAGTGCTCAGTGGATCTGCGTTCGACTACTCTGCCTAGGCTGCACTGTCGAGCGCAGATCCACTGTGCGCAGAAAAAGCTAGCAAGACAGAAGCTAAGCTCGTTGCAACATGGTTTATTGAACCTCCCCACCCTCATTCAGATCTGGCCTTTGAAACTATTTTGGTCTTCATGTGAAGTATGACCCTGAAGGTAAGCGCGTCATGGACAAAAGTAAAACAGTATGTCGGATGTGCCAGGCAATGCTCAATTACATGGGTGGGAACTACTGCGTTAGCGCAGTTTCCTCGTTAACGTGTTGACGCCGTCCAGCCCCACGCACAGGGCGATCCGCGGTAGCTCGTTAACGGAGATTTGCCGTGTTGTGGCGTTAACGTCAAGGTATGAAAACAAGGGGCTATTATGCTCATTTCAGAGCGTTCTCACTCCCGAGGCGTAACATGTCGACGTTTTGTCACGTCCCGCGGCGTTCCTGAGGAACGCGAAAGGAGACCTTCGGCGTTCTTATGGTACGCGGCGGGTTATTGCTGGAATCCAGTGCAATGACGCTCCCGCGTCATTGCACTGTATTTCAGCCCTAAACCTAACCTTATCCCTAGCCCTGACCATAACCTTATTCCTGACCTTAACCAGGACTTTAATGATGTTAAATAGCGTGTTTCTAAGCGATTTGAAGAAAAAGAGCGAACATGTGTAGGTTCAGTCCAGACGGTTCTCATATTTCCTCTTTTTCCGAGGTCGTCATTTAGGAACGTGGTGGGTAGCCGAAAACGTAATATGGTGACGATTTGTCACCTAGCGTAAAATGTTACGCTTTGGGAGTGAGAACGGGTTGCTCATTTACAACTGTCATAAATAAATAAAATTTAGGCATACTGCATTACATGTGGATTAATAACTAGGTCTTTTGGGGATGTTCTCATTTATGTCTGTTAAAATTTGATATCAGTAATAAGTTATTACAGACTGAATTTAAATTTAAAAATTAACGTCTCTCAGCTATTTTAACTTTCAATGATTGACAAAAGATATTTGTATTTGCTACTTGTTTTTACAGTAATTCAAGATATGAAGCTTGATTTTGACACTTTAATATCAATATTATTTATCACTATGTCTAATTTTCAATCTCCCACCAAAAAAGTAATACAATCTCTTCCTTTTATTACAGACAGTGTTGTAATAAAGTTCCTTGGTTGTTTGCATCCATCCAACTGTCAAATACTTGAAACATCATACCTAAAAACTAATATTACTAGCTAGATAAAAATGATTATCAGATTTGCAGTCACTAAGTAAACATTTGTTAAAGTATAGGTGAGTGAATCCCAGTAGCAAGATGCTTATTGACCAGTGTTATCCTTACCACAGCAACCGCTGGAGACAAAAGCAGTTCAGTTGTGGTCATAACAGTGAAGTAAGCAACAATGACCAAAATATAGCACACAGTAACCAAAGGAATCCCAATAACAATCGCCAGTGGTAAGGTCCTGAAATTAATCAACAAAAGAAAATTTATTTAAAAAAAATTCAACGCCTTGTAAATTATTGCCTAATACTAGAGTTTCTTTAAGGCATGTTTTTACCTAACTGGGTTTTTTAGCTCTTCTGTGATGAAATTTAGTTGGTTCCTGTAAAAGTAATGAAATGGAAAATATATGACACATACTTCTCAGTAGAGCATTGGACTCAAATGTATATGCACATACTCAGTAACCCAGTTAAGTCCAGTTTTCCTGGCCTAATAAACAGAAAAAGAGTTAGCCTCTTCAGCATCTTCGGTAGCAGTAACTTATTCTTTTGTGTCTTTTATGTTTTATTTGCCCTTTAAATACAACCTCAGATGAATGACACTAAATCATGTTTTCCATGGAAATTAAAAGGTTTAATACCATCTGGTGCTGCTAATAAACTACACTGCAGTGATCACTGGCAGTTTTGGCAGTTTTCTAGTCTGGATCATTCAGGTGTGTGTTAACACAGAGGCAAGGGGGAAAGATAGTAAAGATAGAAGTTAGTAAAGATACTGGAGAAACAACTTTACTATTCGTCAATCTCAGAAGAGTTGTAAGGCATGTATACATTTTAAAGCAAGCAATTTGAACTTCATGAATCTATAGTGCCAAGTGCCAATATTCCCAGGATTACAGAAGTTGCCAAAAACCGAAGAGTTACATTTCAGACTCTACAGGCCTTAGTTACCATGTTCAATGTTAAAGTTGATGACAGTACAAATAAAAAAATACTGAACAAGTATGGTTTTGCTTGGAAGGTTTGCCAGAAAAATGTCTCAGTTCTCTAATAAAATATGGTAGCAAAATTTGCAAATACATCTGAAAAAACCCAAGATTCCTGGAAGTATATTCTTTTCAAAGATGAGACCAAAGTGGAGAATATTTGGCAAAAACAAAAGAAATTATATCAGCACAAACACCTCACACCAACTGTCATGCAAGGTGGTAGAGCGGTAATGATTTGTGCTCGTTTTGCAGAGCCTGGGCACCTTGCAGTCATTGAGTTGACCATTAACTCCTCTATATACCAAAGTATTCTAGAATCAAATATGAGACCATTTATCCAACAACTAAAATTGGCTAAATTGAATCATGCAAGAGAGCAGTGATCCCAGCAAAGCTACAAGAGAATGAGTGAAAAACAAATAAAAAATATAGGTGAAGGAAATTTCCATCCCGGGTTTCCTCCGTGGCGTGAGCGATAAGCAGAGTTCTGTCCTTTCCTTATAAGATTCCTAATTATTCAAAGTAACACTCAAGTATGCCGTTCAGCGGGTTAGTTACAGCGCCGGGAGTAGCTTGGGAGAACAAGGAAACACAGACTGCTTCAGGTTGCTTTCCCATAATCAACTCAAAGGTTTATTAAGTACACAACAGCTTATATAGAGGAAAAAGGTTCGTGTGTCAGCAGGTTCTCAGTTCAAACCGGTACAGACCAAATAAGGAAACGTCTTCCTGCCTTGTGAGCAAAGAAGTATCCTTTGTGTAGTTTATCAGTTCAGCTACATTTTATGATCATCCCAGCAAAATACACTCCTAGACATAGAATACAGAGTTCTTTCATTAGTAAAATTCTGAAACAAACCACCTGGCTTTTTAACAAGCTCTTTTCTAAAAGATAAGGAAGGGAGGATGGGAGTAAGGAAGTGGTCTCGTCTCTGTGGTATTTTCGACCTTGGGGTACCAGCCTGTGATTCTTACACATCAATTCTTGGGTCAGAGAGAAAGAGAAAAACAACTAGTAAATGGGCCTTATTGAGTAACTCTTTTCTGTATAATATCACTACAAAACAATATCCTGTAAATGCTACCATGGTATCAAAATATCACAACAGTTCCCCCCTTTTATCATGAAATGATAACATAGTATAAAGACAGAATGTAATAACATAATCTAAAGACAAATCATAAACGTAAAACAAATCATAAATGTAACTGGTCCTTCGAGCAAGCTTAATATCAAAAATTCTGAGAGCGTATACATGGTATCACACAACAGACAATAATCATCGAAAACATGCTGCAACGGTTACAAAGGCTACAATTAGTTCCTTCCATTTTCCAAACGTGTCCTGTAGCCACTTATCTAGCCACTGACCGTGGCCTGTATTGGCAATTAGTTCTATCTGCAATGCTTCAAGTCTATTCATAGCTTGTGTGAATGAACCGTTAGGGGCGGTATTATTGGGAATGAAAGTACAGCATACATCAACGGTCACTAGACCACAGGTACCGGTCCAATTAACAGGTAAAGCTAATCTAAGGGTATTATTGCACATCCAATAACCATTAGGGATTGCTCTAGTTAGGCGCGTGACCATGTGTGATTTAACTAACTCCCCCCAGTCAGTGTCATTTAATACACCCTCTGGGGGAACAATGATCGATTCTCCGCTCAAACTTGAACTGTGTGTGTGTTCCTCCAGATATGATACAACTTCAGCCACAGAGACAGCTAGCCATGTCTCATTACAGCGTGCACCTGGGGAGTCAGAGAAAAATGTGTAGTTATCCTTTGTATAATCTATGTGGGTGTCTGGGCCAGTTAACTTTAGTCTGCGCAGACATATCATACTAGTATTAAAATGGAAAGGGATCTGTCCTAGGGGTAGTGAGGGCTTTAACCTATTCTTGGGGCGTTTCATTGGGGCGCAGGTCCCTGCGGTGTCATTAGATAACTTCAATAATTCGCCTAATGGAGTCTCAGGGTTAGTTGGTGTGTGTGTGTGTCTAAGTAGGCAGTCGAGAGGGCTCAGAGTCAACTGTAAAGTGTCTTTAAGGAGAGCATTATCTCCGCCGATTTTCTCTAGTCCCTCAGTGAGGGGGAAACCGGATATGGGGTATCCTACTATAACCTGTTCTGGGTTACCCTTTGAACAGACATAACAATTACTGTTTCCTAAATCACGAGCAGCTGTTCTAGCATTTTCATACCAGGAGTTAGCTCCTGCTCTAGGGGGTGCATAAAATGGTTTATTAGTGGCGTCTATGTTGCCATTTACTGATTTTAGGGAACGTGAGGAGCGTATTAAGTGGGTGTCTTGCAAAATAGAGCATGAGGTATTGTCAGCAAAATATGACCTGCAGAAATGTGAACATGCTTGCAGTCTACAATACAAGATAGCAAAGAAAAATCCTAAAGTTAATGCGATAGATATGATAAATAACCTAAATATATAAGAAAAACAGTTCTTCAGTCGTCTTCTGGCCTGGTCCCAGGTTCGAGAGACATAGAATAAGCGTCGTATGATGACAATGGGCATTTCATTTCCTCCATGATCAGGATGGAATGAGTCTAGCTTTATCAGATTAGACATCATGTGGTACTCTCGGCTTTCTGTTCCTGCTGGATGTTGAGTACCTTGTTCTTGTTCACGTGAAGGATCAAAGAGCTCTGAGCCTTGGCTCTTTCAGGCGTTGTGTGTTAATCAGTAATTGCGTGTGTGTATGTACATTGGATCCGGGCGCTGGCCCGCCGGAGATGTCGTCTGCTTGATCCGACGCCTGAGATGGTCCGATTGGGCTGGTCTTAACCCTGCTGGCATGAATCCACTGAGGTTGTCCGTCCGTAAGGATGCTGGTTCTCGTCACTGCCAGTACAGCCTGGGGGCTGGAAAATGCGCGGCCTCCCAGAGTGTCCTTGGTTTTAGCGGCTTCACCAACACCGCATCTCCTGGTCTCCACTGGTGGAACTGTGGAGGGGAGAGGCTGAGAGAGACAAACTTTCTGATAGTTATTATTCAGTGTTTCTACCAGATTGTGAACATAGTCGGACAATGCAATATACATCACCTTCTAATAGCGGTGCCCCTCTGGAAGCTGACCATGGTGTTGGAAACGGTCTTATTTCAAATGGAGATAATTTGGTTACTGCAGATGGAGTCATTCTAATCTCACAGAGGACTTGAGGAAGTAATTTGATCCAGGTCATTAAAGTTTTAGCACACTTTTGAATTACTTCTGATGTGAATGAAGGTCCTCTATCACTGTTAATTTGGTGAGGTATTCCGAATCTGGGTATTATTTCATTGCTCAACTTTTGACAGACTACTTCTGCAGTTTCTTTTGAGGTTGGATAAGCTTCTACTCATTTACTAAATTGATCCTGGTAGTACTTGCACTGGCCTTCAGTTTTACTGACCTGTTTTCTGGCGATAATCGTTCGGGATAGGGCTCCGGAAATAAATTAGAATGCATTGAACTTACAGTTCTTAAGTTGTAAACAAAGTCAGTCACGTAAGTACTTCCGCATGTTCTGGTTACGTAATCATGGAAGTCTTCACCGATTCGCGGACGTGAGTTGCACGTGACCGGAAGTGGGAGGCGTACTGAGCCGTTATTTGAAACTTTATATATTTTTTTTTTGGTTTTACAGTTGATTTCGATTTTTTCTCGGACCTGTCTGAGTTTTTTGAATTATTCTGACCCATGTTCAGTGATTTCCAGAGGGGTTTACACGCTTTGAAGGATTTATGTTAGTATTTTGCTGTGGCACAGCTGAGGTTACTTTAAATTTATTGCTAGCAATTTTTGTTTGGGTGAGCAACTTCTCACTTAACGAGCAGCTTCTCGCAATACAACAGGCAACTTCCTGTGTCTTTCTGCTTTTAATTTACTTTATTCGGGGACTAAGGAAGTCGTCAGTGTATCTCTCTGGATCACTAAGTGAAACTTCGTCAGCATATCCCGTTTCTTTTATAGGTTGATCACTGAGAGAGGTATAATACGGTCTTATATAAATATAAAAGACGCATATTTACCTTCGTCAGGATCCCACTTCTGACACCAAAATTGAAGGAAATTTCCATCCCGGGTTTCCTCCGTGGCGTGAGCGATAAGCAGAGTTCTGTCCTTTCCTTATAAGATTCCTAATTATTCAAAGTAACACTCAAGTATGCCGTTCAGCGGGTTAGTTACAGCGCCGGGAGTAGCTTGGGAGAACAAGGAAACACAGACTGCTTCAGGTTGCTTTCCCATAATCAACTCAAAGGTTTATTAAGTACACAACAGCTTATATAGAGGAAAAAGGTTCGTGTGTCAGCAGGTTCTCAGTTCAAACCGGATGGCGGCGTGTGAACAACGCGAGGCTCAGTGTCTCTCCAGAATCTGCTATTTAGCGGTTTTTTATCTACTTTTAACCGGATTATTCGTCCAGAATTGCTGTGCGTTGCTGACCTACAGCAGACAAGAGCTTCTGGACATCTGGACTCACAACTCCAACAGTTTTATCGCCTATCTCCGACTCATCCCAGAGATCTCCAGAACACCGGAGGCTGCCCACTCTCCCCGGCCGGGCGGAAGTGCACGCAGACGGCGCCGAGATCGTAAACAAAGGCGAGGTAGGCGCGGAGGGCTACGGGCTAAGCTAAAGCTAACACCACACCGGCTACCTTTACCCAGTATTTTTCTCGCCAATGTCCGTTCTCTGGCAAACAAATTGGATGAGATACGGCTCTCCATCACTAACAACAGACGGATTATGGACTCAAATGTCATGTTTTTCACCGAAACATGGTTGAACAACAGCTGCCCGGACAATGCTATCGAGTTAGCAGGACGCCACACACACCGAGCCGACAGGCTAGCAGATGACTCCGGCAAGACCAGAGGTGGAGGTTTGTGCATTTATATTAACAATGCTTGGTGCATGAACTCCACTACTACTGAGAGTCACTGCTCACCTAATGCGGAGTTTTTAATGGTCAAATGCAGACCTTATTATCTCCCCAGAGAACTCACTTCGATCATACTCACTGCCGTGTATATCCCCCCCGACGCTAATGCTAGGTTGGCCATGAAAGAACTTTCTGCAGCCATTAACAAACACCAGAATAAACACCCCGAGGCTGCTTTTATTGTTGCTGGCGACTTCAACCACACCAACTTAAAGTCAGTCCTCCCCAGATTCCACCAACATGTCTCCTGCCACACCAGAGGAGACAAGACTTTAGACCATGTGTATTCCAACCTGGCTGGAGCCTACAAAGCCACACCCCTCCCCCACATTGGACAATCGGACCATCTCTCCCTGTTCCTTACACCTAGGTATTCACCACTCATCCAACGTGTGAAACCTGCTGTGAGGACAATTAAAGTGTGGCCAGAGGGGACAGAGGCAGTGCTCCAGGACAGATTTAAAAACACAGACTGGAATATGTTCACCCACACAGACCTGGACCAGTACGCATCATCTGTACTGGATTACATCTCCGAAACCACAGACAGTGTCACCACCCAGAAACGGATCACCATGTACCCCAACCAGAAGCCTTGGATGAACCGGGATGTTCGTCTCCTCCTGAAGGCCCGCAACACTGCCTTTAGGTCAGGAGATGCACACGCCTACAGCACAGCCAGGGCTAATCTAAAGAAGGGCATCAAAAAAGCCAGACACCATTACAAAAAGAAGGTAGAAGAACACTTCTCCAACTCCAACCCCCGACGAATGTGGCAAGGACTCCAGACCATTACAGACTACAGGACCACCAAACCCTCCCCCGCATCCTCTGATGTCTCCTTCCTCAACGAGCTCAACAACTTTTATGCTCGTTTTGAGCGAGGGAACCCCACAACCACAACCAAAGCAGACATGACGCCAGACCACCAACCTCTGACTCTCTCCCCCACCGATGTAGGAGCGGTGCTGAGCAGGATCAATGTCCACAAGGCTGCAGGTCCTGATGGCATCCCTGGGCGTGTTCTCAGAGCGTGTTCTGGGGAGCTTGCAGGAGTGCTCACAGACATATTCAATCTGTCCTTGGCCCACGCTGTGGTACCGGCCTGCTTCAAATCCACCTCCATCGTCCCGATACCCAAAAACTCCAACCCATCTTGCCTCAATGACTACCGCCCAGTAGCACTCACCCCCATCATCACTAAGTGCTTAGAGCAGCTGGTCCTGGCACACTTCAAATCCTGTCTCCCCCCCACCCTGGACCCCCACCAATTCGCATACCGCCAGAACAGGAGCACAGAGGATGCAGTCTCCATCGCACTGCACTCTGTCCTCTCACACCTGGACAACAACAACACCTACGCCAGAATGCTGTTTATAGACTTCAGTTCAGCATTCAATACAATCCACCCCTCACAACTCATCAGGAAACTGACAGACCTGGGCATCAGTTCCCTCATCTGCAAATGGTTACTGGACTTCCTGACCAACCGCCCCCAACATGTCCAGCTGGATAACCACTGCTCATCTACCATCACAATGAACACCGGTGTACCACAAGGCTGTGTGATGAGCCCTTTCCTCTACTCCCTCTTCACCCACGACTGCAGACCTGCTGATGGTTCCAACACCATCATTAAGTTTGCAGATGACACCACGGTGATTGGCCTCATCAGTGACAACGATGAGGCCGCCTACAGGGAGGAGGTGGATCGTCTGGCTGAGTGGTGCGACACAAACAACCTGCTGCTTAACACCGAGAAGACCAAGGAGCTCATCGTGGACTACAGGAGGAATGCTGACCCACATCCACCCATCCACATTAAGGGGACGGCTGTGGAGCGTGTGAGCAGCTTCAAGTTCCTGGGAGTCCACATCTCCGAGGATCTCACCTGGACGACCAACTGCTCCAAGCTGGTCAAGAAGGCTCACCAGCGCCTCTTCTTCTTGAGGACTCTGAGGAAGAACCACCTGTCCTCAGACATCCTGGTGAACTTCTATCGTTGCACCATCGAGAGCATCCTGACCAACTGTATAACAGTCTGGTACGGGAACTGCTCTGCCTCGGACCGGAAGGCGTTGCAGAGGGTCGTGAAAACTGCCCAGCGCATCGCCGGAGCACCACTTCCTGCCATAAAAGACATCTACAGGAAGCGGTGTCTGAAAAGGGCTGGGAAAATCATCAAAGACCCCAGTCACCCATCACATGGACTCTTCACCCTCCTGCCCTCTGGGAGGCGCCACAGGAGCCTCCGGACTAAGACCACCAGGTACCGGAACAGCTTCTTCCCCACAGCTGTCAGACTCCTGAACTCTGCCTCCTGACATCTGACCCACGTTAAACTCATGGACTGAACATACACACACACAATGGACAACTGTACCCTCAAACACACAATAATAACATGGAGTGAACCACCACTCACAACCACTAGCACTTTATATAGCCTCTGTAGAAACTATCTACACCCTCACTTATCTTAACTGCACTACTGTATAGCTCTGTGTAAATAATCATTCTGTACATTCAATAATCTTTAATCCTACAACTGTTTACAACTTGCATAGTTCCCATTTCTGTATAGCTGTATATCTCAGATTTCTGTAAAGTTATTTATTTCATATTCTGTATAGTTTTTCATATTTATATCCTGTTCATAGCTTGTACTCACTACAGCCTGTACATACTTAGTTATAGAATATTCACAACATACTTCATACCGTGTACATTATAACATACCATAATAGACCCATTTCTGTAATATACTTACATATCTATATTTACTGTAATATATCTATATCACTAAAGCACTTCTGGATGGATGCAAACTGCATTTCGTTGCCCTGTACCTGTGCATGTGCAATGACAATAAAGTTGAATTCTATTCTATTCTATTCTACAGACCAAATAAGGAAACGTCTTCCTGCCTTGTGAGCAAAGAAGTATCCTTTGTGTAGTTTATCAGTTCAGCTACATTTTATGATCATCCCAGCAAAATACACTCCTAGACATAGAATACAGAGTTCTTTCATTAGTAAAATTCTGAAACAAACCACCTGGCTTTTTAACAAGCTCTTTTCTAAAAGATAAGGAAGGGAGGATGGGAGTAAGGAAGTGGTCTCGTCTCTGTGGTATTTTCGACCTTGGGGTACCAGCCTGTGATTCTTACACATCAATTCTTGGGTCAGAGAGAAAGAGAAAAACAAGTAGTAAATGGGCCTTATTGAGTAACTCTTTTCTGTATAATATCACTACAAAACAATATCCTGTAAATGCTACCATGGTATCAAAATATCACAACAATAGGTATATCTGTCACTCAGTAAAAATTCAGCCCTTTCTAGCTGAAAAGCAGTGGTAGGAGTCGTGCATAAACAAATGCCCAAAACCTCACTGAACTGAACAGTATTGCAAAAGCAGTGGGCCAGAAATCCTCCATAATGATGAAGGAAACTGAGAGTCATAGAAGAAATGACTAAGTTAATTTATTGCTGCCAAAAGGGGTTTTACAAACTACTGAATCGTGGAGTGTATTCCAGTTTTCATACACTGCTCCTGCATTTGGACATAGCTATTTCATCATGAGGTTGTAATTTAATGGTTCTAGATCTAGTAAGATCTAGATGATTTTTTGCTCATCTCCTGTTATGTAAAACCTTAGAAAGAGGGTACACTTTTTCACATGCTTGTACTAGCAATGTAATACAGAAATGCATAACTAAAAACAACATACTCAACCAGTACATCATCTGTAATTGTATAGAAAGCTAAAATAGTTTCACAGGTTCATCATCAAGGCCCACGTTTCTACCTGGGCCTTGATGGTTATGGTATCTGCTTACTAAAAATATTTTAGTGTAATTTGTTGAATGCTGCCTGATCTGGATACATCAGTAAGGCTATTTGAGATAAAATGCAAGCAGTTTGAAGTATGTCATTTTTAAAAACAAAGATGTAAAACAGTTTTGTTCTTTTCTTTTCTGAATGCTGAGGATGGTGCCCCTTATTTGAATTCAGAAGAGCAGTACTCATCATATTATCACATATAGCCTGAGAAAGTATGAAACCAAGTAAATAATTACCATCCATCATAAGCCCAAAGCCCATTATAAAATGCAAGTCCAATTGCTCCAAAAGATGTTGCAGTGCCATCAAAAGCATTTGAAAAATTCTCTGTTTTTCCTAGACACAAATACATAATATACAATAATATTAGTGGTTAAACATTGATTAACATTTATTAACACAAACATTTAAAGACAGAGCTGTATGTAAAGATCTATAAGAAGACTGACCTTGTGCCAACAGAACGATTCCTGCTCCAACTATGACAAGAATGATTATAAGTTTGGCTGCAGTAAAGAAGTTTTGCACATAACTTGCCAGTTTGACACTTAAACAGTTGATGGATGTGATGGTCACTGCAAAATAACAGAAAATGTAATCATATAATTTCCTACCTATACATTTAACATTAAATGGATTTTTCAAAGAAGACTTGGTATTAGGGGTTAGTTTAACTCATAATTCTAAATTGCCCACAGGTGTGAATATGAGTGTGAATGCACGTGGAGCAAGCTGTCTTTTTGTGTTAGCCTTGTGACAGACTGGCGATCTGGCCAGGTCACCAGTCTCGCCCTATGGTAGCTGGCATAGGCTCCAGCCCCCACATGGCCCTGACAAAGATAAGCAGAAGAGAATGGATGGATGGACACAAACCGCACAGCTGGTTTAACTGCTGGCACAGATGGTGGCAGCTGAAATGGCTGCGATGCATGTGGAGCAAGCAGCAGAGCAAAGAGAGCAGCTGTGGAGACTTCAGGACCGAGCATCAGGCACAGATTTTGGGGAGGTGGGTGAGGGTCACTTTGCCACCGCCCCCTCGTCCACTGGCGGTGATGATATACTGGATGGGGGAGGGTGACGACCCTTGGGTCTTTCTGGAGGCATTCAGAGCCACAGGCGTAACAGTGGCAGAGTGGCTCAGATGGCGGCTCTGAGCCTGCCGCTGGCCTCACGACGAAGCTTCAAGGGCATCTGCCATGGATAACTTGGGCCTCTACCCGGAAGACCATCACCAGCGGTTCCGGGACAATCAAATGATGGCAGAGGACCAGCTGTTCATATGGGCCTGGAAGCTGCATGACACAGCAGTGAGGTGTCTGCAGCCCGGCCATCAGAGGGAGAGGCATGGCAATGATGGTTCTGGAGCAGTTCATGGACGACCTGGAAATGGCACGTTGGGTCCGCTGCCATCAGTCAGCAAGCTTGGAAGCCACGGTCACCCTTGCAGAGGACCACCTGGCTGCACGGACCGAGGCAGCAGAGATCCACAGCCAGCCAGGAGACCACAGCTCATGCAAGCACTGAGATAGAGGCTCCCTGGCCCCTCCTTAGGGGAGCAGCAACTGGTGCTTTGGGCCACAAACCATTTTTCACCTGGTCCGCTTGCCCAGGCCCTGGAAGGAGCAGACAATGTATCCAAGCCACGGTGGGTGGCACAGGAGTGCTGGAAGTGCAGGCGGCTGGGATCTGAGTGTCTGTTGAGGTGTTTCACATACCTGGGGCTCCAAACACCTGCCCTGGTCCAGGAGGGATGTACAGCATTCCAGTAAGTTGTCAAGGGGGTACACGCCAGGCTTTGGTGGACACGGATAACACACAAACCCTGATCCACCAAACCCTAGTGGCGAATCCACTCTGCCTTTAATAATGCCCAATGGCAAATGGGCTATTAATGAAGGCAGAGTAGATGGAGGTGAACTGTGTTCCTAGGGATCTTCACAAGTATCCCATTATACCTCTGCACATAAAGTTCAAAAGAAAAATGCATACAGTGAAGGCTGCAGATAACTCACGTCTATCCCCTATTTCTGGGAACAATTTGCTAGGGATGTGATACGAATGGCTATCCGGTGGATGGTCTACTCCAGGTATTACCTCCTGGAATGCTCATCTGTTTCAGGTCATCTCCTGAGTTGGGATCATGAAAGTGATACTGACTGATCAGGGCACATGATTCATGTCTCTCACACACTTAAAGAGTTGTAGGAATTGTTGGGAATTAAATCTGTTCAGACCTACAGTACGTCTACCACCCTCAAACTGATGGGTTGGTGGAGTAACTGAATAAGACTTTAAATTCCATGATTTGCAAGTTCATTCACAAGGATGAATGCAATTGGGATCACTGGTTAGACCCTTTGTTATTTGCAGTGAGGAAGGCTCCCCAGGGCTCCACAGGACTTTCAGCCTTTGAGCTACTGCTTGGCAGAAAGCCATGGGGGGTGTTGCACCTGATTAAAGAAAACTGAAAGAAAGGTCCAAGTCAAAAATGAGATTCAATGCATCCTGGACCTGAGAGCAAAGCTGCACACTTTGAGGAGGTTATCTGGGGAAAATATACTCCAGATCTGGTAACGTCAACACTGTTGACTCAGGCAGTTTTCACCGAGAGACAAAGTACTTGCATTACTTCCTTCTTTAAGCTGAACGTTACTCACCAAGTGACAAGGACCCTTTGTGGTCACACTACAAGTGGAGGACGTTAACTATGAGGTGGTGCGCTTGGGGAGTAGCCACACAAATATGTCACCTCCACATTGTGAAAGCATGAAGAGAGGTGGAAAGCGCTTCTCTGGTGAGCCTGGTTAAGAAAAGGCTATATATATATATATATATAAAAACACCCAGCACGCCCCTGCGGGCGGTTTATCCTTCAAGCTCGGGTCCTCTACCAGAGGCCTGGGAGCTTGAGGGTCCTGCGCAGTATCTTAGCTGTTCCCAGGACTGCGCTCTTCTGGACAGAGATCTCCGATGTTGTTCCCGGGATCTGCTGGAGCCACTCGCCTAGCCACTCGCCTATATATATATATATACATATATATATATATATATATATATATATATATATATATATATATATATATATATTAGGGGTGCAACAATACACAAAATTCACGGTTCGGTTCGGTTCGATACTTTGGTGTCACGGTTCGATATTTTTTCGATTAAAAAAAAGACGTTCATGCCTTTTTAATTTGTCATTTATTAAATTTTCACGGCACATTCCGCACCACATCTCTGTGCGTTCATCATTTGTTTGAAGCCAGCTCACCTCCTGCAACTACTTTTCCGAGAATACGTGCTTCTTTTGTGGTTCGGACTCCTTCTGACATTTCTTTGGAGGTGGAAGAACATCACAGTAATTGCTTAAAGGAGCTTGCTTCTTTGACATCTTTAAGAGTTCTAAACAAATGTCTGTCCTCCTCCTGAAAATCTTATGTATGCAAACACGCGTTGCAACTTCTTATCTTGTGCCCGTTTTTTATTTTGACAGCGAATGCGCACCTGCGGACCACTTATGTGCAGCCCTGGTTATTTCGCTTGTCATATTGCAGCCACAGAAATTCTTTTGTCCATGAAACCATAAAGCTGCACTTTCTTTTTGCCTTATAGTCTGATTTGTCATAACTTTTCCGTTTTGTGGTAAGCTTTTCTTTGGCTGTCACTTCTTCACCCTGACCTGTCTTACTTGGCTCAGCAGAACTAAAATATTGTGGTGAGCTCAGACAAGGAGGAGACGAAGGTATCGTTTGGTCTTGCTTCCCGTGAGCTAGCCAGGGAGCACAGCCGTTTATTGACATCTGCAGAAGAACACTGCCGCTAGCTAACTGCTCAGCGCGGCAACAGCACAGCAACAACAACACACAGGGCGCCCTCTGACCCCGGAAGGACACACCGTCGCAGCGAGAGGGCGTCACCCGTCACTATGGCAACATAAACAAAACATAACTGTACAAACAGAACCCCGAACAGCCCTGACCCGCTACAATATGTATCCTGCTGCTTTTACACACGCACCCACATAACGCTCAGCGATTCTCTGCGCGATCAACCTCTCACATGTTTAAGCTTGCTGCGGGAGATTTCACTTGTCATGTTTGCATAGTAAGCTAACGATTGATAAGACGATGCCAGAGGAATTGGTGCGCAAATTATCATCACTCACCAATCAGTGCTGTCGCTCTCTATACACAGTTCACGCGATTGCAAAGTGAAAGCAAAAAACAAGCGCAAATTCAAACGCGATTTCAATATCTCACATATTGACAGTGGCTCACCAATGCCAATGACATAATTACCCAGCTACATTTCCGAAAGAATGCAAAACCATTGACATATATTTTTCCTTCCTACGATAGCCCGACGGGCAGGGCAGAGATAGATTTTGGTAGCCCGACTGGAAAAATCGGGATGTCGGCGATTTTGCGAGCCCTGTATCTGATTGAGGAATCACTCATCTTTGGAAAAGAGAGTTTATTACAGAGAAATGGCTCTTTCCAAAATAAAAGCTATACTATACGCTTCGTCTGGGCTATATTCTCAGCAGCATATTAAACATATCAGGTCCCCATAAGAAGAATCATGTGCTAACGGCTGTCTAAATGACTCGGGTAAAGTTTGTAGCATGCGTGCTTGTTGTTTTTGTCTGCTTCCACTTGTCTTTGCACTAGGATGATGTCGGTGTAACTGTGCAGTCATATTTGTTGTGTTCCCACTAGTGCTGTCAGCGTAAATCTCGTTGAAATGACGTTAACGCCACAACACGGCAAATCTCCGTTAACGAGCTACCGCGGATCGCCCATGCATGGGGCTGGACGGCCAACACCTTAACGAGCTAACTGCGCTAACACACTAGCTCCCACCCATGTAATTGAGCATTGCGTGGCACATCCAACATACTGTTTTACTTTAGTCCATGACGCGCTTACCTTCAGGGTCATACGTCACATGAAAACCAAAATAGTTCCAAACGCCAAATCTGAATGAGGGTGGGGGAGGTTCAATTTGCCATGTTGCAAGGAGAGCTTAACTTCTGTCTCGCTAGCTTGCCCTGCGCTCAGTGAATCTGCTTTCGACTACTCCGCCTAGGCTGCACTGTGGAGCGCAGATCCACTGAGCGCTCAACACAGACAGCATCGTCAGAAGGAAAGTTGATAAAATAAATAAAAAATTTATTTTGTATTGTTCGATACATATGGGTACCGAACCGAAAGCACTGTATCGAACGGTTCAATATCGATACGAGTATCGTTGCACCCCTAATATATACACTCAACAAAAATATAAACGCAACACCTTTGTTACTGCTCCCATTCCCCATGGGATGGACGTAGAGACCTAAAATTCATTCCAGATACACAATATAACCATCCCTCCCAAACAGTGGTCACAAATCAGTCCAAATGTGTGGTAGTGCACATCTGCTATATTGAGATAATCCATCCCACCTCACAGGTGTGCCACATCAGGATGCTGATCTGACAACATGAGTAGTGCACAGGTGTACCTCAGACTGCCCACAACAAAAGGCCACCCTGGAATGTGCAGTTTTGTCTCACAGCAAAATGCCACAGATGCCACAAGCAATGAGGGAGCGTGCAATTGGCATGCTGACAGCAGGAATGTCAACCAGATCTGTCGCCCGTGCATTGAATGTTCATTTCTCAACCATAAGCCGTCTCCACAGGCGTTTCAGAGAATATGGCAGCGCATCCAACCGGCCTCACAACCGCAGACCTCGTGTAACCACACCAGCCCAGGACCTCCACATCCAGCAGGTTCACCTCCAAGATCGTCTGAGACCAGCCACCCAGACAGCTGCTGGAACAATTGGTTTGCACAACCAAACAATTTCTGCACAAACTGTCAGAAACCGTCTCAGGGACGCTCAACTGCATGCCCGTCGTCCTCATCGGGGTCTTGACCTGACTCCAGCTCGTCGCCGTAACAGACTTGTGTGGGAAAATGCTCACATTCGATGGCGTCTGGCACGTTGGAGAGGTGTGCGCTTCACGGATGAATCATGGTTCACATTGTTCAGGGCAGATGGCAGCTGAGAATGTCCCAGTTCTTGCATGGCCAGCATACTCACCGGACATGTCACCCATTGAGCATGTTCGGGATGTGCTTGACCGGCGTATACGACAGCGTGTACCAGTTCCCACGAATATCCAACAACCTCGCACAGCCATTGAAGTGGAGTGGACCAACATTCCACAGGCCACAATTGACAATCTGATAGACTCCATGCGACGATGTGTTGCACTGCATGAGGCAAATGGTGGTCACACCAGATACTGACTGGTTCTGGGTCCCCAGACCCCCAATAGCGCAAAAAACTGCACATTCCAGGGTGGCCTTTTGTTGTGGGCAGTCTGAGGTACACCTGTGCACTACTCATGATGTCAGATCAGCATCCTGATGTGGCACACCTGTGAGGTGGGATGGATCATCTCAATATAGCAGATGTGCCCACTACCACACATTTGGACTGATTTGTGACCACTGTTTGGGAGGGATGGTTATATTGTGTATCTGGAATGAATTTTAGGTCTCTACGTCCATCCCATGGGGAATGGGAGCAAAAACAAAAGTGTTGCGTTTATATTTTTGTTGAGTGTATATATATATATATATATATATATATATATATATATATATATATACATTCCATCCATCCATCTTCATCCGCTTTATCCGAGGCCGGATAAAGATGTCACCGAAGCTGAAGAGGCCCAGACCTCCCTCTCCCCAGCCACCTCCTCCCGCTTATCCGGGGGAATACCAAGGCGTTCCCAGGCCAGCCGAGAGATATAATCTCTCCAGCGTGTCCTGGGTCTGCCCCGGGGCCTCCTCCCGGTGGGACATGCCTGGAACACCTCACCCAGGAGGCGCCTAGGGGGCATCCTTTTCAGATGCCCGAACCACCTCAACTGGCTCCTTTCGATGTGGAGCAGCAGCTGCTCTACTCTGAGCCCCTCCCGGATGGCTGAACTTCTCACCCTATCTCTAAGGGAGAGGCCAGCCACCCTTCGGAGGAAGCTCATTTCTGCCGCTTGTATCCGCGATCTCGTTCTTTCGGTCACTACCCACAGCTCGTGGCCATAGGTGAGGGTAGGGACGTAGATCGACCGGTAAATTGAGAGCTTCGCTTTTACACTCAGCTTCCTCTTCACCACGACGGACCGGTGCAGCGTCTGCGTTACTGCAGCTGCAGCCCCAATCCGTCTGTCGATCTCCGGCTCCCTTCTCCCATCACTCGCGAACAAGACCCCGAGATACTTGAACTCCTCCACTTGGGGCAGGAACTCATCCCCGACCCGGAGTGGGCACTCCACCCTTTTCCGGCTGAGAACCATGGCCTGCAGATTTGGAGGTGCTGATCCTCATTCCCGCTGCTTCACACTCGGCTGCGAACCGTGTATATATACATTATTATATTTATATAGTGCTTTTTGATTGATTGATTGATTGATTGATTGATTGATTGAAGAAGCAATAAAAAAGCAATATCACATAAAAACAAGTCTATAAAATGTGTTTAAAGAAGAGACCAAAGTAACTGATTTTCCAAGCCTTATCTCTTCAGGTAGGTCATTCTAAAGCCTAGGGTGTGGTCACTTTTAGATTTATGCTTCAAATGTGAGACGGCCTCCCAGAAGGGCCCTACCTGAGGATATAAGGATGCAAACATTGGGTAAAATCTTAAAGATCTATTAAAATAAACAGTGATCTGGTGGGGCTTGATATAAAGATACAAAGCCAGTGACTTTTCTTTATGCCAGAAAGAGAATTACAGAAGTCTGCAGGAAAATATGTGTGAATGGACTTTTCCAGGATGAGAGCAACGACTATCATAATCCTATTTTAACCTGAGAAAACCTTTCAGTTCCCATAAGTTTATTTTAGGTCTTATGGAGCTTATTAGGGGTCTGGATTGCACTGCTGAGTGGATGATTATGGAGTTAATCTGTAGAGACGCTTGCTGTGGTACTGCCTGGTACTCAGTTCCAAGGCTCTATTATTGTAAAAGGTAAGGATGATCCTTTAGTGTGAAAATTTAGTGAGACTTGTTCTCAGGAACCTGCATGTATATAAAAGTCAAGCACACTGGTTCATACTTACATCTTTTTGAAGGGCAACGGCCTTCACCACCTCCTTGTTGTCTTTGGTAAGGTCAGTGGAGCCATTCTGTGACTCCTTTCTCTTCCTTATTCCACTTTCATCCATAGCAACACACTGGTCTATGAGGTAACATAAGTGTTGACACACATTACAGACCACTTGCATTAACTTTTACAGGAAACACATCTTTGTTGTCCCTATAAAAGGTTATCATGACATGATAACGTTTAGAGGGAAAACTATGCTCTTCCATGGGCAATAAATGTTCCCTTTCATCAAGATACACAGTGACTCTCAGAAACAAGAGCTCACTAAAAATCCACTCAAAGCCAAATCAAAACTAAATTTGTTCACAAATTGATTCCCATAATCTTACAGATTTAATTACATTACCAGGAACAGATATGGCTCAATTGCACAAATTTTGATTTTAAAGAGTTTCACTACAGTATTAACCTCATGCAGTGATATCTTAGACTAAGCATCAATAGAGCAGCTCAATAACAGCCTTAAAGAGATCACTGAAATATCTTTAGAAGGGTTTTGGGTTGATTTTAAGTTTATTATAAGGTGATTCAGCATGTAAGCATTGTTTGTGTGGAGCTTTTAAACAAATATAATAGCAATTTTTAACAAATGTCCCTTAGAGCTGTATTAACTGTAATCCTTAACATTCATTAACTATTTGAGAGTCAAAGGGTTAATTTTAGTGATTTTTTTGTGATTTGTAAAATACAATTTAAAAGTAGAACATTTGGATTTGGCGCTCTTTAGTGCAGTAATGATCAGCTCATATGCTTCATATGCTTTTTAACTGGGAAAAACTGTGAACATATTAGTATTCTAAACATAGACCCCAACTTAAAGTCAAACTAGGAGAACTGGTACAGACTGGCAGTAAGTCAAACATTATAAAAAAGAGTGGGAAGAGCTCAAATGTCTCTTACTCTGACACTCTGTGATAATATTTAACTACAAATTATAATATTAATACTTAACATATATCAAATAACAAACGACTTGTTTAAGATAGAATTGCTTGAATGTAATTACATTTAACAGTAGCTCTGCATCACCACTATCACATACTAGAGGTGGGAATCACCATGCATCCCACGATACGATATCACAATATTTACAATATTTAACGCACGATACGATATTATTGCAATTTTTTAAAATATTTTGCGATATTCAGATTCTATACATAAAAGTAAACTTTATCAATATTCATTTTATCTAATATCAAAGTGTCACACTCAGTCTTTCTCTCATTTCAGTCAGTTTTATTGTTGACAAACTTGAACGGTTTGTATTACAGTCTAGTCCAACTTAACTGAATGCAACCATCTGGTACAATTATAGCTATTCTGAACTATGCAATTTATGAAAACTATGCAGCACATTCAGCAACTGAAGAATTTGAAAGTACATTAAAACAAAATATAATTTTACATTAAATAAAAAAGTTTTAAACTTAATTAAAATAAAACATGTCTTAAATTAAAATAAGTAAACTGTCATGTTTATTGCTGCCAAAAAAAAAAGTGAAACACATTTGGACAGTGAAGGAATGTCAGGATTCTTGCTCAGAAAAAGGATCAACATGCACTGAAGTCAGAGCATGTTCCAGTCCACAAAAACCTTTTTGTAACAAAATATCGATTTCTGCTGTCCCTGTATCGATACATTATTAGCAAACAAAATATCACGACACTACACAGTATCGATTTTTTCCCCCACCCCTATCACATACTATGTAATACATGATTATAAAGAAATGCACATTTAAAAAACATGTTTTAACTTACTTAACTTACTTGAAGAAAATAAAAAACTCAATGTTGGACCTTGAATGCAGCTTTTTCAAACCCAGGTGCAGTGTTGTGAACACACAAATTATGTTAAGCTAAGTTCAGCGAAGTAGAGCAGAAATGTCTGATGAAAATTGGAAAAGAAAAAAAAACTGCATTAAACTGAGCAACTCCTCTGGTGGGAGGTTCCCAAATGTGATTGGACAGCTCTACATGAGAAGGGGGATGAGTTAAGGCGAAGTTCTAGCTTCATGAAATCTATTGAGCAGAAGCTTTAAAAAGGGACTGCTTTGAATTACACAGCAGATTTTCTTAACTCATCATATTGTGCAATAGCAAAATTTTAAACATATGCAGCTCCCCAACTTTGTAAAACAGTAACTGAGAGTAAGAATAGAGTGAGAGTCTGACGGCGATACTATAACCATAAAAAAGAAAATCACATGATAAGCTTTCTTTACAGAATGTAGTGGCAGGCCGCCGGGCAGGCAAACAGTTGATGCCACACACTGTGGAACCACCCTTTCGCCTACTTGACGGCGTACAAAGATCCTGAGCGATGAAGCGAAGATTTCCAGTAGTCCAAACGTTTTCAGTGGTATAGGCCTTCAAGTGTCTGTTGGTTGTTAAAGTGTCTTTACAAGGAGAAGGGTTTGTCATGAAGACCTTAGAGTCTCTTCAACTTGCTGCTATAACTTTGCAGCACTCTTCACACACTGAAATTAAAATGGAACTCTAATGGAACCAGCAATTCAAACATAGTCTGCAAGAGCTCACTGTATCTCTCTGACCTGCCTTAGAAACTTTTTAAATGAACTGAAATTGCCAGCCATAAGACGCTACCAGTTACCTGAAATAGAAATGTCAAAATTTGTGACAAACACATCCAATTAAAAGTACTTCTATTAAATGAAAGGCGAGTATATCTTAGAATCACTGTTTGCTATCCATCAACTGTAATTATGAAGAAGACCATATCAGAGCATATTTAAGCAGTTAAAGTAGCAAACAGATGAAAAAGACCATAACGGTTATTTGCTGTAATCACAAACGTTTTATTTTTTTGTGTATTTCATGACCAATAAGATTAATAATTTCCTTAACCATCATGTAAACACAATACAGCCTCATTACAGTATAACTCAGGGGGGGAAAGCATTGTTAAAAATCAATACACAAACATCTACAAATCTTTGATGTTTGGGAACAACAAGAAAAGTTACACATCTGCAAGTCTTCATGTGCTTCTGTCTTTACAACACAATTAAAATGTTTACAATTCCCTTTGCTCAAGTGCTGATTCAAAATCCCAATAGGTTTACATGAAGTGATCTTTGACCAAATAAAAAACATTTTGCAGTGTGGCTAAATAAAACAGTTACTCAATACAGTGATTGCTAAACTCAGCATTGAGCAATCACATCACATCACAATATATATATATATATATATATATATATATATATATATATATGTGTGTGTGATATATGTGTGTGTGTGTGTGTGTGTGTATTAGGGGTGCAACGATACACAAAATTCACGGTTCGATATTTTTTCGATACAAAAAAATGTTCATGCTTTTTTAATTTGTCATTTATTAAAATTATGAATATATATTTTAACTCAAAGGTACAGTTTTTAAATTTAATGTTGCTGAAACAAAGTAATAAAAAAAATTAATCTATCTGATCGAGAAATCACTCATCTTTGGAAAAGAGAATTTATTACAGAGAAATGGCTCTTTCCAAAATAAAAACTGTACTATACGCTTCTTCTGGGGTATACTCTCAGCAGCATATTAAACATATCAGGTCCCCATAAGGAGAATCATGTGCTAACGGCTGTCTAAATCAGCGGTCCCCAACCTTTTTTGCGCCACGGACTGGTTTATGCCCGACAATATTTTCATGGACCGGCCTTTAAGGTGTCGCGGATAAATACAACAAAATAAAACTAGTACCGGTACCGAAAAAAGAAGATTTATTCATAACACACATGAAAAGACCCAGGAAAACCGAGTTAACGATAAAAACGATAACAAAAAAAAACGCTGAAAACCAATAAAAACCCTGAAAACCATACATTTCACACATGAGCCTCAACTCTCGCGGCCCGGTACCAAACGATTCACGGACCGGTACTGGTCCGAGGCCCGGACTTTTGTCCATGACGCGCTTACCTTCAGGGTCATACCTCACATGAAAACCAAAACAGTTTCAAACACCAGATCTGAATGAGGGTGGGGGAGGTTCAATTTCAGGTAGCGTTGAGGCAGTAGCCATGTTGCAACGCGCTTAGCTTCTGTCTCACTAGCTTGCGCTGCGCTCAGTGGATCTGTGCTAGACAGTACAGCCTAGGCAGAGAAGTCGAGCGCAGATCCACTGAGCGCTCAACACAGACAGCATCGTCAGAAGAAAAGTTGATAAAATAAATAAAACATTTTGTATTGCTCGATACATATGCGTACCGAACCGAAAGCACTGTATCAAACAGTTCAATAACGATACATGGATTGTTGCACCCCGAATATGTATGTGTATTGTGTGTGTGTACGTGTGTGTGTGTGTATAGTTCACAAGTATATAATTTTTAAAAGTAAAAACAGATGAAAGCGTACCCTTTCATCTGTTTTTAGTTTATATGTCATATACTTCTGGAATATCCTGCAGATACTCCCACTGTATCCTGCAGTCATTCTATATAAACACAATTTCTGAGCCCTGAACCAACAAATTTAAATTATTTCATTTCATCCTACTTTTGCAGAGAAGTGAGCTCTAAAATGTGTCTCTAAGCCTTTAGGCACACTTCCTGTTTCCAAAACTAGACAGAGCATTTTTCATTACCCCGTAGACACCGAAACGCGTTATGCCTTCTCATTCAGTTTTCTCAGGAGGAGCTACATCCATTAGCAGCTGGAGATGCATAGTGATGGGCCCTATCAGGAAACAGAAGTTAGAGGTCAAATCAACACAAGCACTTAAGTAATCATCATTTCATATCAATATTTGATCATATAATTCTACATACTTCTCAACATATATATTTTAAATTTTTACAGTCAAAAATATAAACTTACTCATGATTTTGCGCCCCCAGTTCACTTTTCGGTAGACAAATGGGTAGTAAAGGATAAGACCACTGAAGATGAAGATGGTACAGTAAAGGTATTCCAGCTCTGGCTGATCAATGATGGGTGCCAAGACCAGGTAGCAGGACACCAGGACCATGATGCCTGCTAAGACCACCGGTATCTTCAAGGGAACAGAGAAGTACATAGGAAGTATTTGATTTATGTATTTGATTGTCTAATATTTGATGTAACACTTAAAAATAATAACTTTTACTACTACATTTTGAGACAAAAGCTAAATATGGCTGACTAACAAATAAAACAGAAATTACTGTTGACTGCATAGACGAGTCAAAACAGATAGAAATGTTTTCTAAAAAACTGATAAAATTTTCTAAAATCAAGTATATATTTGACCTTCTATTACTGATCATAACTATTCTGTTAACTAGGTATTGTTAAAATAAATAAAATAAATCCTCATCTCAAGGCTTGATTGTGGTCATTTTTTGTATGATGTGGTTTGTCAATCCAAATGAACAAGGCATCAAAATGAATAAAATGATCTTTTGTGCCAAACAGCATAAAAGATAAACTAGGCTCACCTTAACTGGTCTGTCCAGGTCCTTTCTAGTGAAGCGCATGACTATGAGAGCCAGTGCTGCCAGCCCATAGAAAAACCACTGAGCAAAGCTGAAGTAGTTAATGAGGGTGTTGATATCTGCTGGAATAATGTAGAAAATAGCCAAAACACCCTAAAACAGAGAAAAATTAAACAGTGAAATGCCATGTAGTGAAACAACACAGTGTATTGTTTATCTGAGAATCCATGTAAAATTTATAGGACACTGGTTTTTGGGCTCATTTAAAACTTTTACAATCTGTAATCAACACACCGTGAAAGGACATATAACGTTTTAAACAATAGATGGCTGATCATCTGAGGCCAAATAGAATGCATACAAAATGAGTCATTAATGCGTAAGACTCACATTGAATATAAGAGCAGGAGCAGGAGTGTAGCGTTTCACATTAATGTAGGATAAGATTTTCACCATGTGTCCTTCTCTGCCAGATGCATAGACCAATCTGTAGAGCAAAAAACATTAGGTTTACATTATTAATTTTTTTCTTTTTGCTATAAATTTGTTGTATTTTTTTATTTGCTTTTTCGTTCCATCCCCTTCAGGATTCTAACTTTCATTTTCAGATGTTGTTTCATTTTTACACATACATAAATATGCACTTCAAACCGCTCTAAAGGTACTGACAGAAATAATCTAGATTATGCCAAACTATCAGCATGACATGCAATATGTAATAGATGTCTCTTTTACCTGCCAGCAGTGAAGCAGCTTCCATTGGCAGAACCAAATGTTGAGAAGACAACAAAGAGAGGAACAATCCAAGATGCTGGGTAAAGGACTCTGTCTCCAAAAGTCTAAAAAAATACAAACTAATGTTTCAGAAAATACAAGGTGTGAAAACAAGGGGCTATTATGCTCATTTACAATTGTCATGTCATTTACAGTAATTCAAGATATGAAGCTTGATTTTGACACTTTAATATCAATATTATATATCACTATGTCTAATTTCCTATCTCCCACCAAAAAAGTAATACAATCTCTTCCTTTTATTACAGACAGTGTTGTAATAAAGCTCCTTGGTTGTTTGCATCCATCCTTTACATTACAGTTGTCTTGACCCTGCAGTCAGCTATTGTTGCAGAAAGCTTGTTTTGTACTCAGAGAAAACTTAGCTGTTTCCATTTTACAAGCGTGTCCATCTCACATTAATGGTGACTTAGGCTGGGCAAGCTGAGAAGTCAGCAGCTTTTTCAGGATCAACACAAAAATAAACCTTCTTTGATTTTGTCTTCACTTTTCTCGAAACCAAACTTTTTTTCTTAAATTCTGAAACACATCATCCTTTCTATCCAGTTACTGTAACTGTCAAATACTTGAAACATCATACCTAAAAACTAATATTACTAGCTAGATAAAAATGATTATCAGATTTGCAGTCACTAAGTAAACATTTGTTAAAGTATAGGTGAGTGAATCCCAGTAGCAAGATGCTTATTGACCAGTGTTATCCTTACCACAGCAACCGCTGGAGACAAAAGCAGTTCAGTTGTGGTCATAACAGTGAAGTAAGCAACATTGACCAAAACATAGCACACAGTAACCAAAGGAATCCCAATAACAATCGCCAGTGGCAAGTCCCTGAAATTAATCAACAAAAGAAAAAGTATTTAAAAAAAAAATTCAATGCCTTGTGAGTTATTGCTTAACACTAGAGTCTCTTTAAGGCCTGTTTTTACCTGAATGGGTCTTTTAGCTCTTCTGTGATGAAATTTAGTTGGTTCCTGTAAAAGTAATGAAATAGAAAATATATGATACATATTTCTCAGTAGAGCACTGGACTCAAATGTATATGCACATACTCAGTAACCCAATTAAGTCCAGTTTTTCTGGCCTAATAAACAGAAAAAGAGTTAGCCTCTTCAGCATCTTCGGTAGCAGTAACTTATTCTTTTATGTCTTTCATGTTTTATTTGCCCTTTAAATACAACCTCAGATGAATGACACTAAATCATGTTTTCCATGGAAATTAAAAGGTTTAATACCAACTGGTGCTGCTAATAAACTACACTGCAGTGATCACTGGCAGTTTTGGCAGTTTTCTAGTCTGGATCATTCAGGTGTGTGTTAACACAGAGGCAAGGGGGAACAGTGTTGGAGAGCAACGGAATACATGTGCCGCCGTTACGTATTTAAAATACAAAATATGAGTAACTGTATTCCGTTACAGTTACCGTTTAAAAAGGTGGTATTCAGAATACAGTTACTTTGCTAAAATAAAGGGACTACACGACGGTCTTTCCTGTTTCATATGTTAGGCCAGACCTTCCCAAAGTGTGGGGACCGCCCCCTAGGGGGGGGCGCAGAGCCATTGCAGGGGGGGCGCGGAATGAAAGAGGGGGGGGGACAAAACGCTTGGACACTGCTAACACGGGCGCCCACAGAAACCAGGGGAGGCTGAGACCAGGGGATACAATTCTACTGTTAATGAACATGTGGTGTCCCCTCACGGAGTTAACTTGACACAATTCTCCTGTGTTTCTGTGAGCACATTATTAGACAAGGTTTTGAGTTCCAAGGATAATGTTACCACCAGCACACAGCCTAAAATGTCACCTGTCTCAGCTAAGGGTGCTAGCACAGCATTATCTGTACCCATTTCTCCATACACTCTACATAACACCCTTGAGTTACAGTCCACCTCAAGCATGGTCCCAAGTCAATGTACCATTACCACTATCATGCTGGTCAGTTCTCATCAACCAGATTCATACCTGAATATTTCATGTTTGCCCAGGAGCTTATCCATGAAGGTTTAAGTCATGTTTTTGTGGGTAATATTGTAATCCTTGTTTTCCCTGTGGCTGACCCAGCTTATCTGGGCCATAAAGATAAGTCATTGATTGAGACTGAAAGGAGGAATGTAGAAACAGGGCTTTCTGTTTTAGAGCCTATTATGACAGCCAACATGAGTCTTGAAGTGAATGAGCTGGTCCCTGCCTCAGGACATCTAACACCTGTTTGCTTCTGGACTGATAACTGTAAGATGTCATGTGAATGCAGCCAGCATCTCTCTTCGTCAGCTGGGGGGCCCGAGGAGTCCGTCCAGCCTCAGCTTCTGCTTCGCCTGGTCCATAAAAATGAAAAATCACCATCGGCCCACTGGGCAAATGCCCCAATGGCCAGTCCAGCTATGCGGTCAGCTAGTGGGTAACAGGCATCTCCGAAAACATTAGAGCACTTATGCAAATATGTGATGTCTTGATAAATCAAGCAGATATTTCAAGTTTACACAGCACTATTCTTGCCTGAAAATATCGTAAAAGTTTATTTTGTGACCCAGAAAGAGTAATATTTCAAACTCCGCCACTCTGTGTTCCTCTGCCACTGCCTTGTTTGAGTTTTGGACGTAATGGATTCTGGGATATTGCATTTCGTCATTTTGAGCTGATTGGAGACCAAAACAGACTTGCATCCAAGACTGTGATTGGCTGGTTTTGTGGCACAAATATAATGGTGTACAGAAAGAGTTGAGCGCGCACGGGCAGAAAAGTTGAAAGAGCAAGCAACACATTGAGGGCAAGCGCAAATGCAAAAACTGAGCAAGAGGGGCTGCTATTGTGTGTGCATATGGATAATAGCAAACACTGAAATACATTTTTTTGCACGCAGCAATGAATTTTGTTCACTCAAATTTAGCTTTTCTTCACTCAAAATAAATTTCTCCTCAAAATGCGACACTTGCACCTGCAAAGTTTTTTTTACGTGCGCTCAGAATACTGGCACAAAAATAACGCCATAGTTATGTGTCTGTGAGCGCCAGGGGGGGAGAAAAAGTAGAGTGGAAAAGTACGAGCTGTCACCGAGCAGAAGTGGGAGATGGAAGCATGTAAATATAATAATAACCACTGCAGCCAAAAAGAGTGCCTGACAAGCCCAGTTGTAAGTAAGCTATTAAGACTCGACTGTACACTGTGTTCGTGTTTTCCTCCAAACCAATAAGTTCCTTAGGAGCAGCCTTTCAACACCTCTCTCTGTCTCTCGCTAGCAAAGTTGACAACAAAGTAAAGCTAGTTTTCAGCTACGAGCCCGTATTAGCCAGAGGTCCCTTTACTATGGTTTGGAGCCGCGGACCTGTTTTATATACGCGCGGAATAGTTTTATATACGAGATGACTGTAAAAAGTGCAGCTATACCTAATGTCCACCTACTGTTACTCATTTTATATTAAGATTTAAAAATCTAGTTGCTATTGGCATGGCGAGTAACCTTCAGTAATAAATCACACAGCAATAGTACATTCATGTAGTTGTAAAAAAGCATGGTAATATATTAAGTAATCCAAAGTATTCAGAATATGTTACTCTCATTGAGTAACGTAACGGAATACGTTACAAAGTACATTTTGGGGCATGTATTCAGTAATCTGTAGTGGAATACATTTTAAAAGTAATCTTCCCAACACTGAGGAGGTAAGATAGTAAAGATAGAAGTTAGTAAAGATACTGGAGAAACAACTTTACTATTTGTCAATTTCAGAAGAGTTATAAGCCATGTATACATTTTAAAGCAAGCAAGCAATTTGAAATTCATGAATCTATAGTAGGAAACATTCAAGACAAGTGCCAATATTCCCAGGATTACAGAAGTTGCCAAAAACCGAAGAGTTAAATTTCAGTCTCTACAGGCCTTAGTTAGCATGTTCAATGTTAAAGTTGATGACAGTACAAATAGAAAAATACTGAACAAGTATGGCTTTGCTTGGAAGGGTTGCCAGAAAAATATCTCAGTTCTCTAATAAAATATGGTAGCAAGATTTGCAAATACATCTGAAAAAAACCCAAGATTCCTGGAAGTATATTCTTTTCAAAGATGAGACCAAAGTGGAGAATATTTGGCAAAAACAAAAGAAATTATATCAGCACAAACACCTCATACCAACTGCCAAGCAAGGTGGTAGAGCGGTAATGATTTGTGCTCGTTTTACAGAACCTGGGCACCTTGCAGTCATTGAGTTGACCATTAACTCCTCTATATACCAAAGCATTCTAGAATCAAATATGAGACCATTTATCCAACAGTTAAAATTGGCCAAATTGGATCATGCAAGAGAGCAGTGACCCTAACCACACCAGCAAAACTACAACAGAATGAGTGAAAAATACAAATAAAAAATATAGGTATATCAGTCACTCAGTCAAAATTCAGCCCTTTCTAGCTGAAAAGCTGTGGTAGGAGTCGTGCATAAACAAATGCCCAAAACCTCACTGAACTGAACAGTATTGCAAAAGCAGTGGGCCAGAAATCCTCTATAATGATGAAGGAAACTGAGAGTCATAGAAGAAATGACTAAGTTAATTTATTGCTGCCAAAAGGGGTTGAATCATGGAGTGTATTCCAATTTTCATACACTGTTCCTGCATTTTGATATAACTATTTCATTAACTAATTAATTACATATAATATGTGTGTGTTGGGGGGGGGGGGGGGGTATATCTGCTTACTAAAAATATTTTAGTGTAATTTGTTGAATGCTGCCTGATCTGGATACATCAGTAAGGTTATTTGAGATAAAATGCAAGCAGTTTGAAGTATGTCATTTTTAAAAACAAAGATGTAAAACAGTTTTGTTCTTTTCTTTTCTGAATGCTGAGGATGGTGCCCCTTATTTGAATTCAGAAGAGCAGTACTCATCATATTATCACATATAGCCTGAGAAAGTATGAAACCAAGTAAATAATTACCATCCATCATAAGCCCAAAGCCCATTATAAAATGCAAGTCCAATTGCTCCAAAAGATGTTGCAGTGCCATCAAAAGCATTTGAAAAATTCTCTGTTTTTCCTAGACACAAATACATAATATACAATAATGTTAGTGGTTATACATTGGTTAACATTTATTAACACAAACATTTAAAGACAGAGTTGTATGTATAGATCTATAAGAAGACTGACCTTGTGCCAACAGAACGATTCCTGCTCCAACTATGACAAGAATGATTATAAGTTTGGCTGCAGTAAAGAAGTTCTGCACATAACTTGCCAGTTTGACACTCAAACAGTTGATGGATGTGATGATCACTGCAAAAAAACAGAAAATGTAATCATATATTTTCCCACCTATACATTTATAATTAAACACATTTTTCGAAGAAGACTTGGTATTAGGGGGTTAGTTTATCTGATAATTCTAAATTGACCAAAGGTGTGAATGTGAGTGCAAATGCACGTGGAGCAAGCAGCAGCAACTGTAGAGACTTCAGGACCAGACTGAGTATTGACATAGGTGTTGGAGAGGTTGTTGAGGGTCACTTTGTTGCTGCCCAATCATCTACTGGCGGTGACGATATACTGGATGGGAGAGGGTGATGACCCTCGGGTCTTCCAAGCCACGCTGGAGGCATAACAGTGGCCTCCTGCAGAGTGAGCATCGTGACTACTGCCTCCGCTCTCTGGAAAGGATCAAATGAGCCTGCCGCTGGCCTTACGATAGAGCTTCAATGACATCTGCTGGGCCATCATGGATAACTTGGGCCTCTCCCCGGAAGACCATCATGAACGGTTTCGGGACAGTCAGATGAAGGTAGTGGAACAACTGTTCATGTGGTCCTGGAAACTGAATGACACAGCAGTGAGGTGGCTGTAGCCCAGGCCGTCAGAGGGAAACCACCATGAACTGGTGGTTCTGCAGCAGTTCATTGAAGGGCTGCCCAGGGAAATGGCACGATGGGTCTGCTCCCATCGGTCAGCAAGCTTGGAAGCTGTGGTCACACTTGCGGAGGACCACCTGGCTGCGCAGACCAAGGGAGCAGAGAGCCACAGCCAGCCAGTTACCAGACCACAGCTCATGCAAGCACTCAGACAGAGGCTCCCCGACCCCTCCCCAGTGGAGCGGTCGCTGATGCTTCATGCAACAAACCAATTTTTACCTGGTCTGCTTGCCCAGGCCCTGGAGTGCTGGAAGGAGTGCGCCCGGGATCTGAAACGGGAGTGTCTGTTGAGGTGTTTCGCATACCCGGGGCTCCAAACCCCTCCCCTGGTCAAAGAGGGACATACAGCATTCCAGTAAGGTGTCAAGGGGGTATACGCTAGGTTTTGGTGGACATGGATAGTACACAGACCCTGGTCCACTAAACCCTGGTGGCGAATCCACTCTGCCTTCAATAATGCCCCATGGCGAATGGGCTACTAGTGAAGGCGGAGTGGATGAGGTGAACTGTGGTCATGGGGATCTTCGCAAGTTTCCCATTGTACCGCTGCATATAAAATTTAAAGGAAAAATGCATACAGTTAAGGCTGCAGATAACTCACGCCTATCGCATCCCCTATTTCTGGGAACAATTTGCCAGGGATGCAATACGAATGGCTATCCGGTGGATGGTCTACTCTGGGTATTACTTCCTGGAATGCTTATCTGTTTCAGGTCATCTCCTGAGTCAGGATCACCAAAGATTACTGACTGATCAGGGCACATCATTCATGTCTCACACACTTAAGGAGTTGTAGGAATTGTTGGGCATTAAATCTGTTCAGACCTGCGTCTACCACCCTCAAACTGACGGGTTGGTGGAGTAACTGAATAAGACTTTAAGTTCATTCACGAGGATGAATGCAGTTGTGGTCATTGGTTAGACCCTTTGTTATTTGCAGTGAGGAAGGCTCCCCAGGGCTCCACAGGACTTTCAGCCTTTGAGCTACTCCTCGGCAGAAAGCCACGGGGGATGTTGCACCTGATTAAAGAAAACTGATAGAAAGGTCCAAGCCAAAAATGAGATTCAATGCATCCTGGACCTGAGAGCAAAGCTGCACACTTTGAGGAGGTTATCAGGGGAAAATATACTCCAGATCCGGGAACGTCAACACCGCTGACTCAGGCAATTTTCACCAGGAGACAAAGTGCTTTTATTACTTCCTTCTTTAAGCTTAATGTTACTCACCAAGTGACAAGGACACGATGATTACGGGACATTAACTGTGAGGTGGTGCGGTCGGGGAAGAGCCACACAAATATGTCATCTCAACATTGTGCAAGCATGAAGAGAGGTGGAAACCGACTTTCTGGTGAGCCTGGTTAAGAAAAGGCTCAGATGTTGTTTGCAGATGTGTTTGCCCCCTGTCCGGCTGTATGAACCTCTCATAGAGCACCATTTTGAAACTCAGCCTGGTGTGACGGTGCGTTCACAGCCATACAGGTTACCTGAACATAAAACACACCCGAACATAAAAATGGGGATAATAGAAGAGTCACACACTACGTGGTGTAGCCCCATAGTTCTTGTGGTGAAAAAAGATGGGTCTGTATTGTACTGCAAAGTGAATGAAGTGTCATGATGTGATGCCTACCCCATGCCCCAGGACAACGAGGCTCTGGACCAGTCAGGCACAGCTGAATTTTTCATGCCACTGGATTTAACCAAGGGCTACTGGCAAATTCCCTTGTCTGCAGAGTCCAAGAAAAAAATGTCCTTCTCCACTCCGTAAGGATTGTACCAATTTGTAACACTTCCGTTTGACTTGTTCAGTGCCACAGCCACCTTCCAGTGCCTCATAGACCAGGTGTAGCGTCCACACGCTTCATATCCTGCTGCCTACCTGGAAGATGTTATCATCCATAGTCATGCTTGTGCATGTGCAATGGGTGGCTGGGATCCTGGAGTCCCTGAGGCAGCTGGGCTCACATCCAACCTGAAGAAGTGTGCAGTTGAACAGAGGGAGGTCCAGTATTTGGGGTACCACTTTGGGGGCGGACAGGTGCACCCAAAGATGGAGAAAACAGCATCCATCACAGCCTGCCCGTGTCCCAAGACCAAGAAGGAGGTGAGGCGGTTCTTGGGGCTGGTCGTGTACTACCACAGGTTCATGCCCGGAAGGGTGAACCAGATCTGGTCCAGTGGATGGAGTGGTGTCAGGCGGCATTTGTGTAGGTGAAGAAGCTCTTCTGTGGGGAGGTCCCCACACCTAACTTTTTTCCTCCCTTTTTGTCCTGCAAACAGACACCTCGAATGGAGGGCTGGCCGTTTTGTCCCTGCAGGTAAGGGGGGTAAAGTGACCGATCTTGTACATCAGCCAGAAGCTGACAGAGTGAGAAGGAGCTGGTGACAGGAGAGTGGAGTCAGCTGGAAAGTGTTTACCCCGAAACACTGTGGAAGCGTAACAAACAAAAGAAACTGTGGGATTATAATATTATTTTATGCCATGTTATACCCCTAATTAAAGATTGTGAATTATTATGTAGTTTTAGTTTGCATTATTCTCCTGAATTAGAAGAAGGTGATAACTATTGCATTTGTTAAACTGATTTGCATTACATTAGACTGCTGATTTATTGTGAATGAATGATATTGTTTTATGATGCATTATACTGCTGAGTTATAAGAAATACTGTTCGCAGAAAGTCATCGCCTTATTTGTCTGATTAGAAGAGAACAGAACATACTGGAGTTTTCTGCCCCATCTCAGCAGGAGCAGATAAACAGGGAGCCAAGGTCGTAGCTTAGGCGCTGTGTGAGAGAAAGAATGTGAATGTTTAGGCTTTTATGATTAGGTGGGGGCCACTAGAGGCTATAAGAGTTTGATCAATGCTCCACCATTTTGAGATCTGATGCTGTCTGCGTACGGTGTCCATCTCCCACGCGTGTGATCATTAAAATCATCGTTTGACTCAACCCGGCCGGACCAGTGTTGTTATTTTGGTTTTTCCTCTTGTATCCATCCCCAATATTTGAATCCGTAACAAAACCCATAGCAAGAATACTGTGTGGTCTGAGTTGTGTGTAGGCATCACAGTTGGCTTTAATTATTTTAATTTCAATAAAAGTATTTTTTTTTACATCTGCAAATTGGAGAGTGACATCGTTCTGGACACCTTACAAAGTAAGGCACACATTAGCTTGAAATGGCTAATGTGGCCTGAAAACCGATTGTCTTCACAATCACTTTGTGGTTTCCATTATAAAGTATAGTCATGTATGAGCTTCTAAAGTGACTCTGTACTTGTGTATAGTTTATTGCTGTTAAGCATGAACTTACATATAGCCGCTGCTGCTAGACACTTGGTGACAATTAGAGGTGGAGAGCAGCCAGGGTAGAAAGGAGTAGAGGCATATTCTGCAAAGCTCAGTGTGATGATAGCAAAGGATGAAGGCTTTAACACCATAATAGTTGTCCAGGAGTAAAGGTAGGCAACAATAGAGCCAAAAGCCTCCATGAAATAGGGGTACTCGCCGCCTGATTTGGTGATCATGGTTCCAAGTTCAGCATAACACAGTGCTCCTATACAGCCACACACAAAAACACAAAAACACAGAAAGGAAAGTTGTAAAACAACACAGAAGAAGGGACTTTCAAAACTTTGTATGAGTTCATGTATTCAAAGCAGTGGTAAGAAACCTTGCATGTCTGTGACACTCATATATGCTTGGCACACTCAATCGCTGTCATTATATCTCCCTTGCTTCTTATGCTCTCATTTTCAATGCTCTTCACCTCTTATTTTAGTTTTAATAAGATCAAAAGAAATGGTTTCAAATTTGTTTTTTTTCTAAATTTTTGCATTACATTGCAGGTGCTTGTGCTTCCAGAAATATATGTAATATATGATATATAGATAGATATAGATATATATCTATATAGATATAGATATAGAGATATAGAGATATAGATATGTAGACACACACACACACTCTCTCACACACACACACACACACACACACACACACACACACACACACACACACACACACTTCACCAGTGTGCCACCCAATTTCTGGGCTTTCAAGTTAGGTTGACCAGAAAGTATATCTTCAGATCCATATAATTAGATTCAGGAAATCCAGATTAGATGGAACCCATTTTATATAAAACTCTGTCAAACTACAATAATCAAAATCTAAATACAACATAACTGAAATACAAACTAAAGCCATACTAAATAGCGTGTGCTAGTATAAACAGTACAAAACAAAAATTTAACTGACTTAGATCAGACATCTTTTGTTATTTTTTCCCCATTTAATTGTTTTCTCACATCAAACAGTTCACAGTGTCTGAGTGATAAAACAACGATGTTCTTTACGCTTTTCGGGAACATCTCCTTTGTATCTGTGAGCTTAATTAATCTGAAGACTAATGTGCACTAAAAATCCTCACAATAACGATTTTGACTTCAACAGCCAGTAAAAACATCTTCCACAATGAAAAATTATATTCCTGGCAGAAAACAAAAGGTGATACTGTGTGAGCTTGTTCCTATTCTGACCATCATTATTTGTCTACATGACTTGAAAAGAATATTAGATTCCTGATATAGCAACAGAACTGGTTGCCGAATACAATGAAATATGAGTTAAAATGTTGGTCTCACCAAGAGTAGATAACACGCCGCAAGCAGTCCAGATTAGGAGGCAAGGTCCCACAGCTCCCGAGTACAGCAAAACAGACTTTGGGGAAATGAAAATGCCTGAGCCAATCATAGTCCCCACAATGAGACAAATGCCACTCAGCAGACCAACCTAAGCAAGCACATGGAAAATAAAAAATATTAATGTGTTTTTTCAGTTATTTAATGTCAGTAACTGTTTTCAGGAAACTATCATTCCCATGTGTTCTATAACATCATAATTATATTATAAAATAATAATTTTTTTAGCAACACTGTTTAATGCGTGGCTGTGCTTCAGCTCTTGGGATCTGAAATAATAGTGGAAATAGTTGATGCACCATTTCCGTGTCATATTTTGATTTTAAGTTGGTTGACAGCAGCAGTTAAACTCCAGAACTGGTTGAATCAGACATCATTACGTTGCCACGCTGAGTGAGGCAGAGTAAGCTGCTAAAGACTAAATTAAAGATGAAGAAGTCCCTTATCATTAAAGGCAAAATCCTCACATCTGCTGTGACAAAACAAATTTCCCACGTGTGGGACTAATAAAGGTTATCTTATCTTATCTTATCTCACAACATGTGAAAACAAACATCAATGCCACTTTTATAGGTAATTTCATTTTTTAGTCACCATAAGTATATCAGGCAAGAGATAAGGGTAAGAATGCACTAAATGGTAAATGGCCTGTATTTATATAGTGCTTTACTAGTCCCTAAGGACCCCAAAGCGCTTTTCACATCCAGTCATCCACCCATTCACACACACATTCACACACTAAACTCGTACTTTGTCTAAATCACTGCAAAAGTGTTCCAGATCTTTCTGTGGATCTCATACAGCCTTACCCAGTCATGAAAAAAAAAAACCCAGAGAGGCTTGTCATCTCTATACCTGTTTAGAAATTTCCCAAGTATCCTTGAGAGGAGTAAAGAGCTGGTTTAATGTTCCTCAACCAGAGTGAAACCACATTTTTCATTCTGAATCTTGGGTCCTGGTTGGTGTGTTGCCGGGGTTGTGGGCGGGTGGGTGCATGGGGGCCCAGCCCTGGCGCAGGGTGCCGCCGGTGCGTCGAGCCACCTGGGGGGCTCTTCAACTGGTGGGGGAGATTGTCACATCTTGCAGGAGCTTTCCGCTCTTCAGGAACTCTCTCTGCAGGAGGGGGAGATACAGGAGAGGTGGAGGAAGATCTCAGCCTGGGCGTCTATTGTCTTATGAGTGGATGGTGGTGTGGGTGCAGTTTTCTCTGTGGTGGGGTTGGGTGGACTGTCCTGGGCTCTGTGGGGCCGGGGGGCGCTGCTGCACTGGGCCCCGGTCTGGATGGGCCTGGGCCCCCTTTCCCTGGCGGGTCGCGGAGTATGGGGGTGCCTACTGGGGTCAGCGGGGGAGCTGGCCCCAGGGAGGGGTTACCTGCCCCTCCCTTCCTTCCCTCCCCATCTCCAGCTGCCTCCCTCTTCCCGCTCCACCACAACCACCCACACATGCAGGGCCTTGGAGTAGGGGTATGTCACCAGGGTGCAGAGGAGGCTACCCCCCCCCCCCCCCCCCCCGTCCCCTTCTGGCTGCCTCTGCCTCAATTTTATCCCACAACTTAGACATTCACATTACTCACACTCTCATTACACATACATATAGGATCTTGGGGGTGGGCACGATACACGGAATCCAAATTACCATCAGGGTGTACACCTCACCCCTGGCGTCGTTGCCCACCTCTCAATTTTAAATACACGTAGACATTGAGGGCTAGCAGGAGGGACCATGCGCTTACCTGCTGCTCTCTGGCAGGTAGCTCCATGCCCTCCTGGGTTTTAAATGCACCTTAGAACACACATGCATCAACACTACAATGAGCGGGTGGAGGGAGGTTTGGAGTCTTCTCTCACCCCCATTCTCTGCGGCCTGCTGGAGCGGGGGGGCTAGTAGGAGGAGTTGGCCGTCCGACTGCGGTCTGGAGTGTGGGGCCTCCCTGCTGCTGCGGAGTCGGGGCGGTCTGCCTCCCCCCACCGCAGGGAAAAGGGTAACACCACCTGGGTCTGGGTGCAGTTCCCCCTCCAGGGGCAAGGGTACCTAGACCCGGTTCGTAGAGTACGCTTGGGGAGTGTGATTGTGTGTACAGCGTCTCTTTATGTCTGTCTCCACGTTGGTTGAGTGTGGAGTGAGTGCATATGAGAGCATGAGGGTGGGAATGGATGTTTGTATCTGTGTGTGCCTGTATGTCTGTGTCTATATGTCAGGTTGGGTGTCAGACGCCACCTCTCTGGGGACATCTCAGGCCCTCCAAGGTTTGGACGCCTATCTCCCCCCACCACCACTTCCCCTGCCAGTGGCGGACTCCCTCAGGTGTCGGTGCATTGGTGGTTCTTTGTGTCTGGGGGTGGGCGTCCGGGTACACACCGGCTCACTCCTTGGCGGCCGCTTATCGGGGCCTGGAGCCTGGGGCTCGCTCGGGCCACTTCGGAGGTGGGGTGCCCTCGGCCTCTCGGCCTGGGGCTCGGTCACTCAGGCACAGCTGGCTGCCGGCGGAGCTCACGGGCACGTCACTGCAACCCCCCCTGGCTTCTGCTCCGCGGCTGCTGAGTGAGCCCTCATCTGGGACTCTCCTCAGCTCTTTCTGGGACAATGGCGCGGCTGCCCCTCTGTTGGTCTTCCTTGGTCTCTTGTGTTCTGAGGGCCTCTGGATGTCTGGAGTTTTGATCTCCTTCATACCTGCTTCATGCCCTGGAGGACGGGGCTGTGGCCCCCCCCCCCCCACACCCTCTAGCAGATCATTACATGAAGGACCCTTTTAAAAAAACAAGCGCGTCCATGCTCACAGGTGTACACACTAGAGATGGCACGATACCACTTTTTTATGTCCGATACCGATACCGATATCATAAATTTGGATATCTGCCGATACCGATATGAATCCGATATAATGTTTTTTAATCAACAAAACTGTTTTTTTTTTAAATATCTTGCTGCATTTTGTATAAGTTCATACTCAAGTTTAAAACAACAACTACACTAAAGCTATTCTGTTATACCTATATGCAAAAAAAAAATATTTCATAGTTCAGCAATACTGATCAATCTAATAAACTTAAACCTACACCATCCTCCCTATTCTGGTATTTTAAAGAGTACTTAGCGTAAATATTAAGCAACCTAACTAATAGGGTTCCAACTCCCAGCAACAACAAAAATAAATAAATAAAAAATAGGGAACCACCCCTCACGCTCCACCTCATGATGCTTAATCAACGTAATCAACCTTAATTTGATGCAGTGTGAAAAAAAAATGCACAGAAATCAATTATTTTTCAAGAAATATTAAATAGATTCAACATCTTTCTTCAACAAAATTGCAGACTGCACAGATGGTACCTTCCCAAAGGAAAAAGTACTATAGCTTACTAGGGTATATATATTAGACTTAATAGTCACTATATACAGTAATTGACTTTTATTCATTTTACATCAAATTAAAACTTTGGGTGTAAGATTCGGATAATTATTTATTAAAAGCTAGACATTTTAAATGAGAATAAGAAAGAAAAGTATGTCTTTGTGCCCCCTTTTCCCTGTTAATGCCCTATCGGCCCCCCTGGCTAAACTTTGCTAGATCCGCCCCTGCACAGTTACCAGCCGTCAGCTACATAGAAAAAGATCCTCGAGTAGAAAGTAATATTAAATACATTCTAACAACAGCTTATCAAGCTTAAACGTGCTGCTGTTGTTCAGCCGCTGGTTTCCTCTTTCTGGTGCAAAGTGGGCCAAAAACAAACAAGAGAGATGGACTCGCGACAGAAAAGCCGATCAGCTGATCGTTAAGCAGTTTCATGATTGAAGTAGCAGCGAGAAGAGGCAGTCGTTCCATATATCGTTTGTTAAGCTTAACGCAGGAATGCTTTACAAACATTCAGAGATGGACTTACACACTTGCTTTACTTCTCTCGGGGATAACTTTGTCGGAGATGAAATGCCGGGTTGCTAGCGAAGCTCCACATGCTATCCAGACCACCGACCACAGCCGCTCTATCACCTGATGCATACTGCTCCGACGTGCTAACGTTCTGAGGTGAGTTACGGCGTGTTGCAAGTTTTGTGAGGTGCTTTCGTGATATTTAATGGATCGGATTACATTTTTTATTTTTTTCCGATATCCGATCCAGTAATTTAGGTCAGTATCGGACCGATACCGATACATAATATCGGATCGGTCCTTCTCTATAGTACACACGGGTGATCACACCCACAAACTACACCCTTTTTGGCTCCTACCTCAAAGCACACTGTGTTCTGTTGATCTTATGTGCTGCACAATAATGTTTAATATTTTGTATTTACTGTCATATTCCCATATATCATTGTGATGTTGTTTATTCTATTACTCTTGTTCTCTTCTGCTTGTTTTCTTTTTTCTTTCTCAACAGGTGATCCAGGTGATCGATATATGCATTTTCTTTTTCTTTTTTTTTCCTGCTTATTCTGTTGGTTTTTGTCTTTTGCCCTTCTCCCCCGTCCCTCTTCTCAGCTGTTTCCCTTTCCCTCTTTCTTTCTCCCCTTCTTTCCCCCAGTCAAGTCTGTCCCGTATTCAGTAAGTGAAAATAAAATAAACAATAAAAGGTGAATCAAATGGACCATTATGGCAAGGCTGGGATGGTCAATTTGGTAAAGTAAATCCGTTGGGCATCTTTCTTTGCCTTTAGACAATAATTCTGATGGCAAAAGAGCCAAACGGGACAGGCAAAAAAATAAATAAATAAATAAATAAATAAAATAATAGTGGAAATAGTTGATGCACCATTTCCGTGTCATATTTTGATTTTAAGTTGGTTGACAGCAGCAGTTAACAAACTCCAGAACTGATTGAATCAGATATCATTACATTGCCACGTTGAGTGAGGCAGAGTAAGCTGCTAAAGACTAAATTAAAGATGAAGAAGTCCCTTATCATTAAAGGCAAAATTCTCACATCTCACAACATGTGAAAACAAACAGCAATGTCACTTTTATAGGTAATTTCATTTTTTAGTCACTATAGATAGATGAGGCTAGAGATAAGGGTAATACACTAAACTTGTACTTTGTCTAAATCACTGCAAAAGTGTTCCAGATCTTTCTGTGGATCTCATACAGCCTTACCCAGTCATGAAAAAAAAAAAACAGAGAGGCTTGTCATCTCTATACTTGTTTAGAAATTTCCCAAGTATCCTTGAGAGGAGCAAAGAGCTGGTTTAATGTTCCTCAACCAGAGTGAAACCACATTTTTTATTCTGAATCTGAGGTCCAACAAAGGGGCAGACTCTTCTCTTTTGTACCCTTGCATGCATCTTGTAAGGGAGGATACAGAGTATGGTCCCGTCTTCATAAAAAGGATGACCACCACTTTAGTTTGCACATTCAAAGACACCACCTTGACCACAATGTTTCAGAGGTATGTCAGCACACACCCTGATATCCCTTTGTTGGTGTTGATCTGATATCATCATAATAATTTTGGAGGAGGATCCAAAGATCAACACAACAACCAACAACCAACAACCTCTGAGTTTTCAGTTAGTATTTTCCAAGAATTTGGCTAATCCTATTACATTTTCACAAGTAAACCAGCATGAGTAATGTAAACTGGCTAAAGGCAAACCTAACTTGATACTATAGTTATTATATTGTATTGATTAATAAAGAAAAACAGGAACGACACATCCTGGGGTTATTGAATCCAGGTCACTGACCAGTGTCCGTGGGACCAAAGAGATAATTAACTAGTTCAGCTTACATTCCACTAACAGTAAGAACACAGGAGGAATGTCACACAATCAATATGAAAAAATAAAATAAAAATTACACACTCTTTCAATTCTAATTGTTTTTTTTTATCAAAACATAATAGGAAAAAAATGGTTTCACAAAACATTAAATTATACTTTTTCATTTATTTAACAAAAATTAAGCCAAAATTCAAAAAGCAGTATATAAAAAATAATAATAATAGAAAACTAAGTATACCTCATTCAGTGAGAATTGAGTACCAGCCAACTGCCAATGATCAAATACACTTTTACACAATTAACTGATCATCAGCAAGTATGACCACTTCTAAGAGCAGAAACATTGTCAAGTTGTGGGTCTGAAGCATTCAAGTGTCTGATAACACAATGTTGTAAAGGAAAGACATTAGTAAACATGTTAAAGAATCAATTATTACTACCAATAAATCTGAGGTTTCAAGACACTTCCCAATGTTTTCAAGAGTGAATATTCCAGAAAATTCACCCTAAGGTGAAAAAAGACCCCCCAAAAAACAAGAGCTGCATCTCAGAATCCACAGGCCTCCGCTAGCATGTTAAATGTTGCGGATCATGACAGTGCGATTTGAAAAAGACTACACAAACATGGTTTGTGTAGAAGGGTTGGAAGGACAAAGTGTCATGGTCCTGGGTCGTGTGACCCCGTGTTGAGTTTTATGTATCTTTTGTATTCATTTATGCTTTAGCTTAGTTCGTCTAGTTAATTTCTAGGGTGCTGTTTAGCCCTTTGTTTCTTAGTTGTTTATGTCATCTCCCTGTACTCAGTCTCCCTGGTTCGTGCATCTACCTGTCATGCATGGTTATGTTTAGTTCATGTCATGTCTAATCTCCATGTTTCCTGTTTTACTTTGAAAGTCTGTATTCAATGTCAGTGTATTTAGTTTCACTTCTCCTGTCCTGTCTTTAGGTTCATGTGTGTCAGCTGTGCTCCCATGTGTGGCCACTTCCCCTGATCATCCCTCATGTGTATTTAGTCTCTGTGTTTCATGCAGTCTGTGTTGCGTCATCTGTGTTCCCACCCTCCATGTCCTCACGGCCAGTCTTTACAGTCATCGACATGGTTTTCTTAGTCTTCATAGCTTATCAGTATCTGCTTCCAGTTTAGTTTAAGTTCAGTTTAGTCACAGTATTTCTGCTTTGTTTGAAACCTGCTCTCTTGTATTCGCACCGGGGTCCACCACACACACCACCGCACGGTCTGTCTCCTCAGATCGTGACACAAAGCCTTTTGTATCTAAAAAGAACATGACAACACAGCTAAAGTTTGAAAAGTTGCATGGGTTGCCAGGTGAAATTGTTAGGGAACAATGTCCTTTAGACACACCATATCAACACAAACAACTTTTGACAAATATTTAGCACACTAGTGGAAGGGTAATGGTTTAGGTGACTTAGGCACCTTGTAGTCATTTAGTCAACCGCTAACTCCTGTATACAAAAGTATTCTAGAGTCAGATTTATCTGTCCAACAGCTAGCTTGGCCAAAAGTGAGTCATGAACCAGGAGAATGACCCCAAACACATCAGCAAATCTGTAACAAAGTGGCTGAAAAAAGAAACTAATCAAGGTGCTGAAGTTCCCTGTCTAAGTCTTGAACCTCATTGAAAAGCTGCATAAACAAATATCTACAAACTTTAGAGCACTGAAGCAATATTGTAAAGAAAATTAGGTGGAAAAATCCTCCACAATAATGTGAGAGACCAATAAGATAATAGTTACTTCAAGTTATGGCAAATAAAAGTGGTTCTACAAGATACTGAATCATTGGGTGTACTTAGTTTGTCCACAAACTGCTTCTGCATTTTGGCTCAGTTTTTGGTAAATAAATAATGAAACAGTATAATATGCTATGTGTTTTGTTCATTTAATGTTTATTTAAATCATTTTAGTACCTGGTAAGGACTGGATATTTTTTTTGCTGTCTTGACAAGGCTCGCAAAATTTCAAAATCTCTGGTAGCCATTCGGGCAGGCATTCTTCAGTTTTTGGTAGCCCAAAATAAATTTAGTAGCCCGAATAAAAAAGAAAGCAATTTTTTAATGTTTTGTTTCCGTTACAATATTATACTTTAATGTATAATATTGTAATGGAAACAAAAATGAATCAAAAAAATTGTTAAAATACAAATCACAACAACTGTATAAAAATTACAACCATCAACTCAAATACTTGGTTCAAATTGAACAGAAATTTCTATGAACTTGTAAGAATCAGTCTGTGTCAGATCCTGAATCTGAAATTTCCACTGAAGTCATGGGTAAGAGGCAAGTGGAACCAAGATCTAGGCCATTTGCTTTTTGAAGTTTGCAAAGACTGCTAAATTTTGCCAATAGTAGTTCACTCTTTCCAATATAGCACGCTGTTCTAAACAGCTTTTTCAGGAGTTCTTGTTGTGCTTGGTTTATTTTTAGTATGTTTTTTTGCAATTGCTGTTTGTTCTGGGAAAGATACTGCAGACTGGGCAATAATGCATTTCTTGCATTTCTCATGGGTTCTGATGGGGTCTTTCTTAAAATTACTGGTCCCAGTAACAAAGGCGCTTGTCGACTCAGAAATCAAATGAAACTCACAACACGCCTGGCAGAACATCATGTTATTTAGCTTGTCATATTCCAGCCACAGAAATTCTTTTGTCCATGAAACCAAAAAAGCTGCGCTTTCTTTTTGCCTCATAGTCTGATTTGTCCTAACTTTTCCGTTTTGTGGTAAGCTTTTCTTTGGCTGCCCCTTCTTCACCCTGACCTGTCTTATTTGGCTGAGCAGAACTAAAATACCAGCGTAAATCCTGCTGCTTTTACACACGTACTTACATAACGGTCAGCGATTCTTTGCACACTCAACCTCTCACATGTTTAAGCTTGCTGCGAGAGATTTCACTTGTCACTTTTGAATAGTAAGCTAATGAGTGATAAGACGATGTCAGAGGAATTGGTGCGCAATTAATCGTCACTCACCAATCAGTGCTGCTGCTCTCTACACACCGTTCGCACAATTGCAAAATGAAAGTGAAAGCAAAAAACAAGCGCAAATTCAAACGCAATTTCAATATGTCACATATTGACAGTGGCTCATCGATGCCAATGACATAATTACTCAGCTACATTGGCGAAAGAATGCAAAAGCATAGACATATATTTTCCTTCCTATGATAGCCCGACGGGCAGGGCTGAGTTAGATTTTGGTAGCCCGACTGGAAAAATTTTGCGAGCCCTGCTTGAATTAGGATTGATGGAGGGTTACTTTTACCATGACTGTAAATGCCGATATAATAAAAGAAGACAGAATTAAGAAGCAATAAAAAAGCAATATCACATAAAAACAAGTCTATAAAATGTGTTTAAAGAAGAGACCAAAGTAACTGATTTTCCAAGCCTTATCTCTTCAGGTAGGTCATTCTAAAGCCTAAGGTGTGGTCACTTTTAGGGCCCTCCCAGAAGGGCCCTACCTGAGGATATAAGGATGCAAACATTGGGTAAAATCTTAAAGATCTATTAAAATAAACAGCGATCTGGTGGGGCTTGATATAAAGATACAAAGCCAGTGACTTTTCTTTATGCCAGAAAGAGAATTACAGAAGTCTGCAGGAAAATATGTGTGAATGGACTTTTCCAGGATGAGAGCAACGACTATCATAATAATCCTATTTTAACCTGAGAAAACCTTTCAGTTCCCATAAGTTTATTTTAGGTCTTATGGAGCTTATTAGGCGTCTGGATTGCACTGCTGAGTGGATGATTATGGAGTTAATCTGTAGAGACGCTTGCTGTGGTACTGCCTGGTACTCAGTTCCAAGGCTCTATTATTGTAAAAGGTAAGGATGATCCTTTAGTGTGAAAATTTAGTGAGACTTGTTCTCAGGAACCTGCATGTATATAAAAGTCAAGCACACTGGTTCATACTTACATCTTTTTGAAGGGCAACGGCCTTCACCACCTCCTTGTTGTCTTTGGTAAGGTCAGTGGAGCCATTCTGTGACTCCTTTCTCTTCCTTATTCCACTTTCATCCATAGCAACACACTGGTCTATGAGGTAACATAAGTGTTGACACACATTACAGACCACTTGCATTAACTTTTACAGGAAACACATCTTTGTTGTCCCTATAAAAGGTTATCATGACATGATAACGTTTAGAGGGAAAACTATGCTCTTCCATGGGCAGTAAATGTTCCCTTTCATCAAGATACACAGTGACTCTCAGAAACAAGAGCTCACTAAAAATCCACTCAAAGCCAAATCAAAACTAAATTTGTTCACAAATTGATTCCCATAATCTTACAGATTTAATTACATTACCAGGAACAGATATGGCTGAATTGCACAAATTTTGATTTTAAAGAGTTTCACTACAGTATTAACCTCATGCAGTGATATCTTAGACTAATCATCAATAGAGCAGCTCAATAACAGCCTTAAAGAGATCACTGAAATATCTTTAGAAGGGTTTTGGGTTGATTTTAAGTTTATTATAAGGTGATTCAGCATGTAAGCATTGTTTGTGTGGAGCTTTTAAACAAATATAATAGCAATTTTTAACAAATGTCCCTTAGAGCTGTATTAACTGTAATCCTTAACATTCATTAACTATTTGAGAGTCAAAGGGTTAATTTTAGTGATTTTTTGTGATTTGTAAAATTTGGATTTTGTAAAATTTGGATTTGGTGCTCTTTAGTGCAGTAATGATCAGCTCATATGCTTCATATGCTTTTTAACTGGGAAAAACTGTGAATATATTACTATTGTAAACATAGACTCCAACTTAGTCATACTAGGAGAACTGGTACAGACCGGCAGTAAGTCAAACATTATAAAAAGAATGGGGAGAGCGGAAATGTGTCTTACTCTGACACTCAGTGATAATATTTAAATACAAATTGTAGGAAAGAATTGCTTGAATGTAATTACATTTAACAGTAGCTCTGCATCACCACTATCACATACTATGTAATACATGATTATAAAGAAATGCACATTTAAAAAACAAGTTTTAACTTACTTAACTTACTTGAAGAAAACAAAAACCTCAATGTTGGTCCATGAACCTTGAATGCAGCTTTTCCAAACCCAGGTGCAGTATTGTGAACACGCAAATTATGTTAAGCTAAGTTCAGTGAAGTAGAGCAGAAATGTCTGATGAAAATTGGGGGGGAAAAGACAAAAATCTCCATGAGACTGAGTAACTCCTCTGGTGGGAGGTTCCCAAATGTGATTGGACAGCTCTACATGAGAAGGGGGATGGGTTAAGGCGAAGTTCTAGCTTCATGAAATCTATTGAGCAGAAGCTTTAAAAAGGTACTGCTTTGAATTACACAGCAGATTTTCTTAACTCATAATATTGTGCAATAGCAAAATTTTATACATATGCAGCTCCCCAACTTTGTAAAACAGTAACTGAGAGTAAGAATATAGTGAGAGTCTGACGGCAATACTATAACCATAAAAAAAGAAAATCACATGATAAGCTTTATTTCATTTAATTTATACCCTTTTGTTTCTTGAGGGAGATCACTTAATCTGTTACTCAGTGAGCACTCCAAGAATCCCAGTAAGAAACTAAAAGTGACACAACCAAAACACCTATTACGTTTTTTTCTGTTTTGTTTTTTGATACTCTGAAAGAATTCCTTCCTTCTGAGTTTACCTAGCCTGACTTCCTTCACAATGCCTCTTTGATAAGGATATGTGACACCCCTGCAGTTGTGTGCTTGAACATTTGTGAGTTTGTGTGCTCATGTTTGACATTCCCTTTCCACTATACATGTTCTTTTACCTCTGAAAGAACATGTATTTTAGGCTGTAAAGTTAGCTCTGACTAGGTCACCTTTAAATATACCTTCAGATATTATTATACAAATCTTTGCTTCATTATGACATCCACAGATTCTATTACAGACATTAATATTCAATGAAATGAGTGAATCAAGCTAAAAATGAGAAAGCTTTGTATATTGTTAGAGTGAATTGTTAAATGTTTGTCATTTTTATGTTTACCATTTGTACATTGTTTTAACTCTGATGAAAGAAATTTCACTGTCCTTCCCCCCAGATTCTCGAGGTTCTAGGTGGGGAGCTGTAGTCTTTTATCACAGACACATCCTTGTGCTTTTGATGTAAGCTTCCTGCGTTTACGACCCTTTGGTCAGCAGGAGGTCTGACACACACACACACACACACACACACACACACACATATATCACACACACACGCACACACGCACGCACACACACGCACACACACACTTACTTAGATACAGAAGTTCACACATATACATACAATGCCTTGTCTTGGAACCAAGGGGGCGTGGCTTTGTTCTGACGTGTTTTGTGTGAACTGTCTCTCAATAAAAGGCAGCAGGTGGAGGTCAGATCTAGAGGTCATTTTCGTGGTGGACACAGACGAGGCCTCCCTTGCGCAAATAATTGATTGATCGACTGTCTTGTTTTCTTCATGATGAATAAGTCTCTAGAATTACCGGGGCTTGTGGAAACACAGACTCAACATATATAGGATCATATTATGTCTTATGTGAATAATCTTGTATGATCTGTGATGTAAATGTAAGTGCAAATTCAAACAAATGCCTTAACAAAAGTGAACATTGCAGAATTGTTGTGCCTTGTGATAAGTTTAATTATGTCATTTCATACGCATCTGTTTTAAGAGATGATGGACTATGACTCTTAGGGGATTTGCAATAATGATAACTGTGGTTCAGATAAGACATGATAAGATGAAATAATCCTTTATTAGCTCCACAGGATGGGGGGGTTCAGTCTTAAAGCGGCACAGAGATAGACGCATAGAGTCAAATAAAAAAAATACTAGTATCTGTAAAAAAATAAAATGTGGTTATAGTTGTTGTGGTGGTTGTTGTGGAGGTTGTGGTGGTGGTGGTTGCCATCTCCCTTGGACTTTTACCACATGCTGACTTATTACATAAATGAATGGGGAAATTCACGTGTTTACGTCAGGCATTCAGTTTTACTGGAATTGTGTCATCTCCATGACAAATGTAGATGCGTGATTCATGACTAAACATCACTTTAATCCAATCATCTGCACTCAGTGACTGTTTCTTTAGCCCATTACAAGCTTGTTTTCTCTTGTTTAGGTGTTAGTACTGGTTTTGTTTGGCTTTTTTGTATGTAAATCCATTTAGCCCATATCTTACAGTTCTCTCACAAATTTGACTACAATTTTTGCCCATTCATTTTTCATTTTCCTGTTGTGCTTGTTTTTCTATTTTCAAAGCATATTTCCATGTCCTACACATCTTCCCATGTCCACCTGTATAGTTTCGCCTTAATACCTTTTCCACTTTGATTGAATTTTCTTCAAATTGTAGATACAGCTAACTGAGAATTACCAACATCTCCATGTTGAATTTCCTTCTTGAAGGACTTGTATATTTAATTTGAATATTTAAACTGACAGATCTCTTGTTGGAGGAATACTTCCTTACAGCAGCTTGTTAAAATTTGCAAACAATCTTTTTTTAATTTTTATTTTGAGTGGTTTGATTTGTGCAGGCATTGATGCAAATTCAAAGATGACTCCATATTAAATGTTTTTATTTTTGTTTGTTTTTTTCTGTATGTGATCTAGATTAAAATGCTTTATCAAGTATTGTTGGGTCTATGTTTCCACATGCCCCGCTAGTTTAGAGTCAAAAAGCAGCTCTTGGAGCTCACACTCCTCACCTGTCCCATAGCCCAAATCCTTCAAAGAGCAGCTTCCCTCGCAGCTATTTATTGACAAACTGTTACAATACACATCACAGCAAAAGCACCTCCCCTCGTAAGACCCCTCTTGATTACAAAGACAAGGCACTATGTGTGTATGTGTAGGCACTTGTATGCATGTGCAAGAACGTGTGTGTGTCTATGTGTGTCCATGTGTGTGTTTGGGTGAGTGTGTGAGAATGTGTGTGCGTGTGTGTGTGTATGTGACCTCCTGCTCACCAAAAGGGTCGTAAAAGCAGGAAGCTACAACACAAGAAACAGATCTTCCAGATAGAATGTATCTGCAGTAAAACCTCCCCCAGCACAGAGTGGCTGGAGAGGTGGTCAGAAACAAAGGAATGGCTTTGATCCTACAGTTTGAACCAAGACAAATTTAAGAAACACAATGACAACATTCAACAATTAGACTTAACAAGTATTAAATCTACTAACCTCAGCCAAGGAAGAGTTATGGAGGACTTTTGTCTTTCACCAACAGCACTACTGATTGGACTACAGGCAGCCATTTCAGCCTTGTTACGCATAAGCCTCACTTTGTTCACACTGTGGGTGTGTTTATGGGTGTCATCAACATCACACATAAATAATAAATTATACTGATGGAGATCACTTAATCTGTTACTCAGTGATAATGATAAGCTACATTAAGGAATTATAATCCTAAAGTTCCAATTAAACACCTAAAAACCAATCAAATATACCCCCACATGCTCTCATCTCTAGTCATTAGAATCTTGAAGTTTTCATTTGACCTCTGTCAATGGAAAATTGTATTTAGTAGTCAGTATAATCTTTTAGTGATATAAGTTTGCATATGATAGAATACTGCATGTAGTTATTTGTATTAGGAAATATTCAACCATGTATACTTAGAGGCATATAATCAATTGTGTGTGATCTCTAACAGGCTGCAGGCTTGGTGTGCACTCCAGGAATGCACCCCCACGTCCTGGGAGCATGAGAGTTCGTACCTTGTTTTATTGTTTTACGGCAGGATTAACGTAGCTATGTCTGTTTTAGTTTAAGTGCTTCTTTACATATAGATGAACTGTTGGATTTTCCAGACCAGCGGGTTAAGGGAAGTTGTTCATGGGGTCACACTCTGACCCTTTGATCTCTCACACACACACACACACACACACACACACACACACACACACACACACCACTGAAGTATAAATAAAGACCAGGGCAAAGCTCAGCGCGAGTCTCAGTCTGGAGGCTTTACTGAAGAAGTGTTTTAGAACATTTTCCTTAACAACCTCTGTCCACATGTATTTTATTAGTTGTATCTTGGCCTGTCGATCCATCAGTGAAATGGAATGATTTTATGTCATTTTTGAGATTAAGTTTGAAATAATAATAAGGTGAAAAACCAAACTAACTTCAGATCTGGTTAGAATTATATTTGGTTTTGAGTGAGTTAAGAATGTGTATATTTGTACAGATTGGGGTCCATTATGTGTCTCAACAACTTTAGAAGTTAACACAGGATCAATTATTTATACAAGTTCACACTTTACTGGGTCTTACCGGGAATGCTACTATGTGCTTCTTTGTGATTTTTGCAGCAGGTAAACAACACATTGAAACAATGCTGGTCTGAACATTCTGTCCTCCAGGAGATGTTTAACTCTACCACCATCAATGTGTCACAAGAAAAAAAAAACAACAAAGGTGAGGAGGATTACTACAACAATTACAAAGGAATATACCCTCTGATTGATGAAAAAGTGTTTAGTGTTAAACTAGAATTCCTAGACACTTTTGCTGTCTTCATTGTTCCTGCTACTCGTATGTAACTTTGAAATTGGCAGGATATTAAAAAGGCCTATAATGTTCAAGCTGCTTGAGTTGAGTTGGCTCCACTTGTATGTTCCTCAGCTTGATGCGACCTTTCCTGAAAAATATGATTAACCACATTTTTGGGAAATCTCAGTTCAAAATCCCTGCCAAATCTGTTGAAAAAAAGAAATTACATAAATAGAACCTGTCTAACAAACTAGTAATTTAAAAGATATCAAAAAGCAGCACATCATGCACTGTAAAATCTAATTAGTTCCCAGAACTCAAAAAAATTGAGGAAACTCGTTGCCTCAAAAAAAATTGAGTAAAGCTAAGCTAAAAATGACTAAATTAGGACAACTTATTTATTTTGAGTACTCTATACAGGCTCATTTGTTCCCAGAACTCAAGAAAATTGGATCAAGTTTACGTAAGATGACCAAGTTAGGGCAACTTACTCATTTTGAGTACACTGTACAGCCTTGTTAGTTCCCAGAACTCAAAACAATTGAGGAAACTCGTTGCCTCAAAAAAACTAAGTAAAGCTTACTTAAGATGACTGTTAGGACAACTTATTCATTGCAAGTCTGCAGTATTAAGAATAACTTGATATTTCTGACTGTACAATACTAATTGTTTACGTCTGTGAAGGTTCTCAGTCATCCAGGTCATCGTAGTCAAAGGAGCTTGCAAAGAAAAGCGTCTGGACTTCTTTAAGTTACTTGAAGACGTTTCACCTCTCATCCGAGAAGCTTCTTCAGTTCTAAGGTCAAATGGTGGAGAGTCCCAGATATAAACCTAGTGGGAGTGACCCCCCACAGAGGAACAAAAGGACCCCCTGATGATCCTCTAATCGCCTGAGCCAAGGTGTGAAACTGGGTGTGGGTCCCAATCAGCCAGAGTTTTGGGTGAGTTCATTGTGAAACCTGGCCCCACCTTATCATGCGAATTCCTGAGATCAGGTGGCCCAGGATGTGAGTGGGCGTTAAGGCGTCTGGGAAGGGATCTCAAAACTGGATTATAGATGGCAGAGAGTTGGTGTCGTAAACCACCACCTCTGTTCAAAGATGGTCGCTCACAGTGGACATAGATGGCTTCTTTCACTCCTCTTTCTTTGGTTTGAAAGAGGAGTGAAAGAAGCCATCTGGCTCAAGCGATTAGAGGATCATCAGGGGGTCCTTTTGTCCCTCTGTGGGGGGTCACTCCCACTAGGTTTATATCTGGGACGCTCTGTTATCCACCAGCAGCTGACCGGGAGGTCAAGGCTCGATAGAGTCCGGGAGCACAGCTAACTTCTGGCTATTCTTTTCAACCCCCCTGCACTCTTTTGCTACTCAGGTTAAACATGATATATAGTTAGTTAGTTAGTTAGTTAGTTAGTTAGTTGGTTATGGCTATGGATTGAAAATACCCCCACCCCTAACTAGGGTTGCCAACTCCCTGAAAAATAAATAAGGGACACCTCGTGGCCAGGGCCGGGCGACCCAGTTGTCTTCACCCTTCCCAGTGTGGTGAATTTTCTAGCTCTTTTTTTGTGTGTGAAATTATTTTTTTAACCATTTGACTTGAAGTTGATTGTGCGATTTTTGGCCCATTTTGAGCCGATTTTTGAGTGATCGGACCGATTTTGGCCTTCATCGTGCGTCGTGTAGTATACGTGGGGTAACGAGAAGTGATTAACACCTCACGACCAGCTCCCGATCATCAATCGCGCGCAAACGTAAACGTAAACGTTGGTGAAAAAGACGGCGCAGCACGGCTGTGCAGCGTGTGATCTGGACACAAGCGATGGAGGCACAACTTGTAGAACTTTGGAAAGCTCATCCGAGCCTTTTCGATGTGGCATCACAAAATGATCACGACCACAACAACCGTGAAAATAGTTGGATTTACTCTGCTGCTCAATCACAGCTGCCTGATCAATGTTTTTCATTAGCAATTTAGCAAAGTTGATGGTGGTGGTGTGTGTGTCTGTGTGAGTGAAAGACAGAGCGAGCGACAGATTTTCTGTTATAACCTTCATGTTATGGACGCACAGTGTGAGCACTCAGGTCGCATCAGAGCATCGGGCGGTATAGTGTGAGACCCTGCATCGTGACCTACCAACTTCTAACCCCTGCGAGTCAATCGTGCAGTTTGAGCAGGAGCTGAATAACGTGACTGAAAAAAATCGCACAGTGTTTGCCCAGCTTTAGGTGTACTGTCATCCGAGACTTGCACCGCAGAGTCGGCGTCTGTTCCCCTGTTGGCCATGCTTCTTGTTGTGGTCATCTGTTGTCTTCCGGTATTTTCTCCGCAAGCGACCTTTCCTCGACCAATGAGATGAGCGGTAATCTGAATTGTCATACTCGAATTGTCATAAGTGTGCTGTCAGCTCATTGGTCACAAAGCAGGAGAGGGGCTGGGAATTATGTTTTCAAACAAAGCGTTAATTCCATTAACATTTATAGACTACTTTTGATTCTCACTGTATTACGGGACAAAGTGCGTCCCTTATTAGCTCAATACGGGACGTGTACTTTTGTTTCTAAATACAGGACGATTCCGTATTTTAAGGGACGGTTGGCAACCCTACCCCTAACGGCTGCACCTCCCAAAGAATTTTGTCTGGGCTCTTATCTCACTTTTTTTTTTATTTCAAACAATCAACAGAAAATTTCACCGACACAGTTTTATGTAAGGTTTTTAAGGCTGTTGTGTTAATTTTTAAGTAACATGACCCCAGCGGCAGCAGCAACGCTAGGCTAACACTAACTAGCTAGCAAGATTATAAACCTGGTGCTAAACTAAGAGAAGCCGCAAAATCAGTTTGAATAAGAGTAAACATTTACTCACCAAGTCAGTGTATCAGGTAAAGATTCACAGCAATGACAATAATCTCTTGAGCTGACGCTTCTCCAGGTTTGCTCAACATATCCCATAACAAATGCTGGCACCATGAACATGTGGACTGATCCGAGAGGGAGGAGGAGGTAGTCATGTGGCATTTTCAAAACACATTTTTCATCCTTCCGCCCTGAGAAGCAAAACTTCCAGCTTACTTAGTTTTTCTAAGTTTAGACAACTCAAATAAATTGAGTTTATCAGCATTTTTGCATAAAAAGTACTGGTAACTTATTTAAATCGAGTTCTAATAACAAATTGATAAAAATTGAGTTCAGCCCATTTAATATTTTTAATTAAACACAATATTACATTTTACAGTGTGCCATGATCTAAAGAAACCCAAGAACAACTGAGATTTGCATTGTGGGCTACTTTTTGTGAAAACTTTTGAATTTATCAGTGAGAGAATAAAAATCCTCGTCTCAATCATGTTTAATATCTAAGCAATAATATCTTCAATAAAAGGACTGAATAAATTCCTTGAGGAAGATTGCTGAAACTATCAGAATGGAAGTGAGGGAATTAATCAAGAGGGAAAAACTAGAGAGACAACTATGTTTGCATCTGCAAAAAAAAAAAAAAAAAAAAAAAGACCACATAAAAGAGTGGGCACCCAGAGGGAATGTAACCAGGATTTTATTTTAACTTCAAACACTGGCTTCCTCTAGTTCTTGCAGCTTTTGGAGTACCTACCGAATACAAAGGAAATGTTTAAAACGCTTTAAGGAGAATTTGAACCTTTGCCGCAGACACAGTTATAATCTGCTAACACAAAAACACACTGGCATATGAACTCAGTAACCCTGAGACCCAGAACTTATGACCACGTTTCAGACAAATACAAGGGGGAGGGGGTTTAGGATCTGACTGAGTGAGTTTTCACCAACAAAATTTAGAACAGTTTGTGAGAAAGTAAGAGTATTTACTGCAGTGAGAACTTTCAGTTTGACAGATTGGCAGACACTTTCATTCACTGAAACTCCAGAAACATCCCATAAGCCTTTACTGAAATACTTGGAAAATCAAAGTTTCAACTCTAGAGTGTTATTGGCTTTTTCATTTTTATGTTGCAAACCCAGGACAGGAAAGTTACCAATATATGATTCATGGGTAGAGCTATGTTGAAAACAAATATTTACAGATATATATAGTTTAAAAAACATTGAAGCTACACAATTCAATAAAAGCTTAATAATTACTAAATAAGTAAAATGGAATAAAACTGCTGTATTAAAGCCTAAAAAAATCAGATTTAGGGGATTACATGTAACATTAAATATTGTAATTACATATTTACTTCTATTTAAAATCATGTTACATTTTGCAATTTAGCTGCCTTTAATTAAAAGACTTTTTTTTAGTTTTACAGCAAAGTAACCACGACACATCATTATAACTGAGATAGATAGATAGATAGATAGATAGATAGATAGATAGATAGATAGATAGATAGATAGATAGATAGATAGATAGATAGATAGATAGATAGATAGATAGATAGATGGATGGATGGATGCTGAAAAACTGTTATAAATTGTATTTAAGGATCGTGTTATTGTTGATCTTCCAGCCTGTAGATGGCGATAACGGCTTCTGTCCCCAGTTCCCCGAATCATGTGACTTCCACCAAAACAAAGCTACCAGCCAGCTGACGGTGAAAGTACAGAGGTCAGAGGCTGAAACTTTTTAGACTGAATGAAACCGCTGCTGGTTTAGGATGAACACGACACTGAAGCACTGGAAAGAGTCGGCCACTCTGATTTTAGCCGCAGGACGCGGGCGTGGTTTCACCCCGAGAGCACCGCTGACAGGGGAAAGCGACTCTGGACAGTCACATCTGCCCCACAGGTCCCTCTTTGATTACGACGTTTTGCTGCTTAAAAGAAGCGGTAAAAGCGGATTCATGCCCAATGCTTATGTGTTTCCTGGGGGAGTGGTGGACGCATCGGATTTTTCCAGTGAGTGGCTGGACATTTTCAGATCTTTCACTAACTCCCTGACTTTCGGGTTAAGAAGTGTCAAACAGCCTCTGGAGACCAGACCTCCAATCTTTGCTACAGACCGACTGAAACTAGGCTCTCCCATCCCGGGAGAAGTCGCCCTCCGGATCTGCGCGTTGAGGGAAACATTTGAGGAATCTGGCGTACTTCTGGTTGCTCCCAAAACAGAGGAGAAAAAAATGTTAAAAAGCATAAAGGACTTTGGTTACATTGAGCGCTACGGGGTGAATGATCTGTGCAGCAGTGAGCTCACCAAGTGGAGGGCTCTGGTTAACCAGAACCCCTCCAACTTTATCAGGATGTGTAGAGAGCTGCAAGTGTTGCCTAACATCTGGGCTTTACATGAGTGGAGCAACTGGCTGACTCCAGCAGGCCGATATGGGACGACGAGATTTGACACAGCTTTCTTCATCTGCTGCTTGCAGGAGATTCCGCATACGCTACAAGATGATAAGGAAATTGAGCGTTTTCAGGTGATTACATATATCCAGCCAGATTAATTTATATTCTTTATAGACGCATGAAACGCACACGTGACCATCAAAACCTGCTTACCAATTCATTAAAAAGGGGGTCAGTCATATAATCCAACAGTATCCCAACTAAAATCTGGGATCTGGTAGAGCAACTGACTCCTGAGCTACAGCCACTGAGGGGTGGCTCCTTTCTGATTTTTCTATCTCTTGGTATGGCCATATTATTTAGCAAAGATATAGTATAGCCATACTCAGCACAGATGTCCCTGTATACTATGCCAGGCACTTGGTTATAGGGTTCCATGTATCCCCTGCCTGCTAGCATCTTGCACGCTGCTGTTATGTGGTCATCTCAGGAGCATCTTTGCACAACTTGCACCGAGGGTCTTGCCTGGTGTGGTAGGACACAGCCTCTATCGACCTTTTGCTTATAGCTTACAGAAAACAAGAGATGTCAATTTATTCTTATTAGACAGACCTGCAGATCTTTTTGTCCACAGCCCATGCAATGCCAGGGGACAAAGTAAAGCAAAGAAATGCTCCAAATGTAACAGGAAATGAATTCGGAGAACAAAATTAAGACCTTTCAGTAATCACTGCTAAATACTTTATTGATCCCAGAAAGGAAATGATTGTGTTACAGCAGTGGGATAAGGAATAAAAACAGCACAGTCTGCAGTAAATAAACAACCAAATGAATGTATAAGTGCCACAGGTGCACAGTAAGGGAATTATACTGTTAAATAGTGCAAAAATTTACATAGACTACAATGATAACAAACAAAGAGTAAAACTGAAGCGAATGCAAGAGAATAGTGTAAATTGCATTTACAAAAAAATTAATAAAAGTAAACATGAAAGGGTATAATACAAAAATGTGTGTTTTAGATCTTATTCCTGACAGGTATGTTCACCTGTGACAGAACAAAACCTTATTGTACAGTTTTATAGAGAAATATAGGATTGATTTCCACAATCATTCTTTATGGCAGTGTGTTTGAATCAGTCTGAAGGAGCTCTGCTGCCTCAGTAGTGCGGAGTGGAGTGGGTGAGATTGTCTGTGGTGGAGAGCAGTTTGTTCAGTGACCTCCTGTCCCTCACTAACGGAAACACCTCCAAATTCTTGATAGTGATGCTTACCGCCTTGTGAATCAGTTTCTTGACAATCATGATTTCTGTTTTACGACACAGAGTTCGTTTTTGTTTTTTTTAAAGAAGCACAGTTGGAAAATGTCATAGACCTAAGAAGTGGTTCGATACTTGCTCCTTTTTAAATTTTCCCAGTGCAGTCAACTTGCCTCTTAAATAATGTTCCTCATAAAAAAAAAAGTGTGATCTCAGAAAATCACACTGTGAAGCTAGCATCTTCTCTGACCTCCCAAGATAAGAACTGATATCACCTGACACTGAACTTCTTTATACAATTCCTCTACCAATCATTAAAATCTTCCAGGGGCCACTGGTTACACAAGGATAAGTCAGCGTGAGTAATTCAAAAATGGGGTTTTGCAGCTGAAATTACACAGAAAATGTGGTAAAATTAGTTTCAGTGGGTAAATAACACTAGCTCTTTCGGGTGTCTTTGTACCAGCTGATTGATATTGTGTACCAAATCAAAGGTAAGATCACAGTGTTGCAGTTCTAAAACACTAACCCCATCTGTGTGTTTCAGTGGTCCACACCCTCAGAGATCTTGCAGAGCTACCAGGCACAGGAGTTGTGGATTGCGCCTCCACAGTTCTATGAACTCAGCCGCCTGTGCCACTTCCCTCTACTAAATGATCTCCACAACTTCGCCAGCCAGCGTGCCACAGCGGGCTGCGAGCAGTGGATGCCCGTTGTTGTATCAAATGATGAACATCATATATCGCTGCTGCCAGGTGCAGATTTTATCATTATCATTTAATGATTTACACCTATCTATGTTTAATCTTTCCTCTCTCTCTCTTGGACTACTTACTCATCCAGGTGATAAACTTTATCCAGTGGACAGCCCAAGAGACTCTGAAGCTGCAAAAAACACAGCCCCTCAATCAAAGGATCATCAGGATGCTTCCCCGCTCCACCGTGTTGTCATATCAGATCCATACACTTTAAGGGTACAGATCACCATCACTCCAAAATACAAGCACGTCCTCCCTGTTGCACATTCAGCAGTGTCACATGACTCAAAAAGTCAGCTTTGACAACCCTGTGATCCTTGTCCTCCTGTGCCTATGAAATAAAAAGTCACAAAACCAGGCAAATTTACAGTCATATTTTTATATCGGTCTCAGTCATGTTGCTCTCATCACTGTATATTTTATTATGTTAATTTAAATGAGAAATTTTGCAGCACTTTGAGAGTTAATGTGTTTCAGATTGGCTTGTTTTGGGTAGAAATTCCTAGTACATGAAGCTGGAAGAGAAGAAGAAGACAAACATGGACAGAAGAGAAAGAACATTCAGTCTTCAGCTCAGGCCAAACTTTGCAGGACCTGCCAGACAGCTCATTTAAATAATGGCAGTAATCGTGTCTGTTTTTACAGTGTGTAGTTAGTTTTTACGTCAGGACAAAAAGCAACTTCAAAAATTGTATATGCAGTTTAAAGATTAGACAACTTTTTATTTGCACGGACCTGCCTGCACAGACACAGATGCATTAAGAGGTCAGATTTTTGTTCCAATAAAAATGTATATATAGTTATTGCAATCCAAAGACATGTTCTTCATGACTATACAGAGGACCAGAGTATCCTCAAACTTTGTCACAGTTGTAGTGAAAGCTGAAGGCTGTGTTTGACCAGTTGTGCTTATTACTGGAAATATAGGTTGATTACAGCAATGCTGTTAATGAAATTTGTTAAATCTGATTAATTTAAACATAAAGGCTGCTGAAAAACACAAGTGTCTTGTGTGTGTTCATGGTTGTCCTTGTGTGGAGGATGCATAAGTAGAAGTTTTCCAGAACAGTGTCCTTCAGGACAAATTGAAGCCCTGTGAGAAATACTTTGTGCAAAATGGGCCACGCAGGATTTTTGCCAGTATAAATGAATTTATTATTGAGCATATTTGATCATTATTCATATTAACCTTTCAATAACGCTGCTTTAACCTGCCTTTTTGTGCTATATCTTATGATTATTTGTGATGGACATAAGTAATGAGCCAAATGGTTTGTCCTATTAAAATTAAGGCTCTCAATTCAGTTCAATCATCACAGTATAACACAAAGTCAGGTAAGTTTCAGGCATATTGTAGGGAACATAGACTGCTGTAAATCAGTTTCATCCATTTTGGTGCAAATCAACGTGATAACACATGCAGTGCTTCCTCTCCTTTGCTGTAATTTTTCAGTACCATTCTTGTCAATACTGGCAGCATGAAACAGTACCTGAAGCACATTCCTTTTGCACAGATAGCCCAGCTCCTCCAGGATGGCATACCTGTTTATACTGTCTAAAAAATGTTTCCTGTATCTCCCAACTATCACCATCAAAAGTGTGGAAGAGCATCAATCCAGCAGCAGGATTAGTATCTGCTTGTTTGTATGAGAAAGAAACACTACCAGAGCTCTGGAAGTGTTTGTTCTGCTCTTTCAAATAGACTTCAAAAGGGCTACTCATGCATGTTTTTCTTATCAAACAGCCAGACACAGGCTCCATGAGGGTGGTGTGAGGTAGTTTGTTAAACTATCTGAGAAAACAGTTCATATTAACCAGGTTTTAAAGTAAAAGTCTGGATATGATTTGTCATGAAATCCAAGACATGACAAATTTTGTTTCTTGTGGAACATGAGCATCCAAAGATTTTTTTCTTTTAGCTTTCAGTGTTCACTTAACTGTATATTTGACATAACAACAAGCTTTGTACAGATACAAAATTAATTTCAGATAAAAGAGGCCAATGGTTGAATTCACCCCGAGAGTTCCAGTACATTATGCACCAGTCACCTTTTTAGAAAAGGTGCAATTCAGAGGTACACTTTCACTAATTCACACTCAAAATGTAAAATGTAAATAAAGTATATTACAACTTTATTTATAATGTTCTTTCTTCTGTAGTAAGAAAGAACGGAAAAACCACCTGTTTTTCGGGCCGGAAAACTGGTGGTGGCTCAACGTACCCATAGCCTTGTCTCACACATTTCTCCAGTACAGTATTTTAAGACAGGATTTTTTTTTCATAACTGTTTTTGGTATCGGCTCTCAAAAACACAAAGTGCACTTTAAATGTGACAGACCACCGTCTGCTGGACTGCTGAGACGACTAGAACAAGTGGGAAGAGGCTGAACCAGCACAAGAGATAGATCCAAATATGCTGTCATAATGTCACCTGTGTTCATCAGAAAAAGTACTTTAATGTCACTCTGATCTGACGAAAACATTTCTCCCAGAAAAAAAAAATGAAGACACACACTGAAGCGAGTCAGCAGCCCTCAGTCTGGTTTTCATCTTTCTGACATATTTTACCTGTCAGCTTGATAAAAGATGCAGAGCTTCTGTCCCCTTTTGCCCTCCCCTGTCCTCACACCTCATCTCTTACTGCTTCAGAGTGCCGTGTGTGTAGGATGGTGGTGGCAGAAAGCGGGTGAGTTGAAATAACGCTGCTGAACCTTCTGTGCTGTTTGCGGAGTATGTTAAGGGTTTCTATGGCAACTCACAGCCTTGAAAACCCACCATCTAAGTCCAGATGAAGTGATGATGCAGTGGTCTGTGTCTGCCAAGTGTGTAGCTCACCTCTTTGTGAACCAGTCTGCTTAGTGTGCTTGTTTCCAAGCGAGCGAATTAAGCAAATACATGGTTTTGTTGTGCATATGTTAAAATAAAATACCTCCAAACAGCTGTTGAGAAACCTGATTTACTCACCTGTAAAGGTGAGTGATGGAGCACTCTAAATATTTGATGCTGTGGCTATTTTCAGGAACATCTTGCATAACTGAAATTTTTTAAAAAGCAATTTAAAAGACACATGAAACAGTCTCTGAGTTGCATGTTGCATAAATGCTCCTCTTCCTCTGGAAGTGAGTGGAACAAATTTTAAAGGGCAGCATTTGAGGATGCTTCATCTCATTCTCTACTTAAATCTCCTCCCTCTCATCCTCATGTTTAATTAATCACTTTTATATTTTTAGATTTCCGGATGACAATGTAAATCTGTCATAAGTTTCGAGAGATTCAAGGTCCGTGACTCACTGTTAGAAGAGCATAGTGCCTCTGTGAAATGACAGCAACGATAAACAAGATGTCAGAAAGCCTACTGTGAATCAGATGTGAGTAGAGCATGCCACTGATTTTCACACATCGAAGTCTTGCCAAAGAATGCTTTCAGCTTTTTTGTTAGAAGATTAAATATCTTGCATTTTATCTACTTTGTTTACTCTATTATACTAGTTTCTTTTTTAAATGTTTCTCCACAGAATTTCTGTATTGAGAGGTGGAGAAGAGAGAGAGATTCATTTCCTGGAAACAGGAAATGAATCTGAAACTTGAATACCTTTACAATGTTTTACATATAGTTCATATATATATATATACACACATATATATATATATATATGTAAAGGAAGGAGCCTCTGCTTCGAACAGGAATGTGGATGTACTGTAATTGCATTTAAACATGTGAGATAACTACATTCAGCCTAAGACTCAATTGACTTCAAATGCCATGGGTCCACTTACCATATACAATTAGTACAAGAGGACCTCCTTAATAGTGAAGAAGCTGATCATTAGGGTCCTTTCAGGGCTCATGTGATGTGCAGCTTTTCAGGTGCCAGCATTTAAACAGTCTTTTCATTAGAATTTGCATCAAACTGTTATTTTAATGATACAAGTGTAAATATTTATCTTGAATTATTGTTTTTAGTTAAATTGGCTCTTTTGTCAATCTAAATGGACCTCCTTCTGATTTGACTGATGACCAGAGTCATTACTTCCATGACTGTTTGTTGTTTCACTTATGAAATCAATGAGCGTTTAGTGAACATAAGTTAACCAACTTGCAATGAAGATGAGGAAACTCACAGGATGAACACGGTGGCCTGTTGGGGAAAGAAACTCAGACACCTACTTACATGAAGTGGCATGTTTTTTTAAATGAATAATAATGATAACACACAAACACTCTGACACAAAAATGCAATGAGTTTGTGCATAAATCTGGTTTTCTATTTCACTTACATAGACATTATGGCTATGTAAGAAATGAAGTTTTGTGATACCTGGATATTTTAGCCTGGAGGTATCAAAGTACAAGTTACTGTGATTTCAAACCCAGATTATGACAAAGTTTCAATGACCATTATTATTTTTCACCCACATATACATTTCTGAAAATATCTACATGCATGCTTATACCAACAATTTTGCTATCTTTATTTTTTAAGTGCACTTTTGTCTTTTTGACTTTTTACATTTTTTGTCAAACTTTTGTGGAGTTAAAAAAAGTGGAAGATGTTTTCAATCCTTTGCATAATTCTATTTTATGAATTTTAGGGTGGTTTGACAAGCATTAGATGCATTATCTCTCTATATGTTAAGGTTTTTGTTTTTAGCCCAATGTACTAAAGCATGTGACTTGAAAATATTTCTGGAGCAGCACTCGTTTCTGTTCTGCAAATTAATAACTAACTTGCATTTATATTCATGTTGGGCTAAAGAAAACTGTCTTAGTGTGCATCTACCCTTAACTAACAACCACATGGGTGGAAACTTTGACTCTGACTGCTTCCAGTTCAACTGGATGCCAGTCCAGGAATACCCTTAAAGGCTCTTAGATGTAAAACTATTAGGGATTTAAGCATAGTCTACTTTCCATTTAAATTAAGTACTATTTTAAACCTAAGGTGGTTAAGTGGTTAATTCCCTTCTTAAAACATCTCTATGTGTGTTAGATGTATAGATCTCTAGCTTAGGTTTGCAGTGATTACAAACTAGGCCCGGACTGGTACACAACTTACCACACCTTCAGACAAAGTGACCTTACAAGCATGCCTGGTCATGTTTGTAAAGCACCTATCAAACTGCAAGCACATTTTCAAGTGTGTTTCGAAGTTTTATTATAATAAATATACTTGATCGTATGTACATTTTCTGAAACAGCAGTATATACAAACCTTCTATTCATGTTGCAATGTACATTCAACACTGTGCAAGAAAACCCTGAAAAGGAACATGAGCAGGCTTACAGTGAATGGATGCGTTATTAAAAGACTGTGAACATCTCTTCGGTCCCAAGGCTCTCATCAAGCACATTGTGATTTGATGCGGTAAAGTAAGATGCAGGCCTATTGCAATCTGGCTATACAGATTATTATGACGCATTAAAACGGTGCTGAAAGGAGTGTAGAAGAGTGCAGATTTGATAACATCCGACCAGTGTGGTTTGACGAGCAGAGATTAACTGTGCTGGCTTCCACTATAGTTTCAATAAGACAACCATTTTTTAGATGCCCCCCTGTTTGTTTGAGCAGATTTAACTTTTCTGGATGCAAAGCATCAATCCACAGAACATCATGAGAATAGTTAACCGTAGGCTACATTTCTGCTTGAGCTTTTCCACTAATCCACTTGGATTACGTGTTGTTTATATCATCCTGATGGCTAGACTCTGTCACGTAATTTTATGACCTTTTTTCCCACCCTCTTCCAAAAATAAATGGTCCACTGGCCCTCCCCCCAAACATACTTTTTCTACCTCACTCCCATTATTTTCACACTTTGGCTATATTGTTCTAGTACATTTTAGCTTATCTGGTGCAATTTCTCGTCTCTGCCAAATACCTTCACAAATCAAGGAAAGCTTAATAACTTTTCTGTGTCCACATTATTTTTCAAGCCCAAAAAGACGCTCTTTCTCTTTCTTATGGGCCTGCAGAGTCTTACCGCTCCCTGGGCAGCTTCACAGGTTGTCCATCAGGGTGGGCTTTTGGTTAGACAGTTCACATATTGACGACCAAATAGCCTAGAACCAAGGCGACTATAACGATGACAAAGAATCCAATCACCGCGCAGATTGACGCAAAACCAGTCTCCCTGCTCCCTCCGCCACCTTCTTCTTCTTTGGGCTCTTCTTCGCAGATCGAGATGACACCCACTGAGGAATTCCCTACACTCATGTTGGACTTGAGCTCAGCGCCTGCCTCCTGCTTCGCCTCCACGGCCCACGGCGCCACCTGCACCTTCATCTCCATTTCTTCCATCATCTGGCTCACCTGGGTGATCTCGGCCTGTAGGTCTCTGAGGTCTGCCGTGTCGATATTGCTGTCCGCCTCGTACTTCATATTCTGCACGCTCATGGCCCGGGCCGCCACCGTGGTGGTGCTGCCGGTCATCCCTGTCTGGATGAGGTGTCTTGTGGGCACCTTGAGGGGGAAATCCTGTGCTATCTCTAAGGACCTTTTCATGTCCACCTCAAGAAGCTCCATGCAACTAGAGAACAGCACCCACAGGCGCTCGTACTCGGTCCGATCCTCTTTGCTGATGGTCTTATCTTTGAGCAAAGAAGTCAGTTTAGTCCTGTTGGCCACCGCCAGCTCCTGGGCCTTTTTGCGGGTCTTCTTCAGCTCCTCTCGCAGGTTTTGCGAGTCCGAAGTGCTCCCAAGAGCGATGACCAAATGCCTGTAGCAGGCGGTCACTTTGTTCAAAGCGTCCAGCATTGTTTTGCATTCCTCTTTCCCCATGACTGATAAAAAAAAATCTATATCCTTCTTAGAAAATATGAAATGATTAAAAAGGGGGAGCTCTAAACAGCGCGCTTATTCGAACAATGCTTTAGCCACTGACCTCGGTTTAGTTTCCACGGGAGCTCACCAGCCGCTCTCTAAATCCACTCAACGCGCTGGTGAGAGAAAATTCCTCTCTATCCATGCTCCTTCCTGTGCAAGCATATATAGAGAGGGGCTTAGAAAGTAATGCCCCGTAGCCTAAAAGGCTTTAGATTACCTTTGTGTTTTCCAACACGAGATCATACGGCTCCGCAGCCCGTCTCCTGCAGGACGGATGCGAACGTGAAACAATCCAACCACCCTTTTATGAAATTGCGATCCCGATTCAGCCACAGGTGTCACAACATCCGCCTAACCGTTTGCGTAGAGAGCTCGGCGCCTTTTCTCTTCAGCAGCTTAAAATAAATGTTCAAAGAAAATGCGCTGCCGGACAAGTTAGGTTCGCCATTCAGCGTCCGCGAGGAGCAACGCGAGCCATTGTTGTTTTGGTTTGTTTTATCTGCATGAGGAGCTGTCCACTTCAGCACCCGATCGATGATTTTTAAATACCAGTAAGCGCCTTCTGTAGTCACATGTGCACGCACAACAGTGCTATTCAGCGACAGGCAGAGGCAGGGCAGCAAAACAGCTTCACTCCCATTGGTTTTTTTTTCCACACAGGCGTTTGGTTTACATTCTTCATGCTATTGGCTGCTCTGTCCATGATGTGGGCAGAACTGCGATGTCTATCAGCAGGGAAGTCAAATCACAAACACCCTAACTCTCTGACAATACCATGGTCATCAGGGTTCCTGCTTACAGTCGGCTGCACGAGGAAAAATAAAGACCGGTGAACCCAGAGAGGAATGTAAAGTAAATAAATAAAAAAAATTAGATTGTTATTTATATAATTTTTTACTTAAGTTAAACAATCTATACTTTTAGTATGAATTGTTTAAATGAATGGTTCTTTTCTTCCTCTTGGAACTATCCTCAGTCTGTTTCAGTGTTGCCTATTACTTCATCTTCACTGCTGGAGGTTAGGCTAAAGAGCTTTCACTGGTACTCTCTCTCGTTCCCACAGTTCCCTTTCAATGGCCATAAAATAATCAAACTCTGATGCCCTGCAGTATATATATGTGGCTTGTAGACTTCCTGTGTTCTCTGTGTAACAGAGGCTATATTGCCATCAACATAAAAATGCACTGTACTTTCAACTAAGCTGCAATAGTTAGCAGCACACTGATAAATCTACCCTAATCTGTAATGTATGCCTGCCATCACTATGTTAGGAACTCTCCAACTTCTTGGTAAAGCCAATAACTAATAATAATAACTAATCCCATGGCAACAACTCACTGCACTTAGATGTGTAGACATGGTAAGGATGAATTGCTGTAGTTCAAACTAAGCACCAGAATGGAGAATAAAGGGTATTTAAGTGGTTTTAAATGTGGCATGATTTGTAGTGTCAGACAGGTTCCACTGAGTATTTCAGAAACTGCTGATCTACTGAGATTTTCCCCACATAATCATCACTAGGGTTTACAGAGAATGACCCAAAAAAGGGAAATTATCCAACCAGTGACAGTTCTGTGGGTGAAAATGCATTCTTGTTACCAGAGGTCAGAGGTGAATGACCAGACTACTACAGGCTGATGGGAAGACAACAATAACTTAAATAACCACTTGTTACCACCAAGGTTTGCAGAAGAGCATCTTTGATTGCACAACATATTGAACCTTGAAACAGATAGGCTACAGCAGCAGACAGAGCACACTGGGAGCTATTCATGTTAGCTAAGGACAAGGAAGCAAGGTTAGGTTAATTTAGGTTCATTTGTGTGGGCTCATCAAAACAGGAAAACAGAAAACTGGAAAAACATTGGCTGGTCTGACGATTTGATTTCTGCTGCAACACTCAGAGATAGAGTCAGAACTTAGGAATAAATAGCACGAAAGCATGAATCCATCCTGCCTTGTGTCAGTGATTCAGGCTCTTGATGGTGGTGTAATGGTGTGTGAGATATTTTTGGCACACTTTGGGCTGTTTCGTACAAGTTGAGCATTGTTTCAATGCCAACAACTTACCCGAGTATTTCTGCTGACCATGTCCATCCCTTAGTGATCACAGTGTACCAATCATCTAATGGTTGCTTTCAGCAAGATAAAAAAAACATGTAAAAAAAAAAGATCAAATCAAAGTTGTTTTATTTTATTTCATTTACATATATTTGACATGACAATGTGCTCACAGTCAGTGGACCTCAGTCCATTAAATCACCTTTGGGATGCATCATGGATGTGCAGCTGACATCTGCAACAACTGTGTGATGCTATCATATCAATATGAACCAAAATCTCTCACACCATAATCAGTGGAACAAAGAATCAGAAAGTTCTGAAGGTAAAACTGGCTTCCAACCCAAGATTAGCAACATTTTTTCTGATAAAGACATCGGTGAGTGTAGATTGTAGTGGAGGGTGATACATTTGAAAAGCTGCTAAAAAACAAACAAACACTATTGACGATGCTGCACCACCTTTTCATCAGCATATCAAAAATGCATAATTTTGCAATACTAAAAATAACAGAATAAAAAATTACCATCTGGTTGACATGTATTGCACCATTGACTGTCACAGCTGAGTGTGTTCATTGAACCTGATGTGTAATCAGGTTCAATGAACACTGAAAGCAAACCCAAAACAAACTGATGATACCCTGATACCAAAAGATCTTTCATACACTGACTAAACCTTCAGTCATATGTTCCTATAAAAAGATAAAACACTTTGTTTCTCCTTGTGTGTTGTTCCATGTGATTTTAAAGCTACGCCGATGTGATTATGAGACACAGGTTTGCGGAAATAGTATTCAGTTTTTCTCTTGCCATTTTTTTTTTCAGTTTTATAAGTGTGGTAAAAGTGGATAATTTGTGGGTTGTCACCACAGCTGCCTGCACACTGGGAGGAGGCCTGTTGTTGCACACAGTACTGGATGGATAATGTGTTGTTTAGTTGGCTCCTGCTGTGTTGAGAGATGAGAGGCACATAAGGCTGAGTGGTATTTGCCTGCTTTGCTCTTTTTGCATTATTCAAGCGGATGGGGCCTAATGATCCAGTGACTACAGTGCAAAGCTAATGGACTGGAGTGCAGTGAATGCCTGAGGAACTGAGTGAGAGGCTTATTGTTCGTTTCACATAAAATGACATCTGCTGTGGCATGGGAATTGATTTCTTCTGTTCAATTTATTCCTAGTTTGAATCCATTTTTGCTCATATCACTCATTAAAAACATTATGCATGCCCGCCCCTCATATTTGATGCTTTATAAGGTAACTGTGTACTAAAACCTGCAGATCACCATCCCAAGATTACAATATGTGGCTCTGCTGTAAACTGCACTGTTTAATATATTTAAAGTGCTGGTAGCCATTTCAGCACTTTCTGACTAATAACAAATATCTTGGTTGAGTCAGATGATCTTGGCAAATGGATCGTCTTTCCTTTCATGAATATGTTTCCATGGCTACCTCTCACCTCTTACTACTCTTCAGTTATTTTTCTCCAAGGTATTTCATTGCTCTGAGATGTCATCTTTCACTTTGTGCATTTAAAGTTACAAATCAGTTGTTTTCTGTTGTTTATTTCATGTTCTCATGAAATTCCTTAAGGAGCTAACTTTTACACAGACTAAACAAATAACTCAGTTTCAATTTTCATTTCATGCGCTTTCATTAATTTATTTTGAGCTTGAATTTAAAGTGTAAAAAAATAATTAAAAATATAGGAATTCATTCAAAGATTAAAGACCATATGAATTCCCAATAAACGTATAACTGGGCTAATGTAGACTTTATTACCTTTATAAATAACTGATGAAACGCTAAAGTAAGTCGGACTTGCAGGATTAGAAAATTGGCCATAGTCTCTGTCTGTCTACCTCTCTGTCTTTCTCCTCTCCTGTAAAAAGGTTGCTGATAAGCTGTTGTGTTAGATTCAAGTGATGAGTCAGACATGCAGTGGTCTGATTGCTCTCAGTGCCAACACATGATGGAAAACTCCATTTTTGATTTCCACAGGATTTTTGTTTGCACAGGACAGTAAAATGATATAGAACTCTCCAGATATTACTGTTGTTTTTACACAGATTATCGAAGAAATAAAGAAATACCCCCAAATCTCTGTTTGTGTAACAATGCATTATGAGTACATCATTAGATCATTTACACTGATATAGATCCCAAAGAATATGACACATATAGCAAGTTTGTTTAGCCTGGAAGAGCTACAGTGATGCACTAAGTACACACCATGATTCAGTAGCTTTTAGAACTACCTTTAGCTCCAGTACACTGAGTTGCTTTCTGTGTAACTTTATCTCTCAGATCATTGTGGATGAATTTTGACACACTCTTCTTTACAGTGTTGCTTCTTCCTCTCAAGGTCCTGCCACAACATTTCATTCAGGTTGAAATCTAGACTTTGACTGGGCCATTACAACATCTTGATTGTTTTCTTTTTCAGTCCCTCTGTTGTAGAGTTGATGTTTTGTTTGGGATAATTGTCGTGTTAGATGACCTAATTTTGAAAGTGCTTTAGCTGTCAGAGAGATGACCACACATTTGACTCTTTAATACTTGGTACACAAGGGACTTCATGGTTGACTCACTGACCGTCTTGTGGCTGCAAAATAAGCCCAACTCTACACCCCTGCACCACTGTGCTGACAGTTGGTATGAGGTGTTTGTGCTGACATGCTGTATTTGGTTTTTGCCAAATGTGGCACTGTGCTTCATGGCCACAAATCTCCATTTTGATCTCATTCTTTCAAATGATGTTTGAATAGATGTATGAGTGTGTATTTGCCAGGGTACTTGGCAGGAAGGTTGTTCCAGGCTTTTTAAAAAAATTGCCATCTTTCCTTTTTGGATCCATGTGTCCTCCGGTGCTTCTGTCTCTTTATGTAGTCCAAATATCAATCTTTGATGTTGAGTTCAGGGTATTGTGGAGTCTTGTTCTTCTTGTGATTCTTGTGTTGCTGCACAATGAATTTAAAAGAAAAACCCCAAAGGTATTACTGCACTGAATAAGAACATAAACAGCTGAAAGCAAAAATGATATTTGCATTGGCTTTAAAGAAAGTCTCAACCTTGCAACTATCTTCATATTATATGCTTATGTTATATACCTAAATGAAATAGGTAAAACTGGCATATTTGACATGATTTTTATCACTAAAAAGTAAATACATCAAAATGTCATATTACAAAAGTATTTAGTCACTTGATTCAGTACTGGCAGCTTTGAGTGTGGTTTTGACAACTGGGTTTAGACAGGAAGTGCCTCTTAGTTTCTCTCTTCAGAGTTCTGCAGAGTTGTTCTACAGGCTGTAATTGTGGGCCTTGGCTAGGTTGCTCAGGGACAGTAAGACAGTCGTCCTGAAGTCACTCCAGTATTGTCTTGGCTACATGCCTCAGCTCATTGTGGTACTAAAAGCTGAACCATTGCCCCAGTCTTAGGTCCAGGTTCTCTCTGTGCTGCACTGAGCCTTTAATGAGTCCCTCTGTCTGGGAAATTTGCCTCTTATGCTTTATCTCTGACAGGCTCTATAAGAAGTGTCATTTACCTTTTCTTAAACTAAACCAAGTAGCCTATACAAACTGTGAAAGGAAAAAACACGCACACATACACAACATAAAACAAACTTCCATAAGGCAAAATTATCCCATTAGCAGAATTCACCAAAAAAAAAAAAAATGTCTAAACAATGTCAAACTTGTTTTCCATGGAGATTATTAGTTTTTAGTATATGATAGCATTCAGATGCTAAATTACTCCATTTTTCAATGGAGTAATTTTATATAAAATAAAATATAGTATATATGGAATGTTTAACTGAGAAATTTCATGCACCAAGAGCTAAGCATTAAAATAAGAGGCTCAAGAGGTTAAAAAGAGGAGGACTTTAAAAGGGAGGAAAACATCTTAGTGTGTAAAGGAGACACAAATGATGCTATAACATGATACAAATTCTATAATCCAGATTAGCAGTTTCCTACAGGTCCTGGGATTAGCAGTATAATGCTCACTAATGTATCTTTTGAAGAACACTGATCTGTCTCTCTTGCATTTTCGTCATATGGAATCAATGGTTTTAGGGAGGAAATGGAGGCCTCTGATGCTTACTACACTTTGTGTGAGATGATGGTTAAAAGAGGACAGACATAAACACGGTTTCCCCCTGATCTCTGATACTCTGACCAAACACATTAGAAGACTCTAACGTCTGTAAGCCCTTTGATAATCCCAGTAAAAAGCTCCAGCACTACCTGATATTTCCCAAATGACCAAATATGCTTTCTAGTTACAGCCAGCTTTAAGTTTACACTAGTGCAGTCATCAATGTGACTGCTTTTGTTAACACTTAAGTGACATCCTATTCTTAGTCTGTGGGGTTTAACATGATGTTGGCCCACCCTTTGCAGATATAACAGTTTCAGCTCTTCTGAGAAGTCTTTCCACGAGGTTTAGGAGTGTGTTTACGAGAATTTGCATTTTTGGACTGGCTCTCAGTCTCCTATCTAATTCATAACAAAGGTGTTCTCTCAGATTGAGGTACTCTGTGCAAGACAGTCAAGTTTTTCCACACTAAACTCACGCATCCATATCTTTATGGGCCTTCTTGTGCGCTGATGTGCAGTTCCCAGTTCCAAAACTGTTCCCAGAAAGATGTAAGTGTGAATTTGTCCAAAATGTCTTGGTATGCTGAAGCATTAAGAGTCCTTTACAATGGAACTAAGGAGCAAAGCCCAATACCTGAGAAAAAAAACTCCATTGTCAGGTTCCCTTCTCTTCCTGGCTTGAGATGTCCTTCCGTCTTTCTCTCTCTCACACTCTTTGTTTCTCTCAGTTCTGCGTTGTCTTCCAGAGGTAGATTGTTTTACTACTCTTTGCTGCGGTGATCACATACCTGAATTCAGCAACCAATCACACACCTGCAGGTTGCCAGACCAATTATACTCTGGCTACTGGAAGCTGGAGATTCTCTTCAACTGACACCAGATCATTGCACTGTTAAACAAGCTCAGCTCACCTTCCAATCAGTATTGCAAGAATCAGTGTTTGTGCGTTTCTTTCCCTCTTTCCCTCTCTGTCCAGAGCTCTTTCAATGCAGAGTGGAAAAGGGGATATTAGACCAGCATGGGAGAGTAGCTCAATGAAGACAAGAACGCTTATGGGGGATAACTTTGCAGTCACCACCTAAGAACCTGTCTTGAACACTGTATCATAATAAACTTTTTTTGTTCAACTTACCTCTGTGCTCTCCACTTTATACCAGGATACCCACGGACTTAACACCTACACCATGATCCCCTCTAAACCAAACCTTACTTTTAGCACACAAGTACTGTTCCTCTGGCAACCACCAAACCCAGACTCATCCATTGGTTTGCCAGATAGAGAAATGTGATATGTCACTTCAGAGAGCACATCTCAACCACTCTACAGTCCAGTGGCACCAAACTTTATACTACTCTATCCTAAACTTTGCATTGGGACAATTGTTATTGCCAATTGAATTGGCACTATACAAATAAAATTGAACTATATATATATTTAAGAAGATATTTATAATCCTTTTCTGATAACATCCTTACAGAAAATCTCAGGAAAAGTCCTTCTAGACTGTATTATCCAGGTGAGCTTGTATGTCGTCACGATATCATCTCTAAAATCCACTTAACGACCACTCATTTCATTGCTTTATAGAATGACAAGGGTCTTACACACCCATGTAGCCCTATACTCATTTGAGCTTCTTCTTTTTTTTTTAAACTTTGCAGCTTTGTCTTTTAATAGCTTCCAACATTTGGCATAGAAGAAGGTGGAAAATAAAAGCTGTATGCAGAATTAGGAAGATTCAGTCACTTAGAAAAAGAGGCAGAGCACAGAGGGGAATAAAAAGCAGAGAAAGAGGAAGTCTGTCTTTGTTGAATTATAGATGGACCTTATCCACTATGTGGCCTCTTACACACATAGCATGCAGCAGTGGAGTGAACTGTGAGTCATGCCTCAACTCCACAAAGATCTCCACTCAACCTTGACTTTCAAATATATACACACACAAAGACTGAGTGTCTGAGGACACTATATTGATTTGCAGTGATGTAAGACAGACTTATCCCAGCCCCTAGCTCTAACCTAAATGTAACCTAATTAACCCGCGTAGGCTTTAGTGTGGGTTTTGTTTAGACCATATGGTAAATAGACACATTTTGAGAAACTGAAAGAGCTTTCCTGTGATAGATTGGTGAACTGCATGTATAAAAGTATAGTTGGATGATGGATGGATGATTTGGAATAATTGAAGTTCTTCTAAATCAATGTTCCAAAGAGACAAGGTGGATGTTAACTTAACCCAGACCCTTTTTCATAACACCCTGATGGATGTTACAAACTCAAACCAAGCCATGCCCTTGCAAAGATTTTTATTTAAACTGTTTTATTTCAGTAATCATGTTACATGTGTTTGTACCTGGTTCTGTCTCACTGCTGTTTATAGGTGCATTTCTTCAGTATATCAAGTTTATTTTAATGATTTTCTTTGTTGCATTTATTTATGATGTTGCCAAATACAGTAATCCAGTACTGCTGTACTGCTGTTTTAAAATGTGCTGCATAGTAAATTTGATTAGATTTTCATACCAAAAAGAAAGATGAGACCCTAGAAGCCATGTGCTTCTAGGGTCTCATCCCTAGAAGCACATCTTACTCGCTCCCTATGAAAATGATAGCCAAGCTTACCTTAAAAGCCCTCATACAAAGTTTGCATTGATCGCTGCCAGTGTAAAGCAACATTTATTAAAGAAGGGATATATGTGACTATGTGAGGCTGTGGCTGAAACTGGCTAAACTTTAAAAGAAAAAAATGCTTTTTCTTTCCTAAAGATGCAGTCATCATTCAAACTAGTTGCAGTCACATGCTGGGGAGCTGCTGATCTTCTCATTTAACTTTCCATTACAGAAGAAGTAAGCGTGTTTCCTTGAAGTGTTTACCGCATAGACTCTGAGAAAAAAAGGCCTACATTCCCTTAGCTAGAAAATATTATACAATGGCAGCCTTTAAAGGACAAGTATATTTTTTAAGTTGAGGGCAGTCAGTAAGCCTCACTAGTTTGTAACACAAGATAACATGTTTACCTGGACAACTGAGATGAGCCAGAAGATCCAATAGCATTTGCCGCGTCACATCAAGGCAAACTTCAGAAAACTCTGAGGTATGGCAAGCTTTAAAAGTGATATATTTGGAGAATAGTGTCAGCAGAGGAAATGAAGATGCAGGTCATTTGCTTTGCATGCTAAAGATTTGAATCAGTTTTCTGAAATTAATTTTGCATCAGCCCTTTTTTCATTCGTATTGCTTCTTGTCATTCTCCACTTCATAGTATCTGATAAAAACATATTAAAACAAGCGGTCCATCCAGCCTGTCATCCTGTGGCTTGCATGTGAAGGAGGTACTTGTTTATCCTTAGCTCCCCTCTCTGGAGCATTAATGTCATCCATTGTACATGTGTCTTTTTGCAGAAAATAGAACAGTACGATGAATGGAGGAAACAACAGGTGCATTAAGGAGATGTCCTCCACTGGGCTCTTAAAAGATATTCAGCTCTGCAAAAACATACTATAGAAGGTTTACATAGTTAATGAGAGAAATACATTAGTGACCTTTAAAAACGCTGAAGTGTTGCTTATTCATAACACTCCTCTTGGCGTCATTTACTGAATGTGCATATTCCAAATAAACCATACGAGCAGAGCTGATGGCCTGCAGGGGGGAAGGGTCATGACCTGTTTGTGCTCTTGCAGTTTTAGAAAAGCAAACAGATTTCCAGAGTCAGAAAATCCCTTCTAAAAGGCTTCTAGGATTTGTGTGGTGAAGGTGGGTGCAGCAGAGATAAGCCTTTGGAAAAGTCAGAGGCCATTCCATCTAAAGACTGTGTATAAAGTCTGCGTTTCACCTTGACCTGGGTCACTTTATATGATATCGTGGAGCATTTAATGTCCATTACTATGTCTGTTTCAATCATATTTAGAAGAAGACCTCATACATTTTTCTGTTGTAGATTTATTTAGCGTGATACTTGTGTACACTCACAACCAGATTACCTACTGGCAATAATAAACATCCAGTGTACTCTCATGTATTTACTGAAACAGGAAAAAGAAAGATAAAGGTATCTTAATTTATTTTATGTGGTCGCTAATATAATAAAAGTGACCAAACATTCAAAAAAAAAAGAGGAAAAAAAGGCCAAACCCATTTCAGAAATGTTTCCAGCAGTTTTATGGTGCTAAAAAGATTACTTTGCTTCATTCAGCCATGCTTCACAGAGGTCATGAGAATGACCAGGTCATGGGAAATGCATTGAATTGTATTTATCTCCTTTACCTCAGTTTGTTGAACAAATCTTGTTCTTTTAATTTCATTAAGCAGGCCAATCTACCCCTTTAATGGAGGGCTAAGCTGGTCTCCTGTACTGGAGACTGAATATAACCAAGGTGGCAATATTAGTGTTCTTGAGATTAGCTAAATCAAGTCTTACTTCATCTAGTACTCTAAATACTACGATCTAGCATTTTATTACACCGTGCATCTACTCTCCACTGTATTTTCCTCCTCCTTTTCTACCACAAGTAGATTGCTGACCATCTACCATCAACACCAAAGGATTTTCCTCTGAGGGTTCTCTCTTTAACTCTTTTTTCTTAATAAGACATTAATCTTCAGTTATGAGTCTCTTCTCTTACGGTAACTCAGGGTCAGTTGCCTTGGCACAGAATAAGCTTTGCAATGAGAAAATGTCTAAACAATGACTAGAAATATGGAGTTTATATCTTATACAAGAGGTGAATGTATAGCCATGTGACATCACTAAATGTGATATGAAATGTGACAGAGAAACTGAAACACTCATAAAGTAGCAATAAGCACAAAGTAGGTCCAACATGAGGATGCTTTATTGCCCCTTTTCACTCTAATGAGGACTAAACATTGGAAAAAATTGTGCTGTTCTTAGTAAGATGTTAAAGTTGGAAACAATTTATTGAGCTCATAGGTCAAGGAAGTCAACTTGCAGCCAAAGGATTTGCCTCTTGGCCATAAGAAAGAATGCAATTTTCAGGCTTCACTTTTTGGACATAGATGTTATTATAAATGGTCCTCTGTGTGCGTATTTTCTACAAACATCTTAGGTTACAAAATTTGCACCATTCAGCTCCGTTACAAGTTTATTAAAGTGTTAGATTTATTTCTGAAAATACTGACCGGCAGCCAAGCAAAAAAAAAAAGAAAAAAAAAGGGGGGGGGGGGTGTCCAATATAAAACTAACCCTCTTTCTGAATCTGTATTTTTTTTTTTCTTAAACACACAAAAAATATACTGTGCTAAGTACTGAGTTTGGGGCATAAAACTGACAGATTTCCCCTTGAAACAATGAAACAAAGCAGGTCTTGTAGTTGTGTGTGTATATGTTCATCTAAGACAGCTGGCTGCTGCTGGTAACTTTCTGTAGGAATGAGAGCAGTCTTAAACTTCCTCTTACTGCAGCAAGAAACAGAATAAATATAGTTGCAAGCTGTTGAATTATTCCCTTGAGAAATGTGATTAAAGTGATTTCCCTCTGGTTTTCAAAGGAATTTCCTTCCTTGTGTCATGCCGTGCTGAAGTATTTATATGCACAATTATGCTAACTTAATCCTTAACCAACCACAAAAATTAATATATAATTTGGATGCATCTGGTAGAAACCCAACAAGTGAGATTACCCAGATGGGGCTTCTTCTCCAGGACAAATCTAAATAAGGTTTTTTCAATGTCTGCGTAAATGCATCAGTCTGGAGCTGTTCTATAGACTCTTGTTTCTATTCTCTGTTTTGCTTGTTCCTTCTTTCTCTCTCTCATTTGCCTTTTTTTCTCCTCTCACCCCTTGAGAAGTAACTCAAGCCTTCAATTCTGTTTTCCTCTGTTTATTCCTGCAGCAATATACACACACACACACACACACTGACAAGAGGACCACCTAGAGTCACATCACGCACTCACTTCAAACCACTCAGGGCTCCACTCGTCTTTGCTTCACTTCATTTCACTCAAAAGTCAGCATGTTAACAAAGGACAGCGGAGGCGACTGCACCAAAATAATAATGGGTACTGCAACCCATAGGCTCCCATTGGGAGAGTTTATTTGTTACATGATCACTTGACATTCATTATTTAATTGGATGCAAGACTCCTGAATACATCAAGAGTTCAAATCAAACAACCCCCTCTTCCCACAGTTTCTATTCACAGTCTCTAATGCCTTTATAGGACATCAATGTTTTGTGAGATGCACATGAGGCATGAAGAGCCGTTTGGAGAATGCAGCACACAATTTAAATATATCCACAGTAGTTGCTCCTTTGGAAGTCAGTCAGATGCTCATCTAGCCGTAATGGAGAGAGAAGCAGTTCTGGAAATGGAAAGAGCTTCAGTCCCCAAATTCAGCCTTTAAGCTGCTTTAGAGGATTGCTGGGTATTTTTTTCTCTCCCTCGCTCTAAAACAGACTGCCAATATTGGCTCTAAACCAGAATGGGAGAGGGCAGACTCCCTGAGCTTTCACTGTGCAGTTGCACAGGGCAGAGAAGGGCCAAGCTGCTTTGTCTTGGCTTTGTAATCCACTCTTGGGTGACACGTGACGGCAGAGACTTCTGCCAGTAAGGTGTTGCCTCTCCCTGCTGTACACCCTGCTGTAAGAAGGGTGCACCTGACCTCAGCTGACCAGATTTAGTGAGTTTGTTTTGAGAGAGATTTCCCAGACAAGTCAGAGTTTTATTACAGTATTCATCCTCTTTTTTCTAAATACATATGTGCATGTTGATCAAGGTTGAGTTACAAGAGCATCCTCAACTTCAGACTGATTTTAAAGGTATCCATGCAACAAAAGTGTATGCATAGTTGTTTAATTGTGCAGAGTTTTAAACAGTGTTGACCTTACTCACTGGAGTAAGTGGCATAAAAATTGGGTACTTCAAAAAGTAGGAAAGATACACCTTAAAGCCTCATGCTGTTATAAGGTTTTTGTGGGCAAGCATTTGATAAAGATCTGCAGAAATATAAAGTAAATTTCTAAAGCACCAGTATGGTCCCTGAATGCAATTCAGCTGAGATGAATAATGAAAAAAAAATAGCTATTCAGTAATTCAAGGGCAATAACCTGAAGTAACAGGGTCCCTGTTTTTATTAATTTATTTTTGTTTCTTTTTTTATTGAGTGGAGTTTGCCCCAATACACACACACACTATCTAAAACACACACACACACACACACACACACACACACACACACACACACACACACACACACACACACACACACACACACACACACACACACACATCACCTGCTCTTTAACTATAGTTTAGCTTTTTCACTTGAACTTTACCTAAGGTTATTCACTGTAATTGGCCAATATCACCCACTAGTGGAGAAATCATGGTATCGCAGTTTTTAAGCGCAATTCTATCATTAACCACACGGTGGCAATGTTTAACCAAATATGATTCGACGAAAAATTACGAAAGGTACCGGACAAACCCGAAGCGAACCCCGGAAGCTCTGTTGTTACTGGTGGCTTTCAGCCCGTTGTTCAAACGATGTGTCGCTTGCTGCAGATCCAGCTGCTTTGAGGGTTAAGAGTTCAGCTGAAACGCTACGCCAGAATGTATTGAGACAGAGTTCCCAGGAAAATACATGACGAATATTAAGGTTTGTAATTTAGCTGTCACTCCAAAGGTTTTGTTTTCTCACTCGTCATTCGTATAGAGTGTTAGCATGCTAGCGGCGTTAGCTTATTTTAGTGGCTTGTTAGCAAGCGAGATTTACCAGCCATCCCGGTTGCATGTGAACTGTCAGGCTAGCGGTGCGTGCTGGCGTACGTGCGCGTGTGTCTGTCTGTGTGCGTGTGTCTGTCTGTGTGCGTGTGTCGAAGTGTTGAGTTTCTATCACGACCTCTGCAGGTATTGTAGATCTGAAGATCGACCCCAGTTGATGCTTTTAGCTGGCAGACAGATAGTCCGTGATACCTATACTAGTACGACGAGTTCCACTGATGGCGGAAGATCAATGAGAAAGTGGTTTGTGGTCTGATCAGTCATACCTCTAAACAATCTTTTTGAGTGACGAGACGCCTAAAGACCCCTGATGATGATGATGATGATGATGATGATGATAATAATAATAATAATAATAATAATATGTATCTGGTCAAACTAGTTTAAAACCAGTAAAAAGTCATTTACATTTCAGTTTAGTTTCTTAAAGAGTAGTTCAAAGTGGTTTGTAAAGGTTTACATGGTTGGTTTTTTGTATCAACGTTGAGGAACTGGTCGTGTTTTTCCCCCGTGTCTATTAATTTGTGTATTTGATTAGTGTTACTATAGTTTGACCACATTGAGCTGATCCAAATAGAGAAGGACTGATTGACCAACTCGGGGAAAAAAATGTTACTGTTTATATTTGCAGTGTCACCTCATCACCATGACTTGCCTTAATTATGGGTGTGCCACCTGGAAGTAAAAAAACAGTTGTAAATATATATGGCACATACTCTCATTCTGCTATAAGGAAATTAAGCGATGTATAAACTGATCGACAGAAATGGTTTCTTCAATCTGTAATTATGGCCGGTCACAATAAATAAATAAATAAATAAAAATAATAACTTCAGTTCATTACACTCTGTGGAAACTGAACAAATATTTGTGTGCCTTTTGTCTTTTTCAGCCAGCAGTCCACATGTGTATTTCATCCTGAATGCTGGCCCAGGAGGTGCACACCACAGCATGCTGTTGTGAAGCTGGAACATATTAGGTATGTAACAAGAGCAAACAGAGGAAGGACCTTGTGCCACCAGTTTGTCGCTTATGCAAAACCTGGAGAAGTTGCATTCCACTTCTTGGTTTTGGCTGATGAAAAGCGACATTCAGATCAGCAGAGAATATTTGCTTGATTCACTTGCAAACTGGTTTAATTTATGGTATTTTCAATCGTTAATAGCGAATCTGACCTGCAATATTGATGGTGTATGTAAAATGTGACAGTGAGTTGTAATATAACTAAGTAAATCTTCTTTTAGATAGATAGATAGATAGATAGATAGATATAGAGATATATATATATAGAGATATATATATATATATATATAGAGATATATATATAGAGATATATATATAGAGATATATGTATGTATATGTAATTTCCTTTCTTGCTTAGCGTGTTGGGGATATAACAAACCTCAGATTTTATTAGAGGGGATGAGTAACAAAAAAGAAATGGAAAGAGCAGTGGGAAATCTTTGGATCATGAACAAAAATTAAACTCAATAATTCAATCAGATAATGTCTGATTTTAACAGGATTAACTTTTTTAAATGGGCATTAACTGCTGCACGTGGATATCATGGTAGAGGAAGATGGAACCACGAGATGATATTGTCGACATTTGCATCGTGATCTTGGTTTCTGTTTTGGTGGAACTGCTACATCCCTGTTGGCATGCGATGACTCAAGACTAGTGTGAGTCCCATAAAGTGATCTGAGCAGAATAGCGTTTGGGTGCTGTTTCTGGTTACAAAGATAGGAAAAGGAGGAGAGAGGACAGTTGGTGGCTGTTGTGTTGTGCCCTCTGACTGGGAAGGGCAGACAGCTGGACAAGCAGCAGCTGCTGCGGCTTAAATGGACCTCCTCTTTATTGACAATGGAAAAATCAATACTCCTTAAACTAGCAAGAGCATTTTTTGTCCTCTTTAGGATGGTGATTTTCCTTTTTGTTTGTTTTTATTTAGTTTAACAGTCTACTGGCAATGCTGTCTGTCTTCACCTGGCCTGTGGTCCTAATGGCATCAGCTTTGTGGATATTAAACTTCAGCATGACTTCTTAACATACAAATGCAATGTTGCCAGTGGTATTGGGAATATGCAATGAGTGAGCGAGTTATTCTTTTAGCAAGTGTAGCTGACTGCTGGTGATTGAGCAGCTTTTCCTCAGTATATTCATCAACTGGCACAAACTGTTTCTCCTGTCATTGTAATTAATTGAAGTGAAGCATGTATATGAGCTAGACAGTCGGTCACTATCAGTTTCTGGGCTGACTTTTTCAGTTCCTGTTATACCCATTATAACTGGGTGGGAAACATTAGCTCAGCTTTGCTATATGAAATATTGCAGTCTATCTATACGAAGGAAGTGCAAAATTCAGCGACACACACAGTCATCTCATAACTGAAGCTTTATTTGTGGTTTATTGTTTTTGTCCCGTGCATCACACTCGGGGTCGCTTGATAACAAACTTCCTTTGTTTTAAGATAGTTTTTATATATAAACAAGGTTTAACAACGTGGAGAATTTTATTAACGTAAGACATCCTGTATTTGCACAATATAGAAAAAAATGCACTGCTGTAGTTTATTTGGAGGGTTACAATATGCACAAAGTAGTTTCATTAGATTAGACCAGAGATGCTAAACTCATGTTACATCACGGGCCACGTACAGCTCTCTTTGATCTTATAGTGGGCCGCACCAGTGAAACTCTCCTTTTTGTCAGTGTAAAGAATAGGGCTGCCACGATTAGTCGACTAGTCACGATTACGTCGATTATCAAAATCGTCGACAACAAATTTAATAGTCGACGCGTCGTTTAAAGCCTTGTAAGATCCTGAAAGACGCAGGAATAAGTAGTAGGATTTAAGAGTGTAATAGCGGACTGAAACAGAAAATGACAGCACTGCATGTACGAGAATGCCAGCTGCCGTTAAACCTCCAAGAAGAAGAAGCAGTTTCCGATATCGTAGCCGTGTCCAAATTCAGGAACCGCATCCTCTTGTGCCTGCATTTTAAGGCTGATTACGTTACAGCGACACGACAAAGGCTTTTCAAATTCGAAGACTTCTGCAAATGCAGCCGACAAATGTGTTCTACTTTTCCCCAGATTTGAAGGATGGGTCGGGCATATTGCCCAACCTATCCCATAATTCATAGCACGGCTCAGCATATTCCTGTTTCCAACAATGGCGGCAGCTACTTAGTTTTAATATTACTCTTATTATTCTTTCTGGGTCACAAAATAAACTTTGAACATATTTTCAGGCGAGAATGGAGCTGTGTGAACTTCAATCATCTGTTCGGCTTATCAAGACACCACATATTTGTAAAAGCGCTCCAACATTTTCGGAGACATCTGTCACCCACCAGCTGGATAGCTAGCCGGGGGCAAGGCTCACTGGAGCCCGTGAGAACACCGGACTCCCGGCAAATCGTTTTCAAACCCCCCGCGGTCTTTCGCTACTCAGGTTAAACACGATATATAAGTCACATGTCCAATGGATGCATGATCTGATTAGTCGACTAATCGCAAAAATAATCAGCGACTAGTCGACTAGCAAAATAATCGTTTGTGGCAGCCCTAGTAAAGAACTTTAACTACACATTTAGTCCCTGATATATTTTAATGTGAAAAAGAAGATCTCAATATAAACCATACATACCAGTTTTTCCTCACAATGAAAAAATGCTGCTGTAGTAAATTAATCTATTTGGGATGATTAAATTGTAAGAAATAAGTGTGTAAAATGCCAAAAAAGTTCTGGTATCATATTGCCCAACCTACATTTTAATTATAACACGAGAGGATTTTGTTATTTGACAGAATGTCCTTTTTTATATAATCAGTTAATGAATTTTTTTTAAAATTCTGGAGCTACTGGAAAAAGAAACATACTTTTCTATAGTAGATGGCAAAAAACAAACTTTCTGTAATTTAATTTATTTATTTACTTTGATGTAGTATTAATGGTTATTAATGAGGTATTCAGGAGAAGAGCTACAAAAACTTATAAAATTACAGTTAAATGCCCCATATTTATGTCCTCCTTAATATTTTCCAAAGCTGCCAAGCTGGCCAGATTGGAGCCTTTGGCAGGCTGATTCTGGCCCTGGGCTTTATATTTGACACCCGTGGATTAGACACACAAGTTACGACACAATGTCTGTATAGGGACATGAGTGTGTTTTGAAATAATATATAAAACAGCACAGCACATTTACCTTTCTGAGTTCGTGTTCAAAGGTGTATATGTTCTTCTGTTGTGCCTGACACTTCTGATTAAAAAAAGGAAAAAGCTATTGTTCTTGAATGAAAGGAACATCAATTAACAAGAGTGGTTAAAAGTGGCAATTTTACCACTTCTGTGCTTGCACACTGAAAATTAGGATTTCTTTTCACAATTTGAACTTCAAAAACATCACTCCATCACAAACAGTGTGTCTCTGACAGGGCATGATAATCAGACAGGTATGTCGTTAAAGGTAACCTTTAAAAAAATACAAACTTATGGTAAACATTTGTTTTGTGCACTATATCTGTAGCTAAGATATGTTAAAGCAGAGACAGTTTGACCACTCTTACTATCTGAACCAGTTGTTTGCACAAGTTACATATTGCTAGCTTGCGTGACGTAATATTTTATCCATGTAGGATGTGTTTGGAAGAATTTGTGTGTTCTAGCACTTACTCTTGTGTAACAATATAGATAACTTCCCATATTATCAAAAGGGACAATCCACACAGACTGTGAAACATGCACTACTAAAGTGTCACCTTGCAACACAGATTTTACAGAACACCTCTATTATTTTGAACCAGTTACCGTGAAATCACTTTGGGGCTTGAACTGAACTCCCAAAGAGAAAGAGGATGTCTGTTTTCTGGCAGCCAGAAAGGCAGTTTTCAACACTGCAGGGTAAAAACCTCATACTGCAACTTCAGTGAAAGTCACTGTCATGGAAAGGTGTTGAAGGTGCAAGCACAAGCAAATATCACCAGGGTATTCCAAAGACAGTCTGATTAGAAATTCTGCACAAGACTGACTGCTTAGCTTTGCACCACCCTATCTCCTGTCTCATTTTATTTAAATGCTTACCTAAAGGAAGCAGCTAAAGCACCTCTACTATTCACCTTAAGTCAATTCTGTAGCGTGGTAATGAGGAAATAGTGTAAGATTGGTGAGGGTGGCAAGACCTTGTGCAAGGTTGTTCTTCTGGCTGAGTCTTATCACTTTAAGGGCCTTGAATATTTGTGTTTGGTTAGCAGGGGCGCATGTATTCTGTTGTGAAAACTGGACATTGTTTAAATTTTTTTATTCCTCTTGTTCCTTTAAAATGGGATCCGTTCTTTTATTTTAAGAGTTAACTCTTTTCATTTGTATTTCTCTGCTCCTCTGTATATAGGCACGTGAAGCAGACACTCATGTACACTAAGGATGCATCAATCCCACAGTTTCCCGTCTCCATTTGGCTTTGGGCGTATGCCAATACTGAGTATACTGATCAGATAATAATGTTAAATTAATAATTGTATTCCTTGGAGTCATTCTTTCAGCAATTTATTTGCACTAGTCTCATAACAGCTCGGTGTAAGAGTCATTAGGCTACTGCATATTGGTATAATTTTCCAGATGTGCAAGTTTCTCCTTTCCCTGTTGTTCTTCTGTCTCAATGCAAGCGCACCTCCTCACTCGTGTGTTATGTGTGGAGTTGAGGTGATGAGTGAAAGGTACAAATAGTTGACGACATCATATAACCTTGCCACAAGTGAGACAAAGTTTGCCCCAGTTCCCCCCAGATTTGCTGTCATAGGGTGCTAGACCCTGGATGGATGGAATTGTTTTTCTTCTTCTTCTTCTTCTCCTTCTTCCCGTTTGAGTGTTTGGTGGTTCAAGTGTTCCAGCAATGGTAGAAACACTAGATTTGACCTTAAAGTAAGGCTGTGTGATATTTGTTTTCTCTCTTTTTTTAAATACTACAGAATCTAAAAAGCTTTGTTATATTATTTTGTTTTGTCTTTTTTTTTTTTAACACAAAGCCTACAAGCCAAAGGGAAAATAGGCCCACAAATTATTATTAGCCTTTATTTCTCCTGAACATGTAGCTCAGCTGCGGGATCAGTTTCCTAAAGGTACCAGAATAGCCATTGATTTATCCTGAAGCTGTGGAGATCGTTTCCCCAGCTGGTCCTGAATGTTCTTTTGCGACCTTGAGGAGTACGCCAATGAATCATGCTGAAAGGCTCAACAGGCCCTGAGCTTTGAGGGGGTTGAGTCCAGGGTTGAGCAACATTGATCATATACATACTTTGCCCCATTTGTGTCAGCTGGCATCAGACGTTTGTCCAAAACTTTGAATGTATAAAGTTGCCATAAACTATTAAGAAATGATTTGATTATGTGATTTCAAATTATTTTGGAAAGCACTCTGATCACTAGTTATAATCACTGCTGTCCTAAGGTTTAGTTGTCATTTTACAGATAATCATGACCTAAGAATAAGTACCTTACATTCTTGTTTGATGCTATTTGTAGAACTCTTAATTAACACACATTCCTCATTCTTTTCCCCAAACATTTTACTATTTGTCTCTTTGATGTACTGATTCTAGTTTAAACCGTATTTATTGATTGACTGCTATTACTTTTACTGCTACTAAGTTTGAATGTCTTTCCTCTCTCTAGGGCAGAATGCAGTCTTCAAACCACAGATTACGAGATATGGAGCAGCACCATCCGCTGCTGTCAGCAGGTGCAGATGTCGAGACAGGTAGCCTTGCAGCCGGAGTGATGGTTGGAGGTCCACATGTGGGTCACACAGCAGGAAACCGCACTCTGTGGTTTATTCAGGACAGCTGTGGTATGGTGTGTGCAACCATGACCTGGTTCCTGGTTCTGTACGCTGAATTTGTTGTGAACTTCGTCATGCTTTTGCCTGCCAAGAACTTCTGGTACTCGCTGTTGAATGGTGCTACCTTCAACTCACTGGCTGTGCTTGCGTTGGCCTCGCACCTGCGCACCATGCTGACTGACCCGGTAAGTATGTTTATTACAGTAAGGGTGGAGAAGGCAAAGGTCACTGAAAGTGTGAGAGTTTCAGTCTGATGGCAGTTATTTGTTTTTGCAAACAAACAACATTTACAAATATTAAATAGAACCTGGCTTATTGTTGTAATTTTGCAAGCTAAATTTTTGGTGCTTTAGCTATCAAATCATCTTAATGAAATAAAGATGTGTGGCATGATGCTCAGACTTTGTATAGTAGTCTTACTGCAGTAGATGTTTTGACAGTGAAGCTTACACCAAAAATCACTGACAGTGATACTTGGAGTCACTCACTGATGTAATCTGGGACACTAAGCTTAGGGGTAGTGTGTGAGTGGATGCTGTGCACGAAAGCAGCACAGTGCAGCCTTCTGAACTGAATTTCTGTCAGCTTGTTACTCTAATCTGTTAAGAGCATTTGAGGTTTTCAAAAAAAATGTTCAACTTTTAATTTGGTTTGCTACTGACTTTGCTTCTAATACTTGGCGAATAGTTTAAATACAGTGAAGTCATGTGTCGGGGGGATTGCACGTCTAATACTGTTAGTGCTGCTGTTGAAATGTCAACTGATTCTAACTCAAAGAAACTAAAATGTCTGGTGACAGCCCCACTGGTGCCTCCAGCCCAGTGGCCCTTCCTGAACAAATGCTTAATTGAAATCCACCAAGTAAAACACAGAAGTGTACGCTGTAGTGGAGAAACTGGAGTTTCAGCTGTACTTTCAAGGTCTTAAGGTCATCTGTGTATTTGAGTTTAAGTGTGCGTTACACACTGGGTGTTTCAGTCGACATGCCAAAATGGTTTTGGGCAAGATACTGAACCCCGAGTTGGACCCAGTGCATTCATCAGAGTTTGAATATGTGTGTGAATGTTTGCGTGAGAGGGTGAGTCAGACATAGTGTATAGAAAAAGCTGTGAGTCCTCAAGTAGAATAGAAAAGTTGTGAATAAGAACCAATGCATCTGTTTGTGTCTCAGTTGGACTATTGCCATTTTGGGTTATTAAGATTAATTACTTGTATTACTTTGTACAAGTAGACATTTTGTTCCTTTTATTTATTTATTTTTTAAATTAAAGTATTTTTTCCCCTCTCACAGCCTAGAGACATTAGGAACAGTGGGTGAATTGCTGTATATGCTTGAATTCTCAATGACCCCAGCATAATGCATTTATGTGGATCTTTTTAATAAATAGCATGTTTCTTTTTCTGTCTGCCCTTTTCCTTAGGGCGCAGTTCCCAAGGGTAACGCAACAAAGGAATATATGGAGAGCTTGCAGTTGAAGCCTGGCGAGGTCATCTACAAGTGCCCAAAGTGCTGTAGCATCAAGCCTGAGAGGGCACACCACTGCAGGTCAGTCTAACACCATGCATACGCAGCAGGCAGAGCATGAGTAGCATGTAATGAGAACAGAAGCACATTCAGACTCTGTGACTTAGTAATACACAGGCTTGTTGTAGCAGGAAAAATGTTCCTTAAAAACATATTTTATGAAAGGACAAACAGAGTAGCTGATTACATTTGCATTAGCAGTCAGTTTGTCATGAATTAAACTCTCCTTTCTCCTGCCTGCAGTATTTGTAAACGATGCATCAGGAAGATGGATCATCACTGTCCCTGGGTCAATAACTGTGTGGGAGAAAAGAACCAGAGATTCTTTGTTCTTTTCACTGTAAGTACACAGTTGCAGTCGTGAGTTAATCTGTTTGTTAAAGTTACAAAGCAAGTAGAAATGCTCGTTTTACATATGAGAATACTGTTTTTAATCCTCTTAGAAAATTGCTTGTTTTCCACTCATTTTAAATTTAAATAAATACATAAATTATATTTTATTTGGTACTACATGGGAGATATTGCAAAAGTCTTCCCACTTGCTTCATTTCCATGATCAAATAAGCAGCTCAGCTCAGTAGAGATGCACCGCACAGCAGGAACATGCCGACATTAAATGTGCTTTCATGGCCATCTGTGACTCTCTTGACAGCATCAGCACTTCTTTCTGGTTTCGTGTGCTGACTGGAACTTTTTTGAGGGCAGAAACATAAAGCTGTCATATATGGTTGAGTGGCACAAGGTCATAGTTAACTTTCCTTTCAGATTGCCATAAAGGAGAAGTTATCTGTGGAAACACAGGTTCATCATTTAACCCTTTAAAGAACAGCATATCGTATTTGATACATGTGTTTTTGTGAGTTTTTGAGACCTCTACATCATCAGCGTGACTTTTTTTTTTAACCCTCAAAAAAGAATATAAATTGCATGACACATTTTTAATGACTAAATTGCAAAAAATATGGTTTATGTAGTAAATGTGATATAAATGAAAACTCATAAATATATATATGCAGATTAAAATTTCAAATATTTGTATTAGTGCTGTCAAAATTAACGCGTTAACACACATTAATCCGCCATCACGGTCAACGCGGTTAAAATTTTTAATGCAATTAACACATGTGGTAGAACCTGTGTTAAAAGATTGAAGAAAACTATTCAAATTCTCTTTGAATTTAAGTATAGATTATTTGTTTCTTCTGCATTTACTTCATTATATTGGATAAATGTCTGTTACAAGCTTAAATATAAAGTTGAAAAAATCAAGTAATCAGGATCAAGTATAATTACAGACAATTTTGAGATTAGTTATTTTTTTAATCTATTAACACCACTAATTTGTATATATTTTGTCTAAATTGTTAATGGCCTGCATTTGTATAGCGCTTTACTTAGTCCCTAAGGACCCCAAAGCGCTTTACACTACATTCAGTCATTCACCCATTCACACACACTGGTGATGGCAAGCTACATTGTAGCCACAGCTGCCCTGGGGCACACTGACAGAGGCGAGGCTGCCGGACACTGGCGCCACTGGGCCCTCTGACCACCACCAGTAGGCAAACATGGGGTTAGTATCTTGCCCAAGGATATTTGGCATGCAGCTAGGAGGTAGCCTGGGATCGAACCACCGACCTTCTGATTAGTGGCAAGGTTCCACAAACACTCCATTATCAAAAAGTTAAAGATTTCTGGCAGTTCTTTCATGGTTCAGGTTTTAAAGGGTTAAAATAGAAAGTTGTTTTTGTTTTTAAGTCTAAATACTTAAACTTGTGAATAGAGCAGGGCGATATGACCAAAAATATTTATCACGATATACATTTGAAAATTTGCGATAATGATATAACTGACGATATAATTGACAATAGACAAAATACTTTACAACTGCACAACTTTATTAATGTAAAAAAAAAAAACATCAATGTGTTTTCACTTAAACAAGCAGCTGTTTTTTATGTGCATTAAAGTTATATAAAAATTTAACAGTGCAAATGCAAATTCCTTGCTGACAGTTTAACCAAAAGGCATTTCCAGTGGAAACTGGCTGACATATCCTCAGCATAACCATGTATAATATCCACAAAACTTAAAAAGAGGTTATACACACACAATACGGTAATATTATGTTGAAGCACAGTACGTATCACTCTGCGAGGCTCCTGCCTACGATAGCCGTAATGCTCCGACAATCCATCAAGCGGTAGCTTAGCAAAGTCGTATTAAAACGTTTGAAAGATTTTCGAGTGCTGTGTAGCACATAAAATCGTTTCGAGGTCAGTAAACACAACCAGAATTCATACATAAGGCACACAGGATTATAAGGGGCACAGTCGATTTTCAGAAAAATCAAAGGATTGATTTTAAGTGTGCCGTATGTGCCAAAAAACACGGTAATAACGACGGCCCACTAGCATGCGCTACCAAAAATAGTGCTTTGTTGTGTATCTGACGGACGAAAGCCAAGCCAGTTCCACACCACTGAAGTCGCAGCATTTTTACAAACCAGTTCTGGTTCATCCGTTTCATTCATCGATCCGTTTTCGCTCTTCTCATTCTCCGTCGCCGCCATGCTTTTTTCGCCATGTGCGTATGAAAACAAAGACACTGCGCATGCGCGTTTTACCCATATTCTATCGCGATATTTCATTTTCTTATCATTGCCCAACATTATACCGGTATCACCTTGAACGGTATGATCTGGCCCAGCTCTACTTGTGAATGTGAAATTTATAGTTTAAGGCTACATTACTCCAGTGAATGTCAGTAAACTTTTGGGTTGTGAGTGGTTTTGCTTACCTTCTTTGTTTTGTATATGTGACTTTTTTTGTTCTCTTCATCTCTCCATAGATGTACATAGCCTTGATTTCTGCCTATGCCCTCGGCCTCAGTGGCATGCACTTCTTCACATGTATTAAACTTCAGTGGAACGGTAAGGCTTCTCTAACGTAACTTTCAAAAACATGAACACATGATGTCAAAGACATGCAGTTTAAGGCAGAAATACAACTGTTAGTACAAGTGGTTGAAACTCCTTAGAGACATGAAGAAAAGAAGCAGAGTATGGAAATGAAAGAGATTTTTATCCTGTTGTCAGAACAGCTGCTCTGCACAAGTCATTGAAGTTGTGCGGCAAAGCCATCATTGAGCTGTCATCCATCACTTCCCGCTCCCTTGTGGGTCTGTCTGTAAGAGTGAACCAGAAAATGAAGATAATATTTCATTCTTCAAATTCTAGCTTCTCGTCGTCTCTACAGGATAATACTCTGACCTCCCAAAAAAATACAGTCTGCCGTAGCAATTGTATTGTAGCAAAGGGACTATTTTAATGGTCTGCACTAGATTTTATCCAGTCACCTATGTGACTTTTAAACACCCAAAGGGAAGACATTTACCCTTTTAGAATCTGTCCTATTTTAAATGTATTGTTATTTGATTGGCATTTTATATTCTGTTTTACTCAGTTGTTCAGCGCACTCTGAAACCTCTAACTTTGTTCCTCTAACCAGAGTGCAGTGAGTTCTCTCCGGGGGTGTCTGTGCTGCTGCTTATCTTCCTGTGTCTCGAAGCCATCCTCTTCCTCACTTTCACAGCTGTAATGTTTGGTACGCAGATCCACTCCATCTGCAATGACGAGACGGTCAGTATCTACTGCGCCATGCAAGCTTTGTTCCTTTCAGCAGTGGAGGGATTAAATGTTCATGAATCGAAGAAAGAAGTCATAGACTAATTTTATCAAGTTGTTACGGTGTCATATTCCTGCCTCAGCAATGTCATCTCATTGGTAATCATGATCATTCGTTAATTTTAATCTGTAAAAGTCACAGGAAATTCACCTAAAAGTTGTGTACCGAGATAGCAGTGATATATTATTTATAAAATAATCAACTGAGACATTGTTCAGGCGTACATTAAATTTCTTTAGCTATAGTAGTATAATTAATATGCAATGACTTTTGTTCTAGTTCTCTGCATAAATGTTTGTGTTAGCATGCTAATGAGAAAGGAAATGGACAACTTATTGAGGATCTTTCCTTTCTGGTGGGTTCAAATGTGTTGCAGGAAATTGAACGTCTTAAAAACGAGAAACCCACTTGGGAGCGTCGCATGAGATGGGATGGCATGAAAGCTGTATTTGGGGGTTCGCCATCTTTGCTGTGGTGCAATCCGTTCACAGGCCTGCGTCTGCGGCGCCTAATGCTGTTGACCCACGGTCGCCGTGGTGGGTCTGAGTTTTCTGTCTGAGAAGACTGCAGACTGATGCAACTCACCGACACCTCACCGTGTCTGGTGTGGTGGAAAAAAAGGATTTCTTCTATGCCCTCTTCGACTGGAGCTACCATGAACCTCCGGCGGCGTCTTTCCTGAGTAGGTGACAAAACATTCTGCAGTAATGGGACCCAAGTGTATCACAATCACTACTGAGAGTCTGTGTTGTCTATCACATGCTGATGTGGATCCAACACATGTGATATTGCTTTGCACAAATCAGATGAACAACTGGATTTTTTTTTTTGCAGGGTGGGCAAAATGAGGAGCTATGTGGTTTGTGTTGTTTGGTAACGCATGCAGTACGTAACTCAAGTGAGTCTTTTTATTCCCCACCATCCAAGATGCTGTTTGAACTCAACTAATGCACCTTGGGACACAACTTGAGTATGTTTTGTTTGCTGTGCACATGAGATTGGAGAAAAGTCTTTGAATGTTTTTTTTTTTTTGAGGGATGGATCAACAACGTCTTTCATCATCACTGGAGCCACACAAGTGGGTCGAAATGGAAAGTGCTTGAATTATTTTTCTTTTGGCCCAGACATGAGAACCACTGACAGGGGATTCACAGTCAAGGACATGCACTACTTACATGACACTTGAGGAAAAAGCTTGGTTATGGAGCACAGTGGTCATTAGAGTTTGAACTGTGCTGCATGTATAAGGCTTCATTCAGCATCTTAGTCTGGAAATGAGGCTTTAATCATCTTAACAAGCTACCATGAACACAATGCTCATTCTTATCTAGGAGATGGCTTTTTCTATCTCTTCATCTCTGTTGTTTTTTGGGGGTTTTTTTGTTTTGGGTCCTCGGGATAAAGTTGTTTAGGTTACTCGAGCTAAAAGAAATTTATTGGTGAAGCTTTATCACCATGTGCACACCTCAGCAGATGACCATGACTCACAGGAGACGACTACTGCTAGTCTTCATTTGGACAAAACATTTTGTAATAATTGTGTATGTGTATCCATTTCCATCACTCCTACATGCTGATCAACATCTCCTTATCTCTGCAATCAGTTAAACAACAGGACAACTGATGGCTGTGCTTTCATGATGAAGTGAATTAGGCCGAAGACTAAATGTTACTAAGTTTGCGTTGTTTAATACTTTCATGTTTTGTTTTGTTTTTAACCTCTGTGTGGGAAATCAGAGGGACCTTATGTGTAGTAGGAATATTTTACTATATACAAAAGTTATCGGAAAAGTCTTCACAGCATTTTAAACCCTAAAAAAACAACGTTATAAGCCCTCAAGACAGAGCCGAGTCTCAGACATGGTCACTTTACATGCTCCTTGGCCACCGTGTGTAACAATGAGTTGAAAAGGAAGGTTTGAAACGTTAGCACAACCTCCTTTGGGTCATTGTTTTCACATTCTGATCGACTGTGCAAAGCTCCATTGTGAAGTCAGCTTGTAGATTTAAAAAGAGTGCTTTGCTGAAAAAGACTGAGGTACCAGGCTCACTATACGAGCTTTAATACGGTCTCGGGGAGCTCAGCAGAGGCTTGTGAGGCCTTTTTTCCTATTACTGCAAAAGTTTCAGGCATGTACCATCTAGTGGCAGGACAGCAGCAGACACTTTCCCAGTGTTATTAGAACACTTTGCCATGCCTTTGAAACATCAAATCAATTGAATTTTTGAGATTGAAAGATATTGTGATTTTTGAAAATGTCAATTTTGTGGCTGCCACTCTCCTAACTTCACTCTGCCTAACTAATGAGTTTGTTGGCACCGGATGAATGTGGCTTTTCGAATCTGCAGTTTACAGTCAAGTCCAGATGCACAGGCTGGTATTATCAAAGTATTGTCAAGTCTAGACTCTTAAAGTCTAATTTATTTGCTTGCTGAACAATATTACTGCTGTTTGTTTTCATCTGTGGTCGTTAAGAAAAGGAACTGTGCCCACTGTTTACAATAAATAATATCTGATGCTCTATGGCTGTAATGTTTTGAAAAACATGCTGTCATTAGAATGGTATTTGACAGCACTGTCATCAGAAGGGTCACAGCACTGAAAGCTAATTAATATCAGGGGATTATTTTAATGCTGGCCTCATTTCTCATTTGTATTCTGCTGGATTTCATATATTTCCTATTTAAACATTGCTTTACTTTCACTATATATAGATCATAGAACATTCAACAAGTCCCTAACATGCTAAAAACTGAAAACTGTTAAAAGTTAAGCTTCATAGAAAGTAGAAAATGAAAATTTTTATAACTGAAAGAAGTTTAAAATTTGCCAGAAAATAATACTAAAATTCCCATTGTTTAGTTTTGCACGCATATATGTTGCTAATCATGCAGCAGCTGAATAAATGTGTTGCAGGAAATGTTGACGAGTCCAATAAACTATTATGTCATTAGATAAAAGGCAAATATCAAAAGAAATAACAGTTCTAATGCAGTGCCGAACTGTAAGTTGTAGTTGTTGTGGGTACAAAAACAAAAGTAATTGCAGATATTGCTGTGTCAAAGCATTTGAATTTGATTGGTATCATTTGGGCAAGATTGATATGGTCAAGTATTTGACAATAGGATGTCCTGCTCCATGACCGAACTCTTAAACTGTCTCATGTCTTTTTCATATTTGGTAACAGACTCGATGAATGCTGAAGGACTACACTGATAATCTCTGCTTTCTGCTGTATGACTTTAAAAAGCTACAATCACCACAGGAAGATGAATGTTGAACAACATGCAAAGATGCTTAAACCAATACAACACTATTCTGTCAATGCTTTTTTTTTTTCTCCTCACAGTAGTTGGCAGTTGAAGCAGAGTCCTGCAGAATATAAAGGATAGAGAGAATTTTGTGTTGTGTCGTAATGGTTCTTAACAGGATGGGTGTTTGATCACAGATTTACCGTTAATATCACCATGAACAGTTGTGAAAGTTTTGTGTCCTACACTCCTGAGAGAATGTTTCTTCAAGAACAAAAGTCCTTCAGCTTTACAAGCAAAGTATAAAGGTTACTATTAACAATATATAAATGGAATGTTTTATTCAAGTTTTTTTAATGGTGTCATAATCTTATGATGTCTTATATTGTTAATGTCATACTTTTACATAATAAACTTGATTAATTTAAAGCTATACACTCGGATTAATTGCCTGTCATACTCATGCTCACGTGCTCCTGATTTGCTTAAAGCAGTTCAGCAAGTGTGAGGTTGGGCAGAATTTGGAGTGGATTTTGATTTTCATCATACATTATGGAGTATATGTATATTAAGTCATTTGTGATGCAGATGCAGTGTGCAAATCATCTTTCAGTTGCTTCCTTTAGGGGTTGCTCCGTCTCACCCTACCCCTCGTTTCCTCCTCTGTCACACGAACCCTCTGCATGGCCTTCATTATTACCTCCTTGAACCTTCTATGTGGTCTTCCTCGTTTCTTCCTGTCTGGCAGCTCTGGATTCAGCATCCTTTGTCCAATATATTCCACAATCCCTCCACTGTGCATGTCCAGAACATCTCAGACGTGCTTCTCTAACTTTGTCTCCTTCATGCTCAGCCTGAGCCATCCCTCTGATATATTAATTTCTTTTCCTGTGCATGCCAGTTACGATCAACAAAAACCTTAAAATCTCTAACTCTGCCACCTCCTGTCTTGTTGTTAGTGCCACCATCTCCAAACCATACACCATAGCTTCTAAAACCTTCCCTTTCGCTCTTCCTCCTTTCCTTCTGTCAGAAATAAATACTGCCACTTATTTCCATCCATCTGGTACTGCCTACACTGTACAAAAAGGTTGACCCCACGCACCATCACTAACTCTAGATCTACTAAGCAAATCAGCAGCAAAAAAATACACACTGTAATTACATAATTAAGCATTTAAAGTCTTCAAAGTTCAGTTGAGCTTCATTCAGAATCCCTCCCCAGAAACAGACATGCACAAAAATGTAAATGAGAGCAATTATTTCAATAGGGGAACACCAAACTTTTAGTATTGTTGTAATGCAAGTATTACAGCAACGTACAGGTGTGCTGAGTTGGCAGCGATGGAGCAAAATGCTTGCAAGGTACAAGTAATGCAGTAAAAAAACATTTGAAAAGAACAGCGCTGCTTCTTCCAGTCCGCTGGGTGGCAGCATAGTGCTATCCTGCTAGTGCAACGTCGGCTCAGAGAAGAAGCGCTTGTGTTTTGTAAGCTGAATTTTGACTTTCAGGCAGAACTCTTTTTAAAGTCTTAATTAAATTTTGTATTTTTGATATTGGACTGGCAGTCATGGTTGTAGTTTCACCGATTTTTAAACGTTATTTGGGGATATTTATTGTCTTGGATGAGTTTCTCTTGTGGTTTTATACAACTGGAATGACTTAAGTGCTGCCTGAAAAACTAAATTCGGAGAATAAAATGCCCCGGTTTGCCTTTCGGCCAGCCTTCAAATTTTCCCCGCCTTCATCCTAAATGCTTTCCTGCTTTACCGTCTAACTTGACGTGAATATGGCGGCAAAGGAGACTGTAAACAGTAATCAAGTGAGCGTTGAATCTGTCGTGAACGGCTGGCTAGTGGATTATTACTTCTTTTTGGCGGTAGAGTTCTTTAAAAATGAACAATACGAGGATTTCTGTGCCATTATAGATATACTCGACTGTAAGTATAAACAGTGTTTTTGACTAGTTTGGCTAGCTCGTAACCAGCTATAGTACTACCAGAACTGCCTAACTTCGTACCAAACTTAATACAAGTTAGCGGACTTAAATATTAGTGCTCCTTTATAAGTTGTCTTCTATCTTGGTTACGATAATACATGCTCTTAAACTTTCCAGGCGTCAGCTGACAGAAAATAAATGAATAAACGGGGGAAATTTCATGAATCGTGTTGTTGTGAGACTAAGCGGACTCATCGTCTTGTTATGTCGAGCGAGGCTGCTCTTATTTATTTGTTTTGATCTTTTATATACACAAGGAACAATTTCAGTTCTGTTTACATGTATGTACGTTCACGTAGTGGTTTTTCAACATACTAAAATGTGTCTTTTAAGAAAAAAATCAAGGTGATTTTAATGACATATTTATAGTTTTATTACCATACAAAAGACATCTTTTTCTTAAATACAACCTCCATACGCCTTATTTTTGGTTTGTTTTTTTTAAATTATTTATTTATTTATTGAACTTGTTTCTAGGGCATAGACTTCTCTCCAGGTGACATGATAATGGAGTATCAACAGGACTGTCATAATGCCAAGTGTTTATGTAGCTGTACTTCTAATGCTGACAAACATGATACTGACATTACCTGAAAATGTTATTTGTAGCCAGTCAGTAAAATCGGTTATGTATTCCTTCAATTTGAGACACCTCAGTAGACGTTAAAAAAGTGGGCATATAGCCAGCTATTATTGCCAGTTACTTAGGCTATTTTGTGTTATTAATTTCTGTGTGTTTGGGGGAAATAAGAAGCTTCTTTATTGTTTTATTGCAGGTATTATGGCGCGCCCTTTGGAGTCCACGGATGACATCGCAATGAAATTTCGAGTGTTGCAGTTTATCTCCCGGATAAATGAGGGTGAAAACCTTGGTGAGTTCAACATTAATCGACAAGATCGGCACATCTGAGTATTACTGTGGTTCTTTAAGCGACATCAGTGTACAGCTCTGTGCATCAAAATAAATCATTTGCAAAAATGTAATAACTTAACTGTCAAATGATTAAAAAAGGGTATGTAACTAATCTGCAATACATTGTACCACAGTTATGCCACAGTTAGACACATTTAGAGGCCAATATAAATAATAAAAGCTTGTGATTAGAGTCTGACTACACACTCACTGGCTACTTAATTAGTTACACCTTGCCTATACTGGGATTGATCACCTTTTGCTTTCAGAGCTGCCTCAATTATTTGTGTCACATAATTTTCCTTCCTTGGTCCATATTGACATGATATCCATTGATGTCTATTTAAATACCAGTACACATTTTTATGTAATATTCTGATATCACAAAAGTATCATATCACAATGTCACTGTTGTAGCAACGCCATGCCTTGATGTTCCCTAGTGTGGACAACAACGAGAAAAGCCGAGGCATGTCTCAGAGCAGGAACCACCTGTCAGCTTCCAATGATTTAGTGAAGCAGCTCCCTTTTTAGATCCCAACTTCCAACAAAGGAAAAGTAGTTTGTAAAACACCAAGGTGGAAATGTCAAACTTATTTCACTACTTGAGGTGGTGCTAGTTTCAGTCGTCATTATGCAAATGTACTGTTTATAAGATTGGGGAAACCTGCAGTCAGCTGAGACTGAAGGAGTCACTTGGATGACTGACAAAACGTTTCTCCCACTGAAAATGCTGCGTCCAGATGAACAGAATCAACTAACAACAGAATTGGGGACTAACATGCTAAAGTCACAGCGGAGATCAAGACTCACCAGACCAGGCAGAATTTTCCATTTTGAGTGAATGAGTCAACTCAAAATAGTCTCACTATTCTCCTCTGACTTCTCCCATCAATATGACAATTTTTATTCAGCGAACTGCTGCTCACTGGATGTTTTCTCTTTATCTGACCATTCTCTGTAAACCCTAGAGATGATTGTTAGAGAAAATCCCAGTACATCTTAAATGCACAGACCAGCCTGTCTGGCACCACAAACATGCCATGTTTAAAGTCGCTGAAATTCTTATTCTGATGCTCGGTTTGAATTCCACAAGTAGTCTTTACCATATCCAAATCCCTAAATGCGCTACAGCTGCTGCGGTGGGATTTTAGAAATTTCTATTAAGAAGCTTTTGAAACTTATTGGTATTATTGTACCTAATAGTCCAGTGATGTCCAGTGAGTGTATACATGGTATATAAAGGACATCTGGTGACATATCAATACTAGGACTGCTTCTGTAGCGCTCAGTTGTCACGGCGTCACTCACATTTGCAACTAAAAACAGACAACGTAGCAGAAACATATCTAAGAGCAGGGGTGTGTTAAAAACATTACGCTCAAGCTGCTCCGGTTTTTAAACAAAAAAAATCGTTTCTAAAAGAGAATTCAATGAGCAGTTTATTTTAAAAGACCTGTTTTTTTCTCATTTTAATATTTAATATTTTAAAAATTGCTTATTAAAGAGACAAATGTAATTTTCCATTATTACTCAATTGATAGAATACTTGATTATCAAGAATACTTGATAACAAAACTAAGTTTGATTTCTGTCATAATCAATAGCCTGATTCACAGCTTTCTCTAAATTCATATTTGAGGTTGACATCTCGTCATACTGCGAATATTGTGAATAAACACAACAGTGAATATTGGTTTGTCTTTGCCTACAGGTGTTTCATTTGAAATGGATGTGCCATCAACTCCTCTGGAATCAGCCTTAATGTTACTGGAAAAAATAAGCCAGGAATTCAGTATCCCACAGCAGGAGTATGAAAAGGTGTCCTCTTCTCTTAAAGATATGGTAAGCATTTCTCTTGAGCTGAATTCCTTTATTGTACTTCCATTCAAAGTAGAGCTGGGCGATATGAGATTTTTTCATATCACGATATGTTTTTTTCATTTCAGGCGATAACGATATATATCACGATATAAGCCAAATAACTATATTTGTAAGATTTAAATGTGCCGTTGCTCACAAGTAAAATGTGAAATAATCAGCAGCTTGTTTTTATTTAAATATTTATTTCCCATAATAAGTTCAACAGGGTAGATGTACTTAAGGAACATGAGACTTTTTCAGATAAATAAAGGCAAATATTGCAAACTACACAAAAGGCAGCCGCTAAAGCGTTTAAGTTTCAAAATAGAACAAACAAAACAGACTAAATTGTCAATTCCACTTAGAAACAAAATATTAATTCTAAAAATAAATCTTAGTTTGTTTTACAGAAGATCAGACAAAACTGACTAACTTTTGTCAATATCAAATAAACTGAGAACTAAAAGGAAATTCTCAATCTCTCCTTGTTGTATAGCTTAGCTTTTCAAACAGTTTTAACAGTTACTTTAGTCTGACAAAAGCCGAATGACGAATTAGCGCTTCCAGTCAGAGACTGAGGCTACGTCCACGGGTACACGGGTATTTTTGAAAACTGAGATTTTCCGTTTTCGTTTTAAAAAATAATCCCGTCCACACATAAAGGCAGAAATGAAGGAAAACGCTGCTATGAACATGCCAAAGCAGCAGGTGGAGCTAGATTCCTAACCGTGCCGAAATGTTGGCCAATCAGAAGTCTAGAAGCCTCGGTGGGAAAAAGTAAACAAAGCTGCAGCATAGAAGCAGAACCGAGTCGTATGTGTGGAGGGACAGTAACTGTGTGTATGTGTAAGCATTTAAACACTGCAGAGAGTAGAATTAACAGTATTGTAGAAATTCATTTCACCGAAACAATAACGTGGCGCACAGTGTGACGCATGCTCCAGTTTATTGTATTTCCAGACTTGCTTTCGGCACAATTTACAGTGCACACTACTCTGTTTTTTGTCAGACTTGAAATAGCCGAAATACCTTCACACTACGGAACTTCTATGGCTCTTCCGTTCGACAATCTCTCCGGCATTGGAACCATCATCTGTTTTCTCTTCGGTCACGCTCGGTTGATTTTTCTAGTCGGCACACTCATTTCCTCCATTACCCGCTGGCTGCTTCCCAAACAAACACACGTGCGGCTTGGCACTTGTGCTGTACGTAACAAGTCACGCGGACGTGACGCTGCGGCTGTGATTGGTTCGGCTCTGCGCTACTTAATTTGGATTGGCTGACCTTTTTTTTTTTTTTTTTTTTTTTTTTGAGGACAAGAGCGGCGAAGTCTATCGCGATAGCTTAATTTCTCTATCGAGTAAAAGTTATATCGCGATACATATCGTTATCGTTCTATCGCCCAGCTCTAATTCAAAGACAACTTCTCCCTAAATTAAGTGGGTTGTTTTTGTTTTTACATTTTAAATATCTGCACTTGTTCAGCTTTTACATTCTTACATACGTCTACAAAGGCAATCAAAACAGTGGTTTCTAATTATATTCTGTTTAGCAAATAATATATTTCTGTCTTTAGATTATGGGGATTTTCATCAAAAACAGTAAGTTTGAGAAAGCAGAAGAGGTGCTGATGAAACACTTTCCTCCCAAAAATATTGGAAAGGTGAGGTTACTCGCTAAACCTTTTTTTCACTACACGATAATAACATTTACATTAAAGTCAGTGTGTAACTTTATCCCAACTGATAAGTTATTTTGTAAAGTCTTGTTTAAAAATTGATAAGCATTGTCATATCGATGTTGATATGCTGTGTAATACAAAATAACCAGGATGGGAAGCTTTTGCTAATCGTTTTATAGCTTTTAAGTGTAGACAAAGACACAACGGTTAATTTCATTTCAGATCTACTAGGCTTTGCAAGCTTAGGCCATAAAAATACTGGATAATGGACAGTCTGCTTTCCCATCTTGCATCTCCTCATCAGCCACAGTCATCAGTGTGCTGATATGATGATAGCGCTGGTGCAGGAAGACATTATGTGGAAAAGACAAATTAAAACAATTGGTTTAGCTTGCATGCCTTATAAGTGTCCCTTTTATTATCTGGATGGGGTTGACTGATCACTGAATGATCTTTGGATGGTGGAGCCTCATTTCACTGTAGAATCCTCCCCAACTTTTTCTGCATTTGTTTTTTAGCTCCAGCTCCCTCCAGTGGCCAACCTCCCCCTTTACAACAAAACCATCAAATAACTGCATTGGCTAGTTTTCATTTTCTGTCACATGAATGTTAAACAATGTTGGGTCTGATTTTATTACATCCCTAAAACAATTTAAAAATTAAAATGGTGCATGCTAAGATATTCAAACACATTATATTTTTAATGTCACGTTTCTCACATTTTCTGTAGAGAGCAACATTCATGGGTCTCATCAGGAAAAAGAATAAGATTCATGAAGTCATTGAGCAAATCAACTTTCAGCACTTCAAGGAGGAGATGCTTGCGTTTTGCCTGAGGATCTGCCACTTCAGCCTTCCTCTTCTTCATAAGGTATACATGCTCTGTATTAAATATGTTTTGTTTTTTTTAGTTAATTATAGAAACTAATCAATAGAATAACTTTAAGCAATGTGAAGTCCTTTTAAACATTTGGGGTCAAGATTGGCCCATCTTTGCATTTAGACATTTCAGCACTTGTTGGGAAAATGGAATGTACACTGCCCGGTGCATCTGCAAAGAAATTGCTGTTACATGAGGTTGACAGCATTAAACTGCAGTCCAGCATTAAACTGTACCCTCTAAACCAGGGGTGGGCAACTCCAGGCCTCGAGGGCTGGTGTCCCTGCAGGTTTTATATGTGTCCTTGAACCAACACAGCTGATTTAAATGGCTAAATTACCTCCTCAACATGTCCTGAAGTTCTCCAGAGGCCTGGTAACGAACTAATCATGTGATTCAGGTGTGTTGACCCAGAGATCTAAAGATCTAAAACCTGCAGGACACCGGGGCCTGGAATTGCCCACCCCTGCTCTAAACCAAGTCTCCAGGGTTTTGGAGATATTTTTTTTGTTGGTGTTTTTTAAAGCCTGCGCATCTTGTAAAATTATCAGGATTTCTATATGTTTCTTTATTACCGGTATGTCTATTCTTCATGTACATCCCTGCTGTAATTTCCTGCTTAAGGATTAAGGATTTCATAGATCCAGCTCTTTCAGCTCAGATATAATATATGCTGACACCTTGATTTGTAGTATCTTCCAATACTAGTATTAATCAATAATAAGTTCTTCTTTATGAGGAAGAGACCAGGATGTTTGAGGCTGCAAATATCAGATTGCTTTCTTGAGCAGTCCTAATAGCTCAGTGTGTTTAGTAAATGCATGAAAGGTTCAACTTGCTGTATATTATGAATTTAAGTGCATTGTCTTTTGACTAGAATTGAGATTCAAATGAAGAACAAACCATGTTTCATATGTAATCAATTCAGAAATCCTGTTCATGGAAGTTTCTTTGTTGTGAATTTGTGTGTGTGTGTGTGTGTGTGTGTGTGTGTGTGTGTGTGTGTGTGTGTGTGTGTGTGTGTGTTTGGTTTATGCATCCCAGGCTGCAAAACGTATCATTGAAAGAACCCCTGTGGATCAAGACAGCACAACAACTGAAAGTGATGAACAAGCTGAACCTCAGCCATGCTCTAGTTCACAAATAGCCACTGTCCAGTTTGTACCATGGTAATCGCTTCCCTTCTCTTAGTTGATTAGTAATGTTAGTAATGTCTAATGTTAATGTAATGTCCATAGTAATGCCTATTAAGATCAGTGGCAAAACAACAGTCAGTTTGAAAATGTGTGAAGAAAAATAATTCTCCCTTTTCTTTGAATTGGAAGTGATTATTAACTATATTAATACTCACCATTAGCAGCTGCATTAATTGTATGTTGCACTCATGTGATCACACTGTCCATGCATGTAAAAACATTTATGTATTAGATTAACTGTACATACCTTTTTGTTGTCAGGATGTTTGTTTGTCTGTTTTTCAGTTTTCTAGTGTTAATAGTATTTTATTGTCTTCCAGTACACATTCACTTATCCCGAAGACCAGGCTAGAAGCGGCCTACAAATCCCTGGCCACAGGTTTAAATAAAAAAACATTTGCTCAGTTGGAGGAAGAAGTAGACAGAGAGGAGCTGGAAAAAGAAAATTTTTGCGAACAGCTTTCCATGACATCAGAGAGGTGCACAAGTGTGGACTTGGAGGAACTGTTATTTCAGAGAGACTCAGGAGGCCCTATGGAAGCTTCCCCAGCAGACCAACCAACACAAGCAAATGCCATTCCTCCAATTTGGGCAGATTTACACTTTAAGAATCCGATTGTGCTGTGTAAAAGAGAGAACTACACTGTGTCTCGGCTGGTGGTGGAACCAGACAGTCAGGCAAGTTCACGCTGCACAACCGCTTTAGAGGAACTGGAACCTGAGGTCAGAAGGAAAAAAACACCACAGACACTGTCTGCATCTAATGAAAAAGACCGTCAGTGTCGGGGAACAGACAAAAAAGGTGCCACGCCCACCCAAAAGAGCTGCGTTCAAGCCAACAGAACTCGCACCAGGTAAGTTAAAGTAGCAAATAGCAAGATGTTTTTGCTATCCGGTCGTTAAGTCTGACGTCATTAGCCGTGCCTGGGCCCAAACTCCGCTGCAGGTCCTTAAGTCACACGATCACTGCAGCATCACTGAGAGTTAAAAACTGTCTAAATTCTTTCATCTGTAATAAAATGATCAGTGTGGCTGCTCTACCAGGTGTAACAATTATGTTTAACATCCAGGCATCCATGAAAACTGAATCTATGAAGTTTAACGGAGTTAGAAGTTAGCAGGGAGTTAGCTCGCTAATTTCCATCTAAATATAATATACCATGTTCTGACCGAGGGATTTCTGAAAAAATTAAGACGTACAGCTCAGCTATCACTTCCGACATAAATGAAGACAGAAAAGTAAACAGCAGTGACTTTTGTAGGGTTACTGAAGTTGGACTAGCTGGTATATAATGATGTGCTACGTGATCGCTAGCGATCATATAAACAGTGAAGCTGGAGGATGAACGCTAACCTTTTTCCACTCGATAAAAAGTTAATGTGAGGGTTCCCGAAGGTTAGGGACAAATGCAATCGCATGGCAGGATGCTGTAAACAGACCAAACGTCAGTCAGGAGAACAACTGAGATAATCCATCCACAATATGAGGTTAGTCATTAATATACTGCTGCATGGGCTGGGCTGCAGTTACATCGTAAGGTTTTAAAAACAGATTTAAAATGATTAGCTGTAATAAAAACTGAGAGAGGCCGACAGTGATCACTGACTGTTTTTAGGGACTTGAGATTAAATAGAACAAGATACAAAGCATTAAAACGTGTTAAATACACAACAGCCTTATTAAACACAGAGTAGTTTGGGCCGGGAAGCAGGATTCATCACGTCCTCACTTAAAGACCGGATTGTTTCGCCTCGTCCATGCCCCACAACTTACGTCTGCCCCTCAGTTTGAGAACCACTGTGTTATGAGAAAGTTACTGCTTAGTAGATATACAACATTAAAAACCGTTTGTTTCAGCTGTTTGAGTTGACTCCTCTGACTCTGCATCCAGCAGGGAAAGTTATGCTGCAGCACAGCAGTTTGATGGTTTACTAAGCAATAAGTCCAAATGTGCATTTCTCACCTGTTACTGGTTACTAGATTGTCAATTTTCAATGTTTGAACTTATTTTATAATAACTTTGATGTGAAAACAAATAACAACCATCAATCCATTTTTCTGCTACTTATCTGGCTCTGGGTTATGAGGGCAGTAGCCTGAGCAAAGATGTCCGGATTTCCCTATCCCCAGCCACCTGTTTTAGGTCTTCTGAGGGTATATTTTGTTTTCACCATGTCAGCCAAATCACTCCAGCATGTCCAGGGGCCCGTTCTTCGTACGTCGCTCACTACATCCAAGATCAAATGACACATCCAAGATCAAACCATCGCGCTAACCGTGAGCTCGCTAATCCGGTTCTCCGAACACACCTTCCGTTGACGATTAGTACAGCTGGACGCAGTAATGTGACATCACTGGGTGTCGTAAAAGGGGCTACGCATCGATAGTAGAAACATTGATCGGCAACCCTCTGATTGGTCGGCGAAAATGTCGAAGGAGCGCGCTCGGCTCGGTATTTTTCGGCAGCAGAGCAAGAACTCCTGAGTGAGGGATTTCAGGAGTTTCAGAGTTTAATCAGAACGCAAGGGAACACTGCAAAGGCTGCAAAAGCAAGGAGAGAGGGCTGGCAGAAAGTTGCTGACAAATCAAACTCGTAAGTAATTTAATAATAATAATAATAATATATTGGATTTATATAGCGCTTTTCAAGGCACCCAAAGCGCTTTACAATGCCACTATTCATTCACTCTCACATTCACACACTGGTGGAGGCAGCTACGGTTGTAGCCACAGCTGCCCTGGGGCAGACTGACAGAAGCGAGGCTGCCATATCGCGCCATCGGCCCCTCTGGCCAACACCAGTAGGCGGTAGGGTAGATTTATCATATCACACCATATTATCCAATATTATATTACATTATATTATATTGTTATATTATATCCTCTTTCACATTAGAGCCACAACAGGACCCACTAGAACATGGGAACAAGTAAAAGTGAAATATAAGAATATTCTACAGAATGGTAATATTTATCACTTATATTGCTTTTCGTCTCTTGGAAAGAGACCCTGAAATAATCTGTTTGTTTGTTTATAACAGCAACCAAGAAAAGGGCAGAGCAAAAAAAGACAGGTGGTGGTCCTGCACCCCCTCGTCAACAAGTTGGTTAAGTAAATAATATCCTCACGGGAAAATCGATATCTCTCAATGAGCACACTGTCGCGCTGAGCTAAAGGATCCTGTCTGTCCCGCAATATACGCTGAATTCTGAGGACTCTCCTTATCAATCTTGCACCTTCCGCAATGGGTTGCTCGCGTAAACGGACAGGACATGGCTGCGACAGGCTTCCCAAATCCACCTTGGATTTTATAGCCGTGGTCTCTCATCTTGATTACACGAAGTAATTTACAATTACTACTCTGAAATATGAATTACATCTGTAATAATCACATACATGTAATAGAATGTTAATAGTACATTTCCCTTTTTTAGGAAATGACCTGTATGTATCTGTGTGACATCAATAAAAGGATCAAGTGCTGCATTATCTTCAGTTACATTGATGTTATTTATTTATCGCTGTTGCTTTCGTATAAATGAAGCGGACATACCTGCGTGGCCGCGATCTAATCCTGTTTACATAAAGTAAACCTGCTCCCGAGCAGGTTTACGCTTACGGCTCTGTTGCTATGACAGCAAGTCCCGGATGAGCTTCGGGGAACCGAACGATCCAAGATCACGCGAAATCGTCAACAATCTAATCCAGCTAACTTACTTAGCGCGGTACGAAGAACAGGCCCCTGGTCTCCTTCCAATTAGACATAGCAGAAAACACCCAATTAAGTCCTAAATCCTAGTAGGATGCTAAAAAAAACAAAACAACTCACCCAATTGTCTTCTTTAGGTCCACAACATGATTGATATTTGACCAGTTTTATTTATTTATTCAGGAATCAGGATAATATGGACGTCAGCCGTACCACATCCTCTTCAGTGGAGAGCTCACCAAGTGAGTCACCTTCTCATCCTGTCCGACAAACAACCTCCACTCCTCACAAGGACTCTGGTCAAAAGAAAAGTCCTCGTCTTTTAAAATGGTTAGTAAACGCCAGTAACTGAGAAACTAAAAGTGGTAGAATACACCTGGGTGAATATTTCACCCAGCGTGATTGAGTAATAGTTCTAATCATTTTTAATTTTTATCTTTTGTAGTTGTGCTTAATCATTTTGCCAAACAAAAACACACTCTGGATCTTATTCACAGGAAGCGACTGTACCATGATGCACAGGAGAGCAAGGGCGGCGAAGAGTCGTATGTTACCCCTAACAAGAGCGGTATGTAACACTTCATTAAATATAAAATGTTTATAAATATTCAATAAGACTAAAGCAAGTTTGCCATCTGAAACATCTGGTTTTAATGTTTTTCTGTTTGTTTGTTTTTTTGCCTTCCTACAAAGGCTCAGACATGAGCACCAATTCAAATTCAGGCCAAAGGAAAAGGGTAAGTATAGCAAAACATGCTACAAAGCTAACTTGTCACTGTACTTTCCTGTGGATGTTATTTATAAATATAAATAATTTATTTATTTACATAAATTACACTAAGTCAAACTCTTTGTTCAATACAGGCATCTCCATTTACAGTTTAGCATATATATTTTGTTCCTCTTTTGCACAAAAAGTACTCATTTGCAACCATCATACAAATGTAAGTTCCTGTATGAATAATGCAGTACACATGAGGACATTTCACTTTAGTCAGTTACATTAAAAACAATTGAAACAATGTTTGGACTCTCCACAGTAGGAAAAAGCTAACAAATCTTTCAATTGTGTTGCAGAAATGGACAGAGAGTGAGACGCAGAAGTTAAAAGACGGGGTCAAAAAATTTGGAGAGGGCAACTGGTGTAAGATAAAGGAACACTACGGCTTCAAAGACCGAACAAATGTCAACCTGAAGGACAGGTGGAGAACAATGAAGAAGTCAAATATCATCTGACTCACCAATGTCATTTTATCCCATCTCCATTTATTTATTTTTGTTTCTTAAGCAAGTTATTGATAATTTTAAAAATTTGTTTATAGATTTGGTAAATGTTCAGTGTCCACGGCTCAAAGATTGTTTTGTTTTGAGGAAGGGATAAAAGGTTACTGTAATGTTACTGTAATGTTACTTTGATAGTCTCTTTTTGTCTGCATCTTTATGTTAATGTGTTCTCATTTGTGTTTCACGGGGTCCTAGAGGATTACAAGACATGACTCATACGTCCCTTTAGTGAACAAGGACAAAATTCAAGGTCTCTCTTCTTCCCCCCCACCCCCCCCCCCCCCCACCCCCCCCATATAATCCTAAATTTAAGTGACATTAATTAGCTTTTTAAATTGGATCCATTCTGTATGCTATTGTGACTACATGGCACTGAAGAAAACGAGTCTCCCCATCAGGATGCTACGCAAATGTTGATTAATTCCACATTGTGATCAGTGCGGATACAATTTAGTATATACAGAGTAGCTTTAAAAGTCAAAAATTTCTCTCAGTCTTGTGATCTCAGAAAAGCAGAACAGACCTTTTAATTAAAGATATGACAGCAGCAAAATATCCATTTAGCTGAGATCTACAGGTAAATTTTCCCCCAAACAAACTATCGATAAAAAGAATGAATGGAGCAACCTTTTTTGTGTGTGTGTGTGTGTGTGTGTGTGTGTGTGTGTGTGTGTGTGTGTGTGTGTGTGTGTGTGTGTGTCAGGTCTGATGCAGTGAAATAGATATAAAAAATAAGCCCAGAGAATTTAAAAATCCTTTCCTGTTTACAAGCACAAACCCATATTGAGACATACATTTTATCATTCAGTCCCTATTAAAAATAATGATGAACATGAACAAAGTTCTGCTATGACATTACTGTTGGTAATTCTGGGTAAATATAGGTGCCCCTTAATGTTCTTTATTCTTCACTTACAGTATTAATAGCTTCCATTGTTTTTTCTCTTCAGTAAATATAGTGAGATTCCAGAAGTGACACTGCAAAATAAAACACGTTTCCTTTTCTCCACTTCTCCAATAACTGTCTCACTTTCATATTCTGTGAAACCGTTCTTTGCTGTCATTTTTATTTATGCGTGTAGTCCAATTAAACCCGTGTAGACTGAAATATCAGTGAGCTACCTTAAAATGAAGATTTAAGTAGGAGAGTAGTGAAATGTAGCAGATGGAAAAAATTATATATACCAAAAGAACTGCGTTAATAATGCCTTTACAATGTAAACATGTTACTTTCTGCTACTGTACTTTTTTTTTTTTTTTTTATCCAAATACATTTCTTTCTAAACAATACCAATTATTTTTAGGCTTTAATTTTTATTTTTTGGCCCATAAATTGCATTATTATCATTCAAGCTCCCCAGGAAAATAAATGAGGCGTTATTAAAATGTCACAACGGTTTTAATGGCTCAAAACTGTACAGTGCTACAGCAACAAGATAGTTTGCCTAGTCGAGGTTTCTGTAGCAGCTTGGTGTTTGTGCGGTAGGAAAGCTCTGCTTTCTCATCTGGGATTGAAACCTGGATTATCAGGGCTTGATAAATCAGAGTTAGTTAAATCTAGATCAGGTATGTGTAAAAACAAATTGTTTAAGGCAAAAAAAAAAAAGGAAAGAAAATACAAAAACAAAATCACTGTTAAAATTGAATGTCTAAAGCGTAATGCGCCTTCCAGTCCAGTGTGTGGCAGCACGAGGTTTTGCGAGTATACGATTTGCCAATGAGTTCAAAGAGTAAGTGTAAGATTTAGTTCTTTTCTTCTTCTTTTTTTTTTTACTCTAAATTGAGACCAATGTATTGTTATACGTAGTATTAATTGAGAGTTGTCTCAAAGGGTGTCTTCTGGGGTAGTTGACCTGGTTATTAACTTCTGTCCGACAGAGATAAAGAGTATTGTAAGGAAAAAATGAAGAAAAGATGGCAAAAACAGTGGCAAGAGGAAAGAGGGCGGGGAGGGGGAATGAGAAGCACAGCACAGGACAGGAAGGAGTAGGAGAGAGGAGGTGGTCATATCCAGAATAAGATTTGAACATATTGGTTTAAACACTACACTATTCATAATGGGGAAACATAATACAGGGAAATGTGACTACTGTGGAGAAGAGGAAACTATAGAAGTATCAGGTGGAGAGAAGTCAGCTGACCCCAAACCTCAGTAATATGAAAATGAAACTAGATCTTATTGATTTACTTGAAAAGGTCTCGTGAAAGTTATCAGGCCTTATTCCGGTTTTTAAAAGAGGGTTTGGGAGGATTTGAGGGGGGCGGTGTGAGTGACGTTCCGTCCACACTCCATACCAGTTGGTGGCGGTAATGCACAATTCAGCTGTTTGCCAACCGCCCATAAAATTTAGAACTAAAAGAAGAAGTCTTCCGTTGGATACGAACGTTTTGTCTGTTTTTGTATGTGGTGTGTGTTTTGTTTTGTCTTTTTTTACGCTTTTGCTGAATTCTGCCTCTAAAGAATTGGAATGAAGCGCCACCTGACAAGCTAAACCCGGAGATTAATAACCCATCACTCCCTATGAATATGGCGGCAAAAGAAAACGTAAACAGTCGCCAATTTGATACTGAATCCGTGGTGAACCGCTGGGTAGTGGATTATTATTTGTTTTTGGCGCTAGAGTTGTTTAAAAAGGAACAATATGAGGATTTCTGTGCCATCACAGATGTACTCGACAGTAAGTAACAATCAGTTTAGCGTGTTTTGACTAGCCTACGTATCTCTGGGATTACCAGAACTATGTTTTGCAAGCTTGTTATCCTTGAAAAGTGAAGAAGTGCTCTATATATGTCAACGTGTCACGGTTCGTGTGCTGGACTAATTGTGATGTAGGTTCGTGGTTGCATGTCCCACTGGTTTATGTCATTTATGTGACATTTTTATCAATCTTGTTTTTATTGTAGATACTTATATTATTTTGCTACTGCCTACTACTTGTTTCATCCAAAAAATAAATATGCATTTTTTAGCCTTTTGATTGTTTTCTTACAGGTGTCTTGGTTCGTCCTTATGGGCCCATTGATTTCATGCCACAAAAGATTCAAGTGTGGCGGTTTCTTTGCCGGATAAATGAAGGTGACAAACCTGGTGAGATCAACATTGACCATTTATTATCACACATCTGTCAGTCTGATTCATGGTAGTGCTTCTTTTGCATTGTGAATAAACACTAAAATGAACCTGTTTTTTTTTTGTTTTGTTTTTTTCTCCCAGCTGCAGACACGTCTTCTCAGTCGGTATGTCCTCTGGAATCAGCCCTAATGTTGCTGGAAAGTATGAGCCAGGAGTTCAGTATCACACAACAGGATTACAAGAACGTATGCACTTCAATTAAAGAAATGGTAAGCATGTTCCTTATTGTTTTTTTTAAATCACCTATTCAATTTATGCACATGATTCGTTTTTACATTCCCTTTCACAAAAACATACAGACATACTATTTTGTTTAATCAGAGACTATAAATGAAATTATTGTGCTGCTAACTTGATGGTGTAAATGCATGGGCGAACGTGTGTACACATCTTTTTTTTTTTTTTTTTTTTTTTTTTGTGCCAAAGGATGAATACATGAACTTACTAAGCCTGAGCTAAATTCATTTTTTTACATTATTAATCAGGTTTCCCAAAATGTTGATTCTGTTCATCTGGATGTAGCATTTTCAGTGGGAGAAACATTTCATCACTCATCCAAGTACCTCACAGCCCATTGTTCATTCAGTGCAGCCCACTGAATGCTATCAGCTATTGTGCAAATGTACTGTTTATAAGGTTGGGGAAACCTGCAGTAGTTGAGACTGTCGAAGTCACGTGGATGAGTGACGAAACGTTTCTCCCACTAACACTACACAGAACAGAATCAACCTTTTGGAATTTACTTACCTGGATCATTGAGCATGCATCAAGACATTAATCAGGTTTTTTCAACAAGTTATTTGTTTCTGTCTTTAGATTATAATGCTTTCTATTAAGAATGGAAAATTTGAGAAAGCAGGAAAGGTGCTGAACAAGCACTTTACCAAGAGGATGGATGGCAGGGTGAGTTCACTAATTAAAACATATTTTTCCTTAAGCAATATTCTTTGATTGTTTTATCTTGGTAACTCTATTCACATTGATTGCCATTTTGACATTATTTACAGTGTTAAAATTAGTAGTTATAAAAATGCTGTGTAAAAGCAATAAGAGTAGGGGTACTTGGTTAAATCATGCTTGCGGAAGATGGGGGGGGGGGCTTTTTAGCTTTAACTGTAAACACCAAAATATTATTATACTAAATTATTGATGGTGATTCATGAAGTTTTTTAGGTGTTCATGTAGTGTCTTATATTAATGAAATATTTGTGTTCTGTGTAGAGAATGCTGTTCATGGGTCTTATCAGCACGAAAAATAAAAAGCATGAAGTAATTGAGCAAATCAACTTTGCACGGTTCAAGATGGAGATGCTGGCTTTTTGTGAAAGGCTCTGCCCATCAAGCGTTCCCTTTCTCCAAAAGGTATGAATGCTATACTTAAGATAAAGGCTTTGTAGTTTGTTTGGGGGTTTTTTTGGTTTCTTTTTTGGTTGTTTGTTTCTACTTTGTGATCAGTAGGAAATGTTTGCCTGTGACTTCTGTTTATTCTGTTGAAAAACAATTAACAAAACATTGTGGATTTGTCTGTAACATAAAAGTCTTTACACTTACACTATATAAAAGTGTATATTTTTGTGTAATTCTACCAGGCTGCAAATCGGCTTATTCAGGAAAAGAATAAGGAACAAGACAGCAGTGCAGCTAGAGCTGATGAGCAAGTCCAACCGGTCCCCTCTTCAAGTCCACAAGTAAACATGGTCCAGTCTGTACCGTGGTAAGATATCTGTCCCTCTCAGGTGATCTGATCTAATCTGATCAGATTAGGTTTTATTAGATCCTAATAAGTACAGTTATGCTTATCTGTGCTGAGTATTTGCACATTGTGCTCTCTTATAGTCTTAAGCTGCCCGGAGCCCTCACACAAATGCCCAGAGAAAAATCACTCCCCATCTGGACTGGGAATTGCAAACATCCATCACAGATGACTGTTTTAAATTTATTACAAATGAGAAATGTGGTCGTAGTTTCTTCATTATTCAGTAATAGTGAAAGCTATTTCAATTCTGAAATTGAGTACTACTTCCGTTAATATATTGCACACTCTGTATCTACCCCTTGTCAATGCTGGGCAGCATAATATCAGTTGAGAACGGTTGCAGCTTGAAAATCCAATTTAGATTTCCATTTATTTATTTTTTTATTGTTGTTTTTTATGATATTTTCAGGAGTACTAGATTCAGCAAACCATAAAAGGTTTAATTAGGTCCCCTTAACTTTAAAAATACACAAAAGAAATCAATATAATCCCAAATTTTTTTCAATAATAATTTGCTCTCTGGTGGCCACTTGAGTACAGTGAATGCAACAAAGAACCAGTTTGAAATGATGTGAGCCTTGTAACAGAGCATGTTACATGACTAGGTGTTATCGTTAACAAGCTGGTGAACAGGTGTACCGATTAAATTAGCAAGTGAGTGTGAAAAGTTAAATATGTGGCGAGACATCCCTTTTCAGCCCCTTTTCCTTGTCTGCATCTTAATTTCCAGCAAGCATTCAACTATCCAGAGGACCAGGCTAGAAGCAGCCTACAAAGCCTTGGCTACAGGATTAAATGAGAGAATGTTTTCTCAGCTGGAGGAAGAAGTGGAGACAGAGGACCAGGAAAGCGAGCATATGTGTCTGCAACTCTCACCTGATCCTAAAATGGACACCAATTTGGACTTGGAGCAGGAAGTGTTATTTCAGAGAGACTCAGGCAGCCCCATGGAAGCTTCACCGGCAGACCAACCACCACAAGCAGATGCTGTTCCACAAACTCAGGAAAGTTCGCTCTCAAAGACAACTTCTGTGCCATGGAACGGACAGCTTTACACTCTGTCTCGGCTGGTGATGGAACCAGATAGTCAGGCAAGTTCACAGTGCTCAAAGGTTTCAGAGGAACTAGAGACCGAGGCCAGAGTAGAAGAAGCACCACAGACACTGGCTCTGTCAAATAAAAGAGACTCACAGTGTCCAGTTACTGACCAAGAAGTTTCCATACCAGCACCAAAACGCCACAGAAGGACCAACAGAATTAACAGGAGGTACTTATATTTGTTTTTTTCTTTTCCAGGAAAATGATTAGTAGGCACTATTTTCTTACAAGGTTGTAAGGTTTTGCATTTCAGCTTACTTTTAGTATTTGTTTAATCAGTGTATGGCATTAAAACCTTTTTTTTTGCTTTTGTTTACAGAGTTTCAACTAGTTTTGCTGAGTTGTCAGCAGAGAGTGAGGAGGACTCTCCTCATTCTGTGGCCAGCACAGCAGTTAGTGTGAAACGTCATAACCAGTCCAGTAGTTCACCCACCAGGTAAAATATTAGAACTCTTAACAATAACCAGAAAGACTTCACCGTCGTTAGAGCAAATATGCATTCATGTATTGTCAGTTTGTTTGTAATTATTGACTGTATCTCCTTGTTTTAAGCTAGCTCAATATTAATGCTAATAAAAGTTACTCAGGTCAACTTACACTTAACAATAAACTAGTTAAAGCAGCTATTATACTCGGTTGCCCACGGTGACTCAGACAACTGTCCACACAATGAATGAATAGTTATTCCTGTTTTAGTTCTTTGAAGTCTGACTGAAGGGTGTGTGCGTAGTTGATGTTCTATAATGTTTTCACAGACATGTCCAGACAGTCACAAATCATTGGCAGGCATATGGATGTCAGCACAGAGCCTCATGAAATTTATGTAACTCAGAACCGACAGCGTGTAGTAAAACACATGAGACATGAAGCTCAGAACTCTAAACTATCCTCACTCTCTTATGTTTCCCCCTCCTCTCTAATGTGAGGGTTCAGTGCAAGTGAACAGGACTCACTTTCAAAGAGAATTCAAATTACACTTTTGTGTATTTGATGATGTCATTTAGTTAATAGTAATTGTTTTTTTAATTAGAATTACTCTTTGTTTTATTACTTTGGTGCTTAAAAACACATATATTAAACACTACAGATAAACAGTATAGTATCTTTCAGATCTCCAGTCAAAGCAAATGTTACATTTTGAAGATAATAGTCTAACAGTCTAACTCTTGTCTAACAGAAACATCAACAAGTCAAAACAGTCGTCATCAGACAGTGAAGGAGAACCACAGAAGCTCTCAGAGCCTTCAGTGAAGGTCTCTCCCAGTCTGCTCCCTCTGCACTCTGTTCCTCAGACAAGCTCCACTCCTCACAAGGATTCTGCTCAACTCAGCAACAACTCCTATTCAAAGAAGTGAGTAGAGATAACACCAGTAGTTTTGGCTATGAATAGATAGACGTCATATGTTCAAGTGTTCATCTTGAGTGTAAGATAAGTGATTTACTTTGATTTTTTTTTTATTGGCCACAAAGATAACAGCAGTGAAATTACAGATGGGGAACACTGTAACTTGTTAAATACTTTATCAAGCATGGCAAGTCCATATGTACAGCTTCACTTTATACAGACTTGACATGTCTTATAGCTAAAGATCTACTTTGGAGAACATTAACAATAACTTATTTTTCTGATGTTTGCTGTGCTGCACATTAACTGAAAACATTGAAAAACGGTTATAGATTTTTAGATTTCAAAATGAATTACTCTTACCTACGATGTATATGACACCAAAGCAATCGTCTTAATATACATTGTAGCTTAAGAGGCTGGATGGAATCATTTCAAACTATGGAGCAGAAAAGTGTGAATTAATGGAGAGGAAGAAAAAAAAATTCCAACAGAAGAGACGTGCAAAAGACTAAGATTAGCTCAGAAAAAGAAAAATGCATGAAAGAACTAGCTTCATCAGAGACCCATTTAAGATTACTGAAGACAACAAAGAAATCCCTGGAAGAACACCTTGGAAAATGCACTCTGACCCTGCAAAGTCAAGGGGTCAGAGTCCATCATCAAAGGAAAGCTCTCCAACCAAAGGTTCTCAATTGACAACAAACAAAAAGCAATGATATCTGAGAAATCCATCAGAAGATGCTATGATGCAAATCTCAGACCATGAACAGATCAAGCAACTCAAGCAGGATGCTTGTAGGGACCTCGAGAAATTTGATCACTCTATGCTCAAAGCTTTGGGCCTTCCAGTTTGGCTTGCTGCCTCATGTACATTTTCTCAAAAGTGACTTATAAATTTATTTATAAACTTAAAGTTGGTTAACAGCTTTGTGGCATCATTGACTCTCATTTGTACTTTTCCCAGATCTAATCATACTCGTTGAAAGTCTAGCCAGCCTCTACAAAAAACTATTGCATCAAAAATTATTTTGTCTTTGATTCCTCATCTTTCTTCTATTGTATTGCTTCGTATTCTTAAATCTCTGTATCTACATCATGGTTTAAGACCTGATCCTTTTTGCAATGATAGTGTATCCCCCACATATTTTGTTTTTTTATGAAGAAGTTATTTATTGAAACATTTATATACAGGGAGTGCAGAATTATTAGGCAAATGAGTATTTTGTCCACATCATCCTCTTCATGCATGTTGTCTTACTCCAAGCTGTATAGGCTCGAAAGCCTACTACCAATTAAGCATATTAGGTGATGTGCATCTCTGTAATGAGAAGGGGTGTGGTCTAATGACATCAACACCCTATATCAGGTGTGCATAATTATTAGGCAACGTCCTTTCCTTTGGCAAAATGGGTCAAAAGAAGGACTTGACAGGCTCAGAAAAGTCAAAAATAGTGAGATATCTTGCAGAGGGATGCAGCAGTCTCAAAATTGCAAAGCTTCTGAAGCGTGATCATTGAACAATCAAGCGTTTCATTCAAAATAGTCATCGGGGTCGCAAGAAGCGTGTGGAAAAACCAAGGCGCAAAATAACTGCCCATGAACTGAGAAAAGTCAAGCGTGCAGCTGCCAAGATGCCACTTGCCACCAGTTTGGCCATATTTCAGAGCTGCAACATCACTGGAGTGCCCAAAAGCACAAGGTGTGCAATACTCAGAGACATGGCCAAGGTAAGAAAGGCTGAAAGACGACCACCACTGAACAAGACACACAAGCTGAAACGTCAAGACTGGGCCAAGAAATATCTCAAGACTGGTTTTTCTAAGGTTTTATGGACTGATGAAATGAGAGTGAGTCTTGATGGGCCAGATGGATGGGCCCGTGGCTGGATTGGTAAAGGGCAGAGAGCTCCAGTCCGACTCAGACGCCAGCAAGGTGGAGGTGGAGTACTGGTTTGGGCTGGTATCATCAAAGATGAGCTTGTGGGGCCTTTTCGGGTTGAGGATGGAGTCAAGCTCAACTCTCAGTCCTACTGCCAGTTTCTGGAAGACACCTTCTTCAAGCAGTGGTACAGGAAGAAGTCTGCATCCTTCAAGAAAAACATGATTTTCATGCAGGACAATGCTCCATCACACGCGTCCAAGTACTCCACAGCGTGGCTGGCAAGAAAGGGTATAAAAGAAGAAAAACTAATGACATGGCCTCCTTGTTCACCTGATCTGAACCCCATTGAGAACCTGTGGTCCATCATCAAATGTGAGATTTACAAGGAGGGAAAACAGTACACCTCTCTGAACAGTGTCTGGGAGGCTGTGGTTGCTGCTGCACGCAATGTTGATGGTGAACAGATCAAAACACTGACAGAATCCATGGATGGCAGGCTTTTGAGTGTCCTTGCAAAGAAAGGTGGCTATATTGGTCGCTGATTTGTTTTTGTTTTGTTTTTGAGTGTCAGAAATGTATATTTGTGAATGTGGAGATGTTATATTGGTGTCACTGGTAAAACAAAATAATTGAAATGGGTATATATTTGTTTTTTGTTAAGTTGCCTAATAATTATGCACAGTAATAGTCACCTGCACACACAGATATCCCCCTAAAATAGCTAAAACTAAAAACAAACTAAAAACTACTTCCAAAAACATTCAGCTTTGATATTAATGAGTTTTTTGGGTTCATTGAGAACATGGTTGTTGTTCAATAATAACATTATTCCTCAAAAATACAACTTGCCTAATAATTCTGCACTCCCTATACAGTGCTTTTAAGCTCATGACATTATTGGTAGCCAATGAAGAAACACAGACACTGCTCACTTAAAACCACAGTGTACAAGTTTAAACCAGATAACAGCTTAAGGCATTAGTAGTGATTTAGCATTTTGCAGTTAAAAGTTTCTCTCTACTTGTACACATTGTGCTGTTCCTTTTTATAAAACCTGGCTGTTTAACTTCAGAAATAAAGAGTAAAACATCATTTTAATCACCAATCACTCAAAACAGGTCGTTCCTTTTACAGAATATCATTGACTTTTTTTCTCATCTTGCAGAAAGTCTAAAAAGTCAATACGGTTATCGTCAGACAGCGAGGAAGACCCGAAGGAGCCTGTGACCTGCAAGAAAACTCCAGTACAAAAGCCTCATAAGCAGCTGTCCAGTGATCCTGTGGACAATCAAGTGTAACTACAGAATCTTGTATTTTATACCGGTGCTCTAGACGACTAATTAATCATATGATATTTGACCAGTTTTATTTACTTTGACAGGAATCAAGATGATACGGATGACATCCATATTACAGACTCTTCAGTGGAGAGCTCGCCAAGTCAGTCCCCTTCTCACCCCATCCCACAAACGATCTCTACTCCTCACAAGGACTCTGCTCAAAAGAACGTCCATTCCCATTTAGAATGGTTAGTAAACACCAATAAGTCTGAGAAAGTAACAAGAGGGCTGTAATATGTTAAAATGTAACATTTTGAATGCTTTATCCTTTTGATTGGTGCACATTTTGATTTGGTTTGAAGGTGTGACGTTCCAGTCAATGATTTAGGGTGCCATGTCATCTGCTAGCGCAGGTGGCAATTGGTCTGCTGTGTTCTATTAAGCACAAAGTACACAAAGCAGGCTCTTACCAGGACATTTTAGACCAGTCTGTGCTTCCATCTGGAGATGCTGGTTTCCTTTTCCAGCAAGACTTAGCACCTGTCTACCCACAAGCTGAAAACTGTTGTCAAAGCAACCTGAGCTTTGATAACATTTCAGCAGTTAGAATAGAATAGAATAGAATTCAACTTTATTGTCATTGCACATGCACAGGTACAGGGCAACGAAATGCAGTTTGCATCCATCCAGAAGTGCTTTAGTGATATAGATATATTACAATATATATTAGCAATAATATAGATATGTGAGTATATTACAGTTACTCAAGCTAATTGCCTCCATGCCACACCACACTGATGCAGCAACTCATAGCAAAGGAATCCTAACCAAGTGTTTGATTTCTAAATAAAAACCCAGTATGAAATTAGTATACTGGATATTTCTGTTTTTAACAATCTGAAATCATGGATTTCTGATTTTTGAGCTACGGGTCATATTCACTTTTTTATGGTTAGAAATATTTAACATTACTCTATAAATATAGAATAAAGTTGACTATTTTTGAATTGTAAATGTCTCATATTGTTTTTTATATGCACTAGTCATTAGCTGAGAATATTTAATATGTGATTACATGCAAACACACACGAGTATTCCTCCCAGCATATCTGATTAATAGCCCTAATTATTTTTATCTTTTGTAGTTGTGCTTAATCATTTTGCCGAACAAAAACACATTCTGGCTCTTATTCACAGGAAGCAACGGTACCATAATGCAAAGGAGACCAAGGAGGTATGGAGCGACGAAGAATTGTATTTTACCTCCAAAAAGAGAAGTAAGTAATAGTTCATTGAATATTCAACTCGAATTCATGGAGTTTAGATGATGGGGTTCAAATAATTTTGTGTATTTTTTTTTTTTTCTTCTCACAAAGGCTTAGACATGAGCACCATTTCAAATTCAGGCCAAAGGAAAAGAGTAAGTATAGCAAAACATGCTGCAAAGCGAACTGGTCACATTACTTTACTGTTGATATTTGTACTTAAATGCCTTTGTCACATAAATGTGTGGAATAGTCCATAGGGAGGACTTCTTGTTCAATATCACACAGTAATTTGCTGCTTTGCCTTTTGTTGCTATCATACAAATTGAAGTTCCTGTATCAAAACCATTGCATGTTCAGTCACTTGCACTGGTATTACAACTTGATCTAAAATGCTGTCATTTTTAGACTTCCCACAGTGGCAAATGGCTAACCGACATGTTTTTACTGTGTTGCAGAAATGGACAGAGAGTGAGACGCAGAAGTTAAAAGACGGGGTCAAAAAATTTGGAGAGGGCAACTGGAGCAAGATAAAGGCATATTACAAATTCAAAGATCGAACAAATGTCAACCTGAAGGACAGGTGGAGAACAATGAAAAAATCAAATATCGTCTGACTCACCAAAGCCCATTTCATTTTATCCCATCTCCATTTATTTGTTTTGGTTTGTAAATGTTGAATGTTTGTGGGTCAAAGATTGTTTCTTTTTGAGGAAGGGATAACAGAAATTGCAGTAATAGTGACTATTGTAGCATCTCTGCAGCCCTAAATAACAAACCCACTTGTTGAATTGATACAGAGATGGGAATAGCTTTAAAAGTCAGTATGTTACTCAGTCTTATGATCTCGGAAAAGCAGAACAGACCTTTAATTAAAGATATGAAAGCTGCAAAATATCCATATAGCTAAGATCTACAGGTAATTTTTTCCTCCCACACAAACTATTTGTAAAAAAAAAAGATTTTAATTTAAATAATACAGAGATGTGGATTTATTTCAAGATTAAAGTTACAAAAAACATACACACAAAAACAAAACCCTTCTCATTTAATACAACAGGGAGGGGACAAACCAGGAAATTCTGCAAATGGCAGAAGTGAGTCAATAGACAGATTGTTTTAGCCTCTGGACTGTAGGGAAGTGTTCCAGGTATAACAGCTGCTCGTGAAGTAGGAACTTTGATCAGATCATGTCACTATAAAATGTTTAGCAGCTAAAAGTTGAACCTTTGACTTTGAGTGAGTGTTACTGTTAAAAATAAACAGTTTGACAGTCCACTTGTTTCTGCATCTTTATGTTAATGTTTCCTCATTTCTTATGAACTCGCCGACATCAGCCTGGTGGAACACAACGATAGACATGGGGTCCACTCGCCGACACTCCTGCGTAGACTTGGCCGCCACACCAAAACCCTGAAGATTAAGACAAACAGCCAGCCTATAAGTGCCTTTTGTCATATAACCTTGAGTTAATCAGGTATTAACCTCTTTTTAGTACATGAGTGGATCTATCCAATACCCTATTGTGAATACACGGCACTGAGGAAAACAAAACATCTGCATAATATGTGCTTTGTTTTCCAGCATGAGTGTTACCAACAGGAATATGTATCTTTGTTGTACTGTGAATACTGCCCATAACAGTGTGACAAGAAGAGCAACCTTTAAAGGACTTACCAGAGGCACATCTGCCATGGAGTAAACCACAACTCCCTGATATTGCATCGTGTTCTCAGTAATTCTGCCAAGACCAGATTTTAGCACGTGGTTCCCATACAGGAAAGACTGCTCTGTTCCAGGTTTCACCCACACCTTAAACTGAATACATGATAGTTTCAAGTTATTCATACATGAATGAATGAGTCCAATATGACAGCACAGATGAAAAGCTTGAACAATTAAGAGAAAGCCTAGAATTTCTAAGCACAAAGAGCTACTTCTCTCTTGTTCTCATAATATTTATAAACTACTTAATACAGGTTCTCGCCATTTAGGGTCTTCAAAAAGCAAAAAAATACATTCAGTTAAAGTATCCATGTAGCTAAGATGTGAATCTGTATGCACAGATATGAATCTTCTCACCTATGAACTTCAATTTGTTGAAAAAAGATCTATTTTTATAGAGCATGTTAAGCCTAATGCAATGAGATGGAAAAAAATAACAGCCTGTTTATAAGTATAAACAAACTTTTGTACAGCACAATTTTTCATGCAATAAATCTGTAATAGCACACAGAATTGCACATGAGCCTGCAAATCATGTCCAGTGTTTCCCAGCAATGAACAATGATTTTATTTCTGATTGAATATTTTGATTTTCCATCTGTATAGTAAACAGCTGTTTATGCATGTGAAAAACAATTTCTACCCGTTGTGTGTCACTGATCCTAAAAACTGGTTATACACACTCCACTACTTTACATTTTTGCTCTAACTCTTTCAAAAACCCTTCTGGAAGATGATCTGGTGGCATAATTCAGAATGAGCCTCTACTATAGAGGACTTTAGTAATACCCGTATTGTTTCGTTTCCTACATCTTATTTAAGCTCCGCTTGGTATATTGATGGGAGGGAATGACTTGGCTGTGTGTTGTTTATAGTCACCTTTGCATATGGAGCAAGGAAATCCAGGGCTGTGATGTGCAGGCGGAACTTCTTGGTCTTTGTAAACTTCCCAAAACACGTACCCACTGACATGAGTTTGTCCCGGGAAAAGTTGGTGGCCAGCTTTAAAATTTTCTCACTGTGGACAGAAAACCAAACGCCTTAATCCTTACATGTACGGACAGGTACCCAACATGCGTGTTAATTAACCAAAATTACCTCATGTAGTAGACTCTGTCATGGTGCAGCCTGAAACAGTAAACGCCGTCTGGTCGGTCCACTAGAAGTTTTATGTTTTCACCAATGCTGTTACAAGAGAAAACACATGGATCACACACACATTCACAGCGTGAGCTACCGGGCTTGCTGAACGTGTTGGTATAATTTGAACCTTTACAGGCTAACACGGCGCAGAAACCGTTCACTCACTATTTAGATAACTTCTCGAACATCGTTTTGGTCTCTTCTTCTGTTAGCGGCCTCATATTTACTACTATAAATCCTTAACGTTAGCAACGGATAAACGTGTCTCCTGTGAGAAAAAAACGTGGGTTAACGCGGAAGCAGTAATGCTTTAAAACGGAAGTTGTGTGACGTAACAGTGATCACAGTTCCTGGTTTTTTGCCTCCTTTAGCGATCAGTTTGGACGGACGTGTTTTTTCTCCGGTAAACCGGTCGCCATCTGGTAAGTTTTCTCATACTAAATAATTACAATTCACAAAGAAATCTTGAGGAGTAGTTGGCTCTAATTGCGAAAACCAGCAATTGTTTCAGCTTTTGTTTTAATTTAATAACTGAAGTCACAGCTTCCGAAAATGGGCTGCGTTAGCTCCGACAGCTAGCTGTCAGTGGAAAAAAACACAGACCCGCGGCTATCATCGAGCCCGTGAACGTTAGCTGGAAAGCTAGCTGTATTAGCATGTGGTAGAGCTAACACTCCAATTTACTAAAGCAGTTCAGTTCTAATCAACGCCGACGCCCCGGCACAGCAGCAGTACATGTGTTGAACTGCACCCAGCTGCGAGCTGTGTTCAGACTGGTCATGTAAAGCGTCTTTGCCGCAGCGGGGCGAAGTTACATAACGCTCATTTGTTTGTAAATACCGATTAAGTTCCAGTAATCCAAGATCACCGGCAGAGTTGGTAATCCTTAAAGGATGTCAGATGTGGTTAAAATCATCATTAAACACGTCTGCGCTCATTTTACGACTCTTGATAATATGATTCAGTTGCACTGAGTGTCAGCTGCAGAGTCAGTGTTACAGACTGGGAAATACACTCCGTCAGCGAGCACTTCGCTTTTGGCAGATCATTTGATCCTCCTGTCACCAATTGTTTGACAGCCAGAAGGCCTTCTACTGTGTCTTTCTGAGGCATCGACCAAAAAAAACGATTGACATTTCGAAATATGTGGTAACACTGTTTGATTATATCACCCTGTTTTGTGTGTGTGGGGTTTTTTTTTGTTTGTTTGTTTTTTGTTTTTTGTTTTTTAATCGTTTTGTTCGACTTGTTTACTCGTTTCAGTGTGAAATTTCATTGTTTATAATGTTTTTGTTTGGTATTAATTATTTTGAGTATTAGTTTAGTCTTTTGTGGCTGATATTTGGACAGGAGTTGCAATACAAACACAACACTCTGTAAAGGGAGTTGGCTCACATTGAGAGAGAGTCATCCAAAACACAAAGCCTCCCCACCCTAGTTGTGTTGACACACTTGACTAAATTTGACAAAGACTGATGATGATTTTAAGATTATTTTATGTAATTTAAACTTAAATATGCACCCAATTTTAATTAACTATAATAGCTTTGTTGATCATATGTTTAACTGCATTTTCTTTGATCCTTGTAAACAAATTAGTAGATTAGTGATAATCCCACAAGTTGTTGGTGGTTTTTTTTTTTTTTTTTTTTTTATTAAACAACATTTATCCCTTTTAACTACATTTTTTTTTCCTAAGATATTTGTCAGTATAGAAACATTTACCATACTGATATCTTAAAATAAAAATTGTCATCCAACACCAAATTGATGGCCACAGTGTGCTTCCAAAATCAAATTTCTTTCCTTCATTATAGAATTAAGTATATTTTGAACAAGTACAGTACAGTGAAGACAGTTTTATTTTTTATTTATTTTCCCAAATGGTGCTCCACATTGCTGCTGCCCTATTAGTGAAATAAGCCTCTAGACGATTTCAAGTCCACAGAGATGTTAATTAAAATGGAAAGCTTATCAAGGTGTCGGAGCTAATAACAGCTTTCTGAAAATTGAAACACTGGCTGTTCGTTTAACCTCACAGCCCAAGGTTGGATTCAGGTAGTAAGTTATTTACCACCGGAGATTAACCACAAAAGGGAAAGTAACAGTGATCCCCTGGACAGCTTGTTGAAATAGAGGCCACACTCTGGCCCCATTTCTTTTTCTTAAGACTTGTTACAAGAGAAGTTAAATTTGAATGTGGTGAAGTTTCTGTTTTTAACCTTCTGACGTAAATGTTTCACCATGCCTCATATGTAGTATGTGTCTGACAGTAGTTTAAACGTATGATTAAAAATAACCATAGATTACCTCATCAGACGCGAGATGGTATCATACAAAAAGTGGCAAGCTTCCAAGAAAGGAATTTTTAAATATTGTTTTCAATCAAAAGTTGCTTCCTGTAAAAGTAAGTCCAGGGAACTATTAGCTATGGGGAACATGAGCAGCCGAAAGCTGCTGATACACATCAAAATATATCAGCAATTGATTGAAATGTGTGTTTTGTTTTTTTTTGTTTTTTTTTTTTTTCTTTTGTTAACGTGTCAGCAGGTGTGTGGTGCTCTGAAGTGGGACAAGACTTTTCGTGCCAACGGTTTACCCCCAAGAAGCCACTGGCCTGTGTCTGTCATCAGTTTCCGGCGTGTGTTTGTGGTTCTGGTAACACGGAACAGGAAGACGGGCGTAGAGACGTCTGAGCAGAGAGAGGAAACTGCTGCGGCTTCTTCGTTGGCCTCAGAATGACTGAGTTCTGGGTTTGTTTCAGTTGCTGCATTGCAGAGCAGCCACAGCCTGTGAGTATGAAATTTGCAAGAAGAACTGATTTATTTAATTTAAGCTGCCTTGTTTTTAAAAGTTTTTAATTTGAATATAGATTAACAAAGTAGCATTCATCCAGTTAAACACATCCTGGCAAAAAACACTTTAAATATATTTGCTAAAAGTTATCTGTTGGCAGACAGACAGTCTGGTTATAATAGGGAACTGTTTGATGTCACAATAATAACCCCTGTCCTGCCGCAGCAAGTCTAAGTTGTTGAGTCCTTTGGAATGATCGTGAGTAATGTATCGATTACTCATATGTGGTTTACTGCTCAACTAATTCAGAGTTAATGACAAAAACATGCAGACCTTTGTACATTTCCTGTTTGTATTAAACTCCCCAAGTAATTGTTCTCATGGAAGGCTTTCAAATTTAAATTAACTTCTGAGTTTAGAAAACAAAAACTTCAATCAGAAGTTTCTTGTAGCTGCTCATAAGACGGGCACAGTGATTGGGAGGGAATTTGGATCATTCCTCACTGAAAAACTATTTGTTATTATATCTGGGATATCTTGACTTAACATTGAAGCTATCTAGGTCATGCCACAGTATCTAAATTGGTTTTAGACCCAGACTACAAAACCTAGTTTTCTTCATTTAAAAAAGTAAACCAAGAAAAACCCTTCTTGTTTATTTACTTGTGTGCTGTCACATGATCTGCCATGACTGCTGCCCAGATATCATTCTGTAATGCGGTTATGAATTTATTGCTGCCTTTGTGAATGTGAGGTGTCGCGGACCTGAGCTATAAAAGCAGCTCAAGATAAGCGGGATTTATAGCCTCGCAAATGTGTCCGTCTGCATACAGTTTTCAGTCAGAGAGGGGAGACGGGTTTTCACCCACGCGAGAAACGCTGCCGTGAAGTCCTCCTAGATCCTGACTGCGTCTCGCTGGAATCGGATGACGTATGCGACTGCCAAATGTTAACTGGTTGATAAGTGGGCCAGAAAAGAGCAGGGAGCAGTAGCAGAGTTCCACGGGAATAGGAGATCCTGTTTAAAAACTTCAAAGATCAAAAAATAATGTATGAAAAGCACAGACAGTGACTGCAGTGACAGTTTTCATTGTTTTTAATATTCGGTTTCACTTCAGGTTTTGTGTTTTATAACTTCGTTCTTCTTCGTGTTTGGCTCATAGACCAAAAACAACATGAGCCACAGTTGTCCACAGATTGTTTGTAGCACAGACAGTCAGGCCCTGGAGCGGAGTGGACAGCTAACACGCTCACTCTGCTCCACCATAAATCCCACTGTACTTTCTGCACCATGTTTTTATGGATGGTGTTTTGTGTCGGCTTGCCAGTACTCTTTTGTTTCCCTCTAAACATAGCACTCCACATTTTGGCAGGTTTGTTTTCTTTTCTGTTTGCCCACATTTGTCTTATTTGCCCACAGAATAGTTTGAGAATCTTTACAGTGAGGCATTCACATAGGTTTAGTTTTTCCAGCCTGAGTGTGATTAATCGGTGTCCATCATAGAAATTCTAAACTTTTCCCTGTTGTAGGTTTAGTAACCCTGGATTGACAAAACAGATTCAGTAAAACTTCATCACTTTGGTAGTGAACTATCTGTTAACAGATAAGATAACACAAATGATTAGTTTTTACCTTTGTCTCAGTGCAGATCCACTATACTTCAAACAAAGATTTAAAAAGTAAACTGATAAGTGTTTAGTTTCTGATTCACACATGCTCTTCTCAGTTCCCAGTGATAGTAATATTTGCTTTGTGTGTAGTATGGTAAGTCTACTTGTGATATTAATATTTAAATTTAGATTTTTGCTACTTTTCAGAAACGGCGGCGAAGGATCGATCGCTCCATGATTGGGGAGCCGACAAACTTTGTTCATACCACACATGTAGGCTCAGGGGACATGGGCCTGGGTTTGGCATCAGTAAGTTTTGGTTTTTTTGTTTGTTTTCACTGAATTTTCAAACATGTGTTTTCAGCCAGCTAACATTTATATATTTCTATAGGTCGACCTAGTTCAGGCCCAGATGAAATCTAAAGGAGGATACGCGCACACAAGTTCTGAAGGTTCGCAGTTGTAACGAGGTGAGAGATGTCCTGATATCCCTTAGTGAAACTGACATTAACCACAGATTTTTCACTACCCCAAAGCCACACAAGCACAGTTTCATCTTGTTTTCATGCAGCCAAAGCCAACTTATAAAAGGTCAAGTTTGTTTTTGAGTGAATTTTCGTTTTTTGTTTTTTGTTTTTTTTTTTTCCCCTTCCCTAGCAAAAGCAGTATTTGTCTTGTTCCTCTGTCTTCCAGTTCTTTTAAATAATAGATTAGAAATATCAATATCATATAGGATGTGTGAAATTCTAGACTTGGGGCTCTAGCCATAAGTCAGTGATAGTGTCAAAGTTCTCGTGACTGTTTCCATCTTGTAAACCTCAAAAGTTTGCTCCACCCATGCACTGTCAAAAACAAGTGATGGCAAATCAAGCCTGCACACAACAGCAGGCTTGCCTTATGTGGCTTTGAGAGGAAATGGGAGAAATGCAATGAAGCACATATTTACACTGTACTGTGCATGGTATTGTTTTGCTGATTACCTCTCAAACTGTCTTTGTGAGCGTGACTCAGCTGTCAGAGTAATGACAGTGTAATCGTGCCAAAGTCAATTTAAAAAAAAATAAATAAAATCTTTATTATATAAAAATGACATACTTTTTTTTTTCTCTTGACTTTACTGAATTATACTTTTTTTTTTTTTTTTTTTTTTTTAATAAAATTAGCCTTACTTTAGCAAAATTATAGCTCTCTACTGTCCTAAGACATCAAGAAAGCTACATCTGCAGGGTTGCTTTTTTGGGTTTTGTTTTTTAAGGTGGGGGGGGGTGTAACCACTCCCACACAGTGTTGCCATAGGTGCTAAGACAGATCGAACCCAAAGATATCAAATACTTTCTGGGAAAAACACAGATGACTGTAAATTTGACCAAACCAACTAAGATTTTAAAATTGGGACTGACAAATGCACACAGACACAAAAGTACACCTCCAATCAGAAGCAACTCGAATCCTAACATTTGTTCCACCTTTTCCTCCAACAGCTCTTCAGTCTTGTGGAAACTACTGTTGTTCATATAAGGAAGAATTTTCAAAAAGCAGTTCTGTCCATAAAGGACACAGGACCAAAAGATGAAACTACTGCTTTACCTTGATGTTGTATATATTTTTATTTTTCCATTCCCTTTTTTGTTTTGTTTTTTGTTTTTAATGAAAGCACTGCTATCCATTTGCTGCCATACTGTTGCACTGTAAAGAGAAACTGTTTAAGAGTAGGGAAGAGGGTTTAGAAAGCTCATAATCTCAGACAGACGTATGTTTGTGTGTATGCATGAGGAAAATTTACTTCAAAGATTCTTGCTGTTGAAGCCAATTTGGATGCCTGTATTTATTATCTTGATTTGACAACGGACCTCATGGTGGCTGGGCCACGCTGGAAAATTGGAACATTGAGTTTCCTTCTTTATCCTCAGAGGTTTATCAAAGGACAGGTAGCAAGGCAAAAAAAAAAAAGCAACACGTTCATAGTTTTATTCTGAGAAATACTCATTATACTGAGTTGCTTTCAGGGTTGAAGATTGCTGTTTTTGTAATAAACTTGAAATGAGTAGAGTACACTGGACCATACATTGTACACTCACACTTGCTTAGGAGTTCAGCATTGATTTCAACTGTTTTTTGTTTGTTTGTTTTTTATACTCATTTAGATTGAACCATATAGGATTTTAATAAACTATTAACTTCCTAATCTGCCTTCCTGAAGTCATGTTATTTGTTTTGCTAGTGCGATTTGGAAGCTTAAAGCTGAAGTAGGCACAAATCTGGAAAAGGCAATGTTTTAAATGATCACCTTTCTCCCCTTTGCTCTTTGCTGTTTTGTCAATAACCTCTTTATGCTAGATTCTTGAACAAATAGGCTTGACCAAAGGTTGCCACGTGACTGCTTCTTATGTAGCTTCACTTAACGATACCTTTGCTTGTTGGTGGCTTTTTCTGTCATCAATCCACCATCTGAAGGCACATTTGTAGGTCAGCCAATTGAGAAGACTTGATTGTCTGTCACAGTGGGCAAAATTTTTCGATTGATAGAAGAGCTTAGAGGCGGTGCAGAAGGCTAGTTTCTTGCAGAGCACATTAAAGTACAATATGCTGAATTGTTACTGTGGAGCCTTTGCCTACGTATGCCAAAAATGGTGTCTCCCCCAGCTTTAATGCTTTGTTTGAGCTTTTATTTATTTTTGCAATTGCATGTTTTTGAATGCTATGTGTTTTGTTTTGTTTTTTTGTTCATTCGCCTTTTTGTTTTTTTTTTTTTGTCTTTCCAAGGTTTGTGTACCAACAGTAGACTTTAGACCTTAACTTGGAAGTAATCAGAATGTCGCAAACACTGCAGCAAAAGTGGGTTTTGTTACAGTCGGCAGTATTCTCATATCTAGTTCACCTACCTATCATCGTGGGGGGGGTTGTTTGTTTTGTTTTTTTAAGATGAAGGGAATTTGCCACAGATAATGCTGTCCTTTTTCTTAAACTAACCTGCCATGACTGTTACAGCTGATAAATGCAGCTTGATGACTTCCAGCCACATGTGACCCACCTTTGTCGCAGTGTTTGAGCTTATGTTGCTTCTGTTTTGAATTATTGCTACATATAACCTTATTTTGTTTTAAAAAAATAATAATAATAATTTTTTACTAAAAGTATTAACACACCACCTGACCGTCTTGGACATTACTTTATTCACAGTTTGCCAGTGTTTTTAACCTTCAAGCACATAATTTTCCTATTTGGGGGGGAAAAAAAAAAATAAAAACAGATCTTATTGCCTGGTTATTCTAGTTGTCAGTCATGTCAGTGATCAGACTAGAATGTCTTTTTGATTTTGTTTTTTCCCTTGGAATTATTGTTGTTGTCCAAATTTCTGAATTAGGGTCCATCTTAAGAAAAAAAATCTAAGCAGAAAGATCAAAAGTGCTGAGCAAACCAGCAGGCCTGGACCTAATAAATGTCATTGTTTGTCCTCTTTGTACATCATATTGATTGACTATTTCAGCGACAAAATGTGTTGAATGTATTAAGTCGAGCATGTAGATTGGTGTTAAATGAGTGCTATTGTCAACATTTCTATGGTACAAAGAAAACGTCTCATTTGATGTTGGTACTTCAAATCATAGAATACATTTAATTGATGTTGTCAAATTTCTTATATCAGCCTTAAGACTTCTTGCAAGTACTTTGCCCGTAACCCCGGACAGATTTAAGATTCATCAGGTTGAAACATTGTAACAAACATCTGTGTTTCTGTAGTTATTCCTATGTGCAGATGGATCCACATACATGTACACGTTTTTGTTTTGTGTTTTTTGTTTGTTTGTTTTCCAGCTCTGGGATAAATGCTGTAGAATGTGCAGTCATACTTGGATTGCAGTACATTATGTGACCAGCAGGCTGTGCCAGTGGACTGTTTGAATGTGACTTAACAGTTTTGTGTTTGGATTCCTGTCACAGGGCTTATTTTATGATGACACTGTTATTACATGATGTATAAAAGTGATGGCTCCACGCTTTCTCAGATTCATATATTTCTGTATAATATTACAAGAAAGGTGTAGTTGGCAAAATCCCCCACCCCGCCCACCCTCAGAATCTGCCTAATGTGTAGTTCTCACTTTAAAGGGAAAATCATCTTTCCTTTATTGCATTTTCAGAATAAGCCAATAAATGTTATACGTTGATGTTTCACCAAATGTGTATTCCATCTTTTCATTTTTAAGAGGAAAGCAGTGAAAGCATCAGTGTAACAAAGACGATACATTTTTAATACAATACAAAATTTTACTTTATATAAATCTAGTAGAATTTTACAGTAAGAGTTCTCACCCCAGAATGAAATACTGCCCGTGGAGCATACTTGGATATACTTTTAGATTGTTAATACATTTGAGTGTTGAATGCTGCAAAGAGGAACCTTATTAACAAAAGTTGGGCAATTAGTGGCTGACATTTCCCGATGCTTGCATGATACTGATAGCAACTAATTTTGAGCGCTCAAAGTCTCATTCACGCAATTACGCACACATTTATGTAGCACTTTTATCTATTTCTTATCGCTTTGTTTAACACTGACAGGCAGACTTGCACTGTGATGAATACATCAAGGGCATCTCAGGGTTCAATATGTTGCCCAAAGGTATTTCACCGTTTAGACAAAATGAGCCAGAGAATGCTCTATTAAATGTTCTAACTGTTAAACTACCCAATTTTTAAAATATTTATACATAAATATTTAAAACAATTATCAACTTTTATATGTGATGCAGTGGTTAGCACTCACAGCTAAAGATTCTCAGTCTAAAACTGCTGCCTGGCTGAGGCCTTCCTGTACCGACTTTGCATGTTCTCTCTCCACCTGCATGCACCTTACACCAGCAGTCCCAAGGCATTCTTGTTGGGTTAATTGAATGTGAGAGGTGATGATTCTGTCTCCATGTGTAATCTGTCCAAAGTGTATGACACATTTGGTCCCACGATAACTAGGATAGACTCCATCCCTCTGTGATCCCGAACTGGAAAAAGGGAATTGGCAAGATTAGAAATAAGCACATCAGAGGGAGACCTTGGTTTGGAGCTAAAGTTAGAAAGTCAAGGTTTATATTAGATACAACAGGCAAAGGATCTAACAAGTATGTACAAAAAAGAATCAAAGAGAAGATCCACAGAAACAGCACAGGTCGACATGCAGAGGTTTGATGTGGCAGAAGAGGATGTAAGGGATAGACTGTGAAGAAGGTAGATGATCTGCTGTGGCAACCCATAAATAACTACAATGTCTCTAATAGTAATCCTTGATAGCAGATTCACTTTATCAACATCTGGTATTTTTATTGCACTCTTGTGAAGTGTTATTTGCACTCTGCTTGTTCTGCTGTGATAGACCCGAATGTCTTCTGTTAAAAAGACGTGTCAATTAAAAACACTAATGTATTTGTTAAAAGCACATGTTTGAAGTTTTTAGGTTTTAGCCAGTTATAGCAATTAGATAACTCTGTTTTCAGAAATTTTAGTTTTTATGTTGAATTAATGCACAGTAGCTCCCGTTTTCTTACAAATGGCATATTGGCTTAGTAATTCCAACATGTAAAGCTGTGTTCAAGATTAAAGATTTAAAGCTTTAATCAAGATTTAAAGCTACAACTTTAAAAGCTGTGCTCAAGAATACAACTTCGAGATAAGATCAGAAGATTCAAGCTGTATTCATTGGTTACATGGTTTCATATCTCCTAACACAACAAGGAATGAGGTGAAGCAGATGTTTTAAAAAATAGAAATGTAACATCTGCTCCTTGTTATTCATCACAGGATTGGGTTTTGGATGCTTGTCAATCACAATGAGTTATCATACTCCTCACATATTTCAGGATGTAAACAACGTGCAATAAATGTGGAAAAAAAAAACTAAATCAAAAAGTAGAAACTTGGCAGCTTTTTAATCACACACTAAAATTCAGTATTTTTTGCATTCATTTTTATATACACACAGGATGTCAAGAATCCTGACAAGTTCATGCCCTTGTGTAATTTGTGTATTTTGTAAAAGCAGGTTTATTTATATATATAATGTAATATATAAACAAATAATATACACAAAAAACAACATGGGTATTATTCACTAAAACACACAAAACACACTGAACAATCTATAGCCTTAAAAAAGATACAAAAAACAAACAAACTTGTATTTCATGTTGGAAAGTTTTTTTTCAAAAGGTAGTAAAATTAATTTACAAATGTAGAAGTCGCACACATATTACAAATGGACAAGGATATAGAATACACCGTATTGTAGATTGGGTCAGCTTTCTGTGAATGCAGGTAAAGTGAGATTTGAACTCCACTCACAAACACAAACCTACAAATTGTTATTCTTTGTTCTTTGTTTATTCTTTGCTCTTCATTTACTGGCTAAACATCCAGTCAAGCTCACTGAAACGGGCGAACAGAAACTGATCCTGCACTGCGATGAAATGAGATCTGCGAGCTTGGGGTCATTTCTGTGAGTGTTAGGCACTAAATCTAAACATAAGTAATGTTGACAGAGGTAAAGCTTGGCTTGGAACTGGATCTTCATCCCAGCATGCTCAGCAGAGAGGATGACAGAGCAATGTTCCCTGCCCTCTCGCATTTCTCCTATTTCCTGCAATTAGCTTATCAGAAAAACAATAAGAGGGAAACGGATGAAGGTTAGCAAGAAAGCTTAAAAGAAAAAACACACAAAGTAAACACAAAGAGAAGGTAGATGGAGTTCTTGGGTGCACAGCTATGGCATCAGTGGTTGCTGATGTGTGGACCAGTCGGAAAGTTCCTTGATGTAGTTTGGACCAAATAGATCGCTGCAGTTCTCTGAGTGCAGAGGATATGAGTTATCATCTCCAGGACCTGAGAAGCATAAAACAGCACATAAACACACAGTCATGGCAACAATCATGGCTGTTGTCACACCTTTAATACATTTAATTTTATCCCACTTTTACAGATTGTTACATGTACACATAATATATTGAATTTGATCTGTCGGGCTTAACGTTCATCTACCTAATAGAGCTGTGTTTGTTTGTTTGTTATTCTCATAGTCTTTCCCTCAGTGTTACTCACCCCAAAATCCATATTTATACAAAAATATATAGTACAACACACTTCCTGTTCATGTTTACATTTACTCTATCCGAGTAAAATTAAAACATTTCAGGATGTAATTTAATTTAATCATTAGTTATTATCAATCTCTGACTCTCTTCCACAGTGCATTTCTCTGTCTTCTCTGTATTATTCTAGGGGGTTTACCTTACAATACAAAGCGCCTTAACTGTTGCTGTGATTTGGCGCTATATGAATAAAACTGAATATAATTGGAAATGTTTACATTAAATCCACATACAGTAAAATGCTGTACTGCAGTTTAGTACCGTGAAGTAGAAGGGTTATGTTTTTTCATAACCATTTCATTTAACTATTGACTAATAATACTTTGCAGAAATAAAATAAGCGTCATACAGTGCCAGTGGTTCCAGAGATTGTGTGTTCTCCATCCTCTCTGCTCCCCGGTCTGGTTCCAGAGCTCAGTGTTGTTTAAGTGATCCATCAGCTGCAGGAAACAAAACACTGAAAGTTAGTCAAACAGATATACAGAGCAGCACATACAGAATCAAAACTGCAGCAAAAAGAAATTCCCAGGAAACTGATCTCGGTTAAGTCAAATATGATGTAGTTCAATTACATAGCAATTATTTTTCGTTTCCTGAGGAAAACCCACATGTTTTTGCAAGAATACCAAGACTGTTGGTTTGCATTTGATTAGTTAGCATATTTAAGATATAGTACCTTAAAGACGGCCTCACTCTGTTCCTGGTCCACTGGTTTGGCGTCCCACATCCCTGCATACCAACAAGAACCATCATCAATCTTTTCAAAGTGTCTCTTACATCCAAAACACCAACAGAGCACTTTAAAGACAAAGCATCTCACCCTGTCTTTGAATGCTGGTAAATGTGTTCTCTGCAACAGCTTCCACCTTCTGTGGTATGTCTGTAATGGGCCTTGTTGTTGTGGGTTGCCAAATCTGTGTGTTGTGCATGTCATTAGATGTGCATTCACCTAAACTGGTCTGTCTTTCTCTGGATCGGTCGAATAACCGCAGCCCTGAGAGGAGAGAGAGTAGGACTGAAACATGAGGCCAGTGTTTGCAGGTAAAGTTGGGAAATACACTTTAAGTCTGTATCTTACCTCTTCTGCGTTTCTGTGTTTGTGAGCTGGGCAGCATCCTGTAGACTCTGTAGGCATTACTGCCTCTCTTTTTGCTGTGCTCTCGCAGCTCACAGATGTCAGGCAGAGAATTCAAGGCACAGCGGAAATTTGCTTTCCATGTCTTTGGATCTGGCTTATCTTTGCCTGGATGGTACCGTCCTAAAGAAGCATATACAGAAAGGTTAATGATAAAGTCAGAAAAAGACTGTGGTCAGGTGTGTGTAGCTAGGGAAGTCTGCGGTGTGTATAGTTTTAAATACAGACTTTATTTAAAAGCTGCACACAGCAAAAGCACGTCTTCTAAACCTGCAATATTTCTAATGGCCAACAGGGGGCAACTCATCCGGTTGCAAGTAGCCAAATCGAAAAGAAGTCAATGAGAAACTGATCCTACTCATTTCACAAGTGACTTCAGTAAACATCCTCCTTACTAGGCTATGGATGGCCTCAGTTATAAGTGTCACAGCTTCTTTGTTACAGCATAATATTTGTTTTAAAAATCATGGTCCCAGTTAGAGTGACAACAAAACAGAATACGCTTTAGGGCACACCTTCCTTGTGATTTACTAGAGATAATCATACTCACGGGTGTGCGTAATTATAGAGGCTGAAAAATAGTCCAGAAAACAATGGAAGGCAGCTACAGCCAAACTCTTTATACTGTTAAATAGAGTTAAAGGTGTGGCTGCACCTATTAACATACTTAACAGTAATATCACAATTTGGAATGTGTGAAGTCCTTAAAATATAGTCAGATGTGTCTTATAATTAAGGAAACTCAATTTATTAAATTTTGTAAATCAACAAGTACAAGGAAAATGAACTACAAGTCTGATACAGAAATTGTAGTACATGTAGCAGTTTCTTGGTTTCTGATTGAAGACAAAAGAACGTGGAAACACACTGACTGCAATAAAGAAAAAAAATGCTACCAATTTTGTATAAAACAGTGGATGTAAACTATAAGGCCCTGCAATAACCGATATAGGCAATTGCTCCATTATGCTCAAACATTTTTTTTTATTGTGTGGAACTGTGGGGATCAACCTTTAAATGTACCTTTAGATACTAATTATTAACAAGCCAAGTTACTGTGGTCCCACCAATCCACTGTTTCTAAAATCTCACAGCATGGGCTTTCACGATTTGGTTCTTTAAAAAGTTGCGTAAAATCAAAGTCCATCTCAGACTGTGTACAATTATTTTTTAGTCTAAGATTTGAGAGGTATTTATATTTTCACTGTACAAAAAGCTAGAAATAATAAAAAATTATATTTATCTTGTTGGGGTAAAAATGTGAACTAATCCTGCAATTAATTTTTGGGTTTCAAAAGAACGATTTACGAAGATATTTTTTAGTGTTATGAGTGAATTATTTTGTATTTGTTGTTTTCTTTTCCTTTTCTAGGGTAGGTTAGCTATAGTGAAACAAATGTAAGCCAGGCATATATAAGCATTGCTTCTGCCTGAACCTGTTCAGTCACTTGTCAGTACATAGATAGACTTTATGTGTACTGTAACAATCTCTATTTATGTGATTGCTGAATAAAGTACTTTTTGTATAGTAAAAATGGGGAAGAAAAACACAGCTGTGGCCAGCAAAACAAGGTTTTTAAAGGGAAATTCTGATGTAGTTTGACCAGTGTACCTATGTCACTATGCCCTTTTTGGTTTCCTCTCATTAAAGTGAATAAAGGGAACAAGAAGTAATACAAAGCACATATCAACGTAAGCACTGCAAAATTCCTGAAGCCTTAAAGTAGTACCAAGGAAAGGACCACACGGTAATCTTCAGAGACTAGTTAGTGGTTGACTGATTAGTTTGAAAATCACAGCCTTTGGTTTCAACTCTTTGTAATGACACTAGCCCAACTGTCAATAAAAACAACAAGTAATCAAATCAGAACCAGTGTATGCATAATGTTTGACTTGTTCCCTAGTTCTGCTTTCCGAAATTGTGTTATTACACACATTTAACACATGTTTGTACCACAACATGCCACTAAGGGTGTAGGTCCCCTGTTTGGATTGGAATTTCAATGTATTTTATTTAAGATTACATTTTAATTATATTTACCTACAAATACTTAAAGATAGTCATAGAAAAAGAAGATTTTTACATCCTTATTTTTGCTACATCTTTATTTAATATTCATTGTGTTGATGTGCATGGATGGTCTGTTTTTCAAATGCTTCTTTATTTTACCAATAGAAATGTGAAAAGGACTGTTATCCCTTACAAGCATTTAAATCTCCTTTTTTGTAAAATAACTTTAAGTTAGGCAAGATAGGCAAGACACTCCCAAAAAGTGTAAGATGGGGGGAAATACATTTTTTCCTCTCTAAATCATTAACAAGTTACAAAATAATTAAGATACTTATGCAGTACTTAAATGTACTCACAGTAAAATTGTTTCTTTGTTTGTAAAACCTTGATCTGTTACCTCTTTATTCTAGTGTACCCATGTTTAAGCATTCGAAATTCCATTTAATTACAAAAGAACTAAACCCTTAATCGCGGGCCCTATCATGAAGTGTTACCAAGATTCTCCATCACCTGGTGCCAGACCAGGCTTAATGGTGAATCGTTAACATCATTCATCATTAACCCTGCTGTCAGGTGACTTCATCCAGTCTATGGTCGCCTTTCTCAAATTTAGCACAACAGTTTAACTTGGCTCTCAGCCAGCCTTCTGAAAAGAACTGTTAAAGTAATAAAATCACCGGAGCTTTAAGATCCACTATGGATCACTTACAGCAGACAAGGGCTAACAGGAATTAAAGGGGCACATGCAGCGGCCACTGAAACCTCCCATTCATCAAGGTTTCCACAAGTCTCATGTCAAAGACCTTTTTTTATTTAAGACATTAACTCCATGTAGCTTTTTATGGTTTGTGTTCAAATCAATTTAGTATTTATTTCACACCGTGTTTTTACACAGACAGTTCATGAATATGTTTTGTCTCTTTTTTAGAGCTTGTTTTTTTTAAGCCTTAATGTTGTACTTTGACAGCAATTCGATCGCTTTGAGCATTCACAGCAAGTGAACTGGAGCTTTCCCATGATGCAGATGCAGTCATAAATCGCAACTTTCCCAAGACGGAAACATGTTTAACACATGCGCACATGCACTTATGCTTCTCTGTGCATTGACCAAAACAATAATGTGGGGATAGAAGACTATGAAAAATATATGTTTTATATTCTGTGAATTGTGAAAACTGTGTGATCCACTAAAAGGAGTGAGGAAAATTACTCAGTGTTATGTATTAAATTACTAGAAGAAGGTTATCAGACTACTCATGAGAAGATATCAGTTAAATGATCTGGGAAGATAACATGTATTAGAATGCTTCAGTTTGGAACTGGAGAGCGTCAGAGGGGACTTACATGAACTGAACTGACATCCCTAACGTTATTGCAACAGCTTGTAGTGCCAACTATTTACCCTTAAAGAGACCATGTCTATGTTTGATTGGATAAGGCTTGTTTTATTTGAAGTTGCCGTCAAGCTCTCATCACTTAGCTGGAAAGTAAACAGGAATGTGGTAGATCTAGAAAGACTGAGCAACACAACCGTGGAGCTCTTCACTGGAAACACTTCTAGAACAGAAGAAACCGGTCTATAGGCAAATCTCATCAGGGTCGTTAAAACAATGATTGCAATGCAATTTAAATAGCATTTAGAAACTTTGTATCTGTTCTCTAAAGTATGTAACCCTAAAAAAATACATTCCGTGTTGAACATTCCCATGACTTTGTTGTTTTTGTTTTTGCGAATAAAGTAATTATCCTGATCTTTTTGTTAGATGTATATTTTTAGGGGAGCATATCAGCTCCCTAACAGATCCCTGATCAGACTTGTACCAGGGAAGTTGTGAAGACAGGGCTCACCTCTTAAACTATCAAGATACCAGGACACAATAGACCCCTACCAAGATAATCTTTCATGACATATGTATGATAATTTTTATTACTATTTACTGTAAAAACAAATAAATATCTTTATAGTTCAACGCTAATATCAATAAAGCGCTGAGATTCTGTCCCAGGGATTGATTTTGGTAGTTATTTGTGGGATGTTCCTGTGGTTTCTGTTTGTAGTTCTTGTTGCTCTGTATTGAAACACGAGCGTGCAGTGAAAAAAATGTAGCATAAGAACTTTGTTCTGATCAGTAAGAGCGATCAGTACAACAGATGGATGATAAAACAGACTGAATTGAGCCGAGAAACAATCAGATGAAACAAATCACATAGTGTCAGTGTTTTGCTCTTACCTGTATGCATGGCCCAGCTCCGGAAAAGGGTAGCATCTCGCTCAATACTCCAACCATGGCGAGCGGCATGTTTCCATGGGATCTGGAAGATTCGTGCTGACTGTTGAATGAAAAAGAAAACAAACTGTGATTTGTTGTATTATTCCCAGGATTATTTAAGAATAAATGCCTTATTATGTTTACCTACTGTGATTTTAACTATAGGAAACTTTCCAAACCCCAGTTGTATTTGTATATGTGTGTAGGTGTATGTAGATATGGTGGTAAGAAGAAGGTGATCTACCTGGTCCAGCCAGCTGACTCCTGGATACCTCCCAGACTGAATCTGTTCCTCCAGCCACGGCCTCAGCCTGAGCCGGCCTTGTTGTTGCATGCTCCAGTCTGTGCTTCAGGTGAGTGGAAAAGGTGGTCAGTACAAAAGCAGGAGTTTCAGCAATAACAGAAAATTTCTTAGGAGCTCAGATTAAATCAGAGGTTATGCTGGGACACCCTTCCTACCTGGCTGGTTCTTCCAATCAGAAGACTCACAGTTAACACGATCCTGCTCCTCCTCCAATAGTCTACCACACAGGCTCTTCCTGTTACAGAAAATATTGTATACTGCATGTTATTTGCTTCGAGTGGAGTTGAATTGGAATAGTGCGGTTATAGGTGGGAGGAGAGTTGTAAAGCTGCTTGTACAGGTTTTTTAATCCTTTTCCAATAGTTGAATATAGACAGAAAAGCTGGTTTATTAACCAGTTGTTTACAGTTAATTTAAAATAACTTGTATAAACATGGGGGAAAAGGTAAATATATATTATGTTTGCATGATATGTGAATTTTTGTATATGTCAGCTGCTGCAGAAAGTCAGTGTCAGTATATTTTTTATTTTGGCTTTATTAAGTCACAGCACAGTTACTAGATAGCATCTATTCATGTTAAGACCACAAGGTGGAAGCACAAGCAATGGTGTAGTAATGGTGACGTTCCCTTACATGTTGCAACAGGGCCTCGACTTTTTAGTGTACATGTTCAGTACAGTTCAGTTAAGCGTGAACATTTCTTTTAAACCTATGCGCCCACCACTAATACTGAGCATAGCCACACACATATACATACACACAGAAGCAACAGGATACAGAACACACACACACATATATGCACTATGTAGTATAGAATATAGTGACTTTCACTCACCATAAATGCTTGATGTCTTTATTTTAAGTAGCACATAAACACTAGTTTACATTAGTCCACTGTCATGTTTAAGTACACATATTTACTACATGGGGATCCAAAAAGCAAATAACATGTATCCTACTTAAGGTATATTTATTTGAACTTTTTTATACAACAGAAAATTATTAAGATTCACATCACCCAAATACAGAATAAAGTTGTTTCTTTCAGTTGCATATATTAAAAAGTAACTATGTTTTTATTTTGACAACTACAACATGCTGAAGGCGATGACGTGTGCTTCTGTGGAAACAGATCAACAGTTCCAAACAAGAGCAATGAGGAAGTATTTTCATAACTCTGAACAGCAGCCCTGAAGGGCAGATAAGTGTTGCGGCTTGTTTTAGTCAGAGAGTGCAGCCATTTCCAATGTAATTCCTACTTAAAAGGTTTAGACTTAATGGGCAAATTGTCTATCTTTTCTATTCTTTTAAACTGAGATTTAAATGAAAACTCTAAAATGGCTCAAGGGGATTACTGAGTTGACATTTTAGACAGATTTGATACAGCTTAGTCATCTCAGCCTTTATGCATTTAAGGAATCTGTCTTCAAAAAGAAATGCAGAATGACATTTAAAAACAAACGGCAACACAAACCAAACTGAACAAAAAGAAGAAAGAAAATTCACTTTGTTCAATATCAGATGTGGAATGTAGATAAATGATGTGATAGGAGCTGTTTTGCCTATCCCTTTGTAGAAAACAAATACTGAAAATATTAAAGCTACAGGCGCATACTGGTTGATATCTGATATCAGTCATTTTATGTGGAAGTTTCATGGACACTTCACAATTTTCAATCAAAAACTTCAGAAAGAAAGTATTTACAGTTGAAATGTTTTCAGAATGAATACCTGTGGATGCTCTATATTGAAAATGTATACATTTATATGTAAAAGCAGGACTTACAGTGTAAAGATCCCATGCAGTGCAAAAAACAGACACTAATTGGCTCTTGAGTTACAATTTTAAAACCGTATCCAAGTTCAAGAATGAACCATAGGTCACAGTCACAGTGCTACACAGCTTGATAGCCAGCATCTGTAATTATTGGCACAGAGTGGTCAACAGACATTAAGGGGGGAAAAGGTATTTGGAGCTGCCCGCCCTGGACATTGTGGATAAAACCTGGAAAGACTTCACTTAAGATGCTTTGAGGAGTCTTTTTGAATAATTTTTCGTACTCACCATTTCCTTGCTCTAAAAGCAAAATATCAGGTTGTTTCTCCAGACTTGGAAGTGCCTGGTAGTCATCATCCATTGCAAGAAAGCTGTTTGACCCTTTAGGCACACAACCATAACAGGGATTTTCATCACAAATTGTGACCTCTTCACCTAGCTTTGGTTTACCACTGATGACCTCATCAGAGCTCTCAAACTTTGCCTCAGCTCTGGATGAAAATTCACAAGAATCAGATGCGTTAGTCCCACTAGAGACAGAGGACAAGCTGGTGTCTTCTTCATATGAAAATGTCCCAGAATCTGCTTTGTAGGATTGATATGGCATGTTTGGTTGCCTTAGAAATGAACCAGAATCCTGCTGAGCAGGAACTTGACAAGATGGTAGCAGCTGATGAGGACAAATTCCCATGTCGCTCTTACTGGGATGGTAATCAGGGACACAAAGCATTTCAGCCTTCTCCTGTGCTTCCAAGTCGCCCGTCATGGCCTGATGTTCAGAGACGGGGATTAGGAGGGAATAGGTTTTATTTTCAAATACAGATGATCCTGAACTGGTGTCATTAGCTTGGACACTACACGGACTGTAGGGAGCTGAGCATAAATCGCTTTTTTGCATATTCATTAATTGTGTAAGGGGACTGGTGGTCACTGGTGATATGGGGCTAATATTCAGGAAAAGTTTAGAAAGCACATCATGAACAGCTTTAGTGATAGGAGGTTCTTCGTTCATAGTCTCAGGGGGTTCGGCATTCGCATAACTGAGATCGGAGGAGCCCGTGCTGATCCCACTGGTTTGCTGAAGGCTTCCACTGCTTGTGTCTGTCAGTGACATCTTCGACCTGAGTAGAGAAACAATTACTGAAACTGCCAGATAAAAATCCTCAAGAAAATATCTTGTAATGCTGATGCATCAATAGAGCCAATACTGACCCCAGTTTACTGTCATCTGGTATAAGGGGCTCAATGCAGATAGTGGAGGTAATGGATGGCTCAGGTTTTAAGACCTAAACAAAAGGGATTAGCAGTCTTAAACATGACGCAGGTCATAAATTCAAGCTCAGCTGTAATCCTGTCAGATTGTGTGAGAAGTACTATCCGATATAAGGTGCAGGGCGCCGTCAGTAAATGTTATACTCAGTGAACTAATTAAGTTGTTTTAGCCTGCCTACCATTGGTGCAAACCTCCTCCAGCCCATGTATTCATGTTTGATCTGTGCTCATGAAACACACGGAAGGGTGAGGAAGTCAGCGAAGAGAGCCATACTAAAAATATAAATGACTGCAGATGGAAATAACACTGTTCTTCTGAGTATAACAGTCCCAACCAAACTGCTATTTAACCTCCTAGGACCTGGCGTCCACATATGTGGACATCACATTTTGGGTTATTTAGACCAAAATACTCAATTTTGCTCTACAAGGGCCTGATATCCACTTACAAGGACATTATGCTGCTACTGTTCTATCAAAATTTTAAATGAATATCTTCATATGTGGCTCTTATTTTTCCTAAAAACAGATTTAAGGTAAAAAAAAACAAAATCTGGCAATTCTTTGTTTTTACATTCATTGAGTCCCAATATGCCCAAATATCAAAGAGAAATTAAAAATGCATGCCGTGGAAGACTTCAGGTCTTAGGAGGTTAAGGACAGAACATAAATCCAATGAATTGCTACTAATGAAGAAGTAATGAAAAGAAATTAATAAAAATTTCCCACAATTATTACTATCAAGTCAGAAGCTTTTAACTAGTGTGAAATATGTCTCACCTGTTCCTTGTTTGGATAGATATTAAGAAAGCTTGGATTTGGAGGTTTGGTAACTACATCCCACCAGTTTATTTTAAACCTAAAAGGAAATGTTAAAAAAATAAATCAACAAAAAATAAAAAAGCTCTAGTATTTAGGAGAAATGTGCACTGGCAGAAAAAACTAACTTTTTATATGCACAACCTACTTGAAATAACAGCCACACATAACAGCGCTTAAGATGACGGCAGCAATACTGAGGCAGATGATGATAACCACGAGCAGGTAGTGTGGGGAGCGAGCTGTGAAGGTAGGCGTTTGAAAAAAGTTGAATGCTTTTTCTATTTGTACAGAAAATACACAACTATGAGCAAACACTACTGTATACAGACAAAAGTATGAATCAGCTTTTGTATTCTTTGTCATTTCCAAAAGCATAAACAAAACCTTTGTGACCAACAATTCAAGCAAAAATGAAAACAGGGGAGAGGATGAAAATGATAATGAAGAACAGGTTCAATTTGTATTGTGACATACAGTAAGTCAGGAAGTTTAACGCAATAACCACATTATTCAAAGTGTTTGGAGAAAGTACATATTAACACTAATGCAAATAACAAATGTGAGTGCACTCTCTGGAACGTAAATAGAAGGACATGACATCATAGTAATTCGGTTGTTTTGGAGAAAAATTCAAATGAACAAACTGAACCTTCACAGCAAAGTATGCATCGCTTTGCTTTTGAGATATTCAAGGATCTTTTATGTTTGAATACAGGACATTGTAGTTCAGCTTTAATGTTACAATCTGAGGAGCTCATCTCCACTTTTCTCTGGAGACAGCGGCTTCCATGAAAGTTAGTTTGAGAGTTAATATTAAAACTCATTATTTTTCAGCTGAATGTGTAATAGAAATATAATTTGGGCCTCTTAACACAGTTAAGAAATACAGAATTTAAAACTGAAAAAAGACAATACTTACCAGTTTGAAATTCCCACTCTTCGCTACTGTCACTGAACTTGCCACTCAGACTTATGAAGCTTTTCACGCTGACCACATATGCTGAACTGGGATCCAGGTCTTGACCTTTTATTATATAGTAATTTAGTCCATCAACTGTGGCTGGTTTGAAAGGTCCAGATGTCTAGTATGGAGGAACAAAAATGAGTTTGACAGTTGTCCATGTTTACATCTCCAGAACAAATAGTTACTGTGGCATTGTTCCTACCTTTTCTGTTTCTCCTTTTTTATAGTAAGTCACCACAGCAGTCATTTCATTGTTTATAAATCCCTCCATGTTTGACGTCCACATGACTTCAAAATTCCCTTCAGATTGATTGACTGATTTGATTGTTGGAGTTTTTGGTTTTACTGTACAGAAACAGAAACAAGAGCATTAAAGTGAATGTTTGTTCGCCCGGTCTTTCTGGCAGATGCAGAGTTATGGGCTGTAATTTAAAAGGTCCTCACATACAAGGTCTTAAATAATCAGGCCCCATCTTATCTTAATGACCTTGTAGCACCATATCACCCTATTAGAGCACTTCGCTCTCGCTCTGCAGGCCTACTTGTTGTTCCTAGAGTATTTAAAAGTAGAATGGGAGGGAGAGCCTTCAGTTTTCAGGCCCCTCTTCTGTGGAACCAGCTTCCAGTTTGGATTCGGGAGACAGACACTATCTCTACTTTTAAGATTAGGCTTAAAACTTTCCTTTTTGCTAAAGCATATAGTTAGGGCTGGACCAGGTGACCCTGAATCCTCCCTTAGTTATGCTGCAATAGACGTAGGCTGCCGGGGGATTCCCATGATGCATTGAGTTTTTCCTTTCCAGTCACCTTTCTCACTCACTATGTGTTAATAGACCTCTCTGCATTGAATCATATCTGTTATTAACCTCTGTTTCTCTTCCACAGCATGTCTTTTATCCTGTCTTCCTTCTCTCACCCCAACCGGTCGCAGCAGATGGCCGACCCTCCCTGAGCCTGGTTCTGCCGGAGGTTTCTTCCTGTTAAAAGGGAGTTTTTCCTTCCCACTGTCGCCAAAGTGCTTGCTCATAGGGGGTCATATGATTGTTGGGTTTTTCTCTGTATCTATGAAGCGCCTTGAGGCGACTTTTGTTGTGATTTGGCGCTATATAAATAAAATTGAATTGAATTAAAAGAAGTCAACATACTGCTCTCTGTGACACTGAAAACTTTTGACTCCATGACGTTGCCATCTTTCCAGATAGTTGCTGTGTGAGTTTCTCCAAGCACGAGTATCGGTTGAAAGGAGCAACAACATTGTCCAGTGCCACACTGTTGTAAAAAGCAATTCTTCTTACTGTGGGAAATAATAATACAAAATGTTTAAAACAAATGATATTTATGACATCTTATGCTGATTAAGCTAATATTACGTTTTTATGTACAGCATTTTCACCCAATGCCTCCATCCCACATTTTTATTTCCTCTAGCTTACAAAAGCCAGTGTTTGAGTCTCACAAAATCACGGCTGGAAAATGAAAGCATTCCCCCTGAAATCCCAAGATGATCACTAGATAAAAGAGGAGTTGAAATGGAAGAGTTAGGCTCCATAGTGTGGTGGTTTACACCTTCGCCTAATAAACAAAAAAATTGTGGTGTTTTATTCTGGGAAGAGACAACCCCTTACGAATCTTGAGAAAAACAAAACAAAACCAAAGTTCCAATAACATTGCTGCGGAGACCCCATGTCAATAAGGGAGCGGCCAAAGGAAGTGTACAAATACAAAAATCCACTAACAAGAAGTACAATATATATGTTCTTCACGTGAATGTTAATATTTATCATTTTATTTACTTTTATTTACTTTAGTTCAGCATTATAACATTCTTCACTTTCAGTTTGTTAGGATCATTTCTGTGAGGATCAGTCGCACCCCTAAAACAAGCAGGGACACAACAAACAACCAGCAACAATACTCCCGCATATCAGTCCAAATATGCATCCACTTAGGCTACGTTCACACTGCAGGTCTTAATGCTCAATTCCGATTTTTTGATCAAATCCGATTTTTTTGTCTGCTCGTTCACACTACAAATAAAATGCGACAGCAAACGCGCTCTAGTGTGAACGCTCAAAGCGGCCCGCATGCGCAAAAGAAGATGTCACACACAACGCGCTCTGTTTAGACCCAGAGCAACAGTATTGTTTGACTGATGGCCCTTAATATAAAGACTTCGGTCTTCACGTTTCCCAATTTTTGCTTTAAGTTATTTTGTTATTTACATAATAATGTAAATAACCTAATAATGATCCTTATTGCTGTTTAAGAGAGGAGCGCTGCTTCAAAGGATAGCTGTAGATTTCTGTCAGAATCTGCAGATTATACAGTACAAATAAAATGTTTACGTTGTCTTCCCAACAGTTTCACTGACATCTACACTGGATGGCCAGGAAGCGTTCGCGATGTCTTCTCGGGCGCTTCTCTGGCGCTGATAATTGGCTTCAGTCTTGTGTCGGTGACGTAAAAGGCGGATTTAATGCGACTTGACCGTTCAAACAGCAGTCGCTTTCTAAAACATCGGATATGTATCGGATTCAGTACCACATACGAAAGTGACCCAGATCGGATTTGAAAATATCGGATTTGCGCCGTTCACACTGTCATAGCATGATCGGATATGGGTCGCATAGGGTCAAAAAATCGGATTTGATGCGCTTTCGCCTGCAGTGTGAACGTAGCCTAAATGAGTCAAGTCAAAGCAAGTACAAACCCGCCGAAAGAACCCGCTGTTACAGTCCCTGCTCCGCACACTAAGTCGACAGTTCAGAGCTATTAACAAAAGCAGGATCCACTCAAAGTGACGCAGCTGGTTTAAATGTCATCAGGTTAATATTAAAATTAGACTAAAACCAAACAAAACCATCTCAGTCATACCCGTCTACACTCTGGAGAGTCAAACTGTACTCAGTGCAGTTTTGTAGCTCCAGCTGACACAACATCAGCTCGTCAAAGTCGTTGGTACAGTCAAGACTGGAGTTAGTTGTCTGATTATTTCCTGCACGAAACATAAATTATAAATTGTGGCTCCTTAGGATTTCACACAACAATTAATTCGTTTACTGTGAGCTACATACCAAAGGGAACAGTCACGATGTGCCCTAAAAGAAGGAAGATAACAGAGATCCTGTTGCAGACTCGTCTGGAAAAGAAAAAGGGAAAGAGAGATATTTTCTTTCAACAAACATGACGGATTCAGTAAGAAAGACAACTCCAAGTTATTCAGTTTACCTATTTGAATCCATTGTAAGATGAGTTAGTGCATTTTTCTGCTATGGAAAATACACAGCTACGGTCTATATCCTGGGTACGCGAACGCTGCTTACGCCCAAGTCTCACAGTCTTCCTGTTATGGGAGCGATAGAAGGATATATTGCGCCACATTAGGGGAAGTCAGTCCTACTCACATTTCTTTAGAAAGACAGAACCGTGCGCATAAAGCCCACAACAGTAGCCGGGGTGCGGCGAGTCGACTTAAAACAGCTACTGAAATCCCAGTGTTTGTGTAGAGTGAGAAATTGGGTTGAAATTAAAACAAACACCCCCGACAAAAAATAAAAATAACAAATAAAACATGTACATATGAAGATTTAGAGCAAGCATCCATATTTTTCCTACCACATCACAGGCACCCGTTAACATGTCCCTCTGTACTGTGTTGTGTGGTTTCTACTCATGTCTCGTGTCTTTTCTCAGCTGTTAGCACATTGAGAGCATTTATTGTGAAAGGTGAAAGTGACTAATAGCATGTTGGCCTATGCCCCACAGAGGAATGAATTATCTGACACAGCCGTATTGAATACGCTTAATGAAATCTATTTAATACTTCAACAAAAATATTACCAACTTTGTTGGTAATGACAGCTTTGAGGTGTCTTGTGTGGCCCGTTGTTCCACACAAACACTCTTCAAATTCTGAAGTTCTGTGGGCCTCTTTGATGAACTTTGAGCTTCGCTTCTTTCCACTGATTTTAAGATGGATTCAGGTCAGGTGATTGGCTGGGCTATTCTAGCAGATTTATTTTCTTTTTCAGAAACCCATTGAGAGTTTCCTCGGCTGTGTATTTGGGATCAATGTATTTGCTGAAAGGACCCCCCTTATTTCATCTTCATCATCCTGGTCCATGGCAGCAGATTTTTATCTAGAATGTCTCCATACATTTTTCTATTTAGCCTTCTTTCAGTCATATGAAGAATGCCAGTGACGCTCTGAAAAAGAGCCTCACACCATGATATGCAGTACCTTTTGACCTTCAAACAATGTTTGTAGTAGGGGATCCAAAAAGTAAAATTTTCGTCTCATCTGGCCAGATTATACACGAGTGTATTTCACAGCCGTTTTTTTTCTCTAAATCTTGTTCCTTAAAATTTGAAAAAGCTTCAACATGCTTTTTCTTTAGCAATAGTCTTGTGTGGTGAATGTGCACACAGGCCATGGCAGTTGAGTGCATTACTTATAGTTTTCTTTGAAACCATTGTACTTCCTGCTTCCAGGTCTTTCTGTAGCTCTCCACCAGTGACTTTTGGCTTTTTGACAAATCTTTTGATAATTTATTTCACTCGATCTCTGAAATCTTGCAGGGACCACTTGGCCATGGCTGGTTTATGGTGAAATGATGTCCTCGCCACTTCCGAATTATGGCCCCAACAATGTTTACTGGAACCTTCAGTAGTTTAGAAATTCTTCTGTAACCATTGTTTGTATGCTATGTACATTTGTTTTGCAATAATAGGGTTGCGAAGGTTGTGAGAGCGCTCACCATGTTTAATGAGAAAGCTTTTCACAGACTATATGTTTGGACTGAACCAGCTAAACTTAATTTGTATTAAGTGGGAGCATTGCTTTCTAATTACTGATAGATTTCAGCTGGTGTCATGAAATCCCATGCTTTTTTTGCTTGCACCTCTCATTCTTCCTGTGTTGAATATTTTTTGCCTTAGTTATTTGTCATCATTACTGTTAGGGAAAATGTTCTAAAACACTTCTTCAGTAAAGACTCAGAGAAGAGAAACACACAGAAGTTCTTGCTAGCAAGGGCAGTCTCCACACTAAGAGACTCCAGTGAGAGAACTGCCCTGGTCTTTATTTATACTCTTGAGCGTATGTGTGTGTGTGGTGTGTGTGTGTGTGTGTGTGTGTCACTGCTGATCAAAAGGGTCATATAACATACAAACACAAAAGGTACATCCTTGGTCATAAAGAGGGTAGTCTCCCCCACCCTAGATGGCACGGTGAGGAAGTCCAGCAGTTAAAGCACTTAGACTAAAACAGACATAGCTACGTTAAAACAATAAAACAAGGTGCGACCTCTCCCACGCTCCCAGGATGTGGGGGGTGAACCAAGCCTGCAGCCTGCTAGAGATCACACATCTTGTCACTACACAATTGATTATATGCCTCTAAGTATACATGGTTAAACATTTCCTAATACAAATAACTACAAACAGCATCCTACCATAAGCAAACTTATATCACTAAAAGATTATACTGACTACTAAATACAATTTTCCATTGACAATTACACATAACATTATGTGTGTGTTGGATTGGATGGGCTGCCTCTCTCTCTCTCTACACACACACACACACACACACACACACACACACACACACACACACACACACACATATAAGGAGAAATCATTAAAATGAAATGAACATGATGTACAGAATTTAAATAAAGGTATTTAGTGGTTAGACTCTGATGGCGCGACTTGGCGGAACGGTATCCCAGTGTTGATAGGGATTAGATCAGGACCACCTGGAGTTTAGACACTGGTGGACGAGAGTACAAAATACTTGATGATGTAATGGTAGGTGCTAAACTTTGCCAAGATGGATCAGACAGAAAAAAGTTTTAGTTTTATTTTTCTGATTCATATATTAGACCAGATGCAATGTTGAGAAGAATTTGTGATCACATTTAAAAGGGAACACTTTTCAACTTCAGATGTACAGTATATACAAAAGATATCTGCAGTTCTACAGTTGTATTGCTCTACTGCATCATTTTGCACACTTTTAATCAATATATTCACAACTGTCATAAAATAAAATGTGACATTTTGCTTTGATGGGATCTTTATTTGAAAAAAGAAAACAACAACCAAAAAACATATTAATAGACATGTTATGATGCTACCTGTGCTACCTTTCTTTCTTTCTTTTTTTTAACTAAATGTATTCTCAGTGACGTTTCCTTGTTTGAAGACCAAAAATATGTCTTGTACTGTTCTTGTCCAAGAGTTGATCCTGAGTTAAACTAGAAGTGTTTTGGTAGTGTGGTGCAATTTGGATAACACATTAACTGTTGTGTTGAACTGTCAGTAAAAAGGACCGTAAAGATCTAGTCTAAAAGTATACTGTGCGTGATTGCAAATATATATATATAAAAAAACACCCAGCACGCCCCTGCGGGCGGTTTATCCTTCAAGCTCGGGTCCTCTACCAGAGGCCTGGGAGCTTGAGGGCCCTGCGCAGTATCTTAGCTGTTCCCAGGACTGCGCTCTTCTAGACAGAGATCTCCGATGTTGTTCCCGGGATCTGCTGGAGCCACTCGCCTAGCTTGGGAGTCACCGCACCTAGTGCTCCGATTACCACGGGGACCACCGTTACCTTCACCCTCCACATCCTCTCGAGCTCTTCTCTGAGCCCTTGGTATTTCTCCAGCTTCTCGTGTTCCTTCTTCCTGATATTGCTGTCATTCGGAACCGCTACATCGATCACTACGGCCGTCTTCTTCTGTTTGTCTACCACCACTATGTCCGGTTGGTTAGCCACCACCATTTTGTCCGTCTGTATCTGGAAGTCCCACAGGATCTTAGCTCGGTCATTCTCCACCACCCTTGGGGGCATCTCCCATTTTGACCTCGGGACTTCCAGGTTATACTCGGCACAGATGTTCCTGTACACTATGCCGGCCACTTGGTTATGGCGTTCCATGTATGCCTTGCCTGCTAGCATCTTGCACCCTGCTGTTATGTGCTGGATTGTCTCAGGGGCATCTTTACACAGCCTGCACCTGGGGTCTTGCCTGGTGTGATAGACCCCAGCCTCTATGGATCTTGTGCTCAGAGCTTGTTCTTGTGCTGCCATGATTAGTGCCTCTGTGCTGTCTTTCAGTCCAGCTTTGTCCAGCCACTGGTAGGATTTCTGGATATCAGCCACCTCCTCTATCTGCCGGTGGTACATACCGTGCAGGGGCCTGTCCTTCCATGATGGTTCCTCGTCTCCCTCCTCTTTCTTGGGTTTCTGCTGCCTGAGGTATTCACTGAGCACTCGGTCAGTTGGGGCCATCTTCCCAATGTATTCTTGGATGTTCGTTGTCTCATCCTGGACTGTGGTGCTGACACTCACCAGTCCCCGGCCCCCTTCCTTCCGCTTAGCGTACAGCCTCAGGGTGCTGGATTTGGGGTGAAACCCTCCATGCATGGTAAGGAGCTTTCTTGTCTTTATGTCAGTGGCTTCTATCTCCTCCTTTGGCCAGCCTATTACCCCAGCAGGGTACCTGATCACGGGCAGGGCGTACGTGTTGATGGCCCGGATCTTGTTCTTACCATTCAGCTGACTCCTCCGGACTTGCCTGACCCTCTGCAGGTACTTGGTGGTTGCAGCTTTTCTAGCGGCCTCTTCATGGTTCCCATTCGCCTGTGGGATCCCCAAGTACTTGTAACTGTCCTCTATGTCTGCAATGTTGCCTTCTGGTAGTTCAATCCCCTCAGTTCTGACTACCTTCCCTCTCTTTGTTACCATCCGACTACACTTCTCCAGTCCGAACGACATTCCAATGTCATTGCTGTATAGCCTGGTAGTGTGGATCAGTGAATCGATGTCTCGTTCACTCTTGGCATACAGCTTGATGTCATCCATGTACAGGAGGTGGCTGACAACTGCTCCGTTCCGTAGTCGGTATCCATAGCCAGTCTTGTTAATGATCTCACTGAGGGGGTTCAGGCCTATGCAGAACAGCAGTGGGGACAGAGCATCTCCTTGGTAGATCCCGCACTTGATGGTGACTTGTGCTATGGGCTTGGAGTTGGCCTCTAGTGTTGTACGCCACATCCCCATTGAGTTCCTGATGAAGGCTCTTAGGGTCCCATTGATCTTGTACAATTCTAGGCATTCCAGTATCCAGCTGTGGGGCATTGAGTCATAGGCCTTCTTGTAATCAATCCAGGCAGTGCACAGGTTGGTCAGTCTGGTCTTGCAGTCTCGGCTGATTGTTCTGTCTACCAGTAGCTGGTGTTTTGCGCCTCTGGTATTCTTGCCAATTCCTTTCTGTGTCCCGCTCATGTATTGACCCATGTGCCTGTTCATCTTAGCCGATATGATGCCTGACAGGAGCTTCCATGTAGTACTGAGGCAGGTTATTGGTCGGTAGTTGGAGGGGACCGGTCCCTTCTTGGGGTCCTTGGGGATCAGGACCATCCGGCCTTCAGTTAGCCATTCCGGGTGTCTCTCGTTAACTAGCAGCTGGTTCATTTGTGCTGCCAGACGCTCGTGGAGTGCAGTCAGCTTCTTCAGCCAGTAGGCGTGAACCATGTCGGGCCCTGGTGCTGTCCAACTCTTCATACTGGAGACCCTTTCTTGGATATCTGCCACTGTGATGGTTACTGGACCCTGTTCAGGGAGGTCGCTGTGGTCTGCCCTCAGATCCTCTAGCCACTGAGCATTGCCGTTATGGGTTGTGTCCGTCTCCCATATGCTCTTCCAGTATTGCTCCGTCTCCAGCCTTGGTGGTGCTGTTCTCTTATTGTTCCCTTGCCACTGAGAGTACACCTTTGCTGGTTCTGTGGAGAACAGCTGGTTTATTCTCCTGCCTTCTATCTCTCTGGTGTACCTCCTCAAGCGGCTGGCCAAGGCTGTGAGTCTTTGCTTGGCAGTTTCCAAGGCCTCAGGTATGGACAGCTTGCTGTATTTCTTAGGCACCTTATTTGTCGCACCTTGCTGCAACTCCGTTAGTTGGCTAACCTCCCTCCGTGCTACTTTGATCTTGCCCTCTAGCCTCCTTCTCCATGGAGGGTACTGCCCCTTGTCGCTGTTCAACTTGTAGCCAAGCATCTCACTGATCACTGCTATATATATATATATATATATATATATATATATATATATATATATATATATATATATAAAACAATCAATTATTTTAAATTTAAAACTGTATGTCTTTGAACTGTTCATTAAGCAGCTATGGGGTTAAGAGAAGGATCCAAGATGCAGGCACTGTCTTTGATGCGAGTGAGCTTTATTATCAGGAGGTGAAAACAAGCAAAAGCTAGGATGGCGAGGACAGAACTAAGCTGAACTGGGAAAACTAGTGAACAAACCTGAAATCATAACATGCAGGGAGGAACACGGGATGATGAGCAGAGAAACGCAGACGGACCGACAACGAGCAAAGGCAAACACACACTTTTAAATACACGGAGGGAAACAAGGAATAGCAAACAGGAGGGAGACACGGCTGAACCTAATTAACATGACGAAACAGGGATGGCGGAAAACTGAATACAGTGACACCAGACATGGACCTTCAAAATAAAACAGGAAATAGACAGACTGAACTTACAGACAGACTCAGAGACACGAAACAGAGAGAGCCAGAGTACAGGGACCAGAGTGGCATGAGGAGCAAAGGAATCCAAAACCTACGAACTAGAAATACAAAACAGAAACCAAAACACTAGTAAACACGAATCAAGAAGAAACCACAGACTAATAAAAGATAATAATACAAAATCAAAACACCGGGTAGGATCCTGACAGCAACCCTGCAAACTGTGATTTTGCATTTATCTTAGATTACAAAGTGTTAGCAGGCACCACTTTGACAGAGGAGCATCTTCCATTTTCTGTAATGATTCACGGTACACTGGATTAAGCAATATGTTTATGAAAAAGTATTAGCACAATCTTACTGTATTTGTCCTAAACATTTACATTTTAGGAAGTGGTTTGTTTATTTCAAATAAAATCAGATGCTTTTTCTATGATTTTAGCTTAGCTTGTGTAATTTTACACTACACAAACAGCTTAATTTTCAAAGATGCCTCTGTCATAACAGCTCTGCATGAAACATGACAAGACAAGAAACAACAACAGTTATTCTGTAAATTTGACAGTTGATGAAAGATGAAATTTAGTAATCATAAGCTACAAGTCTGTGTTTGCTTTGCTCCTCTGTGCAAAATTTTTTAAGGTGATTCTTTCACATTAAACATGAAGCAGTGATTCATCGAATGAGTGAGTGTGACACACGTTGATATTCCTTTAGTATTAGGTGAGTATGGATATCACAAGTGCTTAAACAACATAAAGAAAGTACGTTGAAGCATGGCGAGGTGGCAGGCAGGCAGGTGCATGAGAGGCAGAATGATGTGCCAACCACAGCTATATAATCGGGGAACAGAGAGCCCAGGAGTTCTCAGATGGCACTGATGAGCCTTTCCCCGCAGGGGTCATCAAACCTGTCAGTAGACATTGCAGAGAAAAGGATGGTTGGATTGTATTATGGGTGTGGATAACTCAACCTGGAGAACTAGACTGGGCTTAAGAGGCTTTGAGCGATAATGGTGAACTATGATGTAAATTTTTCACATCAACAAGAAACCCATCGTTGACATTTAATATTCTTCTTTTGGCTGCCTCCTGAATGGCTCATCTGCCTCCATCTCCTGCTGTTGCATGAATACTCCTCTCATACTAGTGAGTCTTCTTCACATCATCCACACTTTTCGTCTCCATATTACATTCTTTGTCCAATATATCCCTCCTTTCACTATCGCTCCCCTACACATGCATAAACCATCTCAGCCTTGCTGCTAAAATTTTGTTGTCTCCAAAACCCTTATATCAAATAAGTATTTTTTATTGGCATACTTTATGTATAAAATAATAAGGGTGTGATATCTTGCTGTATCTTGTAACATATACAGCATAAAAAGTGACCAGAAGATGTGTTGTAAGCTTCCACTCAAAATTTAAATAGGTGGAAAATGTTGAGAAAGAAAGTGTTGCAATGTGGCATAATCATGCTAGGCTGTGGTTGCGCCTGTAAAAAAATGAAAAAAAGTTTTAGTTATTTTCTCCTTTTTTCATATATTATATTATCTGTTGTTACACTGTGAATGTGTTCCATTAATGTTTTTAAAGTGTAGACTGAAAAATATGAAAAAAGGTCCCACAAATTTAGGAGGGGAATAGAAAGAAGTTCAGTTTTGGTTTGTGATTTGTCCGGTGCTGAAATATATATAAAGAATACACACTACCAGTCAGAAGTTGGGACATACCTTTTCATGTATTTATTTTTATTTTTTTTCTACATTGTAGATACATACTGAAGACATCAGAGATATGAAAAAAGATATATGGAATTATGCAGCAAAGAAAAAAAAACTTTAAATATGTTTTATATTTTAGATTCCTCAATGTAGCCACCTTTTACTCTGTTGGCAGTGCTGCAAACCCTTGGCCTTCTCTCAACGAGCTTCATGATGTAGTCACCTGAAATGGTTTTCACTCTACAGGTGTGGCTTTAGGGTTCATTTGTGGAATTTCTTGCCTTCTTAATAGGGTTGGGAACATCAGTTGTGTTGTGCAACAGTTAATGGTTAACTATTGGATACATTTGAAAGGTCATAAAAAAATCAATCTGTTAAGAAAGTGTTAGGTAATTGTTGGGAGAGGGGAAAGGATTTTAAAAATAGTTTTGGGTGGGTTGGGGATGATAGAGCTGGAGCATTTAAAGTATATGACAAAGAATTTAGTCAGACATTATTGTTGCCTTTAAGGCCTACATGGACATGGAAATACATTAAGGTAAATAGATCATTATATATTAAGAATATTAAGAAGAGGAAATTTACAACAGATATTTGTCAAGAATTTTATAATAGATTGGAGAACAAGTACAGTGACTATTTACAGTCACCACAGCAGTCATTTCATTGTTTATAAATCCCTCCATGTTTGACGTCCACATGACTTCAGAATTCCCTTCAGATTTATTGACTGATTTGATTGTTGGAGTTTTTGGTTTTACTGTACAGAAACAGAAACAAGAGCATTAAAGTGAATGTTTGTTCGCCCGGTCTTTCTGGCAGATGCAGAGTTATGGGCTGTAATTTAAAAGGTCCTCACATACAAGGTCTTAAATAATCAGGCCTGATCTTATCTTAATGACCTTGTAGCACCATATCACCCTATTAGAGCACTTCGCTCTCGCTCTGCAGGCCTACTTGTTGTTCCTAGAGTATTTAAAAGTAGAATGGGAGGGAGAGCCTTCAGTTTTCAGGCCCCTCTTCTGTGGAACCAGCTTCCAGTTTGGATTCGGGAGACAGACACTATCTCTACTTTTAAGATTAGGCTTAAAACTTTCCTTTTTGCTAAAGCATATAGTTAGGGCTGGACCAGGTGACCCTGAATCCTCCCTTAGTTATGCTGCAATAGACGTAGGCTGCCGGGGGATTCCCATGATGCATTTAGTTTTTCCTTTCCAGTCACCTTTCTCACTCACTATGTGTTAATAGACCTCTCTGCATTGAATCATATCTGTTATTAACCTCCGTTTCTCTTCCACAGCATGTCTTTTATCCTGTCTTCCTTCTCTCACCCCAACCGGTCGCAGCAGATGGCCGCCCCTCCCTGAGCCTGGTTCTGCCGGAGGTTTCTTCCTGTTAAAAGGGAGTTTTTCCTTCCCACTGTCGCCAAAGTACTTGCTCATAGGGGGTCATATGATTGTTGGGTTTTTCTCTGTATCTATGAAGCGCCTTGAGGCGACTTTTGTTGTGATTTGGCGCTATATAAATAAAATTGAATTGAATTGAATTAAAAGAAGTCAACATACTGCTCTCTGTGACACTGAAAACTTTTGACTCCATGACGTTGCCATCTTTCCAGATAGTTGCTGTGTGAGTTTCTCCAAGCACGAGTATCAGTCGAAAGGAGCAACAACATTGTCCAGTGCCACACTGTTGTAAAAAGCAATTCTTCTTACTGTGGGAAATAATAATACAAAATGTTTAAAACAAATGATATTTATGACATCTTATGCTGATTAAGCTAATCTTACATTTTTATGTACAGCATTTTCACCCAATGCCTCCATCCCACATTTTTATTTCCTCTAGCTTACAAAAGCCAGTGTTATAATAAGACTAAAAAACCCCCCAAAAAAACCATCTCAGTCATACCCGTCTACACTCTGGAGAGTCAAACTGTACTCAGTGCAGTTTTGTAGCTCCAGCTGACACAACATCAGCTCGTCAAAGTCGTTGGTACAGTCAAGACTGGAGTTAGTTGTGTGAATATTTCCTGCACGAAACATAAATTATAAATTGTGGCTCATTAAGAATTCACACATAGAATAATCCATTACAGCATTTGTTCACTGTAATGTACATACTAGAGAGAACTGCTGCAGTCGCGATGTGTGCTAAAAGAAGCAAGATAACAGAGATCCTGGTGCAGACTCGTCTGGAAAAGAAAAGGGGAAACGCAAAAGGAGATCTTTTCTTTCAACAAACATGGCGGATTCAGTAAGAAAGACAACTCCAAGTTAATCAGTTTACCTATTTGAATCCATTATGAAACAACTGAGTGCATTTTTTTCTGCTATGGAAAACACTCAGCTACGGTCTATATCCTGGGAATGCGAACGCTGCTTACGCCCTAGTGATGGGTCGTTCGCGAACGAAATGGCTCTTAGAGCCGACTCTTTGACGTGAACGACGCGAGCCGGCTCCTTATCGCGAGCCGTCACGTGGTTTTTTTTTCTTTCTTTCTCTCAGCCTCTCTCTCGCACTTTTTTTCCGCTTCACTCTGCACGCGAGCCTTGTGCTTTACGCTGGGCAGAGGGGGGAGGGGCGGTAGTTACACTCAGTAGCACAGGAACAGAGCCAGAGAGAGAGAAAGAGAGGCAGGGACAACAACATTAGAAAAGTATAGTAATCATCCACAACTATTTTCGGTTGCAGATGATAAAGGATTGAGAAAGTTTATTCATGCAGGTCCATATGACAGAGAATATGCATGTTCTTTTAGTTTTCATATTATAATTTATATTTAATTGTGTTGTGGTTTGCAGTGTTTTGTGTTCTTTTCACTTTAAATTTGTGAAAGGAAAAAGCTGAAAATGTAAATAGTTAAAACTTGAAATGTGAATAGTTGATTTTTGTATTAGATGATTTATTTATTACATTTTATGTGGAGTGAATAAATAAAAGTATATTTACGGTGGCCCCTAGAGACAAAGCACATACAAACTTCAAATCACGTACGAACTCTGAAGCATGTACAAACTCCAAAACACGTAAAAACACGTACAAACTCCAAAACACGTAAAAACTCCAAAACACGTAAAAACACGTACAAACTCCGAAGCACGTAAAAACTCAGAAGCATATAAAAACTCAGAAGCACATAAAAACTCAAAACACGTACAAAAGAACAACAGAAGTGCTCCAGGATGCTGGGCGCAGTGTTGAGCCTTTGTTATCTTGTGGCTACACAAGCCAGCAAGTACCAATGACCGGATTTGGTGTGTGGTAATAACAGGTAAATGAACTTTTTTTAAAATTATTTGAATATATATATGAGTGCCTGTGTATAAATACACAAACAATACACACATGCTTTCAATTGTGTAATTTAAGTGATCTAGTAGCTCTGCTTTGGAAGTTCAGTTCATGCTAGAAATGTGTTTTGGAGTTTGTACGTGTTTTGTCTCTAGGGGCCACCGCATATATTTATATATAAACATATATAAATAAAACCACTTGTTTTTACGTTAGTAATTCCTTTTGTGCATAATTTTATATTATTGTTAATAATAAATTAATTAAAGCAACAAAACAACCTGAAGAGCCGATTCGGAGCCGAAAGAGCCGGCTCTTTTTAGTGGGCCGAACCGAAAGAGCCGGATCTCTAAAAAGAGCCGGAAATCCCATCACTATTACGCCCAAGTCTCACAGTCTTCCTGTTATGGGAGCAATAGAAGGATATATTGCGCCACATTAGGGGAAGTCAGTCCTACTCACATTTCTTAAGGAAGACAGAACCGTGCGCATAAAGCCCACAACAGTAGTCGAGGGGGAGTTGACTCAAAAAAGCTACTGAAATCCCAGTGTTTGTGTAGAGTGAGAAATTGGGTATGCATTATCTGACACAGCCGTATTAAATACTCTTAATAAAATCTATTTTATACTTCAACAAAGGTATTATCACCTTTGTTGGTAACGTATTACCAACATTGACATTTACATTGACATGTAAATGTTTAGAAAGAAACCCATCATTGACATTTAATATTCTTCTCTTGGGTGCCTCCTGAAGGGGGCACAATGGCTCTCCTGCTGTCACTTGAATACTCTTTGCTTACACTGGCCTTCTGCATGTCCTTATTTACTGCATCTTGTGATTTTCTTTGTTGTCTCTCACTTTTCGTCTCCATATTACACATTCTTTGTCCAATATATCCCTCCTCTCACTATCGCTCCCCTACACATGCCTAAACCATCTCAGCCTTGCTGCTCAAATTTTGTCCCCAAAACACTTATATCCAGTGAGTAGTTTTTTTATTGGCATACTTTATGCATAAAATAATAAGGCCGTGATATCTTGTTGTATCTTGCAGCAGAGATATACAGCATACACAGCATAAAAAGTGACGAGAAGACGTGTTGTAAACTTCCACTCACAATTTAGATAGTTGGTAAATGTTGAGAAAGGAAGTGTTGCAAGAGTTGTAGATCTTGTTCATGTGGCATAATCATGCTAGGCTGTGGTTGCTGCTGTACAAAAAAATGAAAAAAAGATTCAGTTATTTTCTCCCCTTTTCATATATTATATTATCTGTTGTTACACTGTGAATGTGTTACTGTTTTTGAAGTGTAGTCTGAAAAATATATTAAAAAAAAGGTCCCACAAAGTCAGGAGGGGAATTTAAAGGAGCTCAGTTTTGGTTTGTGATTTGTTCTGTTGGTTTTCTTTCACACACATACAATCAGTAAAACTTTACTGATATAACTGTTACTGTATTGCAGCACAAAACGGCTGACATGTAACTCAACTGCATTAAGGTTGATGTTATTTTCCTGCTATGCCCAACGGCCAGAAAGAAAAACCAACATTGGTTAAATACTTACTTACATACTTGACGATGACGTTGGTTGGGTGGGTTGATGTACAGTCATATATGTACAGGGTTGTACAGTAGGGGGCTGGGAACGCAGCCTTGCGGGGATCCGGTGCTGTAATATATATAAAGAATATACACTACCAGTCAGAAGTTTGGACACATTTGATGTTTTTTTTTTTGTTTTTTTTTTTTAACTTTCTACATTGTAGATACATACATACATAAAACCTTTTACTTTGTTGGCAGTGCTGCAAACCCTTGGCCTTCTCTCAGTGAGATTCATGATGTAGTCACCTGAAATGATTTTCGCTCTACAGGTGTGGCTTGTCATTGGTTGAATTTCTTGCCTTTTAATGGGGTTGAGGCCATCAGTTGTGCTATGCAGAAGTCAGGTTGGTAACACAGCTGACAGCCCTATTTGACAACTGTTAGGATTCATATTATGACAAGAACCAACCAGCTAAGTAAGACAAATGACAGTTCATCATTATTTGAAGAACTGGAGGTCAGTCAGTCCAGAAAACTGCTAACACTTTGAATGTGTCCCCAAGTGCAGTTGCAAAACCAACAAATGGCAATATTGGCTCACATGAGGACCGCCCCAGGAAAGGAAGAGTCACCAGCCTCAGAAATCATTCCCAAAATTAACAGATTACTAGGGACTACTAAAGATTACTAGCGACTACTAAGAAAAAGCAACAAGCAGAAGAGATTGGTTTGAGCCAAGAAACCAAGGAATGGATATTAGACTAATGGAAATCTGTGCTTTGGTCTGATGAATCCACCCGCCTTGCCTTCGCATGACACAGAAAAGGTGAAGCCAGGTCTCTACATGCATGGTTTCCACTGTGAAGCATGCAGGTGAGTGCATTTTCCTCTGTGCTGTGTGAGGCTGGAGGTTGACCTGTTCTGAACAACTATTGGCAATCAGCTCATCAGCAAATATACAATGATTAATTTAAAAAGACAATGGAATAAATAATGTATTTAGAATGATAGTTATTCCATTGTAAATATCTAACATCCCTCCTAAAGTTTGAAAAATCCTAAAAAGTGTAATCTGGATTTTCTATGACATCAATGCTCAAAATTTCACTTGGCAATCTAGAATAATATAAATATTTTTCATTGTAAAAAGTTAATTATGAAATCAAAATTGACTCTAGTTCAAAGTCCTTATGTGCTCTTGATTTGAATTTCTCATCACACTAAGTCATTGACTCCTGTTTATTCTTTATTAAGAGCCTTCTACAGCCATCAAACTCTGCATATACTCAACACTATGATGTAAAAAAAAAATAGATATCTTTTTATAAACGTATTACAATGAAGTCAGTGTTCAAAGTGTAATACTGTAATACTGATCTTGCCCCCGGCCCACCTCAATTTTTTGTTCTTGTGCCGGTGCCTCTAAGGCGATACTGAGTTTCGCCAGTAGGTGGCAGTAGCGACTCAAACAAATGAGTGACTGGCAAATCCCTTACAAAAGTAACGCAGGCCAGTTTTGGTAATGAAAGCCTTCAGTAACACCTAACTGCTGTTTTGCTGTGTTTCAGAGCAATAAACCTCAATTTGCACCTGGATGAACCTTGTCTTCCTTCAGCATGTAACAGTAACATAAAGTTATTCTGGCTTGTGATCAATTTGTAAGTGATTTATGAGTCAGTTATGAGACTAGTTAACCCCTACTAAATCTACTATTATATGCTATTGTTTATTATTAGTACATTTTCTACATATTACGCCATACCAATAGGAAAAACTCTGGGCCAGACACAAACAATCAATTAAATAAATGAAACAATGAATATCTAATGCGTGTTTGCATGCTCACCCACTGCAGGTGAGTCTGTTTTGGTCATGTGATTTCATGCAAATTCACAGTGCAGAGGCGACAGTGTCTGCTCATGCTGAGAACACAATATGGAGGCGGACCCTGATAGACATCCAGCCTCCAAGCAACACTGAAGGAAGCCAATATTAAACATCTGAATTAAACAACGTGAACAGAAAAGAGCTACATTATCAGGAGTATTGACTAACTACCGAAAAGTTTATAATAAATGCAGCACTATTTGTATGACTCAGTGTAGCTGTAAATGTATTGTGTTTATCATTACTATATGCACATTAGTCAAGCTTTCAGATATGTGACCCCCTCCATTGTCATTAACAGGATTACATTCTTCTTTGTGGGTTTTGTTTTTGCTATCGGTTTTGTGCTCTCATTTATTAACGACTTTAATTTGAAGTACCAATCTCTAAAATGGGTCACCGCATTGGGATCCAAGTTACAAATGATACGCAATGATGCTTGAAGAATTTAATATTAAATTGTTTGTGCAGACTGTACAAAGTACAGCATACTGTAGATCATTGAAAGTCTTCAGTAATGTCTATTTGAAGCAAACACATCTCAGAGTAATTCACTTTGAACATTTTTTTAACTCGGGAAAAGCAAAGAGATTAAAGCTCACTTGTTTTAGCATTCATGACAAATTTAACATATTTTGGTCTTATCAGTATTTATACATTCCAGTAATACATTTCAAATGTCCATCCATCCATTCGCTTCCGCTTATCCTTTTCAGGGTCACGGGGGGTGCTGGAGCCTATCTCAACTCTCATAGGGCTACACCCTGGACAGGTCGCCAGTCTGGCACACAGAGACAGACATCCATTCGCACTCACATTCACACCTATGGGCAATTTCGAGTTTCCAATTAACGTAACCCACTAACTGCATGTCTTTGGCCTGTGGGAGGAAGAACCCACGCAAACATGGGGAGAACATGCAAACTCCACACAGAAAGACCCTGGCCTGATGGTGGAATTAAACTCAGGACCTTTTTACTGTGCGGCAACAATGCGAACCACTGTGCTGCCTCATTTCAAATGTGTTATTTACAATTAAGTGAAAACAAAACAAAAGAAAATAACTTGAATTTTGGATATAAAAACAACATGACAAATAAAACTTTTTTCCTAAACATTTGTTGAAAACAAACACTTAATAAATTACGGTTATAATTATAGCCATATAATATCTGAAAATTCTTCAGCAATGTTTCTTTGAAACAAACAGAGCCCAGGGTAATTCACTTTGATTGAAAAGCATTCTAATGGCAACATGTACATCACTTATACCCTAAGTTTGTTTTTATTTGAGATCGTACACCATAACTGAAAGCCCATTTCAAACCTACACAACAACCTTCTACGTAACTGACTTGCACTTCCCGAGAAAAATAACCACTGTTCAGTCGACACGTACCACAACGACCTGAATGGTGTGGAAGGCTGTGGTGTAGGGATAAATGGAGTTTCTAGTTCCAGCGTCATGTATGAAGTAGATTTATCGCAAAAGTCAAAATAGACCTTAAGATTTACCCTCTGGTGAATGCATTCAGAAACTTGCCCAAGGATATATTGGCATGCAGACTGAAGTAACCTTACATTAGTAGATGACCTGCTCTACCTCCTGTGCTCACCCCTCAAATCCACCGGTCAAGTTAAATTCAGTCAGACCTTTAAGGGTCGGGTCTCCCTTGTAAAAGAGATCTTTGGTCTCAATGGGACTAAACTGGTGAAATCAAAGTTAAATAAATAAAATAATGTTTGTTATGAGTACATTTTAAATATGCTGAACCTAAGTGTTCTCACAGTGCAAATCTTTGACTTACTATATAGAATAATTTCCAAATGACAGCAGGATCATATTCTATAAGAAACAGTTATCATGAGATCATTTTCATGCATCCATGTATTAGAAAGAGCTAAAACTGAAGTTATGGTCACAACACTACACACTTTGATAGCCACTCTCTGTGATTATTGGTACAGAGCAGTTAGTAGATTTAAAACAGGTGGGTACTTGGAGTTCAGAGACACGCTGCCCATCCTGAACTGGAACAACTGGGCTTAAGATGCTTTCAGGGCTGTTTCTAAGTGACTCCTCCTCCGACTTGTCCAAATGTTCCTTATGCTCAGTATTTCTGTGCTCTAAAAGCGAAGCATCAGGCTGCCTCACCAAACTTGGAATTTCCTGATAGTCGTCATCCACTGCAAGAAAACTGTGTGACCCTATGGGCACACATATGGGGACCTCTTGATAGGACATGTCTGTTGATAGAAGAGGTGAAACCACTGATGGTGAAATACCACTTAGTTGTGCAGGAACTTGACAAGCTGGTATCTGGTGATCCGGACATCTCTCCATTCCACTGTTACTGGGATGGTAAATAGAGTCACAAAGCATTTCAGCCGTCCCCTGGGTGTTTAAGTTGTCTGTCATAGTCTGATGTAAACAGCCAGGAAGAAGGAAGTGATAGGTTTTATTTTCAAATGCAGATACTCCAGAACTCGTTTCAGAGAATAATTCACTTCCTTGTGTATTGTTTGACTGTGTCGGGAGACTGGTGCTCACTGGTAATATTGGGCAAATATTTGGGAATATTTTACAGAGCTCATTCTTAGCAGCTTTAGCAATAGAAGATTCTCCATTCACAGCAACGGGGCTTTCAGTATTTGTATAACTTAGATCAGAGGAACCCGTGCTGACCCCACTGCTTTGCTGAAGGCTTCCACAGCTTGTGTCTGTCAATGACACCTTCGACCTGAATACAAAGAAACAATTACTGAAACTGCCAGATATAAATCCTCAAGGAAATGTCTTGTAATGGTGATGCATCAATGCAGTCAATACTAACCCCAGTTCACTGTCATCTGGAATAAGGGTCTCAACATGTATGGGGATGGTAATGATGGGTTCAAGTTTCAAGACCTAAGCAAAATGAATGAACAGTCTTAAACATTTCAGTTGAAGGAGGAAAATCTTTTGGAACTTTAGTATGTTTCTCAAAGTGCCTTTTGTATTCCTTAAGATATCATTTCTGGTTGACTTAGTTTGCCCTGTTTTTGGGACAATAGGATTTAGTGACTGATTTTACCGTAGAAAAAACCTGTTAAAAAATGCAGAGCTGGATTCTGATTTCAGCACAATTTCTGTTAAATCATAGCGTTTGTGAACAATGAAAAATTAAATATAGTGTCACTTAAGACAGGCCACAAATTCAAGTTCAGCTGTAGTCCCTGCAGATCAGCTGATTTTTAGTGCCAGTCTTCATCAGCTGATGGCTAAGCAGATACATTTCTATTCTAATCGCCAAATGTTGTCCACTAGATGCATTAGATTTTCTTTTGACTATAACAGTCCTGATAAAACTGCTATTTATAGACCAAATGTAAATCCAATTATGGCAAATGATGAAAAAGTGATGCAATATAATAATTTAATGAAAATCACCAACAGATTTTAAATTGTTAATAATTATTAATAATAAAGTAAATGAATGCAACCATTGAAGTTAGAAGTTTTTGACCTCACCTGTCTCACCTTCTGCTCACTTGGATTAATATTAAGAAAAGAGGGATTTGTAGTTTTCGGAACTGCATCGTAATAGATTTTTCTCAACCTAAAAGGAAATGTAGGAAAAAAATGATGACCCCATTCAAATATTTAGGGGAAATATGCACTGACCGAGGCACAAGAAAAACTTGTTGATCTACATGACTCACTTTGCATAACAGCCATATTTAGCAACGCTGAGGATGACTGCAGCAATGCTGAGGGTGATAATGATAACCAACATCAGGTTGTGGCGGGAAGGACCTGTGAAATAACATGTATGAAACAAGTTTAATAATTGCAATCTTGCACAGATGTTATACAGCAGAGAGATATAGTAGGATAAAGTGCATAGCATATGCTTATATGTCTGCTAACAGACTTGTATTTTGTGTTAGATGTGTTGTGTTGATGACACTGTGTGTCACTACTTAATGCTATATAATTCCTAAACAGTTTCTTCATATTGCCTCAAAAGGATAGTTTTTAGTTATTTTTTTATACCAATGAGAGTGTCCCATTGCATTTTTTTTTACTCTATGCAGCCTCCAAAATGTAAGTTACAAAGATAAAATATACATTTTTTAAAAAGTCTTCATACTCTATCTTATACACGGTATGAATATTCAGATCGATACTACTTAAAACAGGACATAGCATCATAATTTATTGATTTATTGTTGCTTTGTTGTTCAGGAGATTAAAAAAGAGAAATTAAAACTGTACATATTATACATACAAACTTTTTATCTCTTTGCTTTTGAGATTTCCACAGATCCTTTATATTCGAATACACTTCTAAATTCACTTTTAATGTTACAATCTAAGCTGCTCATCTCCACTTTTCTCTGGAGACAACAGCTTACATGATAGTTAGTTTGAGAGTTAATATTAAAACTCATATTATTTTTCAGCTGAATGTGTAATAGAAATATAATTAGGGCCTCTTAACACAGTTAAGAAATACAGAATTTACTGTTTTACAACTGAATAAAGACAATTCTTACCAGTTTCAAATTCCCACTCTTTGCTACTGTCACTGAACTTGCCACTCAGACTTAAGAAGCTTTTCACGCTGACCACATATGCTGAACTGGGATCCAGGTCTTGACCTTTTATTACATAGTAATTTAGTTCATCAACTGTGGCTGGTTTGAAAGGTCCAGATGTCTAGTATGGAGGAACAAAAATGAGTTTGACAGTTGTCCATGTTTACATCTCCAGAACAAATAGTTACTGTGGCATTGTTCCTACCTTTTCTGTTTCTCCTTTTTTATAGTAAGTCACCACAGCAGTCATTTCATTGTTTAAAAATCCCTTCATGTTTGACGTCCACTTGACTTCAAAATTCCCTTCGAGTTCATTGACTGATTTGATTGTTGGAGTTTTTGGTTTTACTGTACAGAAACAAAAGAGCATTAAAGTGAATATTTGTTCACATCCAGAGAGTCTTTCTGGCAGATGCAGAGTTATGGGAAATAATTTGAAAGAAGCCAACGTACTGCTCTCCATGACATTGATAGCTTTTGACTCCATGATGTTGCCATCTTTCCAGACTTTTGCTGTGAGAGCTTCTCCTAACACACGCATCAGTTTGAAGGAGCAACAACACTTTCCAATGCCACACTGTTGTACAGCGCAGTTCTCCTCACTGGGGAGCAAAGGATAATATGCAAAACACTTTAAACATTCATATGCCACAGCATATTTACACTGTCAGCCACAGCATTGAAACCACAGACAGATGAAGAAAGTAACAAGTAATGACTACACATTAAATGCAGTGTTAATGATTAACCTTGGATTCCAGTTACACCCAACCAATCATCTTTGGATCATGCTAACCTCCTGCTACAACAACGCCACATTTTTATCCTTTGTACACATGTCCCACATACTGAGGCAGTGTTACTCTAGTTTACTAAAGTCATTGTTTAAACAGCACAAAAATTATGGAATAAAATTAACAGTGCTCATCTATTGACATATTCCCCTGAATCCCAAAGAAGATTAACAGACAGAAAAGCAGCTGAAATTTGTCAACTGTTTAACACTTATTGATTAAAAAAACAGCCTAAAGAAACAAAAACAAATTTGGGAAAACTGTACATATTGTAAAAGTACAATATGTTTGTTCTTCACAAGAATGTACCAACCATTTAACTGCCATAGCTTATTATTTTAGTTTTTTGCTGTTTTTTTTTTTTTTTTTTAAAGTTTGATATAACTCTGTGCACATTCATTTTACCTCTCAGCACCAGTAATACCGAGTTTGCTGGGATTTCCACTGAGAACTTCCACACAACAAGAACTGTCTAGAAAGTGAATGAGGAACACAACGAAGAGCAAAAAGCCAAACATCCCAATCTAACTGAGAATCCACTCAGTGTGCCAATGCAAGTCCGGTCCACATACAGCCGACCCAGGAACCCCCACACAGGGCAGATACCCTCAGATAAATCGTGTCTATACCCGGACACGTAGGAGCTAGTAGCAAAAGCAGCACCCAGTCAAAGTAAGCCTGTTGGTTTTAATGCCATGGCTGATCGGTGTAATACTAAAATCATCGATTAAAAACACACCGGGCATACTTGTCTTGGACTTGGAGAGTCATGCTGTACTCAGTGCAGTTTTGCAGCTCCAGCTCACACTGCATCACCTGGTCAAAGTCGTACGTACATTCAAGGTTGAAGCCAATTGTCGGATTCTTTCCTGAACGAAACATATTATACAAGTACGAAAATTATGAGTGCTCACACAGGGCTCACACAGACTATCTAATTACAGTATTAATATTATTATTATTGTTTTACTGTAAGCTACATACCAGGAAGTACGGCCGCAGTTATGTATCCAAAAAGAAGCACGGTATAAGAGATCCAGTTGCAAACTTGTCTGGAAGAAAAAACGAAAATAAGATATTTTCTTTTAACAAACCTGACGGATTCGTGAAGAAAGTCAAATTTACGTTATCCAGGTTACCTGTTTGAATCCATTACGAGACAATTTAGTTCGCGTATTTTCATAGAAAGCGGTCTGCTCGGCTCCAGCCTAAATCCATTCGCACAGTGTGTCTCACAGTCTTTCTCATGTGAAAGCTGTTGCAGAATGCACCACTCATTTAGGGGAAGTCAGACTCACTGACTTTTCTTTGGAAGGACAGAACCGTGCGTATAAAAACGGGGGAGGGGGGAGTAGACTTACTGTAAAACACTGTAAAATCCCAGTTTGGCAGTAGAGTGGGAATATGGAAAGTTATGGAATAAAAACGATGGAATCATTTAAATTAAGCAAAATTTTCCTCTTTCTTTTTCCCGTGCACATTATCGACAGGAACTAACATTACCAATTATATTTTGTTGGGTCTCTAAAGTTCACTGGCTGTCCTCAGCTGTTTTATATTACATTTATGCTAAAAGTCTCTGACCGCTTGTGTGTCATACTGTCATAGACCTGCGTTAGGCTACGTATAGTAAACGGAACCTGAACATGAAATTATACAGCTTTCATGGAAACATTTTAAGCCTACTATTGCACATAATAAATAATGCCTTGATTCTAGAATTGCGATATGCCATTCTTGCACAAAGGTCGTTTTTATTATATGGAGAACATGAGAGGAAAAAATAAACCATGTATAAATAATTTGGAAAAAAGTTATGATAAACACAGTATGATTATTTGTGACAAGCTAGACAATAAACAAGACAACAAACACAAATGATTCTATTCTATTCTTAAGGATATTTCTAATTGGCAAATTACTGCTGCAGTTTTGCAGTTTGATTTAAAAAAATACAGTTCACATTTTCAGCATTTTTTGCACAGTCAATAGCCATGACGTGACATAAATTTATATATAGACTTATTTTAGGTTCAAAACATAACACACAATTACAAGAAACCTTAGACCCATACCAGGCACATTTTAATGAATGTATACCCATGTATAGTGTAGCACTAATTTTCATTCACTGATGATGTAAAAGGGGAGGAACATGTTTTAGTCACATTGACAGGAGGTTTATATGTCCCCTTTCATCTTCTTCCACAAAGTGGAATGTATATAAAGCAAGTTGTGGTGTTTAACATGAATGTATTCTCAGAGGAATTTCCTTGTTGGAAGTCAAACTGCCATTGTTCGGGTGCAGGAGTCAAACCTGAGTTGTGTTGGATGTATTTTGGTTATATAAATGTATTGAGGGTTACACTTTACTTTATTTTAAGTTTTTCCTCTGTATGTGTTTCAGGGTAATTTTCGGATCTCTGCCAACTTAGAACACCTGGGCAGTGTGCTCCCTGACTTCAAATATATTACTGGCACTCCACACTCATGTATCCACGCCCAAGACTGAGCCTACTGGTTTCTATACTGTGTTTTATTTAACTGCCAAAACAGTGATCCTCACTTTTTGTCATGGCCTTATGAGCCAGGATGTTTCCTTGAACTGTCTGAAGTTCACTGAAAACAGGAAGTCAGCATGGAAAACAATGGGAAAAACATGTGTGCTTTTGTATGTATGTGCAAAGATAATTTCATCACGTATTTGAAGTATATGGAAATTAATTTGTGATATTATCAAATAAATAAAAAGATACATAATTTAAATACAAGTGTAAGTATTTCATATGAGACATAGAGACATAAAATGTACATGTTTAAAACTTGTTGTGTGAGAAGTAAACTGTTTGCTTTTGTGTGCAGTAAACTGAATCCAACCTTTTGAAGGCAAACCATTTCTCACTCACCATCGATAATTCCACAGTTTTCCCTTCTCCTCAGGTTAAGAGCCTTGGTGTCATCCTAGACAGTTCACTTTCCTATAAATCTCACATCAATAATCTCACCTGTTCTGCCTACTTCCATCTACGCAACATTAACAGATTACTTCCTTCTCTTTCCACCCAGTCTCCATTCTTGTCCACAGTCTTGTTACCTCCCGTATTGACTACTGCAATTCTCTTTTGCATGGTCTCCCCCAAAAATCCCTCCATAAGCTTCAACTGGTTCAGAACTCTGCTGCTCTCATTATCACCAGAACCCCCTCCTACCAGCACATCACCCCCGTTCTTCAGGAACTTCACTGGCTCCCTGTGAAATTCCGGATAATATTCAAACTTCTTCTGCTCACCTTCAAGGCCATTCATAACCTCGCTCCTCCTTACCTTTCTGACCTGTTAACCACTACCTGTTCACTTCGATCTTCTTCTTCTATCCAGCTTACTGTACTTTCCTTCCGCCTCACCACCATGGGAAGCAGAGCTGTCAGCTGCTCTGCTCCCAGGCTGTGGAACTCTCTGCCCCCAGAAATAAGAAACATTGGTTCTCTCCCCCAGTTTAAATCCCAACTCAAAACTCATCTTTTCAAATCTGCATATTCACTGTGAATCCACTGTTTGTTAATTTTATCTTGTGCTTTTGTTTTATTGTTCTTATTTTGCCATTGTTTTACTAAGTGTTTTATCCTATTGCAAAGTGTCCTTGGGTGACTTGAAAGGCGCTCATATATAAAATCTATTATTATTATTATTATTATTATTATTATTAATTGCATTTGTCCCTAACCACCAGAAACCCTCACGTTAACTTTTATCATGTGGAAAAAGGTTAGCGTTCATCCGTCAGCTTCACTGTGCTAATGTTATGCTAACGTAGCTGTTTTGCTAGTGATCACGTAGGACATCATTATATACCAGCTAGTCCGACTTCAGTAACCCTACAAAAGTCACTGCTGTACGTTTTAATTTTTTCAGAAATCTCTTAGTCAGAACATGGCATATCATGTTTAGGTGGAAACTAGCGAGCTAATTTCCTGCTAACTTCTAACTCCGTTGAATTTATTAAATCTGTTTTCATGGATGCCTGAATGTTAAACTTAATTGTTACACCTGGTAAAGCAGCAACGCTAATCATTTTATTAAAGATGAAAGAATTTAGACGGTTTTTAACTCTCAGTAATGCCGCAGTGTTCGTTTGACTTTGGGACCTGAAGCAAACGGAGTTTTGAACCCAGATTACTCCGCAAGGCTCCTGACTACGGCAGCCGTACCGCTCCGCCAAGCCATCAGGCGGTGCCTTCATAGCTTACCAAAGTCGTACTAAAACATTTTTGACAGATTTCTGCACGCCATGTACTACATCAAATCGGTTCGAGGTCAGTAAGCACAACCAGAATTCATACATAAGGCACACTGTTGATTTTTGAGAGAATTAAAGGATTTTAAGTGTGCCTTACAGTGTGCAAAATACGTTATACAGAAGAAAAGAATATATCACGATATATATCGTTACCCCACATGCTTCAAATTATACCATGATATGGATTTTAGGCCATATCGCCCAGCCCTACTCAAGAACATCTCTTTAAACAGTCTTTTCTCTTACCATTGAGTTTCTTTTCAGATCCAGAATATATTAATTTACATGAAGTCTTTGTATGATATTGAAGCCTTTTTTGTGGTGAATTATGTACACAAGAATGTCCTAAAAGGGCTTTCTTAAATAATGTCTGATTTTTTTCTCTCTCTCAGTTGTCCTGTTAGGTTTCCTGTAGGTTTTGTTTCACAGCTTTCAATTTTCTCCTCAAACATAAAGTGGCTTGGTGCCAAAAGAAAGAAAAAATAGTCTGACGTACTAACCGATCAACTATTGCAGACACGGTCTGTTAAACACGGAACAATCAGGCTTACAACACATTGCAGGGAATCTGTCTGGTCTTGCAAGTGCATTGTCAAAGAAGACAGTTTCGTTTTTCCCTTTAGGTTTTTCAAAACACTAACCAATCCTGCACCAGCTATGGATATAAAATCTCAAGACTCGGTTGTGTTCCTAACATTGGACAAGCTGATTCTTTTTCACACGAAATTGTCTTAGACTCTGGATTGTACAACTAACATGTCGGCTTGGCGCAACAAACAAAACTACAGTTTTTTTTAGAAAGTTTAATGAAGAAACTAGACAAGCTGGTGCTCTTCAAGACAGCTAATAATTTCACACTGACAAATATGAGACAATCCTGAGTTTCAAGTTCTTCAAGTTCTCTTCTGGTTCAGTCCATCTGTTTGTGTCTAAAACAGACTTGAAAGATGATTCCTGATGTCTATCAGTAGGTTGTCAGTTAGTATTATTACTGGTACTTCTCATATATACACATTTTAAGCAGTGTTCTTTCAGAAATCTTCGGTATCTTAAATATTATGACACGTCACATTTATATTTTTTCATCGTCTCAGACCTTATAAAGCATATGGTGTTTGAAAGTAACCAAAAAGAGGTTGTGGGGTTTTTTTATTTTAAATTAAACCACCTGTATATGTAAAATGAAATGCCATGTTTATATTTCCTTAAGAGGATATACTATTATTGAAGAGCTGTGTGCATTTTCCGCACCCATACATTACATTCTCTGAATAACTTAGGGTGGTGACCACTTAAAGAACAGCAGTTTTTCTTTTATTTGCAAAGCTATCCTTAATAAAGTACCATTCTATTTATTTAGAATGGTACTTTATTAAGGCTGAAGTTCAAGCCTTATTTTGAAGGTCTCTTGCCGGATGTATAATCTATTTTTTATACTCGCTGGCTGCGGCTGCTTCTGCTCTCTGACTAAAATGTCTATCGTCAGTTTTGATAAATTACCTCAGGTATCAAAGATTTGGATCGCTCTGAGGCGGCTTGACAAAAAAGGTTCGTGAGTTTGTGTGAGTTTCTCGTCTTCTCGTCAGCCGTGATTTTTTTTTAATTACTCACTGATGTCAGTCTGTGCGTCTGTGTCCATGGCAACCAGCCCCTTTAACCCGTTAAAGTCAAAATGAGGATTGTGTGCTCATATTTTCTTTTTCTTTTTTTCCCCCAGATAATATAAGTTAAATCCATTTAAAAAAAAGTTTATATATTATTTTTTGCTTTATCAGGCAATAACGTACTCATAAATAACCCCCCAAAAGGGTAGGAGCATTTCGCTGGTGACTGTTATATTAGACCGCGAGCTCACATCTAAAATTATTTTATTTTATTTTTTTCTTCAAAAGAACCAAAGAGGGAACAAAAATCTGATTATAGGATTACTAGAATCATGCAATTGGGTATTTAGCAAATATATTAAACGGTTAATTTTAATAAGAGATGAATGAAATACTGTAACAATCAAGTGTTCAGATGTGAGTGTTTAAAATCCATGTCAAACATGGACAAACAACACACCAAAACATTTGTGCCTAATAGCCTATATATATATATATATATATATATATATATATATATATATATATATATATATATATATATATATATATATATATATATATAAAACACCCAGCACGCCCCTGCGGGCGGTTTATCCTTCAAGCTCGGGTCCTCTACCAGAGGCCTGGGAGCTTGAGGGTCCTGCGCAGTATCTTAGCTGTTCCCAGGACTGCGCTCTTCTGGACAGAGATCTCCGATGTTGTTCCTGGGATCTGCTGGAGCCACTCGCCTAGCTTGGGAGTCACCGCACCTAGTGCTCCGATTACCACGGGGACCACCGTTACCTTCACCCTCCACATCCTCTCGAGCTCTTCTCTGAGCCCTTGGTATTTCTCCAGCTTCTCGTGTTCCTTCTTCCTGATATTGCTGTCATTCGGAACCGCTACATCGATCACTACGGCCGTCTTCTTCTGTTTGTCTACCACCACTATGTCCGGTTGGTTAGCCACCACCATTTTGTCCGTCTGTATCTGGAAGTCCCACAGGATCTTAGCTCGGTCATTCTCCACCACCCTTGGGGGCATCTCCCATTTTGACCTCGGGACTTCTAGGTTATACTCGGCACAGATGTTCCTGTACACTATGCCGGCCACTTGGTTATGGCGTTCCATGTATGCCTTGCCTGCTAGCATCTTGCACCCTGCTGTTATGTGCTGGATTGTCTCTGGGGCATCTTTACACAGCCTGCACCTGGGGTCTTGCCTGGTGTGATAGACCCCAGCCTCTATGGATCTTGTACTCAGAGCTTGTTCTTGTGCTGCCATGATTAGTGCCTCTGTGCTGTCTTTCAGTCCAGCTTTGTCCAGCCACTGGTAGGATTTCTGGATATCAGCCACCTCCTCTATCTGCCAGTGGTACATACCGTGCAGGGGCCTGTCCTTCCATGATGGTTCCTCGTCTCCCTCCTCTTTCTTGGGTTTCTGCTGCCTGAGGTATTCAGGACTGGTGAGTGTCAGCACCACAGTCCAGGATGAGACAAGGAACATCCAAGAAATATATATATATATATATATATATATATATATATATATATATATATATATATATATATATATATATATATATATTACATAACACTTACACATAATGTATATCTAAACAATCTGCAGTTAACTGAAAATACTAAACACAACAAATGTCTCTAGTTAACTATAAAGTCCATTCACTTGGATTGTAAATTTGATTTTTCATGATACTCATGTGAAGTGTGCTACCATGCATTCAAACACAGTATATGTAAATCCAGCTTTCTCATGACGGCCATAAGACATAAATAAGCACTTCTGTGTTGAGAGAGATTATACTAAATATACTGCTTTTTAGATCTGATGCACTGATAACATTCAATTAAGTTCAATCCAATTCAATTTAATTTTATTTATCAATCAATCAATCAATCAAAATTTATTTATATAGCACATTTTTAAGACCGAAGTACACCAAAGTGCTTTCCATTAAAATCGCAGTACAAATAAAATCACAATGAAATATAAATTACAAATATATAAAATAAGATAATTACATAATCTAAATACAGAGCCAGATGTAAATTACCCTAATTCGCCTTAAATGCCAGATCAAACAAATACGTTTTTAAACGTGATTTAAAAGACTGAATGGAATCTGACGCGCGAATATGAAGAGGGAGAGTATTCCATTATGTAACGTCAAATCACAAAAACAGTTGCCTCAAAGTGCCTATAACTATACTAACCAAATGTCCAGCTACTGGCATGTTTTCCACAGCATTGGTGGCTGTTTTGGCTTATATCTTTATAAATTATAAGTGAATGATTGATTAACCATTAATAAATGCACTGTTTGCAATTATGTAATGGTAACATTGTAAAAAGTAGACTCTTACATTTACTTTGCTGCAGATGAAAAAGTGGCTACTCTTCGAGAAGTGTCTATTCCCCCAGCTGCTGATGTTACCATCATTGTACAGGTATGCATTCATCCATCCATTGAGTCAGCCAATCAACTTTAAAATCTCCAAAGTTATACATTTAATTCTCACAAATATGCATTTAAAGCAGACATTAAATTTAAAGATTTAAAATGATCACAGTCCTCACAGCATTTGTTGAGATTTGATTAATCTTTTATGTGTAATTATGTAATTGTTCTTTCTTATCATGTGTATTTTTGGATTGATTTGTTTTGTTTTTGTTGTTTTGACTTTGACTTTAAATCATTGATTGTTAATATTATTAAGTATAAAACATGAATGTGCTCTTTTGTTGTTTACTTATTAAAATATTGCCCATTATATTATATTATATTACATCACCTTTTCAGATTGTCAGCAGTGCTTTTGGGCTGAACTGCTCCAATGTTGTGTTCAAGGTACATGTGTAAAATACAGGCATTTCTCTAAACGTTTAGTGGAAGTGGGTCCATGTGTCAAAAATGATTAATGAAAAAAAAAAAATTGGTGGGAGCTCTTGAAAACACAACAAGCTGATAAGTTTCCTCTGTGTGTAGATAAGGAACCATCATGGCCATCTTATCCCTCTGAACAGCTCCATCCCTGCTAACAGCAAGCACATGTATGTGGTCTGGTGATGTAAAAGTCTTTACATTTAATCACTGCATACTGAAAATATATAATCAAGCAGTTATATATTTTTCTTCACAGACCTTACGTGCTTGAGGTTGCAAAGATCTTTCAGCATGGTAATCAGTGTGTTTATCTTTAACAGTCTGTAAATGTTTCTACATTTCATAATCCTGTTAATGGAATAACTACAGCCAATCAGCTTAGCTTATGGGATATACAAAGGCAATGGAATTATGAACAAACCTTGTATCAAATGTGGTGCTGGGAGGGGTCCCAGCACCTCTATTCTGGAAAAAGTATTTGCAATGATTCATTTGCTGTAAAAGAAAAATAGAACATAATATAAAGTATTAGATTTTCTTGTCATGGGACAGTTTTTTAAACAACAGACAGAAATTTTAGAAGGTATCACAAATGGAATATCCTAAAGACTACTCTTGGTCAGCATCCACATCCTGTGAATGGAACCGCAGCTTTAATAGTAGCAGTGAATGGACTCGTTTTCCTTTATTTTGGATGGGAAACACATGAAACACTTAAACATGAATCAGTTTATCATGGCTAAATTATTCTACAAATAGTAAAGAAGATACAGAAAGAAAGATCACTACAATGTATAGTCCTGAACAAAAAGGCACCTTTTTGATTTCTGTTTGGTTTCATATTACTTCAGTGTGTCCCAAGCCGAGAACCATCCCCATGACTGTGATCAATAAAACTATGAACACAAGACTACAGACTATTGAAAGAAGGGTAAGTGCAAGTATTCTTTAATGAGAGTACAGTACAGTTAGTGGTTTGGCAGTAGTCCACAGACTGATCTCCGAATGAATATATTAACGACTTAATAACAGATGCTACTTGTCTGTAAATGATTTTAGATTGTATTTTTAATTATAGATACAGAGACTGGAAGACCTTCTTCCTCAAGTCAAACTCAGGCGTAATGAAAAACTAACCCAGGTATTTAAACTTTCTTAAAGCGGTGAATGCACTGAGAAACGCAGAACCATATTGAAGAGTTTTAGCCTCTTCATCAAATCTCTTAACCCATTAAATCCCCAAAATTTCCCTGCAAAATAAGTGCATGCATTTTACTCCTTAGACATCCCCTACACACAATATGTTTAATTATTTTTTAATGTCGTAGGGGCTTAGAGCAGCAAAAGTTGTTCCCAGTGGGTTTAAATGGGTTAATATTACAGTGAGTTTTTAAAAAATCAAACACCTGGTCATTATCTTTTTGTTTGTATCAGGAAATTGAATGTCTCAACCAGAAGTTGAGGTTTCTTCATCAGAGAATGCAGGTAAATCAAAAGTAATTATCATCCAACTTCTGCACACAGGGTAGTTTAGTAACTAACTTAAAAAGTGAAAATCTATTATGGCACATTCACATAGGATAAGGCAGGGTAAGATATCCTTTATCGATCCCCTTCAATTCATTCCCTTCCTTTCACTCATCAGCATAAGGAGCAGTTGGTATTCACTGTCAAAATATCTGGTGGACCAACTCCAGTTAGAAGCCAGTGCCTTGAACAAACACAAGCTGACATGAGAATTAACCTAGCGTATTTTTTTTTTTTAATTATAAATTAAAATAAAGCAAAATCTGTGTCTTTTTTTATATAATTCCTTTTTCTATTATGACATTGGGGATTTGTCTATTTATGATGTGCTTTATCACTCATCTGCACCTTAAATAACAGATTGAGATATGCAGCACCTTTATTTACTTTTATTTCAAATACAGTTGAGTATAATGAATAATGTGTGTTAGACATATTTACATTGTTTAGGTGTTTTTCTTTTATGTTGGTTCTGCTCTGAATTGTTGCAGGTAGCAAATTCTCACACATGGAAAGGGGTGTTGATCAGAGCCCCTCTGTGGTAAACTGAGAGCCGCATTTCAACTGCAGAGCAATGGTTATAATTGCCATCATGGTGCATCATGTTACTATGTACAGCTGGTTCATGATTTGTGTTTCCTATGTTATAGTGTTTCCAACTACTTATATTATTTATATTAGGATTTCAAACACCTGTAGCCATCCATCTAGTCACAGTCTGGACAAAAAGGCCTTAAACATTTAGATCACAGACTCGTGTTTGTATTCTCCAGGTTAATGCTGATAGTTCTTTCGTGTACTGCTTTTCTGTCTTCAAATGTAGTGAATATATTCCTGTCACCCACCCAAGTATAAGAGCAATATATCTGTAAGACCTTCACTTACTTGAGTAGCAAACAAGTAGCAAACTCATTTTGACTGGTGAACGATGAGTTTGACTGTATACTGTGTGTACCTTGAAATAAATAAAATAATTGAAGGAAAAAAAAATAGTCTGACTGCATTATTTGTTATTAATATTTATTCATTTTGGAACTCTTATGCTCAGAATCTTTGTTGTTGTTTTCTCTTACTGGTTGTGAAAAAGACAATGGTTGCAAATGTTGGGCAATTTCCTGCCTTTGTAACAAATGATGCAAGCACTGAAACCGGTCAGGTCTGTCACACAGTGTTCAGTAATTTTTCTTGTGAAGGGGATTATGCATATCCAATTGCGACATAATATGCAAAGGCTAGGTGGCATCATGGGATTTTATGAAAAACTGTCATTTATTTGTCAAAACAAATGCTCAGAAATTTCTCCCTTATTGGTCCCTTTAGGCACTGTGCATTGAACTTTTTGATGTTAAAAGTGAGCAGTAGAGTTTGTTTTCAGACACTGCTGAATCATCATATTGGACATAACTTCAGTTTACACGTTATCCAAACAAGTCTTAAATGACTGGATTTGAAGAAAAAAATGAATACAGACACTTCACTCTGACAAATTTTCCAATTTTAGACGAAAATGATAGGCAAAAGGACAAAAAATGTATCTAACAGAAATTAATTTGATTTGTTTTACTAATATATCTATAATTAAATAAAATACATATCATGCAGTAGTTGAAAACATTATTTTATTAAAATTATCGTAGATTCATCAAGAAATGTCGTTTCATGTGATCGTCTTATACAGTAGGTGGCGGTGCATCCTCCAGCTGACTCACGTACAACATGGAAATGAAGACACGAAGAAGTAGCATTTTGTGTACAGTTAGCAAAAGGGCATGTTTGCTATGACGGCATTAAAGTTAGATATTGGCGGGCTTTGCTATGTTTTTCGTAACGTTTGTAATAGTTTTTCGTGCTCAAATCCTTCGGTTACAAAAACAGATCAAATAAACAGTCATGTATTAAGTGGGTAATTAACTAGCGGTTAGCCTGCTATCTGCAGCTGCGTGTCTCAGTTGACTGAAATGTCTTATAGACGGGCACTGGTGGATTGTGCGGTGTTGTCTCTGCAAGATCCCTGTGTGTTTTATCCGTGTTGCAGATGCTGTTTCTCCAGGATTGATGTTGACCAGCAGGACACTACGAGGTAAACACAAAGGTTCAGTTGTAGCCGAGAAACGGTAGCATTGTGAAAATCCCTTTAGAAACTGTGCTGAGAGGACTGTATCTAAGTGAGATACAGTCCAGTTAAAAGTGAATGGATTTCTTTTAGAAAATTAGAATATTTTTTTATACAATGTATGTTACCTCCGTTACCTGACAGTATATGGATACTGGTCAATCGTCTCTGTGTACCCACCACAGATGCAGATGCTTCAAGTGTGGTTACAAGTGCCTGAGAGAACAGGTGGATTACAGGTACCGTCTCTCACTGAGGGTGGCCCGGGACGGACGTATATTCGGGATAACAGTATTTGGAAACAGCTTGAAACCATTCTTTGGCATTCATGCAAATGAATTACAAAGGTGAGTACAGAAAACACAATGCAAGTTCCTATTATCAAGACTGAATAACTGTTAAAATGTTTTCCCAGGTTTAGAAGGAGTATATATTGGGATAAAGCAGAGGCCATGGATACATATAAGTTGAGGTCATAGTATGTGATGGAGTTGGTGTACTGGTTGTTGTCACTTAGGGTTTACTACACCTCCCTCCGAATATAAGAGGGTGGAGAAAACATTAGAACACTAGTGAGTGCTTTGCAGTTCAGTACAACACCAGGACCACCATCCACAAAAATGCCAGAATTTAAAATTTTTGGCAAGTTTCTATTAACCCCCCCAAAAAGAAGGAAAGAAATGGCAGTCCTATTGTATTAAATTTAACAGGTGTACCTAATAATATGGATACATGCTATTTGTATTGTACCTCTTCTTTTTAAAGTGCAGATTTTAGTGGTTTTTTGTCAGTTTCAAATGACTACAACGTGTGAAGAACATAACATCTTCTCTGATGGTTAAGTGAAGAGCTGTGTGGGCTTTGTGTCTTTTATAGATTGGTGGAAAACTTGGACAGACCCGTGGAACAATCTAGAAGACTCACATTGCTGGTGAAGGCAGTCGAGGACTGTTTCATTGGCAGACATTTCATTTTTGGTATAAAGGTACATTCGTAAATCACGTGTGTAAAAGTATTATGTGAAATGCAAGATCAAAAGTTATTCAAATACATATGAAGACTTAAAAATAGGCATTCAACATTTTAGTCACTATTGCTGTTTGGAGGTTTTTTTGTTTTCTTTTTATATAACTTGAAATCAGTGACTTCCTGGTCACACAAAACAGCAGAAATTAACTCAAACTCAATTGTCCATATTTTTTTATTCCTGCTGTTACTTTGAACATGAAAAGCAAGACAAACTATGCAACAATTAAATAATAAACGTCTCTCCACATTTCACAATTTTAGTTTCTCAGTTCACCATTAAAGAAAATAAAATAATAGGATCAATATATGTCCAAAATGTGTTCTAATTATGCTTACTTTATTTTTGCATTGTTTGAGCTTAGCTGTCTGTGGTATCATCTGTGTTGTTTAGGTGATGGAAGCAGAAAGTGCGCTTTGGTTTGGAGGACCTGTTCTAAGTGGCTCCAGCAGTAAAAATGCAGCACAGTTTGTTGCTACTCAGATGATTCTTCCCAAAGCAACGGGAATGGGAGGATGCACCGTGGTCAGTTATTATCGGGTTCTTCTTCAGAAAGCTTCTGAATCTGAACTTGTATCTGCTGATACCAGCAGAATCTCCAGTCTTCCAGCAACAACCCCGCTCCTCATTCATGATCATTCTCCAACTAGCAGCTTTAGTGATGCCACACTATCTGCCTCTCATCTTTTGCCCCGATCACTTCAAAGGTAATGAAATTAAGAAATGATACAATCTTCTGTATTTTCTGTCCAAAAAACCCCTACTAACTAGAGAGTCATGTACTCCTATGTACTATTTCTTTGTAGGGACTACAAAATAACAATAAATGGCTCTGAAAGCCAAAGTAAAAACCACACATATTCTCATAAGCTACTGATATTGACTTCTAAGCATGTGGGTGGAGGTGCTGTTACATTACATGCAAAAATGATAATTGATAATAGCTTTTGTTTCCTTCCTAGATCACGTTACATAGACTGCACCCTTACTCCCACAGCTCCATGGCAGCAATCACTTGGACTGGTTACATCATCAGCAGAGCAGGAAGAAGGCTGCAGTACCCAGGAATGTGGAGATGAAAACAGAAGTCAGGCTGACAAAAGTGTAACACCATATCTTGCACAGAGGGGTTGCCAGGAAAACCAAAAAGTGGAAAAGGACTTGGCTCCTTTTTTCTCATTGCAGCACAGTTTTTATGAGAGTCCATCATCTGAGAAGGGAGCTGGAAACAGCCTTAGCCTAAAGACTTGGTTAAGGCCGTCCCAGTATTGTCAGAATAGCCCCAAAGAAAAGGAGTTTTCTACTGGACAGCTCACCAGAACATTTTCATTGGCTTGGAACGATTTGCCTTTCTCTGAAAGTCTGACAGAGTTTTTATGTGAAGCCAATAAAGATTTTGACACTGATAGAGATACGAAACAAGTTCAGAATGTTCACTGGAAGGAAGTAAAGGCAAGAAATAACCTGGGAAACAGCAGCTTAATAAGTGAAACATCTTCCCAAAGAAATGCACAAATAACAGACAGGCATTTGCAAGCATTGTTGGATGCCACTAATACCCCTGCAACAAATGGATGTGGCTCACATGATTCAGCCAGCAAAGAATGTAAGAACCCTCTTCTGTTTGTTAAAAGGAGTCAAGATAGAAACATTTATTCCCATGGGTGTTATCAGGTGGATGGCACAGCTAGTTCACTGTCTTTTCAAAAGGAGGAAGAAGAGCAGCTTGAGGGGGATGCCTACAACTGTTCAGCAGATCTGTTTGGTAGCTCAGACACGATCAATCTTGAAACGGAGAGGCTCACCATGCATGCAGAAGCCGTCGGTGATGGCATGGAAGCTTGCTCACAGTTTTCCAAGGCAGATGAGCATCATCTGATTTATAAAAATGCGAATGTGACACAATCAACACCAGATAAAGGGAAATTTAAAAAAAGTAAATGCAGGGAGAGTTTGATTCCACAAGACACAAAAGGATTTGACTTTGTCCCTCCCTCTCAGTCCACACCCATTGTAAAACTAGGCGTCGTATCATACTCATGTGTTGACTTGTACAAAAGCGTGACAGGTGAATTCAGTTCACAGCCTGTCAATCAAAAAAGTTTTAATGCAAATTTACATGAAATGGAGAGTAAAAACAATTCTGTTCATAAACTGAACTGTGGTAATGCTGACCAGGCTTTGCAGAGTGAGATGGAATCTGTCAAAGAAAACTTTGTGTGGAGAACTACATCCAGCAGACACAGCCACAAACTTACCCCCAAAAGAAAATTCTTGAAACCAGTCGAGCATAAAAACAGTCTACATCCACTGCAGCACCTTAGGGTGCAGGAGGAGGCTCTAAACCGCATGTCAATCAACTGTAAAGCAAGATTTATTGACGTGTCAGAGTGTGGCTATGACAATGAAGCAATTGTTCCTCCTACACCTGCGAGTAAAATCCAACAAAGTGTGCCAATCCGCAAAAGAAAGCTGACAGACAACCACAACAATTTTGGTTCCATCGAGTGTGTGCTGAGAAAGACAGAAAATTGTGACAGTGAAGAGGTTAGCGAAGGGATTCATGGGAGCCAGACATGTGACTGCTCTAGAGATCTGTTCTCTGACTCTTTCTGAGACATTGTGTTGCAGAGTGACTTGTAAGAAATCGTGCTCCATTGGAGTAATACTGCTGTTATTTTACTCTGTGTGAAACAGAAAAAGAGGGCTCATATATTAAACACTATAGATAGAAGAGAGATGCTGTCTTGACCTTCAAGTTTGCACTTTGACTGAAAGTGTAATGAATTCTCTTCCTCCGCCTTTTTCATCAAATGCTTAGTCTAACTCAATGTTTTTAATTTTTATGCACTGTTTAGAAAGCGCTTTTAATTAAATGAAATATATAAACATGTTACATTTACCACAATCATTGCCTGGTCTTATTACAACCTGAGCTTAGCAGCAGTTAAGGTGGGGCAAAATCTCATCAACGACTATGGTTTTTGAAACATGTATAGAATGTGTTTGTATGTCCACATACTTATAGATCCATATTTTTGAAAGTATTACTGTCTTCTTTGAACACATTAAGGCTTTTTTCTAAAGGCTCAAGTGACTAAAAGCTTGAGCTCACAAGCGTATGAAAAATTATAGCTATTTACTTTAAGATGTTTGTAAGGTTAATATGTAATTAAGTGGATATTTAATTGCTATCTATTCAAGGACAATAACATTTTTATTTTATGTTTTCATTTGTTTATATTAATACATGTCAATATAAATAAAGATTAAATACTATTACAAAAGATTATTTATGGAACAAAGGTCCCCTGATAGTTTAAGGCATGCTTTAGACCACAAAAGCCAACAACACTGTCACATCCTGAAAGCTCTCCAGTATAATTTGAATCACACCAGAGTCCTAAGCAGACCTACTGTTCTCCTGGGTTCACACTGCAGTTGTGCCTTTCGAGGGGTGTTTATGTTGGGATGAGTGTGTAAGGTGTCATGCCAGAGAGCCAAGAATAGCAGCAATGACTACAATGTTCTGGGGGTGTGATCAAAATAGAGAAATGAAGACGATGTTACATTGGTAAAACTGGAAGTGGAACAAGTGAACAGCTGGAGCCTTGTACTGCATGTGTTACAGAAACAAGATTGGCATGTAGTCAGCTGGGTACGGCATTATTGTGTCTGTGTGTGAATGCACGTGCCTCTTTGGTTGGTACTTGTATCTTAAAAATGCTTATGTGCACAGTTTAACTGATTTTGGAAAACTCATGTGAATACATGTGACATGTGAATTTGCTGTTCATTTGGTTTCGCAAATGATTATGCATGGGTGTATCACAAAGTCTTGGTTTGCCAGACAGGTGGTTGAGACCGAAATATCTCTAAATCCCATGTACCATGATGTTGGTAATGGCCATGTGACGATACCTATGATCCCACTATATGTTAATCTACTTGATGCAATGGCAGAAGATTGCTTTTGAGGATCCCCTGCTTTTATTATATATTTTAAAGTACGTGTGGTACTCTGAGAGAGAAAGGGGTGGGAGGGGCTGAGGGGCACGGTTACGTAATTCAAATAATTACTATATAGGGCAGATCGATTAACTATTAAAATTCTGTTTTTGTTCATACTATGTATATGCTTTCTTTGACATTCTTTTAAAATTCGGCTGCAGTGAGAGGCAGAAATCATGAGACACAGAGTCATGCATTAAGAGTCACCTGGCTGGAGTTGTACTATTAATCATACAGTGATGTCATGCACCTCAACCATTGGCCAGCTAAGAGATACAATTTTGTGATACTTTGCCTGTTTATTTTACCTACATTGCACTGTGGCACTCGATGACTTCACATTGCGTATACTAAAAGTACTAATGTTAAAGCAGACATTTTTAACACCTGGCAAAATATTCATTTTCCATTTTCTTGTACCTTTATAAACATGTTATAATGAAGCTGACTAAAAAAATACAGTATATATATATATCTATATATATATATATATATATATATATATATATATATATATATATATATATATATATATAAATATATATATATATATATATTGGTTTATATGCATGGTATACTTTGAAAAACGAATATAGTTTGTAGCATATGCAATAACTATGCACTTAATTCTTCATACTTTAAATATTTCATAGCAGCTAAGAATTTTTCAGTCCTTGACCTTCCTCGACATTTCCTGCGACATTAAGGGTTGTGACCCTCTTTTTAGTGCCACTGGACTTATTTTTATTATTTACTTTGTGATGCAGTAGTAGTGCTACTGCACACTTTTTAGGTTAAATGTCCTGCTGCGTTGTGGACGGAGGTGTGGCTGTGACATTAGAGAGCTAAAGAGATTAGAAAGGCGTGACAGGCACATGGTGTGGAAGGGTGGAGAAATGGCTTAGTATGGCGTTGTCAACAAAACGTCAGCTGAGGGGGACTGGCTCGTAGTCCTGACACTGGAGAAGCTCCCCTCTGTAGAATCAAAGCAAATAGAAATACTTAAATACATCCCACTTTTCTTTTTTAGTGCTAATCATAATGCTTTTCTCTAACTTTACCATTTCAGCAGAAGACTGGTGGAGACTCAGAGCTAACAGAGTAATTAATGTTTTGATAAGATTAAAATCAGCTGTGCACGCTGAATGTCTATATTCACATTAATTGCAGACTATTTTATAACTGTCCACGACCTCTGACCTCTCAATAAAAATAAAAGCTCCTTAAAATAGTTCCTGCTTCTGTTTTATTATGGGTATGAGGGACTTAATAGGAGCTTGCACTGTCTTTTGTCTGATGTGAGTACAAATACTGGTTCTGATTGCTTTAGTTCTGTGGTATCTTGTTGGCTGGTCCGTGGGCTGGTCTCAGTCCTCTCCCCAAAAGAGGCTATGGAGATTCTGACGTTAGACGCTAGCACTCCTTATAAGCACCTGTCCATTCATGTCACGCCATGCTCCCAATAGGAAAAGCGTGTGATTGTTTTCCGAATGAGACAGTGTGCGTAGATAGTAAAGTGGTACTATATATCCTGCATATACAGTTCTTTTCTTCATTTCACTGCAAGCAAGACAGCCGAGGTTTGTTGTTTTTCTTCCAACATAATATGGAGGTAAGGGATCATTTTTCCTAATGTACATTTGAAATAGTATGTTTGATCAGTTTAATAGTCAGGTATAAGTTTGGAGTTCAGAGTAGATTTTTTAGCATTTTTGTTGTATATTAACAAGAAACAAAGACATTTATTGACAGCTGTGTGTATTTAAAATCTGATTTTTTCCCATGTGCTCAAAGTAGTTCTAGAAATTTAGAAAACCTCATAAAGAAATGTCTTATGATTTTAACAGCTTATATATTTAAGAGAAAGGCAGTCTGCTTTTATATTCTTCGTGTGTGCACATTTTCTTTAATTTGGCAGAAATGGGGACATAAAGCTCTAGAATACATGTCCTTACTAAGTTTTAACATCTGTTGGATAGTGCATTTTAGGACAAAATCTTTAAGCCTTAAAATATGCTTTAGATAGTGAAATGTTTAGGAAGCACGCAGAGCTTTTTCAGATTTGTTTTGATCACTTTAATTATTCCTTCTGTTCAAAGTAACCTAACCTTGCCACTGTTCAGTGATGGGTGATACAATCCAAATCCAATCGATACAAAAATGTAACCCCGCTTATCTGAAGGCAATAAGGCGCTTTGGCAGTGTGAGCAAAATTATCAGGTGTATTTACTCTTTGCAGTGACAAACTGCAAGTGATAAACTGACAAAATTTGGTAATTAAGGAAGTGTATTATTGAGATTCGCCGCCCTAGTTCATCAAACATGGACAGTGGAATCATCTCATTAGCTTCAATGCACTGATTTTGATTAATTTGATTTTGTCACCTGATTAATGCTGTGTCAAGTGTCTTTATGAACGTGTTCGTACTAGCACTTGATTATAATAAGCAAGAATCTATTTTTACTTACTGCTCTGTACTCTCCAGGTGGCACCTTGTGCCCAGGAAGTTGGTAGACATGCGGCATTACTGTTGGCTTATCTGAACTTGCAGAGAAAACAAGGCCACTTTTGTGACCTTGTGCTCAGACCGGGACAGAATGCAGGTCAACTTTACCCCGCACACAGGTGAGAAAAATAAGCTAATAACAAACAAACACACCAACATATACATATCATCAAACTGCCCAATGATATCATGATTATACTAACAGTGTATGTCTTACACGATGTTCAGGATTTCAGACCTCACCACAAAACTGCTCTTTGTTCCCCCAGATGTGTGCTGGCAGCCTCTAGTCCAGTGTTGGCATCTGTCTTGTCCTCTGCTGGCGCTCTGGTGGAGCTGCAGGCCAAATGTCTCTCTGACTCTGTATTAACACCTCTTTTGGACTATATTTACACAGGGGATTTGCCCTACAGTTACGGCCAGCAACAGTATTATAGTCTGCTCACAGCTGCCTGCTACCTGCAGATGGATGAACTGCAAAAGGCTCTGAGGGCTCAACAGCAGACTGAGGTTTGCACTGCAAATGGCGCAGAGGCTTCTGCTGAAGCTGAAAAGAATTCTTATAGGACAACTGTGAATACCTCCCCTCATATGCCATCAACATCCAGCATTTTTACCTTTAGAAAACCTGACAAAACAAACATCTCCAGTGAACAAAGTATGACAACTTCACCAGACAGCGATATTCAGTATCAGGATTCAGACAATGTGGATCCGTTTAGTGAAAGTCAGATGCTCTCAGCTGCTATGGATTGCAGCACTGATGAAGTAGAAATAGATACCGGTAGAAATAGCAGAGACCACTGCAGTGGAAGGGATACAAGGACTTTAAGCTATCCAAGTGCACCCTGTGGTATACTTGAAAGAACTGAAAGGAGCACAAATGCACGACATGCCAGACAAGCAACTTATCTAACGCCACAGCATTTGACTCTGAATGTCCCTAGCATTGCTGAAGTGTATCACACGTCTAAAGTGGACAAAGAGGCGGAAAAGGATCGGCTTAATCCAGCTGGCATCTGGCAAAGGTACACAGGTGACACTCTGGTGAGGACAGCTGAAAATAGGAGGAGCTCATCTTCATCCCCACATTCATATTGTGCGGCAGTACCTGTCATCTGTCACAGCAGCAGAGCAGCTATCCCCCAGCTAGCAGATGTGTCTCCTGTGTCTCCCTGCCATTCAGCCCTCCAGACTTCAAGCAACTCCAGCAGGTCTCCAGTCTCACGTTCAGCGAGCATAGAAAATGACAGCATTATTGAAGGTATTACATCTAAATGCAAACGTCAATATCAAGCACAGAGCCAGGAATACGGCCACAATAAAAAACACACTATTACACAAAATCTGAATAACAAGGATAATTTAGATCAATGTGCTTTACAAGATTTATATTACAAATCCAGTGGAGGTAGATCTCATTTTGACAGCAGCGATTCAGATCATTTTACAATGCAGGGCAATGAATGTGTTGACAGAGGATCATCTCACTTTACCAACAATAATGATCAGCATGCTTATTGTGATTCCTTTCAGAAAAATACACACAATCTTAGAGAAGATTCAGTGCTGCAGAGTAAGGACTGGAGTCAAGAATTGAAGCATAAAATTGATCTCAGGTTTGATGATTTCTCAACCAAAAAAAAGCAGCTGGATTTCTTTGAATCCTACAATGTCAGCAAATTGGCAACAGCAACAGCAGAACCAGGAGGTCTGAGAGCTGAAGTTCCACTTATTGCTCATCCTGTGGAGGACTTAAACACAGAACATCTAGGTCCAGAGGAAGAGGTGAAAGAGGAACACAGTTACTCCAATAGAGTTCCAGCTGAAAGTGATATACAGGACAGCCACTGCAACTATGAACCAAAGAAAGGGTACTCAAACATATACAGAGCTGACACAAGTGCAAACAATGCTCCTTCTAACCATGATTCAAACTACAGTCCTACAGCGGTGGACACCAAAGAATACCATGCTGATAGCTTCCCGAAAGCTCTGCAAACTGAAAAGACCTCAGGCACTGACATCACAGAATCACATTCGAGTTTTACAATGCCTGCGGACAGAAACATGTCTGACACCAGTGTTGACAGTGCTGTGAGACACTCTTATCATGGACATCTTCGTTATCATTGCCTACAGCATGATGATATGCAAGAGGATGTGCACTTATTGCAGGGTGGTTCTGATCACAAACGCTCCCACTCAAACCACTTTGATGATTCTGATGGTTCAAGTGAGGAGGAAGACTTTGGTGCCTTTGAGAGTCCCCTAAAGCAGCACTACAGCTCAACAGAGACTACAGACCAGTTTCTTCTTCTGGATATTAGCACAAGACCTGCAGAACTATTAGTATCCTGCAAACACCGATCTGGCATAGAAGAGAAAGGGGATATGTTTGAAACTGGAATCTGGGCATATGATGGAGCAGAGAGGTACGAAAAAACATCTGTAGCATCTGTTGAAATGAAAACAGTTACGGCTAGGGCTAAATTTGGAACTGGGAGACTTGATATGGGTGGCACACACTGGGCTGCAAAGACAAATGCTGAGGAAAGAAAGCCTGTTGTTCAAAGTAGTCCAGCTGTTGAGACTATTCAAAATTCTTGCATTGTGTCTGAAGTTTCCAACCTTAAAGAAGGTGAGAACCAAACCATTACCTCGACACACTGTTCACCTCCTGGAGTGTCAGACTCCATGCAACCCTCTGTGTCTTTTTGCATGGCATCTGGCCTTTCAACCAGCATGCCAACCAATAGATCAGCTCATCTGTCATCTCCTGTTCACCACCCATTCCAATGCTCTCTATGCGACCGTTCCTTTAGCCAGCGAGGTTCTCTAAATAGACATGTGCGGAGCCACCTTGGTGTAAGGCCCTTCCCCTGCCCCCGCTGCCCTATGACTTTTTCACGCCAATACCGTGTCACCGAGCACATGCGTGTTCATCAGCGATGTACCCCTGGGAATGATTTTCAAAAGCCTCCTGCTTCATCAACTTGAGACTTTGAGGAAAAGCTAGGAAACTGAAATGCATTTTTCATTATAATATAATGTGTGTTAGGATGACAGTTTCCTTTAGTGTCTTGCAAATATATGTAAGACAGGGAATTTTTTTACATGTTCGATTTTTAAAATCAGAACTTGCAGATGAAAGTTAGTGACTTTAATGCAATTAATATAGGCTATTCTAAATAAGCAAAAACAGTAGGAGGGCAAGAAAGTAAAGAAAAATAAATGTTGTGGATCTTAATCATTTTAATATGCAGCAGTAGGTAATCCTGTTGATTCACAGCTAGAGCATCCTGGATTCAAACCAGGGCAGGGCCCTCCTGTTTGGAGTCTGTGCATTTCATCCGACCTCTGGGATATCTGGTTTCTGTCACCAGCAAAAACAAGTGTTCTTGCGCCCTTGACAAAGGTAATAAAACTGGTGGGAGTTGTTTCCCATAATGTGTTCAGTATAGAGAATTTGTTTTCCTACAGCCATTAAATAAAATAATCTATTAACTGAACATAGTGCAAAGGCAACATATCAAATGCATAAACAGAGAATGAATCAAATGAAATGCTTTTTTGAATTTGATGCCAGCAACACATTAAGAACAGAGTGCGAGACAAGGCCATGTTGGCAGTGATGCATCATCTCTGATATCAGAAACCCTGTATAAGTATTTGGCAACTGAGGTAACTAAATGCTGAAGTTTTAAAGGCAATATGTTTCCCATTCTTACCTTAGTGGAAGATTTTAGCCTTTAAAGACTAATTAATTGTTGCAATGTTATTTTGACATTCACTTGTTGAAATGAGCCTTTCCTTAAAAAGGTTTTCCTTTGGATGAAAGGACTTATTCCAAAACCTGTATACTAATCCACTAATATACCTCTATACCATGCAGTACTTTGAAATGTGCATTGATAACAAACCACATGGCCCCACTTCTCTTTACTGCAGATTTTGTTTTTCATATATACATGTGTGCATGTGAGGATGTTCATTTTTAATCTTTGCATTTTTTTTTTCCGCTAACATTTGTGAATGCAACAACAAATCTTGTGATTAAATATTCCTGAGCCTATGCAGTTATTTCCAGTACAGAACAAATTTGGTTTTAAATACAGTTCTGCTTAGCTGCCATGTCACCATTGGCCTTTGTGAATATCTCTGCATACACAGATTTCTCCAGATTTTCTGTATCTTTCAGTGATATTATGTAGCTGTGTCTTAAATTGGAAATATTGTTCTTAAATTGTCTCTTACAGAGTTGTGAATTCCTCCATTCCTCTGAAAGATGTGTCCTCTTTTTTCTGTTCCTTTTATAACCAGTCATGTTGTTTAGTCATTGTCTTCCTCCATGTCACCCTATCCTAGCATTCTCCTGTTAGCCCTAAATTTACATATCCTTCATTCTTCACCATTTTTTTTAATTGCCCCATTATAACATTTGCTTACATCAAATTCAAAAGTATACAATTTTTAACAGTTGATATATTCCCTTTTTACTATTTTAAGCTAAACATATGGTATGACTGATTTGCAAATCAGTACGAAACCCAGAAGCAACCTGGAAAACAAGGTGGCATTTCCCTGCAAACTAAGTGTAGAACAAATGAATATTTTATGTTTATATATTTGGTATTTCACAATAACAATGTGAAAATAATGGCCAAATCTACAGAAAATACCATTCTGCAGCTTCCCTCTACTTTATCTGTTCGGCTTGCAGTTTACCGTACTGGCAGCTATTGCGTTCGCATATCAGTGTAAAACACTCTAAAAGATTGCGGTATACTACTGGCACCAAACAACAGACAGATACCAGCTCATGCACAAAGTAGATCATTTAGTATCTAAACAGATAGAGTTTATTAGAGACCAAACCGAGTAAAACTCAATAATGACTTCACATTCACCAGGTAGCCAGAACCATGACATTTCCTCTCTGTGTGTGATTTAATTTAAAGATATTACCATGTCAACTAACTGGCTGGTACATTATATTCCAAAGTTGCTTTCACGGCCTTTCACTTCCACAGGTACCAGAGCTGTCTAGTCTAATGCAGAGAGGGAGACACACACATATTCTATGCTCTTATTAACTTTACATGTTTAGCCATTAAGTAGTGTAGTAGATCTTTGCCATAATATTGACTTCATTCCATTTAGTGTTGTGATTCTGAATGTCTCTATATGTAATAGTTATATGTCTCACATAGTGTTCCCTGTAAGAGAGGACAGCTTGTTGGGTGTCACAGTGTTTGTGCCAATGGTGTGAAACACGAGTCAAGGGCAGCTATGAGGTTCTGTGCATGTTCTGTCTACACCTGGTATGAACTATTGGTACCTTTGATAGGTAAATACATATATAAATAAAAGGGCAATGCAATTTATGAGAGGTGCTTTAAGTTCCTAAGATTGTGTTTTCATGTTCTGAAGTTCCCGCCTATTTTAATTTTTTTTTTAAAGTTGGGTTGTTAACTTGTGATGCTAAAAAAAACCCTTGTAGGACATTTACTTGTGTACTTATGATTAATAAGGACTGTTAATATTGTTTTGTTATACTAATGTAATAGTTTGGGCTCTATGGCTTTTGAAACATTAGCTGTGAGATGAGCAGTCTCCAGATAAAATCAACCAGCTGATCTAAGAACACTGGAACAGTCAAACTGCAAAGTGAGACAAAGACAAACATTTCTGATAAAAAAGATGTAATTAATTTTGAGATCATTTAACTTTAATATTATAAGAATGTAACATTGTACTTTAACTGCATTAAAAGGTTTCATGAAAAATGTTACGATACCTTAAAAATATTTGTGTGTGTGTCTTTCTTGCATCTCCTTTCTGTTTCTTTACTAACATACAAACACACATATATCAGCACACATTACAAACAAATACAATTAGTAGGGAAATATGAAAAAAGGTGCAACACATGCAATAATGCAATTAATTAATTGTATTAATTTTATAAGGAACCATCAGAATAGTTGCTAAAACTCAGTTGAGGAGGTGCCCCAACAGAATTAAATGGCAATATCTAATTAATTAAGGTAAATTGGACCAGTAAATACATTTGTACATAAATTTGGTTTATTAAGGATAATATTAGCATGTGACATGGAATATGAACCATACTTGTATGAAACAGATTATTAATTTGTTCCTTATTGATTTATCAAGTTTATGTTAGGTTATACACCATGCAATTTCAAAACGATGCATTGAATCTGCCGCTTCAGCAAACTAAAACTAAAGGGTTTGTTTATACAGTATATATATATTTCTTCTCTTAATTTTTCACACTTCAGACAGTCCTCTTGTGTTTGCTATTCAACTGACGAATCAGGCGATGCAGCAGTCATCACTACAATGGCCTAAAGGAGGAGAAAAAATTAGCGTAACTTGACCTTTTGCAACTTTTTAAAACAAATATTGGGTAATAAGTTCCTTGTAGGACATTCCCAACACTAAGCAATGACTGCAGTGTGCCCTCTTACCTGTCTTTTTGTGGATCGCAGGGCAATGCCAGCCAGAGCTGACATTACAATGAAAATAACTGCTACAACAAAAGTGTAGAACACAAAAACTGCTTCCAAAGCCAATCCCATGAGCTAAAAAAAAAAAAAGGTTGACATTAAAGAAATGAAATACACTGTTACATAGCATTTAACGCTATATTATATTTAATTTAATACATTTAAGAATTTAATTAGTTAAATTTAAAGCTCCAGTCAAAATACATCATGCTGTCCAAAAGATAGGTAAATAACAATAACAATAACAGAGACATAAAACCTGAGGCTGAGAAATATGATAAAACAATTACCTGGTGATTTTCCATTGGTTCAGTAAATGAAAAGGTTCCATTATCATAGATGTAATCTAGGTGGTAGGAATATGCTTCTATGTCAGGCAGGATGTGTATTAAAGTCCAGCATGCGACCAGTATGGAGACAATGCTCAGAGATAACGAAATGGTTACCTGCAGACACCAACAGACAAAGATGGGGGTGATACACAGTCATTTAAAACAAATAAATTCCACTGGAGTCTATGCAGTTCTGTGAAAAACTGAGTACACATGAGAACCACTTTTAGCAGCAATAACTTCAACTAAAATGTGATAAAGAAATCACAACCTCAAGGGTTAGGGTTCTGAGCAACTTCTTAAGAAAAAATCCCATTATATTGAGGTTGGTAAGCATTTGTTTATGCACAGCTCTCTTAAGGTCCAGCCACAGAATTTCAGCTGGACTCAGCTGGACCATTTCAGCACCTCAAGTATTTTTATTCCCAGTTTCTTTCTTGTAGATTTGCTGGTGTCCAAGGTTTTGCTGTGAAAAGGCTTTCTAATGGAAACCCTTCCAAACAAACTATTCTCCTTCAGTCTTTTTCCAGTTGTACTGTCATAAAAGTTAACATTAAACATGCTAACAAAGACCTGTAGTATAGTTTGTTTGTCGCATGATCTGACTTTGGGGTGAATTATGTCCACATAGTGAAGATTGTTGTTAACATACAGTGGGGCAAAAAAGTATTTAGTCAGCCACCGATTGTGCAAGTTCCCCCACTTAAAATGATGACAGAGGTCAGTAATTTGCACCAGAGGTACACTTCAACTGTGAGAGACAGAATGTGAAAAAAAAAATCCATGAATTCACATGGTAGGATTTGTAAAGAATTTATTCGTAAATTAGGGTGGAAAATAAGTATTTGGTCACCTCAAACAAGGAAAATCTCTGGCTCTCACAGACCTGTAATGTCTTCTGTAAGAAGCTTTTCTGTCCCCCACTCGTTACCTGTATGAATGGCACCTGTTTGAACTCATCATCTGTATAAAAGACACCTGTCCACAGCCTCAAACAGTCAGACTCCAAACTCCGCCATGGCCAAGACCAAAGAGCTTTCGAAGGACACCAGGAAAAGTATTGTAGACCTGCACCAGACTGGGAAGAGTGAATCTACAATAGGCAAGCAGCTTGGTGTGAAAAAAATCAACTGTGGGAGCAATCATCAGAGAATGGAAGACATACAAGACCACTGATAATCTCCCTCGATCTGGGGCTCCACGCAAGATCTCATCCCGTGGGGTCAAAATGATCATGAGAACGGTGAGCAAAGATCCCAGAACCACACGGGGGGACCTGGTGAATGACCTGCAGAGAGCTGGGACCAAAGTAACAAAGGTCACCATCAGTAACACACTACAACGGCAGGGAATCAAATCCCACAGTGCCAGACGTGTTCCGCTGCTGAAGCCAGTGCATGTCCAGGCCCGTCTGAAGTTTGCCAGAGAGCACATGGATGATACAGCAGAGGATTGGGAGAATGTCATGTGGTCAGATGAAACCAAAGTAGAACTTTTTGGTATAAACTCAACTCGTCGTGATTGGAGGAAGAAGAATATTGAGTTGCATCCCAAGAACACCATACCTACTGTGAAGCATGGGGGTGGAAACATCATGCTATGGGGCTGTTTTTCTGCCAAGGGGACAGGACGACTGATCCGTGTTAAGGACAGAATGAATGGGGCCATGTATCGTGAGATTTTGAGCCAAAACCTCCTTCCATCAGTGAGAACTTTGAAGATGAAACGAGGCTGGGTCTTCCAACATGACAATGATCCAAAACACACCGCCCGGGCAACAAAGGAGTGGCTCCGTAAGAAGCATTTGAAAGTCCTGGAGTGGCCTAGCCAGTCTCCAGACCTCAACCCCATAGAAAATCTGTGGCGGGAGTTGAAAGTCCGTGTTGCTCGGCGACAGCCCCAAAACATCACTGCTCTCGAGAAGATCTGCATGGAGGAATGGGCCAAAATACCAGCTACTGTGTGTGCAAACCTGGTAAAGACCTATAGTAAACGTTTGACCTCTGTTATTGCCAACAAAGGTTATGTTACAAAGTATTGAGTTGTATTTTTGTTATTGACCAAATACTTATTTTCCACCCTGATTTACAAATAAATTCTTTACAAATCCTACCATGTGAATTCATGGATTTTTTTTTCACATTCTGTCTCTCACAGTTGAAGTGTACCTCTGGTGCAAATTACTGACCTCTGTCATCATTTTAAGTGGGGGAACTTGCACAATCGGTGGCTGACTAAATACTTTTTTGCCCCACTGTACATCTGAATGCTCCAGACCAGCAAACTGCCAAAAACATCTACTTTTACAGAGATGCTCTATTAATCAAGTGCATTTGCAGCACTACATACCCTGTTTATTTCTATGGAAGCAGTAAAGGTGTGATTTATCTTCACAGGTGTTAAGATATTAACAATGTTCAAATATAAGTCAAACTATAAATTAAACTATAAATCACTGACGATAATGCAATATTAAATTCTAAGGCATCCATAAACACTTTTATTTGAAGAAACCTCTTGTTCAATTTCTAGTTCTAGTATAATTTTGCTATAATATAACATTCATCATATTTCAGTAGAACTTACTGTTTTCTTGGTGGTGTTATGTTGTGCCAAAATGTATGTAATTCCACATATGATTAACTATGAGAAGACAGAGAGAAAGACAGATTTATTACATATCCCATGTGTTGGATGTTTGTAAGGTGACAGGAAAGCAAACACTGACACTAAAATAAAGTGCAATATAAATTCTGATTATTTAATACTTCTTAAGTTAATGTTAAGTTAATGTTAAGTTAAAAAATATTGAGTCACGTCAAACTTCCCAAGGCACTCTTTATTATTCCCTTGTTGAACTACCAACCAGTGTCCCCAGCAGGAAGCCTGGTGGGATGACTGTCCATACATACATCATCTGGGAGTCTGCCGTGATCGCAACGGATATGATAAAGAAGGATGCACCCAAGATCAGCACAATTGTCTAGGAGAAAACATAAACAACGTTTAGCATGATTTTGTTAGCTATGTTTTATTTTCTGTGGCAATATAAGCCTCAAGTTCTTCTCAAATGTGGAAAGATACTGAAATGAAACAAAACAATAAACATTCATGTGCATTTGTGTATGTGTCAGTGTCTTACACCAATAATTTTGGGTTGTCCCTTTAAGAAGCGGTGTAAAGGTTTTGTGCCCCCCACTGAGGTGTCTTGAGGATTTCCATTATTCCCACCTGGATCACTCACAGAGAGGAGCTCAGCAGACATCTAACCCATTAACACACAATGGTTCACAATCATTATTCTCAATCAATTCTTAACAAATGCATGTATCAAATGTCAGATTTATCATCTGAAAAACTCTGGCAGCATGTGTGTAGCTAATGGGATTTCTTCTTATGACAGCAAAATATTTTTTCACTTTTAATCATAATTATACACTACAGCATTAATTTTTAGTTGTATCTTAGGAGATAAAAGCTCCCGGAGTCCATTTAAGCTTGTTGAGAAGCCCAAAAGCCTGATGCTACAGATGCTGCTGAAATAGCATGGAGTCTGCAACAGATTAGCTACTAGCAACTGACCAACAATAGTCCAATAGACTGGCTGCCTGGTGCTTCAGCTTGTTGTCTGTAAGTAAACTGAGCAACTGTAGACAGTAAGCACATTCACAACATAAGCAGAAGTACTGTACTATAAAATATCTATTAAAAAAAGGAAAATCTGCTGTTCCACCAATCCACCGACACTCAAAAGCGTGTCTGCTTTAAGCTACAACTGTACTTCATTTTGAAGTGACTGACTACAAAATAAAGTTGTTTTTTTTACCAAGCAAAAAGAAAGCTAGTAAACAAGGGAAAAAACAGACCGTAGGCAGCTGTGCAGTCAGAGCTGTAGTTCAGTGTGGAAGCTCCTCATATCAGGTTCATATCTGGAGCAGCTTATGGGTAATCTCTGGACGATCACATCATTTTGAACTCTGAGATTTTTGGGAGTGTTTTTCTCTTTTTCTCCCCATTCCTCCAAAGTGTTTACTCATTTCTGTGTAGCTGAAGGGTTTTACTTTTTACTGTGAATTACTGTGAACTATTCATTACAGTGTTTACTTACTAGTCAGTTTTATGTACTGAACAATCAGGTGGACATTATGATCATTGTTATTTTTTTCCATTTTAAGTACATTAATATTCAAATGTGTAAATAGGTGCACATGCATGAGAACAGACATACATCTTCCAACAAAAATCTTTTTCAACTAATTATAAACACTTTCACTCTGTGGAATGTGCTGAATCGAAATGATCGACTCCTTAAAATCGAGTGAAACTTTTCATCACTCCAGCCAAAGCAGCAGAGGGGAGGGATGAACTGTTTTTGTGTGGGGGCTAAAATGGGGCAGGGCTAAAATGAAGAAGTGGACTGTGGCAAAATATCCTGAGAGCAGAAAACACAGAAAGAGCTGATTTCCTGTTTAGCTATATGCTGTTTGGTGTCGTGCTAGATGGAAAAAAAAAAATCAAATTGAACAGCAGAAGTTTGGGAAAGACAAAGTTTTAAAGTGATAAACTGGTAAGGAAGAAACGATTGGCTGGATTGAATTTTAAAATATAAAACAGATGCGGTTTAATAACAAAACTACAAAGATTAAACACTTCCCGTCTGTGGTAGAATAACTTTTATTTTACTGCAGCACACTCATGAGCTCTGCCTCTCAAAATTAGTATATTATAATATAGAACCAAAAACAGTTCAATAAAAGAAAAAGTACAAATTTAAAGAAAGCATTATGAGGAGCCTATAGGCAAATTTCTGAGGTTAAAGGAAGAATTAGGAACTTACGCAAGAAAACAATCAAGCACTGCATGCAGAGTCAAAAAAGTGTAACACAAAATCAATATTAACTTTAAGTTTATTAAAGATGTGTCCATTGTACAGATTGAATTACAATGTTAACAATGGTTTGCACTGGATACTGGTGGCCTGTTGCTTAGAGCCAAAAACATAACATTTACATGGGAAGCAGCAAAGTAATCATCTAAATCAACACAGAGTCAGAGTGAAAACTAGTCAACAGTTTGAATGAATCTTTCACAGAAAGAAATTAGCAATCACCAAATGGGATTTTCTTTAAAAATGCTGAAAGCAAAATTTGAATTTTGACACAATGATCTCATCTCCTTTTTTTCTTCTTTTTCAGAGCAACATGCCTCCTCAAAAGATCAGGCGACAACACAACAGTCATTACTTAAGAGCATGCGTTCTGAGCATCTTTTTCCTCTGGCACAAATTACACTGGACTTCCCAAAGACAGTTTTTCATTAAATGAAAAATAAATTCCTGACTTTCTTTTAAGTTAATCACAATACACAGAGTATCTGTTATATGTACAAACAGTGACAGTATAACCAGGTGAATCACAATCAGTCAGATTTGTTTCTGGCATTCTGGTATTTCAGTACAAGACACATGAACAAATACTTGTGACCTAAAAATATACTTGTTAATTTCAAACTAAAAATCTAATGAAGTACTCTGGGAATAAATCTTTATGCGATTTAAAACCAGTTAGGCAGTGGAAACATATCTCTTTTTGTAAACAGTTGAGGTTTTATCTTGGTTGCCATTAACGCCTCAAACCACAGGCAGCACTAAAACAACTGGGTGTTGATTTATTGCTTCAGTGGTTGCGTGATGAAAATGGCACCTCTTAGTTGACTTAAAAAGAGATTTTCCTTGAGGCCTTAAAATGGGTGTGAATATTTGAATGAGCACCAGCATCAAGGTATTTTAGACAATATACTGATTCACAAGAACTTGTATCATAGTACGGTCACAAAAATTATGTTAACACCATACGCAGTGGTTTTCCCATTTTAAGTAATATAAATTAAAAGAGAGGTTTACATTAGGCATAAAAGTTGTTTAGTGGATGTTATTAGATAAGTGATGAAAATACAAACGTCTGATAACAGACGAAAAAACCCCGTATGTACAAACTACAAAAAATAGGCATGTTTCATACAAAAACTTTACAGAATCTGAATACTCTTCCTTTACTTTCCCTCTGCAGGACAGATAAGTGCTTTACATGAAGTACACTAACCTGTGCAATATATCATATTGCATTACAAAACTGAAAATATACTTAGTGTTAAATTAGCTTATGAAGCAATTGCATTGATGGGCATTAGTTATTCGAATGAGTAGAGAGATTTGTATATTACATTGTACGATATCACAGAATGTCCTTTTTTGTACATTTAAAAACAATAGATAGAAACAGACAGAATTTCATTGCATTGTCTTGCACTTGTCTTGAATATAGTCACTGAAGACTATAATATGTGCCATGGCCACATGTTTCACAGTAGCACGGTCAAAAGACCACACGCTTAGCTTTACTTTGCAAAGGAGTTTGGCACAGGAGATTTTTGCATACCCTATTTGTGCTATTTTTGCATGCTCTGGATGGTTTTACCATATATAGTCTGCATTTTCTGGTGCAAAATGTCCACTGTACTTGAGGTCAGAAGACAACCTTTAGCCACATAGCTAGGTAGAATCTTATTTAAAGTTGTAGTTTAAGTACAACTAATACTGCATGCTACGAGCAGAACAGAAACCGCAGCAAAGGGCCCATCTAGCATTTCAAAAGCTGAACTAAATTGGCAATTTATGTTTTATTGTCTGCTATTTAGGCAATAGTTGAAATAGTTGATTTACTAATTGTTATCCTTTGGAATATACATGATGGGTGTAGGTTAAAGGCAAGAATGGTAACCAGTCGAAGGAATCAGTTAGTTCTGTCTTGGTGCCTTTAGAGAACCAACAAACATGTTTTGAGAAACATTTTGTAGCATAACAAAAAATCTAAAGAAATATTATACTCATGCTGTTTGCAAGGTTTACTATGTGTATGCATTAGAGTCAGAACACTTGCAAATGTGAGTTAGTTTAATTCCCAACCAGCTGCTGAATTTCATCACAGAATTATTTTGGTTTTGCTTTTTTTGTTTGTTTGTTTTTTAAATCTCTTTTCTTGCTTTGTTTTTCACTCAGCAGTCTCATTAGCAATTGATCCTAAGGTTGCCATTTTTAGTCCTCTGCTTTTATCTCCGTCTCCCTGACTACTTTCGTTATCACTCCTAAATGTTAGCACAGCTTGTTTCTTTGTGTTTACTGTAGAAAAAAACATTCATTTCCTTTGAATTGGTACTCAGTTATTTTTTTAAGTATCACCTGTGAGTTAAGGAGCCATCTTGATTTACCATATTAGGAAAAGCTTGATGGCTTCATTCATCTTCACATTTATGCTAAAGCTGCTTCATGCTCGATTCAGCAGTTTCTTCAGCTCATCTTGGCTGGCTGTGGGTCTTCCTCTCCCTCAATAGTGCCTTCAGGAAGTACTTTGTTCCAGTAATTGCATTGGTCAAAATCATCAGAGTGAGGGAAGTCTGCTTCCTCACCTTGCATAAAGACCGGAAAGACATGATCCACCATATCACACAAACGGCCATAGCTGAGAAAGAAACACAAGACTTTTGTCATTTTTCCTGTTAGAAGGCAGAATGCAGACATCAAAACATGGCCATGCACACGAGACTGATGAAAATCAAAAAGCAACTAGGCATATAGCTTACGAGGAAATATTTGTTTTGGCATGCTCCTGCACCAGCTCCCCCTTAGGATTGACAGTGAAAATCCTGTTAAGTGGAACGCCCACCTCCTTATAGGAATAGACATCCTGAAATAACACAAACAACCAGCATGCTTTAAAAATCACTGAGGCCAAAATACGAGCGAGTAATCCACACTGCGGATGTCAGCGCAGTATTCTCACCGTAGCTCTGTTGCCAAAAGCAGCGTAGAATGGTTCAGTGTTTGGGTAGAAAAGGTGCTTGATGTCTGTGAGACACTCGATCTTAAACTTCTCGGGCTTCTTCTCAATCACCTCCCTAAACACAACATAATGTTGAACATTCTTTTTTTTTTTGTCCTCATTGTAAATCTGCCTCAGCTAACTTTTTTCAAAGGGTACATCTAAGTAATAACCACTAACTTGCCAGAGTAAATACTTTTGCCGTAGTTTAAATATGCAAAAACAATAAAGGTTACCTATTATTACCTGCAACTAAATATTTTAGGTTTTGTGTTAATGGCCAAAAATAATCTAGAGTAGAATTTTTCTACCCCTTGCTCTATATCTGACCTGTGCAAGGCAGAAAAAAGACTGCTTGGGCTGAGCAGCACTGGGCCCATTGGCAGCATGGTTCCCCTTTCATTGACCCAGTGGAGGTAACCTCTTGTCATGTCAGCCATGCCAATGGCCCTTGCAGAACAGTACATGAATTTATATCCATTTCTGTAACAAACAAAAGAAAATATGAGAGACAGAAACATAGCATTGTGCTTCACCCCAACATACTGTATTTTAGCTGGAGGACAATAAGCAGCACTCACAGGCTGACTCTGTGGTAGAGCCGTGCGATACCCTGGTGTGTCCAGTCTTTACCCAGCGTAGGGAGGATGTGGCCCAGAGTGTCTGATCTACAGCGTAATGTAAGACAGACAACGTCACAGAATAAAGCTGTCCCTTTGAACCCAAAAACTGTGTAAAGTCTGACTCCTGCTGGTAATATGATAGAACTGAACAGGATGTAGGCCACTAAGTGTTATTTCACACCTTGTAATGGTTCCATCTATATCGGAGATGACTATCTTGTCATCCCAGCTCCAAAGATAGATTGTGCCATGACATCGGCACGTGCCTTGATACTGAGTGGTCACACTGAACACCACTTCATTAGGACCCTCCCTTAGCTGCAGGCTAGCCTGTAAACACACAGATGAGGAAGGTTGAGAAGTTTTCTTGAGGTTTTGGACGTATTTCTATTTTCACTTTGCCTCGACTGCTAAGTAATTTAAACTTTCAGATGGTCTTATTAAAGACAGTGTATTATTGTTTGTTACTGTACAGATTCTTCTATATGTAGTGAACCACATGAGCAAAATATCTTAAATAAGGTAATTTGTATTCCTGTTGATGTCAATAAAAGCAAGTGTAGAAACAAACACTGTACCAGTTGCTCTGACGTGAGCCGAAGAGTCTTCTTGTAACAAATGCCACCAGAACTCTCAAGGGGCTCTGACTGAAAGACTCCTGATATCTGACTGGATGATTTGTGGTCTTCATCACTTGAGGATGATTCATCCTTCAGCCTGAATTATACAAGACAAAAATGCTCATATAAGATTAAACAAGTAGGAAAAAATATGTCAATAGGTGCGGAGAGAAAAATACACAGTTTTAAATCTAACGTTACCTGTTTACTGGGGCCATTGTTATGGAAGTCTCGTCTTGGTCTCCAGCTGCTTCTGTCACTGATTCCTGAGGAACAAAAAGGTCAAAGGTCACATGTATGACCCAAGGAAGAAATTTGACTAATCCTTTCCCCGTTCTTCCTAATGTCCAGTAAATGATACGGTGAATCGTAGATAAACAAGTTCATCATCTGCATATCTATCTGTGCACTTACTGACTTATAGTCATTGTTCCTGCTTCTCCATGAGAACCACCAGCGTCCTCCTTTCTTTGGCATCTTGTCCTTCATAATGTTCTCCACCGATGCCTGGAGACAATCATGCATATACAACTCAAAACTGACCGAAAATGTAACTTAAAGCTGACAAAAAAGAGAGAGCACAAGAAAGCACAAAAAGAAAATCTAAAAGGCAAAGTAAAATATGACAAACCACACTAAACTCCTGCTAACTTGCTTGTGAAACAATTAGAATTGAAAACAATAAGACATGCAAATAGAAAAATAGCAGATGCTAGATTAAATGAAAAGGAAGATGATGTTCATGGTTGGACTCAAGTGAAAATATGGGGAAAAAGAGAGGCTGACGGAAAGGGTAACAATGATAAAGCAACAAAGCAGGCAGATAAAGTCATGCCCCGACCAACACATAAGCAAAGCCAGAAAACATCATACAGGCTGGGTAGGACTGGAGCCAAACAGACCAGGGAGGCAGTATGAGAAGAAGCCAAAAGCAGAAAACACATAACTCAAACACCAACACTTGGTAAATATAAACATCGGGTGGATGGTGAAAGAAAGAATGGATTTAAATAAAAGGGAAAAATAAGAAGGGGGACAAAGACATGACATTAATCAAGTGTTAGGTCAATGAATTTACCACAACAGTTCACTGTGATATAGGACTGGCAAATATGCTATAAGCTCTCCCATGTGTCGAGTAATTTTGATCGGTAGCATGTAAGTTTTGTTCACTTGGGATAAAGTGAAAACATTTAAATCTTCACTTAGTTTTGAAATATTGATTATTGAAACAAGGAATGAGTGTGAACACATTTCAGTTGGTGTTATTTTGTTGTATTAATGAGAGGTGGCTGGCAAACAACAATAGTGAACCAGAGTGGGAAAAAAAACAGATTAAGGATAAATTGTAAAATGCCAGAAATGCTCTGGAGTAAAGGTGGTCCATAACATTGCAACACAACAAACACACCATATAACAAATAACAATATTGAATACAACAGTAGATAGTAGCCAAAGTAATGTATATTCATCAAAGCAAAATGTGGCTTTACACATTGTTTCAGACAAAAAACAAAACTCTTCATTTACACATTTTATTGATTAAATACAACAAAACGTAAAGGTCCGTCTTCACAGTTTTTGAGAGGGCAGAATTTGTGGCATTCATGTCGAATGGAAAGAATCAGGAGTAAATACTTGTGTATCACTGTGGTGGTCTTACCTGTGGCAGTGGTTTCTGGTAGACCTGCATGGCCAGCATGACAGGAGCAGCTGTGTTCCAGTTGTAGTACCTACAACAGGTGACAGAGGAAGCTATTATGCACCCCTTCATTCTTAAAGACATCTACTGGCAAAGGATAGCTTACATATTTGCAAAAAAAAAAAAAAAAAGCTTGTATATGTCAGACGCTCAGTTCAAATAAAGAGCAGTAGAAGTACATACTTGCTTCCTATCTTGACCACAAGGTTAGGGTCATCAATAATAGAAGGGTTTTCAGAGAACTGTTGGTAGGAAACAGCCTTCTCCATGAATTGCTCTGTAGCAGGAACAGACAGAGGCAAGAACAAATGAGAAAAAAAGATCTGATTGATAAGATAGATAAAAATAAGTTATTATATGAAAAAACTAACTGTGTGAAATCTTAAAAATCAATTCATTTCTGTTTAAAATATGTAAAACGCGAACAGACCTGCAACATTATTTATGAATATTGTTAAAGTTTTCAAATTAAAAAATATAATATGTTGTTTTTAATTTCTTTCATATAAGCTTTATCTCGACAACTGCAGATATTTCATGCACATTATTTCACTATTATTATCCAACATCATCATTCCCTGTCCCACCTTTTGTAATCTCCCTGTTATCAGTGAGTCCTCCACACAAAGAGATAGCAACATGAGGTAGATCACACACTTGATCCACCAAACTGTCCACGCCACTGTCCACCCCGCTGCTGCCGACTGACTGTGGGGATTGGTTAGCGCTCCGCACACCCACCATCATCTCAGTGTCCCCCTTCATCGAGCTGCTGCCTCCGTCACTGTGGAGGGAAAAATACACACACATGGATCACACAGTAATTCTTCATACTATCATGCCATATACTATGTAAACAATGGTCTAAAATGTATTTAGTACACTTCAAGTTCTTCAAGGCTAAATTCAGTTTTGGAAATTGGAGTTTTCGAAGACCTTGAGAGGAGGAATATCTGTCTTCTCTTAGTTATAAAGAAGTTCAATGGCTGTTACCATGTGGTGACAAAAATACAACTGAAAGAAGGTCTCCTTCTTTCTCGTAACCTAGCTACCTCATTAATCTTCTTCATGCTATCAAGTTCAAATAATCTGCTATTATAAGCACTTACAGTGAAGCAAGTGCTTAGTTATTGAAAAAAAAAAAACCTAATGTTATACAAAAATCATCCATAAAGTATTCTGTGCTCTGTGTGTCAGTGGAAAGAAATACTGTGATCCCTAATATGGCCACCAGAGGGTGCTACAACACATGCTGTACGTACGTTTTAGGAAAGTAAAGAGCAGCTACTTCAGGCTCCAGTTCTGTAATGTCATCCAGGTAAATACCATCAGCACCCAGGTGTTGACTTCTCTTTTCTAGAAGAGACATTTATCAGTGCATAAAAGAGGAAACAGAAATTTAGACACACTGAGATCAAGATATCCATTGTTTACGAGCAGAAAACTCAAACAGTACCTTTCCTCTTGGACGGTGAATCGGTCCTTTTGATGGGACTATTCCTGCTATCTTCCAAATGATCAGGAAGAATTCTTTGAGACACTGAGCATGTTGTCAAACTCTCCATCTGTACACATGACGGCCCAACACTTTTCACTTCTCTCTCTAAAGGAAAAAACACAGCATTTCTCAAAGCATTTTAATGTGACGCTGTGCAAATTTATCCTGCTTTTAGATATTTGTACATTCAGTGCAAAGTTTTATTCTACCTTGTTCTCTGACAATGTGTCCATTTCTGTTTTCCTCTGTGTCTTTGTCCAGTGGTGGCACTGGACTGCACAGAGTTCCCATGTCACTGATGGCTCGGAAGTGAGTGCTAGAAGACACCGGTATGGAGACAACAGCGGCAGAATCCTGCTTCTGGTGGGCGGTCAGGAAAGATGGCTGTAAAAGAAAAACAGACAGTCAGTTCAGACAATATTTGCTTTCTTACATACATTTTATTAACCCCACCCCTTAGTCATGTTTCATTTTCTCCACTCATACAGGCTGAAGTCTTAACATTACTTATAAAATAGATATGGCTTTGTTGGTTCTGATCAGCAGGTGGAATCAGTTCAGAATCAGCACATTTGTGTCCATTTGTTTGACTTTGGGTGTGCAACCTATGCAGACATACTTTAGTGTAGTCCTCCAAGAAACTAACAGTGTGCAGCCTAATGTTGATGAAGCTGTGTGTCGACTGATACACAAAGTGGATCAGCGTGAGTAGTAAAGGGAGCAACTGTGGAGCACAACCCAAAGGCGAGAAGCATGAAAAAACAAAAAAAGCAGCACGAGAAGTGCTAATAATGGGTGCGGTGGACAGTTTTCATTGTTTGCACACTTTATTTTACCTTCACACCTTAACACAGTAAACAGCTACAACATGCAGTTATATGTATATATTGTATTTTATGACCATGCAGTTGATTTAATGCTGCCATCCCCAAAAGGCAAAGCCAACAGACTCAATTCATGTGATGCCATGTGTGGTTATGTACCTGGGCAGCCTGTGGTAACTCCCCCCAGGTCCATAGCATCTCAGGGTTGTCCTTAGATGGATTTGTTAGCTCTGAGTCACTCTTTGGTGTTGATGACTGCGAATCGTCTGGGCTACTGGAAAAGTTAAAGTCAAACATTTGTTTTGGATTGTCTGGTACTTCACAGTTTCAAAGTTACAAAGTTACAAAATGTATCATTCTTTGTGCAAATTTTTATTGCATAAATAATGCACTAAAATTAGTGCATTATTTCATATTTAGTGTTCAGAGAGGGTGGAATCTAAGGTGATACCTAGTAGGAGAAGAGAAGTGAGAGGACTGCTGAGGACAGGAGATGGATAGACCACAGGGCTGAGGAATGGACAGAGTCTTCTTAATCAATTTACTACAGAAAGAATAAAAGACAAAAAGAACACAAAAAAAGAGAAGGGAAGAAAAGAGAGAATGAAAGACAGTGAATTGTGATTCCATCTAATTATCATGAGGACAAAAAAACATATTAAAATGTGCAATATGCTATTTCATGAGAAGAGTTTATTAAAGAGTTCAAGTGTGTGTCTGTCAGTGTGACAGACACACACTTACATCCAAATACCTCTGTGAATGAGTCCAGTCAGTGCTGGGGAGAATGTGGGCATTGGCAGTCAATCCCTGATCACCATACACAGGTCTGATCACAAATACACACATCCAGTGAGATGTCAGTCATGTGCACAACCATTTTATTTCATCATTAGTGCAGACACTGGTATTTACTATGTAAACAGTGCGTCGATGCAAGTCGTATCACATCCAAGAAACTATGGTATGGTCTTTTTATTTGTTGAAAATTGAAATGTCGTGGGCTGTTTGACTGTGACCGCATATCATAAACCAGCCAAGGAAATACACTCATTAAGTACAATTTAGAGAATGACTTGAAGCACACAAACTTTTTTTGCTTGTCTTTAAGGGTTTCAGGATCATGTGGCAAACTTCCTAAAAAAGGCTTGGAATGCCTCCAGTAAGGATGACCCCGTGAGCCATTCTTTCAAAGAGACAGTGCGCGCTGTGGGAAACGGACAAATCCTTGGAGCAAGTCCAACAAGCAGAGCTGGTTTCCAAGAGGGCTTCACACATGAACACAAACATGCACAAACCTGCACACACACATAAAACTGCTTCTCTTTAAACACTTAAGAAAATTATTTATTTATTAAACAGAAACTAACCTTAATTCCATTTAACACCGGTTAGAGAGAAAATTGATCCTGGTTTTCAACATAAACACACCACATTGATTTTTCTGATGCCTTCTCACTGTTTTGAGCTGTGCAGGACTTGCTTAGACAAATTAAAATCTAGCAATGTTTGAATATGAATCTGTTGAAAGCAGGTGGGCTGTTTGTTATTGCCATTCAAATCTGATCAAACTACACCGACACAGCAGTCCTCATGAAGCACGTGTTCTAAAGTTTTCAGTGTTATATTCTTCTCTCATTAAGTACTTTTTCAACACATATTTTAATTGGAGATAAAGTATTGGAATTTCAGGAGCGGGACCACACCTCCAAACATGCTCCTTCCGATTCTTATCTACAGTGGGGCAAAAAAGTATTTAGTCAGCCACCGATTGTGCAAGTTCCCCCACTTAAAATGATGACAGAGGTCAGTAATTTGCACCAGAGGTACACTTCAACTGTGAGAGACAGAATGTGAAAAATAAATCCATGAATTCACATGGTAGGATTTGTAAAGAATTTATTCGTAAATCAGGGTGGAAAATAAGTATTTGGTCACCTCAAACAAGGAAAATCTCTGGCTCTCACAGACCTGTAACGTCTTCTGTAAGAAGCTTTTCTGTCCCCCACTCGTTACCTGTATGAATGGCACCTGTTTGAACTCATCATCTGTATAAAAGACACCTGTCCACAGCCTCAAACAGTCAGACTCCAAACTCCGCCATGGCCAAGACCAAAGAGCTTTCGAAGGACACCAGGAAAAGTATTGTAGACCTGCACCAGACTGGGAAGAGTGAATCTACAATAGGCAAGCAGCTTGGTGTGAAAAAATCAACTGTGGGAGCAATCATCAGAAAATGGAAGACATACAAGACCACTGATAATCTCCCTCGATCTGGGGCTCCACGCAAGATCTCATCCCGTGGGGTCAAAATGATCATGAGAACGGTGAGCAAAGATCCCAGAACCACACGGGGGGACCTGGTGAATGACCTGCAGAGAGCTGGGACCAAAGTAACAAAGGTCACCATCAGTAACACACTACAACGGCAGGGAATCAAATCCCGCAGTGCCAGACGTGTTCCGCTGCTGAAGCCAGTGCATGTCCAGGCCCGTCTGAAGTTTGCCAGAGAGCACATGGATGATACAGCAGAGGATTGGGAGAATGTCATGTGGTCAGATGAAACCAAAGTAGAACTTTTTGGTATAAACTCAACTCGTCGTGTTTGGAGGAAGAAGAATACTGAGTTGCATCCCAAGAACACCATACCTACTGTGAAGCATGGGGGTGGAAACATCATGCTATGGGGCTGTTTTTCTGCCAAGGGGACAGGACGACTGATCCGTGTTAAGGACAGAATGAATGGGGCCATGTATCGTGAGATTTTGAGCCAAAACCTCCTTCCATCAGTGAGAACTTTGAAGATGAAACGAGGCTGGGTCTTCCAACATGACAATGATCCAAAACACACCGCCCGGGCAACAAAGGAGTGGCTCCGTAAGAAGCATTTGAAAGTCCTGGAGTGGCCTAGCCAGTCTCCAGACCTCAACCCCATAGAAAATCTGTGGCGGGAGTTGAAAGTCCGTGTTGCTCGGCGACAGCCCCAAAACATCACTGCTCTCGAGAAGATCTGCATGGAGGAATGGGCCAAAATACCAGCTACTGTGTGTGCAAACCTGGTAAAGACCTATAGTAAACGTTTGACCTCTGTTATTGCCAACAAAGGTTATGTTACAAAGTATTGAGTTGTATTTTTGTTATTGACCAAATACTTATTTTCCACCCTGATTTACGAATAAATTCTTTACAAATCCTACCATGTGGATTCATGGATTTTTTTTTCACATTCTGTCTCTCACAGTTGAAGTGTACCTCTGGTGCAAATTACTGACCTCTGTCATCATTTTAAGTGGGGGAACTTGCACAATCGGTGGCTGACTAAATACTTTTTTGCCCCACTGTATATATGTTCCCCCAGTTCTACAAGCAGTTCCTTCTTGTTTACGTGCCCCACCCTCCATCCCCTCTTCAATTCTTTAACTTCTTCACTTCTATTTAGTACATGGGGATCTGCTTGGCCCGGGAGCCGCCACCAGGCCCCTTCGAGGTCTTCCCCAAATCGCAGTTCAATTCACATCCAAGCCATTCACCTTTATCTACTAAAACGCTGTGAAAGCTAAAATGAGGACATAGGCCCAGATATGAATATATATATATATATGTAATCTGTGATTTAAATGATATAAATACACACCCAGCTTTTAGACAGTTCAAACAGCCACTTAAACACATACCCATGCATGAAAAATGTAAGCACACACACACAAACACACACAGGTTTTCCACTTAACACAGTTAAGGAATTATTGGCAGTGGTTCATCGGCTTCGCAAACAACACTGTGACAACCAACAAATGTTTTTTTCCCCTGTTAAATACCAGGCTGGCAGGTATAATAACCTCTCTTTCTTTCTCCCTCTCTGTTTCATACACGCAAACATATTCAGACTTTCTCTTGCACACACACACCTGCTGCTGTCCCCCTCCATTTCCTCATCTGAGCTCAGGTCAATAGTGAACATGTCCTCATCATCTGAGAACTCTTCTCCACTTTCCTCTCTCCTCAGTCCTGCGCCTCCTCCACCTCCCTCTGGCCGTGCCTTCTTCTTTCTCTTTCTCCTCTTCTTGGTTAACCCTCCTTCACTTTGCTGCAGTCCCAGATTCTGAACAGGAAGCGGGCCGCATGGGATGGAGTCTATATGATGGGAAAGAGTATCATAAAAAACTGTTTAAGAAAATGCAAATTGTCACAAATTCTAACATCGCTGTTTCCAACGGCACCTACCATGGTGACGAGAGTTGCCCCTGGCCAGATGTGACTTCATTAACTCCTGCCCTGTTGACATGATTGGTGATGTTGCCAGGTAGGATGGAACCACTTCCTGTTTCCAGGGAAAGTGAGATAAGGTCTGAAATTAGCAATACTTGACGCAAGTCTTTTCTGCTGTACCATCTCTTGTGTAGACCGCAGCATCTATAATAGCTGCTGATACTGACATGAAAAGTGCTTCTACTTTTGTTTTTTTTAATTATTATTATTGCCTTATTGAGAACTCTTTGTTCATACATTTAATGATGCAATTGTCTTCTTTGGTTTAAGCCATTAGCTTTGACATTTATATCTGGAGTTTTTAAGAATTATTACACAACAGCAAGTAAAAATTGCCCTCAGAACAGTTGTAATATAAAATAGATTGAGAATCCAATCATGTAGGACAAGATGCAAGAATAAAGTGGAGCATTTTAAGGTCCCATCACCCTCTCTACAGCTGGGGGTGATGAAAAAGCCTTGAGTATAGCAGGTAATGACCAGGCCAAATATGTTTGTTCTCTGTCAAAATGTCATAGCAGTCCATATTGCAGATTGCTGATTTTTCTATTCTAAAAGAAAATGAAATATTGCAACAACAGATATGGTCATTCCTACTGCCAAACAGCCAGCTAAATAATCTGGTGAAAATTTGAGCTCAGATTAGCAAAATCACAGAGATTTGCTCATCAGCGTTGCACTGCCAAGAGGCTGCTAGAAGAATAAAGAGAGACAGAGAGAGAGAGAGAGAGAGAGAGTGGGGGAGGCGGAGGCATGATAAAGGGATGATCCAAACAGAGCAGACTCACACATGCCTTGCAGTTCACGTGTCATTGCACAGTCCAACACAGCACAATTCATTTAGACTGGAGAGGAAAAGGGATAGTACTGAGTACAGATCTACTCTGAGCTCTATACTCAGAGGGAAATATCAGCTCTAAAGCCAGTTTCAGTTCCAGTATTTAAATTGTTTTTGTTTTTTTACTCCAGTCTGTTGATATTTCAGTTTCTCACTGAACTATAAGTGTTATTCCCACAATTTCCTTAGAAAAAGAGCATTTGTGCACAAATATAGAGTTCTTAAACCACACAAGATCAACTATAAAGCGATTTGTTTATATGCTGCAAAATGCAATGTAATAAATAAGATTACTTCAATTACTGAGTAAAAATCTTTCTAACACTTTGGTTTTACATCTGTGATATTTGCATTAAAGGGTTGTTAAATGCACATGCCATAAAGATAAAGAGAGTAATAATTCTCTTTATGTGTCACCCTTTAGGGCACAAAGTCATTAAGTTACATCATCGGAGATGTTTCTTTTATTAAAGCACTGGTATTGAAAGATTTCTAATGTTGTAGCATGAAGATGAGAATTTTGGGCTCAATTTTTGTGCATTTATTTGATCATGCACAAACCCCTGCAAACTTTGCACCTTGAGAAACACAGATGAAGAGTGTACAGAGTGTACATTAGGACTTGAGATGTGACAACTTAGACTGACACAGTCTGCAAGCTCCCATGATGCTTGTTCTTTTACCTCTTCATGTGAGTGGCAAACACACCGTGCTGTCCTACCAATGTGCTATTACCAGCTAGAGGTTTTATGTCCTTGTACTGCTCCTCTTTCATGACATGTACAGTATGTCTCAGTAATTTCCGAGGGCAGTCTGTGTGTAACAGACTATACAGTGTGTGAAATGGCAGACCTATAAATAGGTCTCCGGTGGTTTTCCACTCTCTGGAGAGAGAGTTATGTTAAGGGAAAGGATTCAAGTCGAGACCAAAACTATAAGACAAACATGGTCAAACCGAATTCGCAAATAACTCTATGTGGGACTGAAACTAAAAGCCATTATTTTCTTGTCTGTTGTGGAAAGAGGTATTATAGTATTGATTTATTAATAGCTTCTCTATAAGATGGACAGTAAGTAATGGATGCAGCATTAGATGGACGTAATCCTTCGGAAAAGGAATTAGAACCTCTCAGATTGCAACATATTCCTTTTCATTCTTGGCCAGGGGAAAGCGCGAGCTCCTGGTTACTCACCACTTCACGAGTAACATTGTGACTGCTGATAGATGTTGTTTACTACAATAGATCTTCCTTGAAGTACCTCTCAACCTCAAATACTCCCATACTCCCTCCTACCTCCCATGAGACGTTACCTATCGCGTTACAGAATCAGGTTTCAAAACAGAAGGGAATGTTCCCAGATTATGCCGTTTCCTGTGACGTGTATGTGCATGTGCGCTGCAAATACTTCTGTGTAATACGGCGTATTACAGATACATGAAAAGCTCAAATCTGACAGATAAATTCAGCTTCAGGGGATTGAGGCAAACCAGTGGGTAAAGTCTATGGTTGAATAATGTGAGCCGTTTCTATTACAGATGCCCCAATTTATCAGTTGAACATTGTATCTGTTGCCATTTGCCTGGAAGCAAATAAACTGGTGTCTGGCACTGGCAATAGTCAATGTCTGTCTGTCCTCGCATGACACTTTTGTACTGCGTAAATGTTCATAAGAGCTTTTAGACTTGAAAAACAAATGTCTTTGTTTCCCTGGCTGAAATGGGAAGAAAATGACAAAGTGTTGCCTGCTCCTGGCTAATTGTTGGAAGTAAGAAAACACCCTGTATAACATAGTTACAGGTCCAAAACAACACAAAACACCTTTAGGCAAATGTTGCTATGAATTGACACTATATGAATCAGTCATTCATTTCTATCAAATTTCTTTTTCTCCACCCACATATCAAAGTTAGACAATGACAGACTGTCGACTGTGTGTTTAGTGTCTGACTGACCAGTGTTTGTCTCTGCTTTCTGCTTGTCATGATGGTTTATTTCTGGGAAGCTAAACTCGTGTTTGCCAAGAAGATGCCACAGGAGGACAGAAGCACTTGTTGTGCCTTGTTATTGAGCCTAGTGTTTTGCTAAAATGTTTAGCTACTTATCTACAAACAAGTTGATAAGGTCTATGCTTGGATTTTTTCCCCCAAGTATGACAACACTAGGATATTTTATATGCACGTGTAAATAAAAAAGGTACTCAATTCATAGAAAACCTCATAATATTAAGAAATTTTGAAGTATATTTTACACTCCTTAAAGCTGTGTGGTAAAACTGACGCCGCGAGTGAGTCAAGGTACATCTTTTTTCTTACTCTGGGCTTGTCAGGGCAGGACGAGAAGACATTTAAGTTTGGCAATTAAAGTTACAACAACGTGTAGTTGCAGATTAATCAGCGAGTGGTAAAACCAGTGAGAATCGCTACTACCTAAGAGGGCAAATAATAATTTAGCTCTGTTGGAGCACAGTGATAAATCAAGCACTTCTTGTATATTAGTTCAGGCTTTATGACCTTCATATCTGCGAGTAATGTTCTGTGCTATTCTCGTGTGTGTTTACTGATTCAGGAGTAATGACTCTGTCAATCACTACTCACCATTTTGTTCTCAGTCTCTTTAACAAAGAAAGCCTCTCCATTTTCTCCCAGCTTCATGTGTAAGCTCACTGGCTCTCCATTAATTTCTATGTCCACCTGCAGAACAGAACAGAAAAAGAATTGATTAAGACTAATGCCTTAGACTTCATTAGCATTCCCTGACAACCTCCAGACTGGAAGGTTGAGAAGACCAATGCAGTACCTTTAGGCTATAAAAAATAAATAATAATCTGTTATAACCTAATGTTATCATTAAGATACTGACTCATGAGTTTTACTGATTGTAGTCCTGTTTTAAATATACTGTTATAATGCACTGTTTTAGTTTCTTTTTTTCAAAAAATATACTATAGCGCTGCACAAATGAATGCAGATTAAATTTACATATATTAAAATTTACATTTAGCTGTCGTGAAATATAAAATAGATTTTAAACATGTGCAGGTTAGAGAGCGCTCTATGATCTCACCACTTTCTCACGTGACCGCAGCACACCCATCTTGCCAAAGCGGACGTGAAACGGAGAGCACTGTAAGGAACCATCTGGCTGCCGGACCACAATGACATCTATACACCCAGACAGTGTTGCAGGGTTGAGCCCTCTGTACAGCTCCTTGACCTGCACAAACACCTGCCCCGCCAGCTGACCCACATAATTCATGGTTTGCAACTGGGAGATAGAGAGTGAGAGAAGAAATATAGGAGATTATTCATCTGTTTTAGTCATGTTTCATGTCTTTAACGTCAAAACACAATGCAAGGCCATCTTGTTACATAATTACACATTAAGACACATTATTGATATACTGAGTCCAGTTTGTGCCCACTCATGCCAGCTAACTGCATAATCTCAAGTGGTTTCTGGCAGGTTGCTGATACCTCAAGCAAAGACAGCTTCATCATTCTTTTCTCTATTCTTGTGGTGCTTCTGAGTGCGGGGTATGTTTGTGGGTTTGACCAAAGTTGGTATATGAGAGCATTGTGCTTTTCAAAAAAGACAGAATGAGGGGGTGGGTTTACCCCCCACCAAAAAAGACAGCATTATAAACTCAGCGCATTTTCCTTTCTGTAGTGCAAATATACAGTCCATCAGGGATGTCTGGCATTACTCTAGTACGGCAAACATGCTCTTGTGAGCGCATCACAGACAGGGAAATGCCTCCAGTGTCCTCCAAGATTTATGGTTGTGAGTAATGGAGAAGTGAACAGCAACCCATCTGTTATGAACTGAACAGCCTTATTAATTTTTTATGAATAAACAAGTTGATATTTCATAAGCCTTCTTCTGTTGTACTGTCTTTGCAATGTACAACCTAATGGCCCTACAGGTATGATGGCTTATTAATAGTAGCCACTATGTAATAGTCAATGTTAATTGTAACCAGATATTTTTAGAGAGAATGTTTAAAAATATATAAATCCCCTTTTGGTGAGAGGCATACAGAAACAAGAGGGAGAGCGGGAAAAGGTTACGAAAGGGCGGTGAGGCCACGTGTAACATGGGTTTAAACACATTCAAGAAAATTGTAACCACCTGTCACCTGCTTGTGCTGACTAAGATAGTGTCACATACACAAACATTACAGCACGCCCAGTCGGCAGATGGCTTCGTGCTTCAGCAAACTGTGCAAGAACGCTGATGATGAGGATGATTCATTAACACACATCAATTATTGAACATCACAGATTGGGGATCTTTTGTTCTAATGGCCTAGCTTTATTCCACTGCTCATCAAAGCCACATAAGTCAATCATCACACCCTTGGTCTAACCAGGCCACAACAATAATAACACAACACACCACAACACTGTTATTAGAATAACGACTACACGCTGTGCACCTTTCCTTCTTTTTTCTGCTTCTGCAGAGGAGTGTGGTAAATTCAGTGATATCTGTATATCGTACAAAGTAACCCATAATGCTGTTCATGGAAATTTCATACAATGTGGTAAAGTATGAAATCCTATTTTTTAACGACCTTGAGCCTGTACTTGTATATTGTTGAGCCAAATGGTGTTGATGCACTACAAATTCAAAATGATTAATATGTGTTCTAAATGTTTATTCAACATTCTTTCTTTTAACATGGAAAGAAAATAATAGGATGGAATAGAAACTGTAGTGATAGCTATCGAACATACTTTGCAAATGAACAAATTTGCATATAACCTCATGGGAGAAAATATGTTCTTTTTCCTTTGGTAGTTTGTTTCAACATGTCAGTTTCTATGGTGCAATTTCGAGCATTACAAATGGGATAGGCAATAATTATTTGATCCCTTGACCCAACTCTGACTCCCTGGACCTCTTGTCCATTTATTTCAACACCATGAATATGAGTCCATCAATTTTCATGCCACAGACCTGACATTACGGTAAACAGAAATCTCCCGCAAACACATCTCTCTCTCTCCTTTAATCTCTCTCTCTCTCTCTTTCTCTCCCTCACACACACACACACACACACACACACACACACACACGGCCAAGGCCATGCCCAGTCCTCCAGGACGTTTCTGTTAAAGAGCCAATCACACTGCGCCTCAATTACGTAATAACCTATCACGAGTCCACCCAAAGGGTCATTATGTGTCATTAAATGGACATGCAGCACAAGAAACAAAACAGTTAGGCTACAAGAACCTGATCTCAGTCACTGCTGTTCTTTTTCGGATAAGTGAGCAACAACGCTGAGTTGCATTCACAGTGTGTGACATAGTGTGCTGAGGCTTATTTATAAACATAAAACATCAGTGGCCTCTCACCACAGGAAAGACAGTGTGCAAACACGGACAGGATAGCTGAGAGGTAAGAGAGAGATTGAGGGATTTACAGACAGATGATAATGTGAAGGATTATCCAATTAAATCAATTTAATGTGACTGGAGCAGCCAGACACACCGGGATGATTGTCTGTGACAAATGATAGCTAAATAAAACAAAAAAGGGAGGGGGGTTCTATATATTAGACAGCACTTTACTAAATCACTATACCGTCTGAAAACGCACACCACGAAATAAAACCATAGATGCATATATTATACATATATACAAATATATAAACAAATACTGTCACAAATATTGTGGATATTTCTCTTATGCAGGATGTGAAGAGAAGCTGCATCAGTACGGGATTGATAATTACGTCGTAGTGTGGCTCTGTGGCGACATGTAAACATCTGCACACGGGGTGAGGCTCTGCAGTCTGCATCAGGGCTCTGTCTTCATTCAAACAGCCCAAGCAATATATAACACCTGTACTTCAAAAATACCTAAACCCCATGACATGTTTCTCACAGCATGCTACAGAAGCAATGTAGTCTTTGCTTACATTATTTATGGACGTCGCTCTTCCCTCCAGAATATTTCTTCCTTCCGATTTTTCCACTAAGGGTCCTATACTGGTTTACGGCGTTAAGTGTCAGTGCTCAGCACAAACATCATCGGTAATATTCACACTCTTACAGCTTTGTTGACATCTGATCGTGGCTTCTGCGCTCGAGGATGATATGCGTTTTAAATCGTATGCCGCGTTCAGGTTACCTTGGAAATCGGACGCATGAATCGGGAGTGACGTCACTCCAGTATTAACGTCTGGAAAACAGGAAAAAACAGGATTTGTTTTTACTTCTTAGCAAACTACAGTCTTTTGTGCACCACTAATACTACTGGGAAATACTTTTACTGTTTTTAACACACACTTGTGCACAGAAGCTGCTCAGTTCTCCGCCTATGGCTTATTTAGCGAGCACGACAGTGCAGATTACAAGTTTTACAGTTTAATTTATGACATCTCGGATTGTTAACTCGATATTAATGGGGTTGCTCCGACTTCTCCGGTTGGAAGTCAGAGCTGACGGGTCGTTCCAGACGAAAAATAAGACCGCAAACTCGGAACTTTACACTTCCAAATTACTCTGGAACGCACCACGTGGATTAAATATTCCTCCCTCCACCACAGAGCTGCAACCTCGGACTGATCGATTGGCTGAGCACCGATGACGCCACACAATGTTTGCTGAACAGTTCCCTTAAAAAATCAGTTATGACTATATTATTGTTTTGTCTCTGCTTGTGTTTACTGTTCACACTTTCTAATTCCTGCATTATACTTTAATACTTCTTTAAAAAAAAGAAATTACATGCAACAACTTTATTAATAAAGTAATTTAAAATCTTATCATAAGCCCCTATAAAGGTAATTAATTATGTTGAAAAGGGACAATTTGACCTCAAAGCTCGTTGAAAATATTTCACAAATGCACAACCGAATTATACATTTCAATATTATATACTAATGTAATTAAATAATACCTCTAATAATTATATATAGATAGCGTACTATATCAATTACTATATCTATATATAGATAAATGAATATATAAAATATGTAAATGCTATATGTTAGTGTAAATTCACTTCTTGGTTCAGTGAGAAAAGGACTGTCTAAAAGCAATGCATACATAGCTTACAGTTTTTAACAACTTTATTTTAATAACTGACTAAATATCCTTAGAGTAAAATATAGGTTAAAAAGTTTGAAAATCATTACGTTTTATTAAAATTACATTAATTAAATATTACATGTGATACAGCATCCTTCTTTGGAAACAGGGAGGATTATCTGAGACATTTTCTGAGGACACATTGGGGTTAAATAAGAATTAAGTTCTTCAGCAGTGATGACATATTAATGTCTTTCATGTTTTAGTTGATTGAAACGTCACATTCTACATATAATACAGTACATAGCAGAGTATTGACTGTAACATCATTGGAAAACTCAAATTACTTAGATATGGCATCATTAAATCACACTGTATTCATTTCTACTGAAATCTACCCAAGAGAAAAGGAAAAGAACCTTGTTCTAATTCTGAAGACATGCAAGCCTGGTATGAGCAGCCAAGGAGACAAGAATAGCACTGACATTCAGAGAGCTTGAAGGCATCAGCATTGTGCAATGTACTGACTGTGTCTCAGTGGTCAAAAGTCTACCCATCTGTCCGGAGAAACTAAACCTGTAACTGCAGTTGGTAGTTTATCTATCTAATACATTGCTATAAAAATAAAAATGAAGGAACACTTTGAAAACACATCGACTGAATTTAAAAATCAAAGTGAAAAATTGATGCAGCAGTAGGCTAATCGATTTTGCCCAAATTTCTTAGCATCTATTTAAAATAGTCCTCAGGTTGTATGGGCTCCGCATGCCTGACAGCGTTGGGGCTTCTAACGAGACAATGGCTGGACCAGGGTATCACTGAGCTCCTAGTAAGTCTGAGGTGCAACCTAGCAGTGTAAGATGGACTGAAACAGGTCCCAGAGGTGTTTTATTGGATTTAGGCTGGGCGAGCATGGCGGCCAACCAATGGCATCAGTTCCTTCATCCTCCAGGAACTGCCTACATACTCACCGCACATGAGGTGGGACATTGTCGTGCACCAGGAGGAAAAGAGGAGCCACTTTACCACTGTACAGTCTGACAATGGGTCCAAGGATTTCATCCTAATACCTAACGCTTGTCAGGGTGCTGTTGCCTAGCCTGTAGAGATCTGTGTGTCTCTCCATGGGTATGCCATCCTGGTCATGCTGAGGGATTTTGCATGCAGCATGATATTCTCTACATCTTCTCCAGACCCTCCAGACGTTTGTCATATGTGTTCAGGACGAACCTGCTCTTATCTGTGAAAAGCACAAGGTGCCAGTGGTGGACCTGCCATTTCTAGTATTCTATGGCAAACGCCAGTCAGGCCTCATGGTCCTGGCAGTGAGCACAGGGCCCACTGGAGAAAGTTGGGCCCTCAGGCCACTCACATTAAGTCTGTTTCTGATTGTTTGGTCAGAGACATTCACACCAGTGGTCATTTTGTAGCTCTGGTGGTGTTCATCTTGTTCCTCCTTGCACAAAGGTGCAAATACTGGTCCTGTTGATGGGTATCTTCTACAGCCCTACACAACTGACCTTACTGCCTGCCTCCTGGATTTTCCTCCATTCTCTTGACTATGTTTGGAGGCACAGCAAACCTTCTGGCAATGGCACATATTGGTGCACCATCCTAGAGGAGTGGGACTACCTATGCAAACTCTGTAGGGTCCAGGTATCACCTCATGCTAGCAATAGTTACACTGGCCCTAGCCAAATGCAAAACTATTCAAAAAACATTCAGAAAAGATATACAAGGCACCATACATCACAAACTGTGTTGCACTGTGTAATCTGACACATTTCTATCAGAACCAGTATTAATGATGATGATGAGATAATCAGTGTTATTTGCTTTACCTGTCAGTGGTCATAATGTTATGCTCGACTGGTGTATATACTTTATAGATGTATACAGTTCAACAACTGCAACCTTAAGCAAAATCATATCCTACGAGGAGGGTAATATAATCCTTTATTCCAACAATATAAAGCAGCAGATTTTAAATTGTAAATGAATGCTTGTAATGTTGTATTTTTTCTATTTCATCATTTTGGCGAAATGCTCTTATTCACTTTCTTGACTTGACTTGATGAGAAAACTGATAACTCCCATATCTATAGTCCTCTGTCAGATGTTCCTAACTATAATCCATAATCTGATAAAGTTACATTTATATATGGCGCCCTGAGTTGAGTCTGTACTCAGAGTTCTCATTTTAGAAAAACAAACAAAAAAGTTTCGACATAAAGTCTCCCCGAACTGGGTCTCATGGCTTTTTCTTGTTACTCAGTGTTTCTAAGAACCAGCCCAACTCCCATCCAACTGCCCCCACGCCTGCTTGTTCTAGACCTCTGTGTGTGTTTATGTGTATATGCGGTCCGCATGAAACTGCAATCCCATGTGATACAGTTCATGACTGTGGATCAAATTCTGCTGTCATTACAAATATACTTTGCACCGCCTTGCTGTGGAGCACTTTATCATGGTGTCACACACACATACATTGCGCCAGGCAGGGGGGGAGAAAGGAAACACGTGTTGGGTTTTCTAAGAACTGGAGCATTCAACATGCAGGAAAACATAGCCAACTAGAGTGGGAGAAGGAGAGGAGAGAAAGAGACTGGAAGAATACGGAGCAGACAACAGCGAATATGGAGAATGCTAATACTTGTTACTGCTGTGTGTGAATATATGACAGAAAGAAATAAGTGTAGAGATGTGATGGTTTATTTACTGCAGTGTGTGAGGTCATCAGTGGGTCAGGTGCTCAACAAGGTTAAATGTATAATAATAATGATTTGCAATAAAAATAAGTACCATAATATCTTGTGTGAAAGAGACACATTTGCATTTTTATGTGTGAAGGGAATAAAAGTGAAAGCTGAGGCAGGTTTTAGTGTAATCTCAGGAATTTCATTAATTAGACTGTGGCCATGTGGTTTTCGTGCATATGTGTGCAGGTTAATATTTGCCTTGTTCAGCCTCAAACTATATGTGACTGTGCATGTATGTACATGCTAAGTGTTTCATCTCAGTGTGTTTACAGTGCATGTGTGTGCGTGTGGGGGTGGGTGGTTGCTGGCCTTTAAGCTTTCAATTGCTCCAGTGATTGCCTTGCAGTGTTACTACATATCAGACACGTGAGAGTGCTTGCAAACGACTGGAGGGAGGTGGGTCGTTTCCTGAGGCAGGGGTTGCCTGATCTCTCACAGGCACTCCCCCTTTGGGCCACAATGCAATCTTTTCATCACCACGGAGATGGGGGTGGTGTTTGGGGGGGTTGGCCTGGTTGAGCCAATGGTAAAGCTGCCTGGGCCACACACTACAGACCTGCTGAGTCTGTCCCCACTGCAGTACTGCAGTGCGTGCTACAGGGCTTTAGAGAAATCTGATTAGAGTGGATTCCAAGGCCAGACGTGAATGGTTAAAGCCACTGCTGCCAATCCTGTATAAACAACACTAACGTACAGCATGTTGGAGCAGCATGTGCATGAAACACTGATTGCTTTTGAAATTCTATATTCCAAACTGCGTCTATATTTGAATGAATCTTGCCCTTCCCTTGCAAACCACCGTAGAGAGTTTCTGGGCAATCAATAACAATCAATACCAGTAACAACTAACTATAGATCAAGTTCAGGAAGATGTTAAAGGTGCAAAAGAAAAATGTGGGGTCAAAGCACTGCTGTGGAACAGCATCACTGACTGATGTGTTATATACCTTTATAACACATGTGGGCTTGAGGTAATGTGTGGAGATATCAGCTGTTAATCCAACACGTGATTTGACTGCACACAGATAAGAGTTCATCAACTCTAACTACAAAACCAGCAGACATGCAGAAAATGCTGTGTAAAGTATACACATCCTACACTTCCTCCATCTGCACACAGTGCTCCTCTTTTAGCAATTTTCTATAGTCCCTCTGAAATCTTTCTGTCTTTACATTTGATTATACTAGCAATTTCTGTCCCATATGTGGACACTCCAGACCTATTTCCTCACTGGTTGTAGTGTTTTGGGTTCCTTTTTATTTTATTGATTTAATGTCAATTAAGTTTATAGTACAAGCCTGAACTTATGTTATTCTGCCTGCCTCATGCATCCGTGCAGTATATATTTAGTTCTGTTACCCAGGACCAGCTGCCATTGGGGCTTTCATCCTCACTGTGGCTGGTGAAGTCTTCCTCTTCCATGTCATAAATGGCTGCTTCTTAATGAAATGTTCTTCAAGGAGTCTCCAGAAATCTGGCAGGAAATCAGGAAATATTCCTTACATGTAACAGACAAAAAAAAAAATCAACAAAGAAGCAGTTCAGTCCTTTTAGATGGTCGATATGTCAAAAAGCTGTGTAGTAGTTACTGATTTATTTAAAGCTATATTTTATGAAAACTTTGTCTTCTGGTATGAAAAAACTATCTTCATGACAGTGAAAAAGCAGTTCTTAGTGTATCTGGATGAGTCCTTAGACTGTAATGTGTACTGTTGTTTTGACTGAGCTGCTAATGCTTGGGCAGCAAGTGTTTTGGACTAAATTTATCAACAAGCGTTTTCTGGGAATGGAGTACTTGGGAGGAAATCTGAGAGCATCCACTGCTGCTGTACTATCCTGCTGCTTCAGGTGCTGATCTGACACCACATGACAGCAAAATTATATAGGACTGAAATGTTACCTAGATAGGCTATAAAATCTTTGTACTTAAAGTATGCACTGGACCAGTAATAGACATAATGTAGCTATTAAAGTTTGCTTTTTGTATAGAGTGAGCCTTTATGATGTCTCAGGTTTTACATTTAAACAAACACAAGTTATTTAAAATGTCTGTACATTTATACAGTTAAAAGCATACAAAATTGTACATACAAAATACAGTCAATTAATGTTTCTTATACACGTACAAACAAAATAATCACACAGCCTTCTGGAGCACAAAAAATGCCCTGCATCTGATATAAACAGCTCAGAATTCTTATTCTTGCACACACTGAAACAAATTTATTTTTTACATGATAACAATCTGATGAAATATAATTGAAAATATTTGACATGTAAGAACATACATGCAAAACAAGCATCTACAAAAATAACCCTACAAAAATATCGACAGAAGCCAGCTACCATGTCACACAAATGATTGCCTCCACGTTCCTTAAAGCTCTCCGTGTTGCCTGCACCTGCAAAGAAATCTAAACACTGAGTAATTCTAAACAACTGAATCTGCAAACAGATATCACAAAAATCAAAAGTAGCACTGTGAGTTACGGAGCCTAGCAACTTTGTTTCAAGGATAAAAATGCCTCTTTCCTGTGCACGTACAGTCCCCAGACATCTCAGACAATCAGTATATCTCGCTGAGAACATAAATGTATTTCCAAAACACGAACATTAACCTATTTCATGGAGCAGCACATAAAGCTTAAAAAAAAAAAAAAAAAAAAAAACAGAACAAAAAAAAAAATCCCTTTCCTGTTTTTGTTCTGTTTGACAATTAGTAATTTCAGTCCTGTCTACGACAAGCCAAAAGTGCACATCTGCTTCAGTTATATGTGTTTTCCAGTCAGGAAGAAGAGCGGCCGGTCCTCTTTGGCATTGGCAGTCTGGAACTCATCACTGAGCCTAAACCTCCACTCTTCTTCCAGCTCCAACCTGCCCACCGTCTCCCTCAGCGAGCTACGATCTGCGCTGATGACACACAGAGTTGCACCTAAAGCAAGCAGACAGGAGGGAGAGCGACACTCTTTAACAACAGTGACACAGAGCAAGAAATAATTACAACAACGAGAGCATGGCTTCACCTTTTTGAAGTACTTTCCTGATCTTTATTCCCTTTTTTTCTTTGATCAATATAAAGTGATAACTACTGACTAATTTGCTCTTATTTTGTGGGACTTAATGTAAATTATAACTGTTCTAGCTTTACTGGTATTTGTTTACTTAAGTAGAAGTGAAGAAGATTGCTGGTCTGATATTCAGAATGATATCAATCCGCTCCAAATTCTACACTGCACACTGCTTTGACTTCTTCTTAAATGAGTCACCTGTAACAGACATGCTTATTGTCTACATTTGGTCTGCTGCTGCACCTTTAAGGAAGGTGAACTTCTTGAGGAACCCGGGAGTCACAAAGGAGTCTGCAAAACAAAGGAGGAGGCCGCTGAACAGCAACCCTGCTGTACTGATGTTCACAGAATGAGGTCTGGAACTCACAAAACACACAGTCACCTACAGGAAGCAAGAAGATTAGAGTCTTTATGAAGTGTATGTTGAAATATAATATTAGATATTATGATATTAGAATTTCTTATTTGTGTAATTTCTTTTTAAAACCATGTCTACATGTATGTGTAGATGTGGAGTGTGTGTGTCTGTATACCTCAGGTCCCAGGTTAAGGTAGCAGTCCACAGACAGTACAGGGTGCGTGTAGTTCTTGGTGCTGAGTGGAAACAGTTTATGGCTGTTGTGCTGGAGATATTTTTCCAGAAGGAGCTGAGCTGGTGTAGCCAAGAAAAGGTGCTTACTGTCTGGGGCACAGATGTACTGTGAGGGGCTCACAGAGGTGGGAACATCTGTCATCTGGAGACAAAATTCTTTGCTTATTAACAATAGCTTGTGAAAGTAATAGGTTTTTTTTTTTATGTAATTGCAGAATGACAAGGAAAAAAATATCAATGACTATCTGTTGCCCAGTTTATGATTGCTAGTTTATGTTTTGATTTTGCTGACTGTGGACGATACCTTTGTCTTGATAATAAATGTTCTGTATCCTCCAATGGCGATCTGCTTCTTCATGACACTGAAGTTGTTGAACCTGCAGACAAGCAGCCCGGCACTGTGCAGCCTCAGAGTGAAATCGACGTCATGACAGGTGAAGCGGTTCTGGTCATACTGGACATTCTGACTCCGGTCAACATTGAGGAGGAAGAAGTCATGAAGATGACCTCGAGAGAAGGGTTCCCACAGTACATTACCTGGTTTAATACAAAGGGAAAAAAAGTTACCATAAATATTATTTGAAGGCACAAACAACTTATTTTAAATAGTTGCTTTTTTATGTGAAAAAAATAATCTCTGATCAGTAAGTTTGTTTGCCGGATTAAGTTAGAAAAATGCGGGGAAATAATGGAAGCAACTGTGATTTGTTTTCTTATAAACAATCTGCTACACCTGCTTTTGGTGAGGTAAAATACATCAAGTAAAGTTGGGTGCACCCATTGACCTTTACCCCTTCTTCTCTTTTTACTTTATTTTCAGTTGTTTAAGAGAGACCAAGAACCTGTAATGTACTGCAAATTGGCAGATATTATAAAGTTTAATTATTTATTATGAAAAGAATATTTTTCAATGAAGAAAAATTGATTTTTGCATGTATATAATATCAGTTATAGCGCTTAGAAAAAAAAAAAAGAAATTGCCAAAAATCAGTATCAGCTGGTCATAGGAAAAAAATCAGAAAAAAGAAAATATTGCAGTCAGTGCATCTCTACTGCTATGGTCACCACTGACCTGTCAGCGCACGGCTGCTCCACTTCCTGATGCCACATAGACCATAGTAAGATAGGTCTGGACAGGCCTCCATGTGCTGTAGCACCTGTTTCAGTGACACAGCGTGCTCTAGTGGGCCACTAAGTAAAACAGAAATCAAACACTGGTTGTGTTAAATCAAACCAGAAAATAAAACAACAAACAACAAGTCCTTTAACTCATACAATGAATTATGTTGTAAATAATCTGTCACTATGTACTTGCGTGCTTCTAGGTCTACTGTGTTCCACATAACACAGGAGTCATCAGCCAGGATGATGAAAGGCCAGACATCACCTGCTGGACCCCCTCCCTCCAAACGTCGGCTGCGTTCCAGCTCCAAGTTGTGATAGGAAAGCTCTTTAATCAGGAAGTGAGCAGCACCTGCGAGTTGGTTAAAAAAACTTTAAAACTTGGGTTGACTGTCGCTGAGAATACTTGGAGGCTTGGTGGTTCAATCCCTGGCTGCTCCAGTCTGCATGCTAAGGTATTCTTGGGTAAGATAGCAACCCCAAGTTGCTCGCCATGCATCCGTATGAATGCTATAGATTAAGAGCACTTAGGCCTAGAAAAAAGGGCTTGTGTGAAGCTGTGTCAATGGGTGAATGAGGCAAGTCGCATAAAGTGCTTTAAGTGCTCAAGCTGAGTAGAAAGCAGCTATATAAGAATAAGTCCACCAAAATGGTGATGAAGAAGATACTTTTGACTACAGCCTTATTCCATAAGAAGTCCCCACAGTTGATTGATCTGCATCATAGATTTTACACAGCATGGGCTTCATCATCCAGGATAAAATCCTCCCATTTATTGGGGGTAAACTAACTGTCGACCCTCCAGATTATGGAAGACTATGGATAACAGTTTACTTATTACTAACATGAGTAAAATACCTATTCCAGCACCATTGAAGACAGTGGGCAGCACCAGCATGATGTGGTTGGGCCAGTACTTTTTGTAGACGGCCATCTCATATTCTTTGACCACCAGGATATGCAGATGAGAGGCTCCATCCATGGCGTGGTACAGGTTAAACAGACCGTGCTCGTGACGGCCGGTGGTTGGGGTGAAGATTGGACTCTTGATGCAGTCTGGGCTCTGGGAAAGAAGGGGGAAAATAAATAAAATAAAAATAATGCTAATAAAAAGAAAATTGTTATTTTTAACGTGAATTTCATTAATAAAATTCTGTATTACTATGTGGAAAAATAAATTAAAATTAAAGCTGCAAGCAGCGTTATGAGGGCCCTCGCACACCTGGCACGTCGAGCCACTGCCAACACCTCAAACCGGCACGTCCGATATGATGTCACATTGATGGATTTCATGCTTTTAATCACCAGCTAACATTTCATCTTATTCAACCAGGATTATAGTCATGCCACTAGGTGGCGCTCTAACCATTATTGACAAATAGCATAACAAACATTTCCAAGCTCGAGTCTCATCACACCTGCGACCTTTGGGAGAGATTGGACATTGTGTTTGTTAGTGACTGCAGATTACTGCTTTTTGCGAGTGATTGAAACTCTACGTGCCGCCATAACCACCCCGTTTCCCTGAACGGAAAAAGCTTCGCAATTTAACATCACAAAGGTCTTTAGATTCTACACACTGAAGAATGCTTCAATATGATGAAATCCCTTGGAGGAGTTCGTCAAAGTATGAGGCCTGAAAAGGGGGGAAAATGTCATCAAAATTACACATTAATTTTAAAATGGCTGACTTCCTGTTGGATTTGGGATATTGCTCCAAGAGACTTTTTTGTACATCTTGATATCTTACACAAGCTTACCAAGTGTCAGACTCATAGATGAAACACAGAGCAGGGGCTGATGTTTTGAAATATTGTAGGGGGCGCTGTGGAGCCATTTTGCGCTATTCAAGGAAAATGGTTACATAACAACAATGCCTTCATCCATTTGGAGGTGTGTGCCAAATTTCAAGCCTCTATAAACTTTCCAAGCCCCTCAAAAGCCACTTCATCTTTCATGATGAACCGCGTTGCCACCAGGGTGCGCCGTTCAGTTTAAAGTCACAATTTTTGCACTGAAGCATCACGAGGGACTGATGGTGATATTCACCGCTTTTGAGGTGGCCACGATGAACCTGTGAAAATCAGTACAACAAAGTTAAAGCCATGACATTTCCTGTTGCCACTAGGTGGCGCTGTCCGTATTTCCGACAATGGGCATATCAATCTGTTCAGGGCGGGTCTGACATCATGCCTGTAAAGTCTGGTACTGATCAGACTGGATTTCATTGAGTTATACTAATTTGTTTCTTCATGGCGTGACATCAAAGTTCGCCATGCTGCTGGGGTCACACCCTTTCGTGAAAAGTCACAGTTTTCACTGTAACCCAAGACCAACTCCTTAAGGCTTTCCTGGAGAAATTTGAGGCTGCAGATGTCACCCATCACAATACTGTACCCCAAAGTGTAAAACATGACATTTCCTGTTCCCACTAGGTGGCGCTGTCCCTGGTGTCAAATATGGCAGTTGAAATATGTTCAGGGGTGGAGCCTTATCATATGTGTTCACTTTGGTCAAGGTCAGAAAATGTATGACAAAATGAGAGGCAATAAGATTTTCATGGCGAGTCATCGAAATTCGCCATGGCGCCACGGCCTCATAGTATTGTGAAAACTCAAAAGCTCCGCAATTTAACATGGCACAAGGGTGTAGTTGACACTGTCCAAATTTGAAGTTTATAGGACCAAATCCCAAGGAGGAGTTCGTTAAAGTACAAGGCATGGAAACGGTAAAATCAGAGCCAAAATGTCACCTTCAATCCAAAATGGCGGACTTCCTGTTGGGTTTAGGACATTGCCATAATAGACTTTTTTGTTCGACTCTGAACGTTATAATGGTGTACCGACTTTCAAACTTGTAGGCCATACCCATACCGGGGGCTCGCGTTTTTCAATTTTCTAGGTGGCGCTACTGAGCTAATTTTCCCTGGCCATGTTGCATGCAGGCTATACTAACAGCGTCCTCAGGATACCCCAGGATTTTATTAAAAAAATATATAGATTATGTTGAATTTAAACTCTATTTAAAGTCCAGGAAATAGTCACAGATCAGAGCATTTCTGACTGATGCAAGAAACAAATCTTGTAATTTCAAACAATACTTTCTCAAACCCGAATCTTTTGTTTGCATAATTTTGTGAAAACAAATAAGAACTGCTGGGCTGGTGGGACAATTTTAGCAATTGCTAAGCTAATTGCACCACCTAGTGGAACCACCTGGGTGTTGCACTGTGGCAAACCCCACAAATCTGTTCACAGAAATAGTCAACAAAAACAGCGGATGAAAATGTTCATGGAAGCAGATAAGGCAAAGAATTCCTTTTAAATCTTGACACACAAAACTTCTTCTTCTAAATTCTACTTCTCTATTATAATTACCACCTTTTTCTTGATGTGAGGTGAACAGAAAGGGGAACATTTATTTTCAATGATCAAGTTAAATGATCAAGAACACACCCAGTCAGAAGTGAGCGGCAGCCGCATGCTCTCCAGTTGGCCTCCGGGTTGGCTGAAGCTGAAGTATTGCTCTTTAGACTTTGGGATGATGAAGTAGAGCTGGATCTCTTCCCCAAGCAGTAGATGAGTGAATGTGAAAGCATGCAGTGTTGACTCGCACATCTAAATTATGAGTAGAGACAACGGTCATGTTCACATGTCAAAGACAGTTTGAGTGCGATTTTTTAACTCTGTCTGCTTGCATGTACTGTCCTGACCTGGTATCTAGAGTTGAAGCCCAGGTATTGATGACACTGTTCGCAGTGATGATATGTGTTGTAGGCTGCATACTTAGACAACTTTATCCTAGCTGTCCGCCGACGTAGGTACACATCTTCCTGTCGCACAGGATTTCCTGGAGAACAAACAACCAAAGGCAGATAAGGACCAAAAAACAAAATACAAAAGTAACAGGTAGCACAGCTACAGGTAATATTCATACTATGCACATATAGTTTTGGCTTTGTGTTAATATATTGATAAATAGATCAAGTTTTTTCCAGCTTTACTTACCTTCAGAGTTCGGTTTATATCCAGGGCAGTATATGGTGCTGATGTCATCATATTTGGAGTCGTGGATGGTGTAGTCGAAAGGCATCGTCCTCGCAATCTCTGGGTTGGGCCAGGGAGCACTGGCTGGATGGTACTGCACTTCCTCTGTCTGGGAATCTGAAGATACAAAACATTTACAAATGAATACATTGAAAACAGGTTTATGTACAATCTGTACTGATTACTTAATAAATACTGACAGATATGATTTTATGATCCAAGCAGCGGCAAAAACAGTAACATAAGAATCTAAAAACTGGTGAAAGCTACAGGAAATGCACTGACTGCAGTTGATGTCTTCTTCATCGTAGATATCCACCTCCATCAGTCTGATCAGCATGCGCGACAGAATGCCCAGGAAGTGCAGGTATGCTCCTGTCTTACCCACCTGATGTCGGAAAACAACAAAGATAAAATAATGTGAATATAAAGTACAACATATGCTCGAGTTTGAATAAAACGAATAAAAACAGAAATCACCTGTGGGGGGCCACTGAGCAGCAACCTGCGAGGGTGGAAGTTGTCACTTCGGCCTTCTGTGCGATTGCTGCTGTCCATGTGGTACGAGCGAGGGACCGTCCACTGACGATAATAAAGTGACTGCTCTGTACATGTCATCATTTTACTCAGTAAAGGCCTGCACACAAAATACAAGATTGGTTGTATATATTTTGACTCACAAAATATTACTGTGGAATATTTTTTAGACTCTTTCACTTTCAGTATCGCTGTTCTATATGCTCAATGTTCATATGAAAAACATGGAAATATACGCACATATGTGTTATAAATTGTTGTATATGTCCCCTACCTGAAACTGCTTGCCCATGCAACAGACATGTGTGGCAGGAATGAAGTACATCGTGGAAGCCCGCTGCTGTCACTTGCAGTGATGACGTTGTAGAGGGCACGAGGCAGGAGCACAGAAGGTGGCCGACTCGCTCCCCGTGCCCAGGAGCAGCTCGGATCAGGCGAGGAGGCTCGCGGAGAGGACGAGCCCGATGATGTTGATTTAGAGCGTATTTGCATCTGGGAAAGTAACGGTTGTTGTGGGGGCATTTGAAGGTAAGGTTGAGAATTTGTTTGAGATAACAGCTGAATTTGAGTCTGGGACTGCAGCTGGGAGATCTGCTGAGACTGCGAATAACATGGAGCATAAGGTTGCGTTTGGGATTCTGGTGCAGTTTGGGGACATGGAAAAGACTGAGAGGAGCACTGTGGCTGAAGATGAGTCTGTGACTGTGAGGAAGACTGTGGGGCATCCAAGGCCACCTTCTCAACATTTGGAGAGGTGGCGCTTTGAGCAGGGTTAAGATCCAGAGCTCCACTATCTGGGCATGCCTGGAGTGGCTGGCTGGGCTCCCCTGAAAATACCAGGAAGAAGAAAATATATAGCATGTTTTCTTTAAAAAAAAAAAAAAGAAGCATTTATCATTTTCCCAAACAAAATGAGTTTATCTATCTCTTTAGATATGAAATATAGTTTTTGTGAAATCTTACCATTATCTTGTCCTTCCTCCTCTTCATTGTCAGTACTACTGAGTTTTTCAGCATCGCTTTCGAGCAGGTCACTTCCTGATCCAAGGTTTTGTGGTGGTCGTGACTCTTTCTTCAGTAGATAAGCAGCCAGTCCCAACTCTTGTTCAAGCGTGGTACGCTGTAGGTATGAGCAGCTTATCACTCGAAGGTCACAGTACTTTAGGGACCTGTTGAAAGAACGACCCCTTTGTTTAAACTCAAAATTACAACTATGACAGCTTTTTTGACTGTGATGCAAGAAAATGTGGGGTTATACCTTTTTAATCTGTTAAGGCCAAAACAGAAAGTAACACTAACACTAGAACAAAGGTAAATACTGTCATGTGAAAAATCAGGGAGGGATGAATAAAATTCAAGTAAGCATACCTGGGAAGTGACTCTCCTAATGGCTCAGCCCCTGAAAGGATCAGGATGCAAGGGAGGGCTTCCAGCTCCAAGTAGGTACAAGGAACCCAGTCAGCATCCTGGATCTTCAACCATTTCTACATGAAACAGAAGGACAAATCAGACTACATGCAGCTTTCAAAGTATCTGAGAATCTTTTGTAGTTCTCTGCAGGTGAAATCATATATAACATATTTCTGAAGAATTACTACCCCACCTTGATCTGATCTGTAAAGGACTGTCCAATACTCAGAGCTTGCTTGGGATTCCCCAGTATGATTTCGAAATTCTCCTCCAAACCCAGCTGCTTCCTCACTCTGGACAGCCGTTGGTGGGCCCACGCTGCCAGAGCCAAAGAGGGGATTCGCACTAGTACCATGTGACCATGATGGACCGGACACTGCTGTGCAGCATTGACCAGTGACTGTACAATTTCCATGGTCTCCACTGAAGTGTGTTTTTGGAGATTGTGGGAACGGTTGAACCTTCCAGACACAGCCATCAGAGCAACACAGTAGTGCTGGATCAAAACTGTGGTCCGGATCACAGCACTGTGCAGCTTTGGAAACCTGGAAATCAGAGACAGAAAGATCATAAAGCCTTCTTGCTGTGTTCTTGATATCATTTTAAAACTCCTTTTTTAATCATACAGTGTTTATGTTGATTTAACACATGTGAGTGCACAACCTTTCTTCCAAGGTAGCTGCCATGCTTTCAAATGAGGAATCATAACGCATCAGAGGCAGGCTGTTCCCTGAATGAGTCGACTCCAAAAGCTCTGACACACCAAAGTACCGTGTCCTCTCATGATACAGGTCCACATCCTGTATACACACAGCCAACAGATTTAGCCACTTGTGTGAACATATAGGCATTGCTAGTCTAAAAATGTTACACTAAAAGAGAGTACCAATCACATAGAAAATTAAATCTTACATTACTAAATGCAGACGGCCAGTGGATCTCGTTGTAGGGACTGATGCGGGTGCATTGTGTCTGAAGAGCAAAGGGAAACGAAGTGACGTGCAGAATCAGGATGTTTGTAGCATCTCTGACTTGTCGGGAGTTTAACAGTTGGTCCACAAGACCCAAACCACTATCTGAGCTGCTGTAGGTTGCACTGAGAGTGTTAAAGAGGGACAAAAGGGAAGAGATCCAAAGAGACTGAGTAAACACACTCGATTTGCTCTTGTTGTACCAGTTCTGATACTGTTAAAACAATGACAACTGAAAACAATAATCATTACATTTTTCTTTTTACTTTGCACACAAACCTGCTAATATCCCAGTGGGCATGGTCGTGGACCAGGATGTAAAGTGTGTACGAGTTACTGTGTGCTTCCCGGATCAGGCTGTCAATACGTGCCTGAGCGCTGTGGTCCATCTTGACCACATAACGTTCAGCCTCTCTGTGAGAAACACATGCCTGGTCTAAACTGCCAAGCTCCTGCAGAACACCTGACAAATACAGAGGAAAACACAATATATATAGGAATAAAGACATTAATTCAGATTCTTTTGATTAATGAAGAACCATGAACACGATTGCTGGCAAAAGACTTATGTGACTAACCAGAACTCCAGAGGTGGAGAATAGTCTGCTGAAATGTAACCTCAGAGGGCGGTACAAGGATGAGGAAGCTGACCCTGTCAAAGGAGCCAAGGTCCAGGTTCTGTGTGCTGGAGTCGGCTATAGCACAAACATGGGACAACAGCTTTCTAGCCACTGCCAGCTGGATGGGACGCACCTCTCGCCAATCAACAGAGTATTCTACACAAATACAAAAACAAATTTTAGGCCATGTCACTTGACTCTGATGTATCCACTTACTGTATCCACTAAGTCATGTGTGCTTTACCTGAACAGGTGTCTTTGGGACCTGAAGCTGTGTCTTTTGGGCTGTCTTTTGAAAGGTGTGCATGTGAGTCCTTTGGACTGTGTGTGACTATGGGACTTTTATTACTCCTCTCCTCAGCTGATTCTTGGCAGCTAGATAAAGGAGATGGCTCACTGCTGTCCAGAATGGCATTGTCCAGAAGGGAATCTATATCACCATCTGCAAAACATAAAGCCGCACAACAAGTTAGGAAACAATCACTAAAACAGAGCAACAGGTCACAGATAGAGAGACACACCTTGTCCGAGGGAATTGCAGTAGTGGATGAGTTCTTGTGCAACACCAGTGGAGAGCTGATGGGCAATTTCTTTCAGACCCTGACTGGGAGAGAACATACTCTCTGCCAAGGCACGACACTGGTGCTTACCTACAATACAATACAATACAATAAAATACACAAAGACGATAAAGACCACATTTTTCACATACAGTATAAAAGGCATACATTAAAAATACAGATCCCACCTGTAACTACCACACAGGACTGTGTTTCCTGTCCTGGAGCAGTGACAATGATGACCACATAGTTGGTGTTTTCAAGCCGTCCTTCCATTAACCTGCTGAAAGTTAGGTGGAGGCCTTGAGTCAAAGATCCTACATCCTTCCCCAACACTACCACGCCCTCACCATAAGATGATGCAGCCAGCTGGGCAAGCCAGGGAAGCTGGCTGGGGGTCAAGGGTTGTGGGCTTTGTGAGGGCAAAGACAGATACTGGGGGAGCCCAGGCAATACAGGGGGGATCTGGAGACAGAGTAAGACGAAAACTTTGTTAATTTATTGTCATTATGTTTTCTCTCTTTTTTCTCAAATATTTTGCATGAAAAAGTTATTAATATTTGCTTCACTGTACTAAACAGCTGAAAAGAAAGCTGTGGTGTTATGAAGTGTTTAAAAAGCCCTGTAGATATGTACCTTAAAGTCTCCTAAATTCAAATATAGATGTATAATTTATTTTTTATTTTTTATTTTATTTCTTGCAGCATCTGACCTCTATGCCATAGTGCCTCCCTGGGGTTCCAGTTGTTTGAGGTTGCTGGTACTGTCTGATCTCACTGAGGTGGGACTCCCTCCAGGATCTCATGAATATTTGTTCCAAGTCCTCAACCAGAGGCACCTGGTCAGACCCTTGGAAATAGAGGTGAGAAACAAAACTTAACATTTATTCATTTAAAACAGTTTAGCAAGTAAAAAAGCCACAGTTTTGATGAACTGTTTACTACAACAGCGTGTTTCTGAAATAAAGATTGCATACTTACCAAGCTGAACAAGGTAATAGACAGTGAGCAGAATCTGCATCTCAGTGGACAGTGGTTGAATGGGTGATGGCCCATAGTGCTGGTAGACTCTGGGTAGTGTTTGTGAGCTCAGATAACAGCTCTGAAGTAGAGAACTGACAAGTACATCACTTACATTGCCAGTCAGCTGAGGAAGAGGGCCATGACCTGCACACATTAAAAGCAGTGCACAGATAAAATAAAGAAAAATATAGACATAACGGGGAATGAGGGAGAATGAAACTCAGCTGGAAATAGGATGGAAAAAAATGTAATTCAGTTTTATTTAGATACAATTCACAACAGTTGTCTCAGGTTGCTTGATATTGTAGTGAAAAACCCAACAATATTAGAAAGAAACTTCAAAAACAAATCCCCCTATGAGCAATCACAGGAAGGAAAAACTCCTTTTTAACAGGAAGCAAACTCCAGCAGAAAAAGTCTCAGGGAGGGGCAGCTGTCCAGAGAAGAGCTCAGACAGAGACAGGACAAAAGACAGAGCCAGAGTATAATCTCTGAATGGTTTAATACAGTAGTGGTGTATAAACACAAAGAGGGTTTATGATGAGTGAAGTGCTGGGAAGTCCCCCAGTACCCAAAGCTTATTGCAGCATAACTAAGGGATGGTTCAGGGTCACAACTATAAGTTTTATCAAAAAGACTCATCTTAAAAGTAGAGAGGGTATCTGGATCAACTGAAGATGTTTCAGGGTGTTTTTAGAGCAACCTGATAATCATGAATTACAATAGCCCTACACAGAAGTAATGAATGCATGAAGAAAGATTTTTAGGGTCGAGTACAATAACCTCAGTTTTGTAATAATTTATAATTAGTAAAATAAAGGTCTTATGAGTCTTTATGTCTTAAAGGCTTGTATGTATGTAAAAAAGTAAGCATTTTCTGAAGTAATACATTAACAGACAAATGCAAATGAATAAAGTTGTTGGTGCAGAAAAGGCAAAAACTGAATGCAAGAAAAAAGGAAAAAAGAGACATAGGTGACCTATGTATTTGTATTTTTCTTCAGTTAACACAGTGAAGTCTGTAAGCTGGTTTAGGCAGGCACCTCGTACTCTTTGGCCTCACACAGACTAAACTGGACCAATTTATCTACCGTATTTACATAGCAGACTCTCTCACCTCTACCTCGGGCATGTCAATACTGGTGTTGTCCTGCATCACCGCCTGTTATTTCAACTAATTTACTGCTCCAGCACCCACAAGAAGGCTCCAGCTGTTGATTCATCATACTTAACTCACAACCTCAGTCTTACTTTTTGGCAGACTGGAAGACTTGGATGGAAATACTGTGACGGAAGGAACCAAATATTTAAAAAACACAACATGTGGTAAGATGTTGGCTGGCATGGTGAAGGGCAGATAGGTTAGGAAAATTTAGTGAAAACACAAAGTTAAGTTTACAGAAAACAGAAAGGGGCTAAAAGGGTGGAGGGGAGGCTGACCAACACCATCAGGTGTTGGCTGGGCTCTGATCCACGAGGAGGGGCAAGCTAAACTAGCCTTTGACTAAAAAAAACTCACCCGTAAGAAAAGCTGAGTTCAGCTGAATGGAAAATTATGATGAAATACAAGCTGGATGTGGACTGTCACAAATCCAAATAATCTTGTGAAACCTAACAGCATGTTCTCTTACTCAAGTGCAACACATTCCTAATCCATGAGTCCGCGAGGACCTGCTTGGGTCTGAGTGACATTGATTGCATCATCAGAGGTAAGCTCCTTGCAGACATCTGCATGTCCTCCAGTTTATTGTGACACTGCAGTACCTACACTACAAGGACACCAGCATATCATTTTATCCAGGCAGACTAAAATAAATAATATAGGAACTACCACACATTCATGGCATCCACAGTTGACCAAGTGTGAGCACAATTCCAGCCTTAGTAAGGTAGAGTAGCTCTCACTCAAATTTCTAACCTTTGAAAATGACAGGTTGCAGTCTGCAGTTTTGCAGCAGCTGATCTGGAACTATTACTGGCACCTCTGGAGGAGAAAGCGGTGTTGAGATCCACTGTGATGAACCCTGTTGGGCTGTAGTCTCTGCATACAGAAGGAAAATACAAATATTTAGACAGAAAAACACACAAGAAGATCATACAACACACAACTGTCTTGTTGATACGTTTATAGAGTCATAGTAGAAGTAAAATATAGTCTTTTTTTCCTGATTGTACCTGCTCTGGAGCCGTTGGTGGCGACAGAGGACACTGATAAAGTTGATGAGGCCAATGAAGATGGTGGCGTTTTCGCTGTGCTCTCAGGCAGACTGCTGGTAGACGATTCAGGTGACCAGCCCTTGTGCCTCTTTTTGGGAGGCCCAGTATTTACATGTACCCCTGAAAGATGAATAAAAAGAAAAAGAAAAAGCTTATTGAGCTTGACACACTCAACTGGAATATAATTAGATTTAAATCTTTAAATTGCACCATTTCTCATTTTTTCCAGATGCGCAAACTCTACTTCTCCTGCATGTTTTGACAGTTAATTTGTTAAATTAGATTTTTTTCTACAACTCAGGTTGTTTTAGGATTGATTTTCTGTAAAACATCGAGTAATCTTGGTCAACAAACCAACAGAACATCTGTGATTTTGGTTAATCCAACAAAAAAAAAGAAAAGAAAAAAGAATTGCATCTTAGTCATGCATCAACCTGTCTTTTCCTCTTCAGTTTCTGTTGTAATACTGTAATATGGGGGACACATAAAAGGCCCACTTGTTAAAAGGACCATGAAAAAACAACACTGACAGGAAGGAAGCTTTTCAATAAGAGAGAAAGCAGGAAAAAGAAGATGAGACGGGGTATTTTACAACCTTGGTTTATAGAGGTGACAGACTGAAGCAGAGGGCGGGAGAAAGACAGACAGAAAAAGGGGATGTAGAAATTTAGTGCCTGAAGTGCTGGCAAATGAAAGCAGGGAAAACAAAAGACATCCCTCTGCAGACAATGCAGCTGGCTGGCGTCTGTATAGCAGGGGTGTTATAACACACACACACACACACACACTCACACACGGTGTTTTGACTAATGGAGGCAGGAGCTCTGCTTTGAGAGGTGAGAGGACCCTTGGGAGGGGGTCAGTGACAATAGACACAAAACTCACTGTGTTTACATGCACACAGAAGCCAAGAGATCAGGTTAAAACAGCAAATTAAAAAAATTCTGCAACACATTACATAAGCTGTGTATGCAACTACTTTATGAGATATTAGATTTGTAGCATAACCAAAACCCCTTTAAACAAAATATCATCTGTAAGCCTTTAAACCAACTGGAATAAACTGCAGAAGTCACCGGAGTGCACAGTGTACCTGTAGCTGAGGGTCTTCCAGGCCCTGACTGATTTAAAGGTGGCTGAGTGTTGGAGGGAACAGCCTGGTTGTCATTTATCAGAGTGTGGGAGACGTCAGCTGTTTGTGCCTCCGTATGTGAAGCTGCCATTAGCAGAGACAAACAACAAAGTTGAGTCAAAATAATCAACAGTAATGAATGAAACTTTTCATTGAAACTATTTCTGTAATAATTGCATTCACTCTTCACTTTTGCTCATTTAAGCAAAATACAGATTGTCTGTTTACAAATTTTTGACGTGCCAATAACCCTGAGCAGCCTTGTGTTTAAATAAGACTTGCACCCTGAAAATGATTCAATTAAATCTTTTTTAATACAAACAAAAAATGATGACAAAAAACCAAAAAGGAACCCAAGAATCAACTTGTCTTTCCTGGAGCTTATCTCTGTATTGTTTGTTACCTGATGGCTGGCTCAATGCTTGATTTGGCGGCTGTTCATCTGGTGTCGATTGGCCTTCTGAGAGGGTGGGTCCCAACTGTCTCATCCTGCCATCTGATATGGAAAAAAATATCACCACTGAGACAGAAACGCAGCAACAAGCTGCTGTAATGGCTAGCTTTAAATGTGTGTATGCATCAATGTGCAGGTGTGCGAGGTTCATGGGAAGACAAAGTGTTCCAGTCATGGTCTGAAAGTTCAGCAAAGTTATCCAGACGGCATAATAATAATGGCATCCTTCTTAAAACTGGGCTCAGGGAGGAAGGCATACTAATAAGCAGTCAGTGAGAGTTACAAGCGCATCAGAAAACCATGTAGCAGAAAAGATTAAAAACAGTATCGAGTAAAAACGCGACGGTCCTGGAGACGTTTGTGGGGAACGATGACGATAACTTACTTAACCAGCCAAACACATGAACTTCCGTCACTGGGTTTAACCTAGTTTGGTTTATTATTAAACAATAAGCAAATAGGAAAAGAGCTTCATCCATGAGCACAACATATATATTCCACACTTCTTAATATCAACACTCCTTCGTGCTTTGAAAACGAGCATTAAGAGATTTCTTGACTGGTAATATTGCAGCAATACATACCCCGAGCTCCGATTTTTGTTTTTAAAATAAGTCTCACATTTTACTCCTAAACTTCAGGATTAACAAATCATGAAAAAACACAAGCGCTTTCACTTCATAAAAGTTCATCAGTAAACTATTATGCCTCTGTCTACAGTCTACGCTCTCCAGTATGACCTCTCACTTGCACTTATGGCTTTACTACTTATTCACTTGGTTGGGAATACATGAGCCAAAGATTCTACACAATGGATAATTATTTTGAATATGATTTGCTTTTGGATGTTAAATGAATAAAAAATAAAAAAAACACAATGCTGTATATGTACATGACTAAGCTACAGCATTAGCTGTGAGAGTTTGGTCATTGTTTACACTAAAACAAGCATTGGGTGTTTTGTTTTTTTTGTCCTAACAATGCTAACTGAAATATACAGAGAAGGATTTTCAAAATAAAATCAGACCTTGAGACCTTCTCATAAAGTTAATTAATCTGTCAATGAAACCATCATTTAGTGGCAATGTTTTTCATTCCCTGTCTTTAATTTGAGCGGAGTAGTAAAAAAAAAAAAAAAAAAACATATCAAGAGCAATTTATTTTATTCAATGGACTACTACCTGTTTAAAAATAAATACAAAAGACCACAAATTAAAACAGCAGAGAGCACCTTTTATCTTTACTGCATCATGATGCTTTTAACAGTCCACTTTTTATTCTGAGCACTTATGTTTAAGTTATGTTTAAGAGGGGATAGGGCTCATCTATAAACTGCTGGAAAATGGTAAACTATATTTCAAGGCAGATCTAGGTTCTGCCCCGTGCTTTATGTTTTTCTTTATGTGAATCCTATTTAATGCAGAAGATGGACACCAGTAATTGCTGAATCTAAATCTGATCAAAGACAAATGTTTCTTGAAAAAAGACGTTTATGCACATCTGTGACCTACAGTGTTTAGTCACTACAATTGAATAAATCGGTGTTTGTGCTACAATCAGGAAGTCAACTTAACTGTCTGACTACATTAACATGTGTGCACCTCTTACCATTTCCCCTCCAACAGATGGGAGCTCCTCTGACGAGCAAGCCCTGGCTGTTTCGGTACAGATAGTACTTCAAGTGCTTCTGTTTCTTGGGCTGGGTGTTGAGCTTCAGGTTAATGTGATTGGAGAACTCTGTGAAATAGCGGAAACCTTTCTCTCCACAGCCCATACAGTTCCCTGAGAAACCTGTTGGGGGTACCAAAATGAAAAAAAATTATTACAATAAAAAGTATAGAAAATAAAAAGTATTTTTTGCGTATCCCTACATTCACACAACTGAATGGCACAAATGCACTCTTTATTTTCCTCTTTCAGCTGATTTTTTGTTAACAACAATTTCCTGTTTCAGTCTTCTCCCTCACCCAACAGTGCGTAACGACCCCGTTCGTCTGGCAGGAAGCGGCGGTCCACAGCGCAGACCAGCAGGTTCTCAGGAAGAGAAGGAGACTTTACTCCAACCAACATGAACCCAGGGGGTACATCCAAGGGATCAGAAGCAAGGGAGGACAAGCGAAGGTCCTTGCCTGCTTGACAAAAGCCTGTGGAGTGGAAAATCAGGACAGAAAAGTGCTTTTCAGTAAATGAAAGGGCAGTGTGCCTTGTGATTGACAGTCCAGGGTGTAACCTGCGCTTCATCCGATGACAGCTGGAACAGATTCTGCACACACACATCCCTTAATTGGATAAGTGGTCAAGAAAATTAATTAATGAGTAGTACATTTTTATTGTATTTATTTTTATTAAAGAGTGAATACAAAATGAGACAGAAGACAGCTCAACTCAAGAGTAGGTACAAATCCTGATTTTTTCTCCATTACTTCACCCATCATGTACAACGCATTCACAGAGGACGTAACGCCTAAAAGGTACATCTCCTTGTCACTGTTCCAGCTCCGAATCCTATTTATAGTCACTATCTTGCACATGTATTCCTGAGAGTGTATGTTTATTGGTTTTATATGGTGTTTATGTGTATGTATACAAACCGTCAGTGGTGCAGCATCCCTCAGGTGGGGGCTTCATCTGGTAGGGTATCGGAGGACTATTAGACTCTGAGCCATCTTCATCTGTTTAGCATGTTTGAAGCACAACCAAAATCTTTACATTTTCAGCATAAAAAACGTGACAGGAAAATAAAAACTAAAGAAACTGAGATTCAGCTGAACATCAGAAAGTCATCAAACCCTTGTGTTGTTCAAAATATCATTTCTCATGACCATCCATAAAACCCACCGTCACGTGCCAGTGGCTGCTCTGTCTCAAGGTATAACTGTGAGAAGACAGGTCGGGGTATTATCGTGTCCGACCTCAGTGAAGCCTCAATGGAGTTATGGAGGACCTCCTCAAAACGTGTGGTCCGCAGCTGGCCTGCATAAGAGTTCCCCATTGATGTCCTGTAAAAACAAAGTGACCTTATCTTGTGATGGACAGTACAGGACAATTTGTCCATGCTAATGGTATTTTTTTTAGTTACTTTAGAAAAAGAAACTGCAAGATGGGAAAAAGACCACATAGAAGTTCTGTGATGTTTGTGGTTTCTATGGAAGATGATTTCAGAGGAAGAGGATTTCAGGACTTCTTAAAAAAAATAGCTACCGGTATGTTATATTTTTTTTATCTTTGGTCCAGGTGCATGTTTCAAGCACACACAAAGCCTACAAAGGTGACATTCAAGTCTTATTTATCATAAATAGTTAAAAGGCCTCCTTTTAAGGTAGAATTGATTTTGAAGTAGCACACACGCACACGCACACGCACACACACACACACACACACATACACACACAAATAATCAGAAACACATCTAGTCACAAAGAAGCACAGGGAGAAACACACACACACACACACACACACACATGCGCACACGCGTCTAAACAGTGGTTACTGGTGGATGGAATCTGTCCAGACAGCATGATATAAAATCAGCTGCTCTGACAGTGTCAGGGCACCCTGACCTAGACGCTACTCCCTCCCTCTGTTTTTCTCCTTTCTGCTCTAGTGCATCTCTCTCTCGCTCTCTCTCCGCTCTCTCCCTGCTTCGTTTCGCTTCTCTACTCTAAAACAGATGAGTCTGTTTTTCTTTTTTTTTTTTTTTAAAAAGTCAATTACATAATAATACAAAATGTAATAAAACACTGAGTATTTTCATAAAAGACTTCTGTCAGAACCAAATGTGCTGCAGAGAGAACAAACTGATTCAACACAGGGGGAGAAAAAAAAAAAACAAGAAAAAAACAAGGCTGAACAGTAAACACCAACTTAATCCCCCTCCTCCAAACCTCTGAGTGCTCATATACTAGCTGCTACAAGCACAGACCCACACAAGCTGCACATTACTGACTGGCAAACCTGGGTACACGAACCAAATAGTCAGAAACCTGAAGGGTAGATTAATTTCTTTTTAAAGGCTTGCATGTCAGATTACAGCCTTAAAGCTGAGTAAGTACCTTACACTATGGTTCTCTAAACCATGAGGCTCATGTACAAAATCTTTAAAAGCCAAAATATGACATCCAGTTTTAAATATCGTGGTATATGGATTAATGAGTAACAGATGTTAGTTTTCGGTCTCAGTTTTCTGTAATTTCAGCTTAAACAAATCGTCTTTAACTTAAACTGACATGAACTGCCATTTATAATAAAAACTGCTGTATTCATTTACTTAACTGACCTTTAAAGAGTTTAATATCTTTACAAAAGTTAAACCTGGTTAAACTTTTCCCTAAACATCTATCTATCTATCTATCTATTACTGGGACAAGTCTTCTCTTGATTTCAGTTTTATTTTCTCATCTTGAAACACTTGTTGGAAAGAGACACACGTCCTCTCTCTCACATTTCCCATACACATACCTTACCAGTCAACCTTCTGCTTCCACACTTTCATATGTAAAGAAGCAGAGCTGGCTTTTAATGCCTTGCACCGTCTTGTAGAGAGCAGAAGACAAAAAGCCCTGTCATAACACAGTCGGGACTGAGAGGAAGTAATCACACCTTCTACCAAAGCGCAGTCTGATCTTTTTACAACCACAGAAAGAGACTGTGGGGAGGGAAATGGAAGGGAAAGCAGATTAAAGCAGAGAGGTGTACTCCACCTTTTACTGAATCTTAACCAAAATCCTAAACTTCAAATAGGCAAATGCTGTCAATCTAAGGAAACAGAATTGGCTTTCCCTTGAGCTGTGTGGTGTGGTTTTGTAGCTACTTGTTAATAAAAAGTGGTTCCTTGTGCTATCACTTCAAAGAGAGATTTTCTTCACATATTGTTATGGGACACTCTCAAAGCATACAAAGCACTGACAGTAATCTTCTTCTGGGACTTGTATTGTTCAATAAAAATGCCCTCATCTTTAATCTCTAGCTGCACAACTAAGGAGGAAGACATGATGCAGATTCTTTACTTAAGTAAAAGTGCCAACACAATGCAAAATCTTGCTAAGAATTAGCAGGAACATTACTGCAGCATTAATGCATTTTACTGTTGTAGATGCTTTTGTTTCAGCCACTTTTGATCAAGCTGCATACTTTTCAGTATAGCAATGCATCACATGCTAGAAGATCATTGAATGTTTGTAAAAAGAGTACCAAATATCTCTAAACAGTCCCCTTTTTATTAGCTCAGAAACATTTTGTTGTCACGATTTTGTGACAATGCAGTTTACAGTTGCAAAAGGGAGTTTATAGTAGTTTCTATATAAAAAGGAATAAATACATTTCTTAATGGGATGAGGAAACCTCATCTTTGAAGCTGTTTCTGAAATGTACTCGAGTATGAGTGTAAAATACCTAGGTAAAGGACAAATAGTCTAGTGCTATTTATTCAGTTACATTCTATTATATTACTTCTGTACTCTTACTGTTATAGGTCCTAAATTAATTCTTTTTACTACATGTTCCAAGCAAAACAGAGATCACTTACACATGAAGGAAGACATGCAGCCGAGATGACAGAAATTATCTCTGAACTAAAACTTTTAAGGAAGCTTTGTTGATCTTTTCTCCTCCCATCTCCCCCACCTTCCTCTCTCCTTGGCATGGAAGTGGGAGATCCTTTCAAGTCACCACCACCCCCCACCACCCTTCCCTTCTTCTCTTTCTGCCTCTGTTTCACCCTGGGGAGAGAGGCACTATTGTGGTGGTTTATGACCTCTTGGACCCTGTTCCCACTGCTGGCTTCAAACACAGCACCTCACACATACAAACCTGCAGTTAGGATCCTCCCAAAGCTCTGAGCACCACGCAATCCACACACTGCACTTTGCCACCAGTACATTTATATTGAGAACTTCAACACTTTTAAATAAATGGATGTAGCTGCCTTTAAATAACAAATGAAGAAGATGAGCTCGATTTGTTTATTTTCTTTTTTTAATGAAAAAAAACAACAACAACAACAACACACAGCACACATCTCGTGAGTCCCTACTTGCTAATATATGCAAACTTTCATGCACATGCTGACTTTTGAGGGCATGGATGAATTTGATTGAGAGACGTCTCATGACCGTGAGGTCAAAGGGGGGTTTAGATAACAATGTTTAGCTAAGGCTTTGATGTGGCTTATACTTCTTATACACATATGCACAAACATGCACAGTCACACACACACACACACACACACACACACACACACACACACACGCACATGTAGGCACTCGCGCATGCTCTCTCATAGGCTCTAGCTCAGCTGACACAAAAGGCTTGTCTTGAGGGGTGAAAGGTCATCCCGGGGAGGTCAGATAAGAACCCCAGGCTCTTTCTCCGTTGGCCAGGCACACATACCAGCCACACACAAACACATGCAGTAGCTTTTCTTTCTTTATGTTCAGTCAGACATGAAGGGTTGCAGTCTCCACACACCGCAAATATACAGCCATAAATCTTTGACTTCAGAGGACATTATATTAATTTACATTACCTTTCTGAAGACTAACTCTAAATTCAACTTTTAATTGCCTAACTGGAACCTAACCTTGAAACATGTCCTCAGCTTTATATTTAATTATTTACCTCATGGATTTAAAAAAAAATGTGTTCCTAGAAGTAAGACATAGCTAAACACATACGATACCATTACATAACAGTTCCTGTTAATGATCCTGCTAACACTGTTGGTCATATACATATATTCAGCTAATTGTGCATGTGACTGTGTGAGAGAGATAAGACGATAAGGCAAAGGAATGTCGAGCACGGTCAGCTGGTCAGTACAGCATGTCTTTCGGCACCAAACAGCAGAAATGGAAAAGAAAAAAAAGCCTCCAGCTTTGCAGATGCTCTGTGAGCACTGAGCCAAAGCCTGCCACATATGTAAGGGGAAGTCAATAATACACACACAAAAACACACAAGCGGACCTTTTGATAGGTCCATAACTGACCACTGACCCACAGTAAATGCTTTCATTCACACTTTGCTCAGCTGACACTGAATCGATGGTAAGGGAGCCAACTGGCCAACTGGTCAGGCAACTCTTCAGCCAGCCATCCACACATTGCACTGGGAAGCCACTCAGCCAACCACTCGCCTTTGCCAACACAAAGATATCCAATCACTGAAACTCAGCGATTTTTCACTGATGTTTCTTTCTGAGCATGCCTACATGTACATCAATTTTATAATAAAACACAACATTGCATCTGACAACATACAGTACACAATACATCTGTTGGAGTTTGTGCACAAAAATAAATAGCTGGAAGGGACTACAAAGCTCCAACTCCCTGAATTTTCAGTGTCTGCTACGCCTGCTGCTTCGCTATCTCACTCAGCGTCCTTCAGCAGTTTTTGTTTCTTCTGTTCTCTCTATCATGCATGACTCCAGGGAAACTTGTGTTGTCTACATGCATGCAAAATCAGTATGAACCTGCACCTTACGATGTAAAACAGTTTAGCTGCAGGATGGCTTACAACGTGACTAAAAAGGGTCTCATTACCCAAATATTATTTGTGTTATTTACTCTGTATCAAAAATTGAGTTTAGCTACACATTACACCTAACATGAAATAAATTTTCATGACACAAAAAGATTGATGTACAGGCTGTAACCACTGTGTTTAAGGACCTAATAGAAGAGAAAAATAGGCAATTTTCAAGACAACACATGATCTGTTGACACATCTACATAGATAATAAACAAAGTAACATAACAGGAGTATAAATGTCTCAACAAGTAGGCATCATTATTAGTTCATCTTACAAACTGCAGCCCAAATTAAACTTTATTTAATTAGTCAAACTGACCTTATGAGAAACTTTTTCATTACGTTGGTACAGTAGGAGATGGGGACAAACTAACAAACTATCTGCACTAGCAAACATAACTAATCCTGTAAAATAGTCAGATGTCTATTCATATTAATGTACAGAATTCACCTGCTTGCTGCTACTACTGCACATTCACCCAATGTATGTATATATATATATATATATATATATATATATATATATGTATGTTCTTCCGCTGCCAACCTAAATCCTATGTTACATAGACAGCTGTCCCTCACTATTAAATAAATACAAACGTAAAAGGTTAAAGGCACATACACCACGGGGGTTTCAAGCAAACAGTCAAGACACAGCGCCACAGCTCATACCCACTCTGCTCGCAGTGATCACTACAACATCATCTACAACCGAGCTGGCAGAGAATGTTTTTCATCAGCAAGAAACCCAAAAAGATAATGTGTCATGCCTACAGAAATTACACCAAAAAATGAACTGGCTACTGGGCGCACTTACCTCTACGATTCAGCGAGAAAAATCGAGCAACTACTCTTCAAGAAAAGCCTGCAAGCTGATCTGGTGTTGTGTCACCATGTCTCCGGTGCGAGAGACTACAGCGGGACTGATCGCGCGTGTCATCACCTCTGATCCTCCGCGTGGAAAGGTCCCCCCCTCCCCCTCTCTCCTCAACAATGGTACAGTCCGACTGCGAGCGCTTGCCTTTTTTTTTTAAACCCTAATTCATGTATCTTTTTCTTCAAAAGCAACAAGATACCATTGCTCTGTTACTGTATTATTATTATTATTATTATTATTATTATTATTATTATTATTATTAGGAGCGGACAACAGTAAAGCTGTGGGGATTTTTTTTTGCAAAAGTTATTTGTCACACAATGAGCTCCCCTGAAAAAAAAGAAAATGGTTCAAAATGTTTAGATGGGAATTTTTTCCCCCTCGTTCTCTCTTTCTCCTAGCTAGCGATTAAATAATTAGTCAGCCTTGTAAACATTTCGACAACCAATGAATCATCTCTGAAGTTTCAAAGAAAAAAAACAAACAACCCAAATTTACACTAAAAAAAAAATAGAATCGTGGTGATAAAGAAAATACTCCAATGGTACAGCCATGCAAAGTGAACAAGGAAGAGACTGAATGGTTTTTACCTCAATTAACCCCCTTTCGCCTCAAAGTTTTTACCCGCTTTTGAGAGAATCAGACCTCAAGGGAAAGAAAATTATGAAACAGGATAAAACGGTTGAGAAAATGGATTCAGTTGAGCACGAAAAATCGTCTCTCCTGTATTAGGAAGAATTTAGTGGACCAATGACTGTGCCAACGAAAACACAAAAAGCAAGTAGATGCATATCTATTATAGGTACTGCTATTTATTTGATGCTTCAAGACTCTTTAATTCACCAACAATATCAACGTTTGACATCTCAATGAATCACATTACTTTGATTATTAACGTCAGTTTTCACGACATGGTGCTGCAATTGGTCACTAGGACATAGTCAAAATTACATTTTCTCAAGAATATGTATGCTGGTTCTAGAGCAGGGGTGCCCAATCCCGGTCCTCGAGAGCTACCGTCCTGCAGCTTTTAGATGCATCCTTCTTCCCACACACCCGAATCAAATGAATGGCTTGTTATCAGGCCTTTGCCAAACATGATGGCATGCTGAAGAGGTAATCAAACCATTTGATTCAGCTGTGTTGGAGTAGGGATGCATCTAAAAGCTGCAGGATAGTAGCTCTCGAGGACTGGGATTGGGCAGCCCTGTTCTAGAGGTTAGAATAAAAAACGACATTAGGCTCCAAAAAATTACTGCATTTTTGAGATTCACTGTCATTCGCATATAATTTTACACTAAACACTCCGCAAAACCCTTAACCGTGTCTCAGATAAATTCACTAAAAGAAGTCTACCTTTTAGGCGTTCAGCATCTTGCTCCTCAAAACTTTAATGTGGAGGCCTGGGGATCGAACCACCTACCTTCTGATTAGTAATTTAATCGCTCCTGAGCCACTGCAAAAAATAAGCTTCCCCGATAAATAACGTTCCTTTATTAGTTTGAAAAAAAATGCGCAAATGCAAAAGTGTACTACTTACACCTAACTTTCTTCTCTTACAGTTCGGCTATTGAACGCTAACGTTTGAGGCTCACACAGCAGTCATTTGATAGATCTCTGTCGCCCTCCAGTGGAATAAAAATGAGCTTATAGTGTGAAGCATGAGAGGACCCAGGAATACTGCTAATAATGCACGTTAATCAAAGATGATTGGAACTGTGTTTTTTAAACATACTCATATTTATCTCAAAATAAATAATAAAATAAAAACCACATCGTACAGCCAGTGAATGAAACAAATGCTCCAGATTTTAAATTTCCTGCAGTTGAATATTGCTTGTTTCCTTTAAACAAGTGAAGTAAGTGAGTATGATGTGCAGGAAAAAAAAAAAGAACTCTGTTCTGAGAGTAAAAAAAGAAAACTGTGCATCAGGTGACCACTCTCTTTGCTTTCATCAACATGGGTAGTAGTGTCCATGTGGGAAAAGAGCATGCCAAACAAAAGAAAACCCACCTACACAGCAGCACAAATACTCATTTCTCATTCATCATTATTCCCCCACCATATTCCCCTATGACACATTAAGTCTCGGCGCTTAAGAAGTAAAACTTCATGTGACAGAAGTAATATTTTTATTTGTCTCATAAGGATAGCTTTGTTGGTCCCATAGAACCCATTTAGGGAGCACAGTCACAGCAAATGCAGCTGTGGCTGTGTTATGCTGTAGATAGGAGCTTGAATCAGTCCTTTGGGTGCTGCTGCATTGGGGAGTCATTTTTGTTTCTAAGTTTTGCACAGAATTTCTATCAGTAACAGCTTAGAGGCAGGTCTTATGTAAATAATTCTAAAAACAATATCAAATCTAAAAATGTACAAATATTTGTATATCTCAGGTGCAAATGCAAACGTTATGCATTCTTCATGTGACAAATAAATCTAGATCATATCATACCTCAATCACTTTTGTGAAATATTAATTTATCATTTGGTATAACAGATGAAATAAATGCCATATTACACACCAACCTCAAAATGAAAGTCAGTGGTGTGATTCATTTGCTAAAATAATGTGCAGGGATACTTAAAAAAATCCAGATATTTGTAAAAGACATAAAAATTTTCCCATGTTATCCTCCCTGCTGATTACAGTTTATATTTTGTCACAGGGATTCTCATACTTCATCGTTCTACTACCCCAACTGGGCAGTGCCAATCTGTACAGTGGCATAACCATGCCACGCCAACACAACATCCCCTGATGGGAGAACAGGTGTTGGACAGGGTCCAGTGGAGCAGAGCGAAGTGGGCTGCCATGATATATCAGATGAACCGGCCAGCACAGACTCCTCTGGCCCCAGGGAGGGGGACCCGGCCATTTATTAAGTGTGTGTCTGTGTGTTTGTGTGTGTAGAGGTCCTGTGAGGGCAGCAGCGGTACAACAATGAAACCCAACAAAAATGATTGGGACCCAAAGCTGCTACAGGGAACCAGGCTGAGCTGGGAAAGCCCTTAAGAAAAACTATAAAGGCTTCCTTGAAGCAATTAATAATTTTATAAGACAAAAAGGAGACATTTTATTGATAGTAAAAGAGAAGAAGTCACATTAAAAGGCTCTAGACTTTCTGTCAGCACTATCTGACAGATACACGACAAATTATGCTTTAACATTAACTCAGTAAATGAAACATCCAAATTTAATTGATTTTGTTTTCTTTTTAAATTTTGGGTGGCCTTAAAACAGACTCCCCACTAACTTGTACTTTGTGACTCAGACCTTAAGAAACTGGTTTATTGGATTTTTGAGATCAGTTTCTCAAGTCCCTTTACTGCTAATTTTACAGCCAAAATGACACTAGGTATGATGATTTGCTAAGTCGCTGTGGAGCCATATTGGCCTAGGCAAGGCTTGTAGTTCCTGTTAATGGGTTGAATATAATATTTTATGTCCCGTTGCTATAGCCACGGTGCTTAACTTGTGATGTAAAAATAGTCAGGCCCATTCATTTTAGTATAAATACTTCACTTCGCTTCACAGACTGAGCTGTATGTAAAACATGTCTATTTGAATGTGCCCTAGCAGAGGGAAAAGGTATTGCTACTTTACACATAATGACGGCCCAGGTCGTTTGGTTGAGAATAATGGTGGTTTCGCTGTAAAGCATATCACTCTCATTAGGTTTTTACACACTGGTCGTGCCTAACTGGAGATGCACTTGTCTGGATACACACACACACACACACATACATGCTTGCATGCACACATAGACTACACCCTCACAAACACACACACACACACACACACACACACACTCATATCCATCTCTAAAGTCATTAAATCCCTTTGAAAAGAGGCCTCATTTGAGAGAAGCAATAAAATTTTTAATCATTTTATTACCAAAAGAGTATTTAACAAGTGGGTAATGAAACGCCAAAGGCAGGTTAGCTGAGTTTAACCTTCATAGAGGAAGCCATGTATCACATGCTGCCCCCAGGCATGGTGGGACAGAAATGTCATCCTCCATTATCCACCATACCTGAAGTGTGGCTTTGCGCGGCTGGCAGGCAGGCGTCTCGCTCTGCAAGGCAAGGCTGACGGGAAATTAGGGGGAATTCAATTAATGGACGTTTTTTACGCACCAGGGAGAGGGCACAGCTGCACACACACCTTAATGCGTGATGCACACACAGTGTAAGAAAGGTAACACATCTGCGAATGCACATACACATATCTCCAAGCATATCCTACATGTCCCGCACAGCGAGGGGCAGCTGATGGGACAGGAGGAGCAGGTGAAAAGCATGTTCTTTCCCCAGTTACCGGTCACCATCTCTCTTTGGTGCTCTCCTCACTTTGTCACATCTACTCTCTTAACTTTTTGTCTTCTTTTTTCTGGATGTATGAAGTCAGCTGTGTTGAGTATAGCAGGGTTGCTCCATCGCTTTCCCTCAGTGGGTCAGTTAAGGAGAAAATGAGGCAGAGGGGGACACTTACTGTCTGTCACCATAAAAGAACCATACCTACTTACCTGCTCCCAGTAGCTCATATAAAACACTGTTAAACTGCGGTGCAGGGTAAATTGTGGCTTTGTGTGCACGCCCACTTCCAAGAGCGCATGTGAAAGAGGATGAGAGTATGGCAGGAGAACAAAAAAGGGAGGGACACATCATTCAGTAAATGCACCTGTTCAAGAATCGTAGTTATTTATTTATTATTTTCCTGAAAAGCAATCATCAAACAAGTTTTTAAGGGAGGGGAAACACACCAGCCACCTCTGGAAGAACCAAATATAGCTCCTTACATTACATCTTCCAATTCATTTGACATGCAGGAATAATTTATGGTTGATAACAAAAATACTCTATTTTCAATAACAAGCTTCTGTGGTACTTAGAGGGACTGGCCCCCAAAGTTAATTGAAAAGTGTCCTGGCCCTCATTTGCATAAGAAACACATTTAAAGGTGAAAAATTATAAATAAATATGCGGCCACCTGTGAAATATGGCTTTTGGCCTGCTGGTCATTTATAACTTTGCCTTTAATTACGTGACAGGCTGGGGTTCTGCAGCTGTAATGAGAGGCTGGAGTGATGGAGAGGAGTGTGGGAGAGACAGAGGGCTATAGGTCATTTAGTGTATGAACAGACAAACACGCATGCAGAAGCACACAGATGGACAGACAAGCATGCATGTTGAAAGATATAAATATATAGACACACTCTCACATGACTTTCGATACACATAGGTAAACAAAGAATATACATAGAAATGGAGTCAAAATGCAATTTTAATAATATCGGGATTCCCATGCATTATATTTTGAAGACTTGTAATCAAAATCAGTATGTAGCACAACTTACACCTTTTGACGACTAGTCAGCCGATGCAGTATAGCATCCTGATCAGTGGAGATGCTATCCATCCCAGTAATCAGGATGCACCAGCTCCTTAATGCTCCCTAATGCTTGATATTTTGACATTTGCCATCCTGGGAAACAAAGTTGAAACTGGCTGCTGATCATTTTCCTCACACCTCCACAGTAAGGGCTACATTACGGTGCAGTGTTTGGCGCTGTTGCCTCATAGGAAGAAGGTCCTGGGTTCAAATTCACCAGCCAGCTGGCTCCTGCTTATGTGAAGTGCGCATATTCTCATGTTTTTGTGTGGAGTTTGCTTGCTGTCTCTCTGCCTGTGTCTCCGTGTATCAACACAGTAAGACACACAAAAACAAAACCTGTGACAAGTACCTGTGGCATTTCTGCATACTCAACAAAAAGCAAAAAAGATCAAATACATGAAATCCAAGTAAGAAACCGAGATGTAAATAGAACACATCTGTACACAAGTAATGCTAAAATTCCTTTTTTTGAAAATTTAATACATTCTTTTTATTTTTTTCTTTAATATGTATTTATGTTTGGGTTTTTTTTTTTCATTTCTTGGAATGTAGTGCAGTAAGTGTAATGATTTTCTAATTCACTACCTGGTGAAGGCCCTTTAACAAAGCGTTAGAATTCTGGACAGGCTGTATTTGCAGACTCTAGCAAATTTCAGACAAACATATTGAATGACCAGTTAAAACTAGCTATGACAGAAGTGAGGCAGGGAGAGACAGACATGCATTGCAGATCATCATTCGATATGTAGACAAAAGACTGGGTGGTGGCTATGCAGTGTGTGGCACTTCTGTCAGTCTCTTCTCACTCCCTCACCTCCTCTCTCCCTCCCTCCTTGTCCTTTATGCATAAAGAAAACAGCTTGCATTGCCCTGCAGGTACTACCAGAGCGTCGCGCCGCCGCGCACTGCCTTCACTTTCACCTTCACTCCTTCTCTGCGGTCACTTCCCGGTAGAGCTTGTGCTGCAGCAGCAGCACTTTCTGGGGTGTTCTTTCTCTCGCTCCCCTTATCTCATTTTTTTTATACCCCCAATCTCTGAATAGCAGTAGAGAGAGGAGGGATGAGGGAGGGAGTCATAAGCATGCCCCGCCCCAGCCCAGTAAGTCCTATTATAATTAGAAGAAGGCGATATTTCACCATTTCACCCTCCAGAAATATTACAAGATAGACAAGCAAGCAGGGGCTAATCCCTGGGATGAAATTAGCAGTGGAGGGGTTAGCAGCAGGATGGACGGATGATAGAGGAGGGGGGAGGGTTCTGGGGTGGGTAGCTGAGCCCAGCTAGAGGCAACTCGTCCATAGGGATAATTACAAGATGCTCCTGGGGTCTGTCTGTCTGTCTGTGGGCTCTATTGGGCTGGCCTTCATTTTTGATGGCTCTATTTTCAACACAGGGGGTGCGGGGGACTCGCTCTCTCTCCCTCACTCTGTGCGCGTGGGTTGCCCTTTCTTTCTGTGTCTCCAGTGCTTCAAATACATAGTAAAAGCTATTAAGATTGAAATTGTTCTAGGGGCAGTGAGCGAAGGAGGGAGAGAGGGGACACACTCAAACCCCACAATGGACTGTTTAATAATGGTGTGTATGTGTGTGTGTGTGTGTGTGTGTGTGTGTAGAGATGGCAGGTCCTGTGGTATTTTCTTTTATTCCAAACTACATTTCTCTTAAATTTATAATAGCAAGCTTGAAATTGTGACCATAACGCCTCATTTAAAACTTAGGATCAGATTTATTCCTCAACTTCAGTTGATCTGACTTTTCTAGTTTTTATTTAGTTATCGACCAGTCTAGTGGAAGAATACCTTGTATTTTTAAACCTTTATTTATTACTGATCTTTTTCCCCCCCAATCATAGTTCTAAATAGAATTTAGAACACCAATGAGAAAAAAAGTGGTCACAATTTTCCTACATTGCAGGTAAAAGTGAGCAGATCTCCCTCGCTCCCTCTTTGGTCAGTGGTTGGGAGGTGAGTGTGGCAGCAGAAAGCTTTGACCAGCACACTGACCTCTCTCTAGGGAAACAATGACTTTGAAAATGCTGGAACACACATGTATGCTTTCTCTCTCTTTCTCTCTCTCGCACACACACATACACACAGTCACGCACACACACAATGAAGAATGGAATGGGCAAACTCATTCATCACTTTCGCAAATATAACAGGCTATTGTAAGAGCTTGCAAAACAGGAGACAAAAGCCAAAACAATTGCACTTTAGTCTGACACATTACCCACCTACTGTGCACACATTTGCAGGCACAGATCTGCATGGACATACATTTCAGTGCATTTAGTAAAAATTAAAAAGTTTTATCTGAATTTTTGTCATAATACAGCTGAGCAACTTTAAAATAAATACAATTTTATCACTTTCACATGTACTTAATGTACCACTACTTTACCAACACCTCATAAAAAACACTTTCAGTATTTTCTTCTCCTAGCAACCCAACCTGGGACTGACTGACTATTTGACTATTTGAGTATCAGAATCAGAATCAGAATCAGAGAATCAGAATCAGAATCAGAATCAGAAACTTTATTGTCATTGTCATGAGAACAACGAAATTAAGAATGGTCCCCGATCATTGCATCATCCCTAGCAATATCAAAATATAAATAAAACAATAAAATTCAATAAATAAAATAGATAGAATACTTAAAATACTAATAAGATATAACAGTAAAACATTCACATACATTCCCACACACATGCTTCAGACCGTGCATAGATTAACACAAGAGTGGCGTGATGGACATTTTTTTGTAGTATTCAGATGTGTTATTGCAGTTGGATAACAGCTGTGTTTGAGTCTATTAGTCCTTGCTCTGATTGCCCTGTACCGTCTGCCTGAGGGCAACAGTTCGAACAGGGAGTGGCCAGGATGTGAGGTGTCTTTTATGATGTTTTGGGCCTTTTTAAAACAGTGGGCGTTGTGTAGAACTTCCAGTGTGGGGAGAGGGCAGCCAGTGATCTTTTGGGCGGTGTTAATGATCCCTTGGAGTGCTTTCCTCTGAGCCCCTGTGCAGCTAGTGTACCAGATGCATATGCAGTAAGTTAGAACACTCTCAATGGTGGCTCTGTAGAAGGACACCAGCAGTCTCTGTGTGATGTTATTCCTCCTGAGAATTCTCAGGAAGTACAGTCTCTGTTGGGCCTTTTTCAGCAGCTCGGAGGTGTTCACACTCCAGGAAAGGTTCTCCTCTATATTGACTCCCAGGAAGCGGAAGCTTGCCACCCTTTCTACACAGTCCCCATTTATGAATAGTGGTTGGATCTCTGCCTATAATTCTCTGAAGAAAAATGGCCTTTTATTGTATTCATTTTAAAAATATTAATAAATGCTGGCTGTCATTTCTCAGCGGATAGTCCTCTCGAGCATGTTGCTGAGTCTAAAAAAATGTTTGTCTCTAAAAAACTGGTGACTGAGACTTGCGCAGCAGCTGAGGTGTACAGTGTTGGACCTGTAGATGGAGCTCTGCACCAGGAAATGATACAGAACTGTGGTGGAATGTGGACCATAGCGCAGAATAAGAGTGTGTGTGCGCGTGTGTGTGAGGGAGAGAGAGGGAGAGCTGGAGAAAAGGGAAAATAGAACAAGAAAGATGGAAAGCGTGTATGTATCTGGGGGTGTGTGTGTTATAAAAAGAAGAAGAAGGAGGGAGTAGAAAGAGAGAAGTGTACAGTACCTGATGTTACAGAATAGTCTAATGACCGTCCTTCTTTGTCTTTGAGCCCGCAGACAGAGTCATCCAGCACATTCAGCACCAGAATAGCTACAGAACAACCACGCATAAAGTGAAGTTATAAACAAAAAAGAGCACACTAGATTACTGAGAGAGACAGGGCCAGGATGACATTTCCTTCTGATAACTGCATCCTCTCACATAATTCACAGAATCGCCTGCATACCTGGACTGGAAACTCCTCTGGGTTCAATTAGTTATGAAAACTATTGTTTCGTGCCTAAACTTCTATTAAGAAAATGAAAAAAGCTGATTATTTAATGCTTGAACAGGTTTACATCTTAAATGACAGAAAACGGGCTTACAAATAAAAGCATAACAGGAAAAAAAAAGAAGAAACATACATTCCATCACACATGTAAATTATAATTGAGGGTAAATGTAATTGTAATTACAATTAGGGTTTTGTTTTACCGTTCTAGCAGAAGTTGTTATTTCTCAAACAATAAGAAAAAAATATTTTATTTAAACAACAACATAATGGGATTTTTTCCTCTCGGTGAGCAGAGTGTAATAAAATAGAGTGAAATAAAATGGTTAGTGATATGTCGCAGTAAGGAAGACATACAGAATAGACTGTGCATATTTGTTATATTATCATCACATCTATGTGAAGAGAATCATTTATTCAAGGTCAGGTGAATAACTGAGCAGCTGCCACATTTTGTTACATACAGTTACACAGTAATTACACTGTAATTACAGAATCTAAGCAGCAACAAACACAGACATAGAGCGTTTTGATTCTTTGTCGAGTTGAGACACGAGCAGTAAGTGCATTTTTTTTCCAGATCACCTGCAAAAAAATTACATATCTTAAGCTAGTTCCTCTTTATAATAACGTGCACCTTGTGGATAAGAGCTTGAATAATTCCTGCCTCAATCTAAGAGCCACTGAGTGACACATATGTCATATTGTTTCCATCCACCTTTTGCATGAAGGCGTTTCAGGGTAAAATCTGTTTATTCGGTGTTACTGGGAATGACATTAATCTGACAGGGATTCCAGTCTAAAAATAGAAAGACAGATGTGACCAAAAGACACATTCAGTGCTGCGGTCTTCACTGCGCGTCGCAAAAGCGTGTATGTATAGCCAAGTGAAAAGTGGTGATTTACAACAAAGTGACAAAAAGAGAAAGCAGACAGCAGATTTTTTTAAGGTCAAATCCATATTATTATTATTAACTGGAGAAGTATTTAATAAATCAATTTAAAATAGTAAAAATATATTCAAGTAAATTTAAAATAAGTTTGCCTAGTTTTTAGATTTTTTATTTTTTAATCCTCTATTTTGTTTGTTGGTTTGTTGTTTAAACAATTATTATTACTACTATTATTAGTAGTAGTGCTTTACCTTGCATTTTTCTTCAAATGATTTGAAGGCTCAGATGTCAGGCTGACTATCCATGTGCAAATCCCAGGGAAAAAACAAAATTAAATGCTAACTCTAAATCAAACTGACTTTTAAAATATTCTTCAGAATTTGGTTTCAATAAAATATCCTGGAAATGATCAATGTCACATATTTTGCCTTTTCAGCATTTAGTCACTGATTAAATATTGCAGAAGATTTTTGGGCCATATGCTGTGATTTAACAGAAACTGCAGATGCACGTTTACATATGTTGGCTCCTGCTCTGAATATAAAAAAGGTGTCCTTGACAGTGACTCAGGCCCTCTGTATTGATGCTTTCTATCATTATTTAATTGAACTTTTCTAAGATATAGTGTTGCTGTAACCCAGATGAGGTTTCAGATAGGGAGAGAGGTAAAAGTCAAACTCTTGTTTTCTATCGCAGCTTTTCATAAGCTGTTGATTAAACACGGGACAATATTCCAGCTTTTCTTTAGACCATCCAGATTGTTTTTAATATATTTCTTAGACTTTATATGATGTGGATAACAGCATTTAATTTTGTGATGTTGTGTGCGTTGACCAAACAGACGTGTACCTTTTAAAGGAATCGGGGAACTTTTGCATTTTAATCTCTCTTGTAGTGTTACTTCTTTTATTTGCAGCCACAGGGGAGGTCAGAGAGAAAGGGTAACTATATACTGACATGTATGGGAACCACTCAGCGTCCAGTATACTGCATATGCTATCAATTTAGCTTTAATCATTTTTCCTAAACAGTGTTTTCCCTAAACATACACACTTTATATTCAACAAAGTGTGATGGCTTTTTGGAGTGCAATGAAAAGGTCACAAAGGTGTTGATGTCATTTATTAATAAAGCATTCGATTTAGACATGCCAACAAAAATGTGCTGTAATTTGTTTCATCGTTTTTTTATAGTTCAGACAGGCTTTGACTTAGCCATCATCACCTTTATACACCCTCAAGGTGTCTCTCACATATAAGGACACGCACGCACGCACACACACACGCACACACACACACACTAGTGCCTCTTTAGCGCTCACCATTTCACTGTTCCGCATGTCCCACTCAGCAGTGTATGAAAATAAAGACAGCGTCCTTGCCAAAGACACACCAGCGTTGCGAGTCAGCCTTGTTTTTTCTTTCAAGTTTCCTGATTGGATTTTCGTCACTGCATGAGGAGTTTGTCAAATGAGTCGTGACAGAACTCGCAAAAACAATTCATAAGCGTACGTTTTTAAAACCACATTTAATGCTAAACTGTTAATATTGAAAATATACTGAAATTATTATTAGTATCTATCAACGTAACTACTTTAAATGCTGATATATACATTTAAAAGAAAAAAGAAAATTACAAATAATAATAAAGAAGACATTATACTATTTTTTCTTTAAATTGCCCAACATTATTTTTATGTTACATTTATTTCTATCAAGTGTCTTTTAATTATTGTCTTAAATAAAACACATAACGTGTTTCACCACAAATGCCAGTTTTGCTTAGATTTCCATGTTTCTAAATTCAATGTTCCCATAAACAATGCCATAAATGACATGTCTCAAGAATACAATAGGGCAAGGGAGGGACTCACTCTTTCTCGCTCTTCCTGTCTGTCCAAGTGCACTGACTTTGGTTTTTGCATGATAGTTCCTAACGGTTAAAACTAATGAATTGACCAGCCTCGGGGAGGTATATATAAACCTATTAGCTTTAATAAAGTCCGAAGGTATAAAATTACTCTCTGAGGTATTTCACTATACACTTAGTACTCTCTTCAACCTAATAATATCAGCTTCTCTTTCAAGTACATTGTCGTGGTCTTTGATTGCATTCTGGGGGTCTGTCTGCACAATTATTTTCAATTTAACCACTTAGATGACAGAGACGGGAGCAGAAAAGTGTGTGGGGAGATGTGTTGTCTATATTTATCCTCAGAGACAATGCCAGAGTGTTGAGAGACAGAGGTGGATATGAGAGATTGAAAAGCAGAAATTAGAAGGAAATGGAGAATAAGAGAGTATAAAACGATCAATGAAGAGAGACGACGAGAAAAACAGAAGCAGAGAGAAAGACATAGACATTAGTTGAGTATGTGGCACCTAATCCCTGATTCAATTTCTACCCTTTACACATGACGAATTACACTCCTGTCCTTACCTAATGCTTTTAACACATCCCTATAAGAGGTCTTAATCATGTGAGATGGGCCCCGATGTTACTGGCTGTACATACGCACATGCATAAACGTCAAATACACATTCACAGACATGCAAAGTGTGTTGGCTGCACATACATACAGCACATAAACAGGAACACACATGCACACCTTCAAATACACACAGATAGGCTGATTAGCCTAGCCCTAGTGCTAGCCACCCCGGATAAGCCACCAGGTGGATAATGTGCTGCTTTAGCGCCTTAATTACGCTATAATCTGTTCAGCGCCTCAACCCCCTGCACAGAAGGACAGAGACATAGTGGGGGAGGTGGGGGTGACTGAGGTGTGGGTTGGTGGGAGGTAGAGGGGGACTAAAAGACAGGACAAGAGAAGAGTGGGTGGAGGGAGAGAGGGAGCAGAGAGAATGAAAGGAAAAGGAGCCCTAAGGCACTCCTCTTCTTAACCTACCCCCCCCCCCCCCCCCCCCCCCCCCCCCCGCACCTCATCTCTAAACTCTCTGTGGTCCTCCTGTGTTCACCCTGCATGTTTCTCTCAATCCTTCCTTTCCTTTTCCCCCCCTTATATGCTTACTTGTGTCCTAAATTCCTTCAAACACCCCCTCGACACACCCGTTTTGTTCCCTACAACACTTCAGCTCTCAGATTTAGTCTTTCTGGCTACCAACACTCATGCTGTTCTCCATGCATCTTGAGCCTCTAGTTTCTCCTCACCTTCCTCAACCACTCACCCTTCCCTCTTCTGGCTGTTCTCCCTCCATCCACCTCTCTCCTTTGGTTTGTGTGTTTCAGTATCTCAGGTCCTCCTGTACCCTGTACCTGTCACTGTGCACGGCCCTTTGACAAATCACGTGAAGGGCAGGCTGAGTTTTGTAGGACGAGACAAAGCTTAAACATATGGCTGCAGTGTCCCCAGGTGCTATGCTGTGTGCTCTAGCAAGTCCCTGTGAGTCCTTATATATAACATTAGCTACCTGTATGTGTACCAGAATAGTACCCTTTCTGTCTGTCCACTTCAGAGTGTTTATCTGCCTCAAAAGTTCTGACTGGCTTTCCAAGATGCACACGTGATATTAGTAATGTAACTAAATACTAATGGACCACAACCCCCCCCCCCCCCCCCCCCTTCAATATATATACAACAACAGGAAGCAATAAATCTCCATATAGAGTTAAACAACTCACCATAAAGCTTTGGGCCTGTCTTTACATGTAGTTTGTCACAGTGTGGAATGATTGATATCAGAAAAAAATGACTTTTACATAAAGTCTATTCTGCATTTTACTTTTGCGGTGGAGTATTCAGTATGTGAAACTGACGCATACCTTATCCAACCACTTATGTCACATATGTTATACACTGAATTTATTCACAAGTTATGGTCAGTTGCACATACTACATAAATTTAAAACTACTGATCTTATTTTTCTTTAGCCAATGGAAAATCAGCATGAAGACTAAAAGCATTGCAAACCAATGCAATGTAGTTGTATTACTGTTGTTAGTCATATGCTGAAAAAAAAGAGTGATTCAAAATCACTGGGTCATATGCATTTGACCTCGTAATATTGTTTTTTTTTTTATCATTGTCGGCTGGTTACTGTTCCTTTTGAAGTGTACACACACACACACACACACACACACACACACACACACACACACACACACACACACACACACAAATCACATCAGTTTTGCTAATGAAGATGAAGTGAGATATGAGTGTTTTCTCACCGCTCTCGATGCCAATTAAGTGCCCCATTTAATGCTAATTGGCCACTGAACCTCAATTTGCAGAGTTATTTATTCTTTTGAGCTTTTCTTTCTTCTCATAATGTAAGTCAACACAGGAGAATTACTATCTTTCCTCTGCTCAACCACTGTAAAGTTTGCTAAACCTAAATACATAGGATACGCATTCAAGTTTACGGCAGCACTTCACACTTCAGCACACGCTTTAAAGCTCTGCAGCTTTTTCAGAGGTGTGCTGCATGAGTGGTTTAAAAAGTTATAAGGATCCTTTACTACATTTTAATGCTGTAAAAACATGTCAAGACTGAAATTCAAGCTTAAAGCCGAAACAATTTTTCACAGTCTATTTAATGCATAGTCTGAAATGTTCACCCACTATGCACTGGTACCAAATATATGAAAGTACAGTCACTATGGTAGAGGGCTGTTATTTGTATTTGCTGATGCTTACATTTTAGACATGTGAGACTGTCAGCTAATTTTACAGTTTCTTGTAAATAATAATTGCTTATGAGTGAGCTCTAATATTCTGAATATGCATACTTTCTTTGTCAAGATGAAATAAAGTCAGTGGATCTTACAACGAATGCCATCACTATCACAGTATAACAGCATATCTTTATTTATTAAATGAGAAGAGAGGAAATGTTTGGGCATGTCCTACAAAGTTTTGAAGTTCTTTCCTTTTTAAACTTTACATGCATTTGCTGGCATGCAGAATAATTTTGGGCTTTGCTCGTCTCTGGGGCAATGGCCTCAGGAGCAGGCAGACCCCCACGGGGTACAGGTGTCAGGCAGGTGTGCACTGTATGTGTGCGAGTTTTAAATGTGTGTGTGTGTCAGTGAGTAATGGCGCTATCAACTGGCCTCCACGATCCATCATGCACGTCCCTGGCCTAGCACCTTTAGGCCCACAGTGCACATGCGCACTCTGATTTAAATGAGCACACACACACTCACGCACCTAAACAAGCAGATGTATTTAAGCATGAAAATATTTAGCAAACGGTTCTTTTGCTCTGAATTCCCCCCCCCCATGGACAAATGTACACACTGTAAAAAATACTGAATACACAGTTTCTCTCAAATCAACATTACCTTTTAAGACTACTGTTAAATGAGAAAGTTGTGAAATTGTATCACAACTGTTTTACAAAAGGTTTGTGGGCCTTTTGCTTTGCAGTTCCTCACACAAAGCTACTGCAAAAAGGCAAACAAGAGGTTATAGATTTAAATCAGACACTTGCTGCTTTAAAAGGAACTGCTATTAAAAACTCAATTATACTCCAATCATGAAATGCATCGTATTGTTTGAGTATGAAAAAGGGGCCCATTTTAAATTCTAACAACCCTCCACTTTCTATTATTTATTTTCTGCCTCTTTGGTGTGCTGTCTTTCCATCTAGTTTCTTCTCTTTGTCCAAGCAGTTCATCTGTCGTCTTTCTTCATGTAGCAGAAAATCCTTCTGAACAAATTGCTCTGTTCAGTTATTATCTCAACAGGGGAGGTTGATATTATAATTAACAAAACAATAAAAGTTTATTAATGAACATTAAAATGCAAAATAGCAGGAAGGGAAGACAGTGGGAGCTATCAATCAAAAAGAAGTGACTCCCTCGCTTTTTTGAGTCTTAATTAGCCGTCCATACATTAATGGGTTGAGTGTGTTTGTGCGTGTGTGTTCGGGGGAGGTTACAAAATGACTTTAATTGATCAGTGACCCCAAAGTGGGCTATCATCAAGTTGGAGCCTGAAAAATAATTTATAAAAAAGGTGTCAGATTTTCTTTTCACAACAACTAATTATGAAACCAAATGAATGCAGCTTTTACTTGGTTAAAAGCTTCATCTTGTCAAATGACCACTTTACAATATGATACTCCAAGTAACCATAGAAACAATACTAATGCTTTATTCTGTTGGTTAAACCAAGTAGTCTGCCTAGTAAGTGGTGGTGATCAGGATTACACATGATGGATAACATTTTTTTCAGTAATCCCAAAAGGTTGATTCTGTTCATCTGGATGTAGCGTGTTCAGTGGGAGAAACATTTCGTCACTTCTTCAGTCACTTTATATAAATCACTTGAATGAGTGACAAAACGTTTCTTCTTCCCTTCTCTCATAGTTAGTATCCTCTATGTTAGTCTTTCATTTCAGCCTGTTGTCGATGCGGACACTACTTCTACTCTGCTACTTCTAAGTACTTCTACTCCTCCTGTCACTGGATCATCAACTAATCCTCCTGCTTAACACTAACACATCAACCACTGCAGAGTATTTCTATAGGCAAGATAACATGGAATTATACTGATGCTACAAGATGGAAAAGAAAAGAAAAATCTGTTGATAGAGTAATATTTAGCCACAGTAGGAGAAGTGTTTTGGAAAAAATGTGATGTAGCAAAAAAAAAAAAAATGCAATAAAATTGTACATAAACACAGAATAAATGTTGAAGTACATTGGCTGGAAAAGTTTCCACAAGCTGCATGTCTTTGGACGGTGGGAGGAAGCCGGAGTACCCGGAGGGAACCCACGCAAACACGGGGAGAACATGTAAACCACTGTGCCATGAAAAAATATTAATTCATGTAAACTTTATGAACAACCAGTGAACCACTAACTAATGTGTGTGAAAATGTCACCTGTTAGCACTCAAATATAGTATAACCATATCTCCATCCAGACTTCATCTCATCTTATGACTTAGTGACATACATCTACCACCTAGAATTCCACAATAAGAATTATTTCATTTGAACAGAAAGCAATATAAACTAAAGGTTCTGAGACCGCCACGGAGTCAGCCGTAGGAATTCAAACTTCCCTCCTAAACCTAAACTAATAAAAAAAAATAAAAAAACAAACAACCAAAAACAAAAAAAACAACGGAAAAGGAAAAGGAAAAGGAAAAAAGGAAAGAAAACACATCCCCACAGAGAAGCAGGTATCACTGGATGCTGAAGAGGTTCTTGGTCTGGAGAAAGAGCCTCATTTAAATAGGTGCAGGTCAATCATTAATTACATCAACCTGAGAAAGAGAAATGAGAGAGTGGAGCAGAAAAGAGGACGCAAACACAAGGGAAGGTGTGTAACATGCTCCTTCAGGTAACATGGTTATGGAGGTAATATTAGAAGAAAAGTAAATGCATGGCTGGAATGGCTGAGAATACTAAATACAGAGCATTTACACATGTTAAACAACAACATTATACAGTATTTTGTCTTCACAAAAACCAAAAATAAACAAACATTAAGGAAGTCCAGAAGTATTATTTAGTTTACATTACCTATTAGCACATAAATGTCTGTAGACCTGAAATTGCTTGTTAAAAATATATCGTGATACATGATATGTGACACATCTCAGCTTGTTCATAATGTTTCCATGCATATGATATTTTGAAATAAAATCCATGGCAAATACAGTTAGAGTTATTCAATACTTCTTAATATTAAAACTGAGCACATGCAAATTAAAGTTTTTGCCGGTGGTCCCCAGGATGCCAATACATTCATATTTTTTAAAAGCATTGATAAAAACTGAAACAGGACATAATGAAGTCGTAAAGTACAAATTGATTGATAAAATCACAAAAAGCATTTATATAATAATGCATCTTTGAAATATGACAAAACACATACCTCATCTGTACCACACTGGTAGGATGACGGGTGAGGAAACATTCGTATGGACACAGTATTATTAATATTTTGGGGCTTTACTGACTCATGACATTGCCATTTGGTTTAAAGAAGTCTTTAAAAAAAAAAAAAAAAAAAAGCTGTGAGGGTGTAGTTTAACATCACACATCAGTTCTGGGTTGAATTTACAGTATATTAAAAAGCCAACCAAATTAAACCAGTGACAAATTAGGTTGCCCTCCTGAAGCTATATTTAACATACTTTAAACCAATCAGAAGCTATCTCTTTTCTTCCTTCTATATCTTTTATGCATACACATACAGAAATTACTGAGGCACACACTACTACACCCACGTGAACACATACAGTATACAACCCAGCTCGATTTATAATAGTTGGCATGACCATGTGCCCCCTCTCAGGGAGGAACTAAGAGAGTTCAAATCGTGGCCTAATTACACCCCGCTCCGCTTCGCTCCCTCCGCCCTGTGCTCTCAGAAAGTAGAGCGCACAGCTACGGCGCACACAAAAGCCCAAACACGCACATATGCTCTGCTTTCAGAACAGACAGCGTGTTTCACACCAAACTCCCCTGTTTCAACAATATGTGTACAGTTCTGCACACAGTACTGAAACTATTCCTTTGCTACCTCTGACAAATCTTGCCACATGTGTATAGTCAACCTACATTTTTCTTTTAGTAAGACTCAGTCCATAAAGTGGAAAGTCAGGTGGTTCAGACCTGGATACCCCCAACCCTGCCAAAAAAAAAGAAAAGAAAAAAAAAGGTGCGAGTAACTCTATATATGTATATATTTCAAATATATATAAGAAAACGCAAGATAGATAAGGAAGTTATCTTCAGTTTAATAATAAATAATTTAATAATAAATGTTGAGCCGCTGGGGTAGTGACACTTTAATCTGACTTTTTGATAGTTCAGTAATCAGGGTATGGGGGACAACATAGAGAATATGCAAATCAAATGAAGAGGGCCATGTACATTACACATAAACTCACAGCTCTGCTTGCTATGATGACACACTGATTAATCATAGTTAATAATGGTGAAGGTCACACAAATACCTGACGACCAGAGATCGTATGTAATACCTGGTTATACATCACACAAATGTGGAGAAGGTCAAGATGTAATACCAACAAAGTCACACACTGATAAAAGCCTGGCATCTAGCAGTCATCTCTATATCCTCTTCTCACCTAAACACATAGACCTACTGTTGACTGAACCTAATGCCAGTTTATGCAAACTGCTTCATTATGTTATTGGATGGAGGAATAGTTTATCTTCAGGATAGCCACATGTCCTGCAGGACTTCTGCTGAAACTCTGACTCCGAAGCTTGGTTCAAGATAAATAGCCGCCTATTTTTCTTCAGTAGTGCTCTTCAGCAGTGCTCTCCAAACTCCTCTGAGAAATGCAGGTTAGTGATCTAGGAATGACCACACAGGCTTCAAGCAGGGAACATCATGATGGTGACAATGATCTGGTGGAGGGCAGCGAGTCTTTAAATACCAAGTGCTGATTAGTCAGGGTGCAGGAGAGACAGAATGGGAAAAAACAAACCCCCGAGGAAATCTCCCTGGATATGTTCTCCCACGTGTCCAGGAATATGAGCGGCAAACACTTAAACTTCCATTGTTTTCATTCAAACTCTGTTCTGTACATTCCAATTCTGTTGTTTTCATTCAAATTCCATTGTTTTGATTCAAATTCTGTTCTCTACATTCTAATTCCGTTGTTTTCATTCAAACTCTGTTCTGTACATTCTAATTCCGTTGTTTTCATTCAAACTCTGTTCTGTACATTCTAATTCCGTTGTTTTCATTCAAATTCTGTTCTGTTCATTCAAATTCCGTTGTTTTCATTCAAACTCTGTTCTGTACATTCCACTTCTGTTGTTTTCATTCAAATTCCATTGTTTTCATTCAAACTCTGTTCTGTACATTCTACTTCCGTTGTTTTGATTCAAACTCTGTTCTGTACATTCCAATTCTGTTGTTTTCATTCAAACTCTGTTCTGTACATTCCACTTCTGTTGTTTTCATTCAAATTTCATTGTTTTCATTCAAACTCTGTTCTGTACATTCTAATTCCGTTGTTTTGATTCAAACTCTGTTCTGTACATTCCACTTCTGTTGTTTTCATTCAAATTTCATTGTTTTCATTCAAACTCTGTTCTGTACATTCTAATTCCGTTGTTTTCATTCAAACTCGGTTCTGTACATTCTAATTCTGTTGTTTTCATTCAAACTCTGTTCTCTACGTTCTAATTCCATTGTTTTCATTCAAACTCTGTTCTGTACATTCTAATTCCGTTTTTTTCATTCTAATTCCGTTGTTTTCATTCAAATTCCACTGTTTTGATTCAAATTCTGTTCTGTACATTCTGCTTCAGTTGTTTTTATTCAAATTCTGTTCTGTACACTCTAATTCCGTTGTTTTCATTCAAATTCCGTTGTTTTCATTCAAATTCCATTGTTTTGATTCAAATTCTATTCTGTACAATCTAATTCCGTTGTTTTCATTCAAACTCTGTTCTGTACATTCTATTTCCGTTGTTTTCATTCAAACTCTGTTCTGTACATTCTACTTCAGTTGTTTTCATTCAAACTCTGTTCTGTACATTCTAATTCTGTTGTTTTCATTCAAATTCTGTTCTGTTCATTCTAATTCTGTTGTTTTCATTCAAACTCTGTTCTGTACATTCTAATTCTGTTGTTTTCATTCAAATTCTGTTCTGTTCATTCAAATTCCGTTGTTTTCATTCAAACTCTGTTCTGTACATTCCACTTCTGTTGTTTTCATTCAAATTCCATTGTTTTCATTCAAACTCTGTTCTGTACATTCTAATTCCGTTGTTTTGATTCAAACTCTGTTCTGTACATTCTAATTCCGTTGTTTTTATTCAAACTCTGTTCTGTACATTCCAATTCCGTTGTTTTCATTAAAATTCCATTGTTTTGATTCAAATTCCGTTCTGTACATTCTAATTCCGTTGTTTTCATTCAAACTCTGTTCTGTACATTCTAATTCCGTTGTTTTCATTCACACTCTGTTCTGTACATTCCAATTCTGTTGTTTTCATTCAAATTCCATTGTTTTGATTCAAATTCTATTCTGTACAATCTAATTCCGTTGTTTTCATTCAAACTCTGTTCTGTACATTCTATTTCCGTTGTTTTCATTCAAACTCTGTTCTGTACATTCTAATTCTGTTGTTTTCATTCAAACTCTGTTCTGTACATTCCACTTCTGTTGTTTTCATTCAAATTCCATTGTTTTCATTCAAACTCTGTTCTGTACATTTTAATTCCGTTGTTTTGATTCAAACTCTGTTCTGTACATTCCAATTCTGTTGTTTTCATTCAAATTCCACTGTTTTGATTCAAATTCCATTGTTTTCATTCAAACTCTGTTCTCTACATTCTAATTCCGTTGTTTTCATTCAAATTCTGTTCTGTACATTCTACTTCAGTTGTTTTCATTCAAACTCTGTTCTGTACATTCCAATTCTGTTGTTTTCATTCAAATTCCATTGTTTTGATTCAAATTCTATTCTGTACAATCTAATTCCGTTGTTTTCATTCAAACTCTGTTCTGTACATTCTATTTCCGTTGTTTTCATTCAAACTCTGTTCTGTACATTCTAATTCTGTTGTTTTCATTCAAACTCTGTTCTGTACATTCCACTTCTGTTGTTTTCATTCAAATTCCATTGTTTTCATTCAAACTCTGTTCTGTACATTTTAATTCCGTTGTTTTGATTCAAACTCTGTTCTGTACATTCCAATTCTGTTGTTTTCATTCAAATTCCACTGTTTTGATTCAAATTCCATTGTTTTCATTCAAACTCTGTTCTGTACATTCTAATTCCGTTGTTTTCATTCAAATTCTGTTCTGTACAATCTAATTCCGTTGTTTTCATTCAAACTCTGTTCTGTACATTCTAATTCCGTTGTTTTCATTCAAATTCTGTTCTGTACATTCTACTTCAGTTGTTTTCATTCAAACTCTGTTCTGTACATTCTAATTCCGTTGTTTTCATTCAAATTCTGTTCTGTTCATTCTAATTCCGTTGTTTTCATTCAAACTCTGTTCTGTACATTCCAATTCTGTTGTTTTCATTCAAATTCCATTGTTTTGATTCAAATTCTGTTCTCTACATTCTAATTCCGTTGTTTTCATTCAAACTCGGTTCTGTACATTCTAATTCCGTTGTTTTCATTCAAACTCTGTTCTGTACATTCCACTTCTGTTGTTTTCATTCATATTCCATTGTTTTCATTCAAACTCTGTTCTGTACATTCTACTTCCGTTGTTTTGATTCAAACTCTGTTCTGTACATTCCAATTCTGTTGTTTTCATTCAAACTCTGTTCTGTACATTCCACTTCTGTTGTTTTCATTCAAATTTCATTGTTTTCATTCAAACTCTGTTCTGTACATTCTAATTCCGTTGTTTTCATTCACACTCTGTTCTGTACATTCCAATTCTGTTGTTTTCATTCAAATTCCATTGTTTTGATTCAAATTCTATTCTGTACAATCTAATTCCGTTGTTTTCATTCAAACTCTGTTCTGTACATTCCAATTCCGTTGTTTTCATTCAAACTCTGTTCTGTACATTCCAATTCTGTTGTTTTCATTCAAACTCTGTTCTGTACATTCCACTTCTGTTGTTTTCATTCAAATTCCATTGTTTTCATTCAAACTCTGTTCTGTACATTTTAATTCCGTTGTTTTGATTCAAACTCTGTTCTGTACATTCCAATTCTGTTGTTTTCATTCAAATTCCACTGTTTTGATTCAAATTCCATTGTTTTCATTCAAACTCTGTTCTCTACATTCTAATTCCGTTGTTTTCATTCACACTCTGTTCTGTACATTCCAATTCTGTTGTTTTCATTCAAATTCCATTGTTTTGATTCAAATTCTATTCTGTACAATCTAATTCCGTTGTTTTCATTCAAACTCTGTTCTGTACATTCTATTTCCGTTGTTTTCATTCAAACTCTGTTCTGTACATTCTAATTCTGTTGTTTTCATTCAAACTCTGTTCTGTACATTCCACTTCTGTTGTTTTCATTCAAATTCCATTGTTTTCATTCAAACTCTGTTCTGTACATTTTAATTCCGTTGTTTTGATTCAAACTCTGTTCTGTACATTCCAATTCTGTTGTTTTCATTCAAATTCCACTGTTTTGATTCAAATTCCATTGTTTTCATTCAAACTCTGTTCTCTACATTCTAATTCCGTTGTTTTCATTCAAATTCTGTTCTGTACATTCTACTTCAGTTGTTTTCATTCAAACTCTGTTCTGTACATTCCAATTCTGTTGTTTTCATTCAAATTCCATTGTTTTGATTCAAATTCTATTCTGTACAATCTAATTCCGTTGTTTTCATTCAAACTCTGTTCTGTACATTCTATTTCCGTTGTTTTCATTCAAACTCTGTTCTGTACATTCTAATTCTGTTGTTTTCATTCAAACTCTGTTCTGTACATTCCACTTCTGTTGTTTTCATTCAAATTCCATTGTTTTCATTCAAACTCTGTTCTGTACATTTTAATTCCGTTGTTTTGATTCAAACTCTGTTCTGTACATTCCAATTCTGTTGTTTTCATTCAAATTCCACTGTTTTGATTCAAATTCCATTGTTTTCATTCAAACTCTGTTCTGTACATTCTAATTCCGTTGTTTTCATTCAAATTCTGTTCTGTACAATCTAATTCCGTTGTTTTCATTCAAACTCTGTTCTGTACATTCTATTTCCGTTGTTTTCATTCAAACTCTGTTCTGTACATTCTAATTCTGTTGTTTTCATTCAAACTCTGTTCTGTACATTCCACTTCTGTTGTTTTCATTCAAATTCCATTGTTTTCATTCAAACTCTGTTCTGTACATTTTAATTCCGTTGTTTTGATTCAAACTCTGTTCTGTACATTCCAATTCTGTTGTTTTCATTCAAATTCCACTGTTTTGATTCAAATTCCATTGTTTTCATTCAAACTCTGTTCTCTACATTCTAATTCCGTTGTTTTCATTCAAATTCTGTTCTGTACATTCTACTTCAGTTGTTTTCATTCAAACTCTGTTCTGTACATTCCAATTCTGTTGTTTTCATTCAAATTCCATTGTTTTGATTCAAATTCTATTCTGTACAATCTAATTCCGTTGTTTTCATTCAAACTCTGTTCTGTACATTCTATTTCCGTTGTTTTCATTCAAACTCTGTTCTGTACATTCTAATTCTGTTGTTTTCATTCAAACTCTGTTCTGTACATTCCACTTCTGTTGTTTTCATTCAAATTCCATTGTTTTCATTCAAACTCTGTTCTGTACATTTTAATTCCGTTGTTTTGATTCAAACTCTGTTCTGTACATTCCAATTCTGTTGTTTTCATTCAAATTCCACTGTTTTGATTCAAATTCCATTGTTTTCATTCAAACTCTGTTCTGTACATTCTAATTCCGTTGTTTTCATTCAAATTCTGTTCTGTACAATCTAATTCCGTTGTTTTCATTCAAACTCTGTTCTGTACATTCTAATTCCGTTGTTTTCATTCAAATTCTGTTCTGTACATTCTACTTCAGTTGTTTTCATTCAAACTCTGTTCTGTACATTCTAATTCCGTTGTTTTCATTCAAATTCTGTTCTGTTCATTCTAATTCCGTTGTTTTCATTCAAACTCTGTTCTGTACATTCCAATTCTGTTGTTTTCATTCAAATTCCATTGTTTTGATTCAAATTCTGTTCTCTACATTCTAATTCCGTTGTTTTCATTCAAACTCGGTTCTGTACATTCTAATTCCGTTGTTTTCATTCAAACTCTGTTCTGTACATTCCACTTCTGTTGTTTTCATTCAAATTCCATTGTTTTCATTCAAACTCTGTTCTGTACATTTTAATTCCGTTGTTTTGATTCAAATTCTGTTCTGTACATTCCAATTCTGTTGTTTTCATTCAAATTCCACTGTTTTGATTCAAATTCCATTGTTTTCATTCAAACTCTGTTCTCTACATTCTAATTCCGTTGTTTTCATTCAAATTCTGTTCTGTACAATCTAATTCCGTTGTTTTCATTCAAACTCTGTTCTGTACATTCCACTTCTGTTGTTTTCATTCATATTCCATTGTTTTCATTCAAACTCTGTTCTGTACATTCTACTTCCGTTGTTTTGATTCAAACTCTGTTCTGTACATTCCAATTCTGTTGTTTTCATTCAAACTCTGTTCTGTACATTCCACTTCTGTTGTTTTCATTCAAATTTCATTGTTTTCATTCAAACTCTGTTCTGTACATTCTAATTCCGTTGTTTTCATTCACACTCTGTTCTGTACATTCCAATTCTGTTGTTTTCATTCAAATTCCATTGTTTTGATTCAAATTCTATTCTGTACAATCTAATTCCGTTGTTTTCATTCAAACTCTGTTCTGTACATTCCAATTCCGTTGTTTTCATTCAAACTCTGTTCTGTACATTGCAATTCTGTTGTTTTCATTCAAACTCTGTTCTGTACATTCCACTTCTGTTGTTTTCATTCAAATTCCATTGTTTTCATTCAAACTCTGTTCTGTACATTTTAATTCCGTTGTTTTGATTCAAACTCTGTTCTGTACATTCCAATTCTGTTGTTTTCATTCAAATTCCACTGTTTTGATTCAAATTCCATTGTTTTCATTCAAACTCTGTTCTCTACATTCTAATTCCGTTGTTTTCATTCAAATTCTGTTCTGTACATTCTACTTCAGTTGTTTTCATTCAAACTCTGTTCTGTACATTCCAATTCTGTTGTTTTCATTCAAATTCCATTGTTTTGATTCAAATTCTATTCTGTACAATCTAATTCCGTTGTTTTCATTCAAACTCTGTTCTGTACATTCTATTTCCGTTGTTTTCATTCAAACTCTGTTCTGTACATTCTAATTCTGTTGTTTTCATTCAAACTCTGTTCTGTACATTCCACTTCTGTTGTTTTCATTCAAATTCCATTGTTTTCATTCAAACTCTGTTCTGTACATTTTAATTCCGTTGTTTTGATTCAAACTCTGTTCTGTACATTCCAATTCTGTTGTTTTCATTCAAATTCCACTGTTTTGATTCAAATTCCATTGTTTTCATTCAAACTCTGTTCTCTACATTCTAATTCCGTTGTTTTCATTCAAATTCTGTTCTGTACAATCTAATTCCGTTGTTTTCATTCAAACTCTGTTCTGTACATTCTAATTCCGTTGTTTTCATTCAAATTCTGTTCTGTACATTCTACTTCAGTTGTTTTCATTCAAACTCTGTTCTGTACATTCTAATTCCGTTGTTTTCATTCAAATTCTGTTCTGTTCATTCTAATTCCGTTGTTTTCATTCAAACTCTGTTCTGTACATTCCAATTCTGTTGTTTTCATTCAAATTCCATTGTTTTGATTCAAATTCTGTTCTCTACATTCTAATTCCGTTGTTTTCATTCAAACTCTGTTCTGTACATTCTAATTCCGTTGTTTTCATTCAAACTCTGTTCTGTACATTCCACTTCTGTTGTTTTCATTCATATTCCATTGTTTTCATTCAAACTCTGTTCTGTACATTCTACTTCCGTTGTTTTGATTCAAACTCTGTTCTGTACATTCCAATTCTGTTGTTTTCATTCAAACTCTGTTCTGTACATTCCACTTCTGTTGTTTTCATTCAAATTCCATTGTTTTCATTCAAACTCTGTTCTGTACATTCTAATTCCGTTATTTTCATTCAAACTCTGTTCTGTACATTCTAATTCCGTTGTTTTCATTCAAACTCTGTTGTTTTCATTCAAATTCCATTGTTTTGATTCAAATTCTGTTCTCTACATTCAAATTCCGTTGTTTTCTTTCTACTTTTGTTTTTTGTTTTAAACTTCCATTGTTTTCATTCAAACTCTGTTCTGTACATTCTAATTCCGTTGTTTTGATTCAAACTCTGTTCTGTACATTCCAATTCTGTTGTTTTCATTCAAATTCCATTGTTTTGATTCAAATTCTGTTCTCTACATTCTAATTCCGTTGTTTTCATTCAAACTCTGTTCTGTACATTCTAATTCCGTTGTTTTCATTCAAATTCTGTTCTGTTCATTCAAATTCCGTTGTTTTCATTCAAACTCTGTTCTGTACATTCCACTTCTGTTGTTTTCATTCAAATTCCATTGTTTTCATTCAAACTCTGTTCTGTACATTCTACTTCCGTTGTTTTGATTCAAACTCTGTTCTGTACATTCCAATTCTGTTGTTTTCATTCAAACTCTGTTCTGTACATTCCACTTCTGTTGTTTTCATTCAAATTTCATTGTTTTCATTCAAACTCTGTTCTGTACATTCTAATTCCGTTTTTTTCATTCTAATTCCGTTGTTTTCATTCAAATTCCACTGTTTTGATTCAAATTCTGTTCTGTACATTCTGCTTCAGTTGTTTTTATTCAAATTCTGTTCTGTACATTCTACTTGAGTGGTTTTCATTCAAACTCTGTTCTGTACACTCTAATTCCGTTGTTTTCATTCAAATTCCGTTGTTTTCATTCAAATTCCATTGTTTTGATTCAAATTCTTTTCTGTACAATCTAATTCCGTTGTTTTCATTCAAACTCTGTTCTGTACATTCTATTTCCGTTGTTTTCATTCAAACTCTGTTCTGTACATTCTAATTCTGTTGTTTTCATTCAAATTCTGTTCTGTTCATTCAAATTCCGTTGTTTTCATTCAAACTCTGTTCTGTACATTCCACTTCTGTTGTTTTCATTCAAATTCCATTGTTTTCATTCAAACTCTGTTCTGTACATTCTATTTCCGTTGTTTTCATTCAAACTCTGTTCTGTACATTCCAATTCTGTTGTTTTCATTCAAATTCCATTGTTTTCATTCAAATTCTATTCTGTACAATCTAATTCCGTTGTTTTCATTCAAACTCTGTTCTGTACATTCTAATTCCGTTGTTTTCATTCAACTTCTGTTCTGTACATTCTACTTCAGTTGTTTTCATTCAAACTCTGTTCTGTACATTCTAATTCCGTTGTTTTCATTCAAATTCTGTTCTGTTCATTCAAATTCCGTTGTTTTCATTCAAACTCTGTTCTGTACATTCCACTTCTGTTGTTTTCATTCAAATTCCATTGTTTTTATTCAAATTCTGTTCTGTACGTTCTAATTCCGTTGTTTTCATTCAAACTCTGTTCTGTACATTCTAATTCCGTTGTTTTCATTCAACTTCTGTTCTGTACATTCTACTTCAGTTGTTTTCATTCAAACTCTGTTCTGTACATTCTAATTCTGTTGTTTTCATTCAAATTCTGTTCTGTTCATTCAAATTCCGTTGTTTTCATTCAAACTCTGTTCTGTACATTCCACTTCTGTTGTTTTCATTCAAATTCCATTGTTTTTATTCAAATTCTGTTCTGTACATTCTACTTCAGTTGTTTTCATTCAAACTCTGTTCTGTACATTCCAATTCTGTTGTTTTCATTCAAATTCCATTGTTTTCATTCAAATTCTATTCTGTACAATCTAATTCCGTTGTTTTCATTCAAACTCTGTTCTGTACATTCTAATTCTGTTGTTTTCATTCAAATTCCATTGTTTTGATTCAAATTCTGTTCTCTACATTCTAATTCCGTTGTTTTCATTCAAACTCTGTTCTGTACATTCTAATTCCGTTGTTTTCATTCAAATTCTGTTCTGTTCATTCAAATTCCGTTGTTTTCATTCAAACTCTGTTCTGTACATTCCACTTCTGTTGTTTTCATTCAAATTCCATTGTTTTCATTCAAACTCTGTTCTGTACATTCTACTTCCGTTGTTTTGATTCAAACTCTGTTCTGTACATTCCAATTCTGTTGTTTTCATTCAAACTCTGTTCTGTACATTCCACTTCTGTTGTTTTCATTCAAATTTCATTGTTTTCATTCAAACTCTGTTCTGTACATTCTAATTCCGTTTTTTTCATTCTAATTCCGTTGTTTTCATTCAAATTCCACTGTTTTGATTCAAATTCTGTTCTGTACATTCTGCTTCAGTTGTTTTTATTCAAATTCTGTTCTGTACATTCTACTTGAGTGGTTTTCATTCAAACTCTGTTCTGTACACTCTAATTCCGTTGTTTTCATTCAAATTCCGTTGTTTTCATTCAAATTCCATTGTTTTGATTCAAATTCTTTTCTGTACAATCTAATTCCGTTGTTTTCATTCAAACTCTGTTCTGTACATTCTATTTCCGTTGTTTTCATTCAAACTCTGTTCTGTACATTCTAATTCTGTTGTTTTCATTCAAATTCTGTTCTGTTCATTCAAATTCCGTTGTTTTCATTCAAACTCTGTTCTGTACATTCCACTTCTGTTGTTTTCATTCAAATTCCATTGTTTTCATTCAAACTCTGTTCTGTACATTCTATTTCCGTTGTTTTCATTCAAACTCTGTTCTGTACATTCCAATTCTGTTGTTTTCATTCAAATTCCATTGTTTTCATTCAAATTCTATTCTGTACAATCTAATTCCGTTGTTTTCATTCAAACTCTGTTCTGTACATTCTAATTCCGTTGTTTTCATTCAACTTCTGTTCTGTACATTCTACTTCAGTTGTTTTCATTCAAACTCTGTTCTGTACATTCTAATTCCGTTGTTTTCATTCAAATTCTGTTCTGTTCATTCAAATTCCGTTGTTTTCATTCAAACTCTGTTCTGTACATTCCACTTCTGTTGTTTTCATTCAAATTCCATTGTTTTTATTCAAATTCTGTTCTGTACGTTCTAATTCCGTTGTTTTCATTCAAACTCTGTTCTGTACATTCTAATTCCGTTGTTTTCATTCAACTTCTGTTCTGTACATTCTACTTCAGTTGTTTTCATTCAAACTCTGTTCTGTACATTCTAATTCTGTTGTTTTCATTCAAATTCTGTTCTGTTCATTCAAATTCCGTTGTTTTCATTCAAACTCTGTTCTGTACATTCCACTTCTGTTGTTTTCATTCAAATTCCATTGTTTTTATTCAAATTCTGTTCTGTACATTCTACTTCAGTTGTTTTCATTCAAACTCTGTTCTGTACATTCCAATTCTGTTGTTTTCATTCAAATTCCATTGTTTTCATTCAAATTCTATTCTGTACAATCTAATTCCGTTGTTTTCATTCAAACTCTGTTCTGTACATTCTAATTCTGTTGTTTTCATTCAAATTCCATTGTTTTGATTCAAATTCTGTTCTCTACATTCTAATTCCGTTGTTTTCATTCAAACTCTGTTCTGTACATTCTAATTCCGTTGTTTTCATTCAAATTCTGTTCTGTTCATTCAAATTCCGTTGTTTTCATTCAAACTCTGTTCTGTACATTCCACTTCTGTTGTTTTCATTCAAATTCCATTGTTTTCATTCAAACTCTGTTCTGTACATTCTACTTCCGTTGTTTTGATTCAAACTCTGTTCTGTACATTCCAATTCTGTTGTTTTCATTCAAACTCTGTTCTGTACATTCCACTTCTGTTGTTTTCATTCAAATTTCATTGTTTTCATTCAAACTCTGTTCTGTACATTCTAATTCCGTTTTTTTCATTCTAATTCCGTTGTTTTCATTCAAATTCCACTGTTTTGATTCAAATTCTGTTCTGTACATTCTGCTTCAGTTGTTTTTATTCAAATTCTGTTCTGTACATTCTACTTGAGTGGTTTTCATTCAAACTCTGTTCTGTACACTCTAATTCCGTTGTTTTCATTCAAATTCCGTTGTTTTCATTCAAATTCCATTGTTTTGATTCAAATTCTTTTCTGTACAATCTAATTCCGTTGTTTTCATTCAAACTCTGTTCTGTACATTCTATTTCCGTTGTTTTCATTCAAACTCTGTTCTGTACATTCTAATTCTGTTGTTTTCATTCAAATTCTGTTCTGTTCATTCAAATTCCGTTGTTTTCATTCAAACTCTGTTCTGTACATTCCACTTCTGTTGTTTTCATTCAAATTCCATTGTTTTCATTCAAACTCTGTTCTGTACATTCTATTTCCGTTGTTTTCATTCAAACTCTGTTCTGTACATTCCAATTCTGTTGTTTTCATTCAAATTCCATTGTTTTCATTCAAATTCTATTCTGTACAATCTAATTCCGTTGTTTTCATTCAAACTCTGTTCTGTACATTCTAATTCCGTTGTTTTCATTCAACTTCTGTTCTGTACATTCTACTTCAGTTGTTTTCATTCAAACTCTGTTCTGTACATTCTAATTCCGTTGTTTTCATTCAAATTCTGTTCTGTTCATTCAAATTCCGTTGTTTTCATTCAAACTCTGTTCTGTACATTCCACTTCTGTTGTTTTCATTCAAATTCCATTGTTTTTATTCAAATTCTGTTCTGTACGTTCTAATTCCGTTGTTTTCATTCAAACTCTGTTCTGTACATTCTAATTCCGTTGTTTTCATTCAACTTCTGTTCTGTACATTCTACTTCAGTTGTTTTCATTCAAACTCTGTTCTGTACATTCTAATTCTGTTGTTTTCATTCAAATTCTGTTCTGTTCATTCAAATTCCGTTGTTTTCATTCAAACTCTGTTCTGTACATTCCACTTCTGTTGTTTTCATTCAAATTCCATTGTTTTTATTCAAATTCTGTTCTGTACATTCTACTTCAGTTGTTTTCATTCAAACTCTGTTCTGTACATTCCAATTCTGTTGTTTTCATTCAAATTCCATTGTTTTCATTCAAATTCTATTCTGTACAATCTAATTCCGTTGTTTTCATTCAAACTCTGTTCTGTACATTCTAATTCCGTTGTTTTCATTCAACTTCTGTTCTGTACATTCTACTTCAGTTGTTTTCATTCAAACTCTGTTCTGTACATTCTAATTCCGTTGTTTTCATTCAAATTCTGTTCTGTTCATTCTAATTCCGTTGTTTTCATTCAAACTCTGTTCTGTACATTCCAATTCTGTTGTTTTCATTCAAATTCCATTGTTTTGATTCAAATTCTGTTCTCTACATTCTAATTCCGTTGTTTTCATTCAACCTCTGTTCTGTACATTCTAATTCCGTTGTTTTCATTCAAATTCTGTTCTGTTCATTCAAATTCCGTTGTTTTCATTCAAACTCTGTTCTGTACATTCCACTTCTGTTGTTTTCATTCATATTCCATTGTTTTCATTCAAACTCTGTTCTGTACATTCTACTTCCGTTGTTTTGATTCAAACTCTGTTCTGTACATTCCAATTCTGTTGTTTTCATTCAAACTCTGTTCTGTACATTCCACTTCTGTTGTTTTCATTCATATTCCATTGTTTTCATTCAAACTCTGTTCTGTACATTCTACTTCCGTTATTTTGATTCAAACTCTGTTCTGTACATTCCAATTCTGTTGTTTTCATTCAAACTCTGTTCTGTACATTCCACTTCTGTTGTTTTCATTCAAATTCCATTGTTTTCATTCAAACTCTGTTCTGTACATTCTAATTCCGTTGTTTTGATTCAAACTCTGTTCTGTACATTCCAATTCCGTTGTTTTCATTAAAATTCCATTGTTTTGATTCAAATTCCGTTCTGTACATTCAAATTCCATTGTTTTGATTCAAATTCTGTTCTCTACATTCTAATTCCGTTGTTTTCATTCAAATTCTGTTCTGTACATTCCAATTCCGTTGTTTTCATTAAAATTCCATTGTTTTCATTCAAACACTGTTCTGTACACTCTAATTCCATTGTTTTCATTCAAATTCCGTTGTTTTCATTCAAATTCCATTGTTTTGATTCAAATTCTATTCTGTACAATGTAATTCCGTTGTTTTCATTCAAACTCTGTTCTGTACATTCTATTTCCGTTGTTTTCATTCAAACTCTGTTCTGTACATTCTAATTCTGTTGTTTTCATTCAAACTCTGTTCTGTACATTCCAATTCTGTTGTTTTCATTCAAATTCCATTGTTTTGATTCAAATTCTGTTCTGTTCATTCTAATTCCGTTGTTTTCATTCAAACTCTGTTCTGTACATTCCACTTCTGTTGTTTTCATTCAAATTCCATTGTTTTCATTCAAACTCTGTTCTGTACATTCTATTTCCGTTGTTTTCATTCAAACTCTGTTCTGTACATTCCAATTCTGTTGTTTTCATTCAAACTCTGGTCTGTACATTCTAATTCCGTTGTTTTCATTCAAACTCTGTTCTGTACATTCCAATTCTGTTGTTTTCATTCAAACTCTGTTCTGTACATTCCACTTCTGTTGTTTTCATTCAAATTTCATTGTTTTCATTCAAACTCTGTTCTGTACATTCCACTTCTGTTGTTTTCATTCAAATTCCATTGTTTTCATTCAAACTCTGTTCTGTACATTCTAATTCCGTTGTTTTGATTCAAACTCTGTTCTGTACATTCCAATTCCGTTGTTTTCATTAAAATTCCATTGTTTTGATTCAAATTCCGTTCTGTACATTCTAATTCCGTTGTTTTCATTCAAATTCCGTTGTTTTCATTCGCATTCCACTGTTTTGATTCAAATTCTGTTCTGTACATTCTAATTCCGTTGTTTTCATTCACACTCTGTTCTGTACATTCCAATTCTGTTGTTTTCATTCAAATTCCATTGTTTTGATTCAAATTCTATTCTGTACAATCTAATTCCGTTGTTTTCATTCAAACTCTGTTCTGTACATTCTATTTCCGTTGTTTTCATTCAAACTCTGTTCTGTACATTCTAATTCTGTTGTTTTCATTCAAACTCTGTTCTGTACATTCCACTTCTGTTGTTTTCATTCAAATTCCATTGTTTTCATTCAAACTCTGTTCTGTACATTTTAATTCCGTTGTTTTGATTCAAACTCTGTTCTGTACATTCCAATTCTGTTGTTTTCATTCAAATTCCACTGTTTTGATTCAAATTCCATTGTTTTCATTCAAACTCTGTTCTCTACATTCTAATTCCATTGTTTTCATTCAAATTCTGTTCTGTACATTCTACTTCAGTTGTTTTCATTCAAACTCTGTTCTGTACATTCCACTTCTGTTGTTTTCATTCAAATTCCATTGTTTTCATTCAAATTCTATTCTGTACAATCTAATTCCGTTGTTTTCATTCAAACTCTGTTCTGTACATTCTAATTCCGTTGTTTTCATTCAAATTCTGTTCTGTACATTCTACTTCAGTTGTTTTCATTCAAACTCTGTTCTGTACATTCTAATTCCGTTGTTTTCATTCAAATTCTGTTCTGTTCATTCTAATTCCGTTGTTTTCATTCAAACTCTGTTCTGTACATTCCAATTCTGTTGTTTTCATTCAAATTCCATTGTTTTGATTCAAACTCTGTTCTGTACATTCCACTTCTGTTGTTTTCATTCAAATTCCATTGTTTTCATTCAAACTCTGTTCTGTACATTTTAATTCCGTTGTTTTGATTCAAACTCTGTTCTGTACATTCCAATTCTGTTGTTTTCATTCAAATTCCACTGTTTTGATTCAAATTCCATTGTTTTGATGCAAATTCCGTTCTCTACATTCTAATTCCGTTGTTTTCATTCAAATTCTGTTCTGTACATTCTACTTCAGTTGTTTTCATTCAAACTCTGTTCTGTACATTCCAATTCTGTTGTTTTCATTCAAATTCCATTGTTTTCATTCAAATTCTATTCTGTACAATCTAATTCCGTTGTTTTCATTCAAACTCTGTTCTGTACATTCTAATTCCGTTGTTTTCATTCAACTTCTGTTCTGTACATTCTACTTCAGTTGTTTTCATTCAAACTCTGTTCTGTACATTCTAATTCCGTTGTTTTCATTCAAATTCTGTTCTGTTCATTCTAATTCCGTTGTTTTCATTCAAACTCTGTTCTGTACATTCCAATTCTGTTGTTTTCATTCAAATTCCATTGTTTTGATTCAAATTCTGTTCTCTACATTCTAATTCCGTTGTTTTCATTCAAACTCTGTTCTGTACATTCTAATTCCGTTGTTTTCATTCAAATTCTGTTCTGTTCATTCAAATTCCGTTGTTTTCATTCAAACTCTGTTCTGTACATTCCACTTCTGTTGTTTTCATTCATATTCCATTGTTTTCATTCAAACTCTGTTCTGTACATTCTACTTCCGTTGTTTTGATTCAAACTCTGTTCTGTACATTCCAATTCTGTTGTTTTGATTCAAACTCTGTTCTGTACATTCCACTTCTGTTGTTTTCATTCAAATTTCATTGTTTTCATTCAAACTCTGTTCTGTACATTCCACTTCTGTTGTTTTCATTCAAATTCCATTGTTTTCATTCAAACTCTGTTCTGTACATTCTAATTCCGTTGTTTTGATTCAAACTCTGTTCTGTACATTCCAATTCTGTTGTTTTCATTCAAATTCCACTGTTTTGATTCAAATTCCATTGTTTTCATTCAAACTCTGTTCTCTACATTCTAATTCCATTGTTTTCATTCAAATTCTGTTCTGTACATTCTACTTCAGTTGTTTTCATTCAAACTCTGTTCTGTACATTCCAATTCTGTTGTTTTCATTCAAATTCCATTGTTTTCATTCAAATTCTATTCTGTACAATCTAATTCCGTTGTTTTCATTCAAACTCTGTTCTGTACATTCTAATTCCGTTGTTTTCATTCAAATTCTGTTCTGTACATTCTACTTCAGTTGTTTTCATTCAAACTCTGTTCTGTACATTCTAATTCCGTTGTTTTCATTCAAATTCTGTTCTGTTCATTCTAATTCCGTTGTTTTCATTCAAACTCTGTTCTGTACATTCCAATTCTGTTGTTTTCATTCAAATTCCATTGTTTTGATTCAAACTCTGTTCTGTACATTTTAATTCCGTTGTTTTGATTCAAACTCTGTTCTGTACATTCCAATTCTGTTGTTTTCATTCAAATTCCACTGTTTTGATTCAAATTCCATTGTTTTGATGCAAATTCCGTTCTCTACATTCTAATTCCGTTGTTTTCATTCAAATTCTGTTCTGTACATTCTACTTCAGTTGTTTTCATTCAAACTCTGTTCTGTACATTCCAATTCTGTTGTTTTCATTCAAATTCCATTGTTTTCATTCAAATTCTATTCTGTACAATCTAATTCCGTTGTTTTCATTCAAACTCTGTTCTGTACATTCTAATTCCGTTGTTTTCATTCAACTTCTGTTCTGTACATTCTACTTCAGTTGTTTTCATTCAAACTCTGTTCTGTACATTCTAATTCCGTTGTTTTCATTCAAATTCTGTTCTGTTCATTCTAATTCCGTTGTTTTCATTCAAACTCTGTTCTGTACATTCCAATTCTGTTGTTTTCATTCAAATTCCATTGTTTTGATTCAAATTCTGTTCTCTACATTCTAATTCCGTTGTTTTCATTCAAACTCTGTTCTGTACATTCTAATTCCGTTGTTTTCATTCAAATTCTGTTCTGTTCATTCAAATTCCGTTGTTTTCATTCAAACTCTGTTCTGTACATTCCACTTCTGTTGTTTTCATTCATATTCCATTGTTTTCATTCAAACTCTGTTCTGTACATTCTACTTCCGTTGTTTTGATTCAAACTCTGTTCTGTACATTCCAATTCTGTTGTTTTGATTCAAACTCTGTTCTGTACATTCCACTTCTGTTGTTTTCATTCAAATTTCATTGTTTTCATTCAAACTCTGTTCTGTACATTCCACTTCTGTTGTTTTCATTCAAATTCCATTGTTTTCATTCAAACTCTGTTCTGTACATTCTAATTCCGTTGTTTTCATTCAAACTCTGTTCTGTACATTCTAATTCCGTTGTTTTGATTCAAACTCTGTTCTGTACATTCCAATTCCGTTGTTTTCATTAAAATTCCATTGTTTTGATTCAAATTCCGTTCTGTACATTCTAATTCCGTTGTTTTCATTCAAATTCCGTTGTTTTCATTCGCATTCCACTGTTTTGATTCAAATTCTGTTCTGTACATTCTAATTCCGTTGTTTTCATTCACACTCTGTTCTGTACATTCCAATTCTGTTGTTTTCATTCAAATTCCATTGTTTTGATTCAAATTCTATTCTGTACAATCTAATTCCGTTGTTTTCATTCAAACTCTGTTCTGTACATTCTATTTCCGTTGTTTTCATTCAAACTCTGTTCTGTACATTCTAATTCTGTTGTTTTCATTCAAACTCTGTTCTGTACATTCCACTTCTGTTGTTTTCATTCAAATTCCATTGTTTTCATTCAAACTCTGTTCTGTACATTTTAATTCCGTTGTTTTGATTCAAACTCTGTTCTGTACATTCCAATTCTGTTGTTTTCATTCAAATTCCACTGTTTTGATTCAAATTCCATTGTTTTCATTCAAACTCTGTTCTCTACATTCTAATTCCATTGTTTTCATTCAAATTCTGTTCTGTACATTCTACTTCAGTTGTTTTCATTCAAACTCTGTTCTGTACATTCCAATTCTGTTGTTTTCATTCAAATTCCATTGTTTTCATTCAAATTCTATTCTGTACAATCTAATTCCGTTGTTTTCATTCAAACTCTGTTCTGTACATTCTAATTCCGTTGTTTTCATTCAAATTCTGTTCTGTACATTCTACTTCAGTTGTTTTCATTCAAACTCTGTTCTGTACATTCTAATTCCGTTGTTTTCATTCAAATTCTGTTCTGTTCATTCTAATTCCGTTGTTTTCATTCAAACTCTGTTCTGTACATTCCAATTCTGTTGTTTTCATTCAAATTCCATTGTTTTGATTCAAACTCTGTTCTGTACATTCCACTTCTGTTGTTTTCATTCAAATTCCATTGTTTTCATTCAAACTCTGTTCTGTACATTTTAATTCCGTTGTTTTGATTCAAACTCTGTTCTGTACATTCCAATTCTGTTGTTTTCATTCAAATTCCACTGTTTTGATTCAAATTCCATTGTTTTGATGCAAATTCCGTTCTCTACATTCTAATTCCGTTGTTTTCATTCAAATTCTGTTCTGTACATTCTACTTCAGTTGTTTTCATTCAAACTCTGTTCTGTACATTCCAATTCTGTTGTTTTCATTCAAATTCCATTGTTTTCATTCAAATTCTATTCTGTACAATCTAATTCCGTTGTTTTCATTCAAACTCTGTTCTGTACATTCTAATTCCGTTGTTTTCATTCAACTTCTGTTCTGTACATTCTACTTCAGTTGTTTTCATTCAAACTCTGTTCTGTACATTCTAATTCCGTTGTTTTCATTCAAATTCTGTTCTGTTCATTCTAATTCCGTTGTTTTCATTCAAACTCTGTTCTGTACATTCCAATTCTGTTGTTTTCATTCAAATTCCATTGTTTTGATTCAAATTCTGTTCTCTACATTCTAATTCCGTTGTTTTCATTCAAACTCTGTTCTGTACATTCTAATTCCGTTGTTTTCATTCAAATTCTGTTCTGTTCATTCAAATTCCGTTGTTTTCATTCAAACTCTGTTCTGTACATTCCACTTCTGTTGTTTTCATTCATATTCCATTGTTTTCATTCAAACTCTGTTCTGTACATTCTACTTCCGTTGTTTTGATTCAAACTCTGTTCTGTACATTCCAATTCTGTTGTTTTGATTCAAACTCTGTTCTGTACATTCCACTTCTGTTGTTTTCATTCAAATTTCATTGTTTTCATTCAAACTCTGTTCTGTACATTCCACTTCTGTTGTTTTCATTCAAATTCCATTGTTTTCATTCAAACTCTGTTCTGTACATTCTAATTCCGTTGTTTTGATTCAAACTCTGTTCTGTACATTCCAATTCTGTTGTTTTCATTCAAATTCCACTGTTTTGATTCAAATTCCATTGTTTTCATTCAAACTCTGTTCTCTACATTCTAATTCCATTGTTTTCATTCAAATTCTGTTCTGTACATTCTACTTCAGTTGTTTTCATTCAAACTCTGTTCTGTACATTCCAATTCTGTTGTTTTCATTCAAATTCCATTGTTTTCATTCAAATTCTATTCTGTACAATCTAATTCCGTTGTTTTCATTCAAACTCTGTTCTGTACATTCTAATTCCGTTGTTTTCATTCAAATTCTGTTCTGTACATTCTACTTCAGTTGTTTTCATTCAAACTCTGTTCTGTACATTCTAATTCCGTTGTTTTCATTCAAATTCTGTTCTGTTCATTCTAATTCCGTTGTTTTCATTCAAACTCTGTTCTGTACATTCCAATTCTGTTGTTTTCATTCAAATTCCATTGTTTTGATTCAAACTCTGTTCTGTACATTCCACTTCTGTTGTTTTCATTCAAATTCCATTGTTTTCATTCAAACTCTGTTCTGTACATTTTAATTCCGTTGTTTTGATTCAAACTCTGTTCTGTACATTCCAATTCTGTTGTTTTCATTCAAATTCCACTGTTTTGATTCAAATTCCATTGTTTTGATGCAAATTCCGTTCTCTACATTCTAATTCCGTTGTTTTCATTCAAATTCTGTTCTGTACATTCTACTTCAGTTGTTTTCATTCAAACTCTGTTCTGTACATTCCAATTCTGTTGTTTTCATTCAAATTCCATTGTTTTCATTCAAATTCTATTCTGTACAATCTAATTCCGTTGTTTTCATTCAAACTCTGTTCTGTACATTCTAATTCCGTTGTTTTCATTCAACTTCTGTTCTGTACATTCTACTTCAGTTGTTTTCATTCAAACTCTGTTCTGTACATTCTAATTCCGTTGTTTTCATTCAAATTCTGTTCTGTTCATTCTAATTCCGTTGTTTTCATTCAAACTCTGTTCTGTACATTCCAATTCTGTTGTTTTCATTCAAATTCCATTGTTTTGATTCAAATTCTGTTCTCTACATTCTAATTCCGTTGTTTTCATTCAAACTCTGTTCTGTACATTCTAATTCCGTTGTTTTCATTCAAATTCTGTTCTGTTCATTCAAATTCCGTTGTTTTCATTCAAATTCTGTTCTGTACATTCCAATTCCGTTGTTTTCATTAAAATTCCATTGTTTTCATTCAAACACTGTTCTGTACACTCTAATTCCATTGTTTTCATTCAAATTCCGTTGTTTTCATTCAAATTCCATTGTTTTGATTCAAATTCTATTCTGTACAATCTAATTCCGTTGTTTTCATTCAAACTCTGTTCTGTACACTCTATTTCCGTTGTTTTCATTCAAACTCTGTTCTGTACATTCTACTTCAGTTGTTTTCATTCAAACTCTGTTCTGTACATTCTAATTCTGTTGTTTTCATTCAAATTCTGTTCTGTTCATTCAAATTCCGTTGTTTTCATTCAAACTCTGTTCTGTACATTCCACTTCTGTTGTTTTCATTCAAATTCCATTGTTTTCATTCAAACTCTGTTCTGTACATTCTAATTCCGTTGTTTTGATTCAAACTCTGTTCTGTACATTCTAATTCCGTTGTTTTTATTCAAACTCTGTTCTGTACATTCCAATTCCGTTGTTTTCATTAAAATTCCATTGTTTTGATTCAAATTCCGTTCTGTACATTCTAATTCCGTTGTTTTCATTCAAATTCCGTTGTTTTCATTCGCATTCCACTGTTTTGATTCAAATTCTGTTCTGTACATTCTAATTCCGTTGTTTTCATTCACACTCTGTTCTGTACATTCCAATTCTGTTGTTTTCATTCAAATTCCATTGTTTTGATTCAAATTCTATTCTGTACAATCTAATTCCGTTGTTTTCATTCAAACTCTGTTCTGTACATTCTATTTCCGTTGTTTTCATTCAAACTCTGTTCTGTACATTCTAATTCTGTTGTTTTCATTCAAACTCTGTTCTGTACATTCCACTTCTGTTGTTTTCATTCAAATTCCATTGTTTTCATTCAAACTCTGTTCTGTACATTTTAATTCCGTTGTTTTGATTCAAACTCTGTTCTGTACATTCCAATTCTGTTGTTTTCATTCAAATTCCACTGTTTTGATTCAAATTCCATTGTTTTCATTCAAACTCTGTTCTCTACATTCTAATTCCATTGTTTTCATTCAAATTCTGTTCTGTACATTCTACTTCAGTTGTTTTCATTCAAACTCTGTTCTGTACATTCCAATTCTGTTGTTTTCATTCAAATTCCATTGTTTTCATTCAAATTCTATTCTGTACAATCTAATTCCGTTGTTTTCATTCAAACTCTGTTCTGTACATTCTAATTCCGTTGTTTTCATTCAAATTCTGTTCTGTACATTCTACTTCAGTTGTTTTCATTCAAACTCTGTTCTGTACATTCTAATTCCGTTGTTTTCATTCAAATTCTGTTCTGTTCATTCTAATTCCGTTGTTTTCATTCAAACTCTGTTCTGTACATTCCAATTCTGTTGTTTTCATTCAAATTCCATTGTTTTCATTCAAACTCTGTTCTGTACATTCCACTTCTGTTGTTTTCATTCAAATTCCATTGTTTTCATTCAAACTCTGTTCTGTACATTTTAATTCCGTTGTTTTGATTCAAACTCTGTTCTGTACATTCCAATTCTGTTGTTTTCATTCAAATTCCACTGTTTTGATTCAAATTCCATTGTTTTGATGCAAATTCCGTTCTCTACATTCTAATTCCGTTGTTTTCATTCAAATTCTGTTCTGTACATTCTACTTCAGTTGTTTTCATTCAAACTCTGTTCTGTACATTCCAATTCTGTTGTTTTCATTCAAATTCCATTGTTTTCATTCAAATTCTATTCTGTACAATCTAATTCCGTTGTTTTCATTCAAACTCTGTTCTGTACATTCTAATTCCGTTGTTTTCATTCAACTTCTGTTCTGTACATTCTACTTCAGTTGTTTTCATTCAAACTCTGTTCTGTACATTCTAATTCCGTTGTTTTCATTCAAATTCTGTTCTGTTCATTCTAATTCCGTTGTTTTCATTCAAACTCTGTTCTGTACATTCCAATTCTGTTGTTTTCATTCAAATTCCATTGTTTTGATTCAAATTCTGTTCTCTACATTCTAATTCCGTTGTTTTCATTCAAACTCTGTTCTGTACATTCTAATTCCGTTGTTTTCATTCAAATTCTGTTCTGTTCATTCAAATTCCGTTGTTTTCATTCAAACTCTGTTCTGTACATTCCACTTCTGTTGTTTTCATTCATATTCCATTGTTTTCATTCAAACTCTGTTCTGTACATTCTACTTCCGTTGTTTTGATTCAAACTCTGTTCTGTACATTCCAATTCTGTTGTTTTGATTCAAACTCTGTTCTGTACATTCCACTTCTGTTGTTTTCATTCAAATTTCATTGTTTTCATTCAAACTCTGTTCTGTACATTCCACTTCTGTTGTTTTCATTCAAATTCCATTGTTTTCATTCAAACTCTGTTCTGTACATTCTAATTCCGTTGTTTTGATTCAAACTCTGTTCTGTACATTCCAATTCCGTTGTTTTCATTAAAATTCCATTGTTTTGATTCAAATTCCGTTCTGTACATTCAAATTCCATTGTTTTGATTCAAATTCTGTTCTCTACATTCTAATTCCGTTGTTTTCATTCAAATTCTGTTCTGTACATTCCAATTCCGTTGTTTTCATTAAAATTCCATTGTTTTCATTCAAACACTGTTCTGTACACTCTAATTCCATTGTTTTCATTCAAATTCCGTTGTTTTCATTCAAATTCCATTGTTTTGATTCAAATTCTATTCTGTACAATCTAATTCCGTTGTTTTCATTCAAACTCTGTTCTGTACACTCTATTTCCGTTGTTTTCATTCAAACTCTGTTCTGTACATTCTAATTCTGTTGTTTTCATTCAAACTCTGTTCTGTACATTCCAATTCTGTTGTTTTCATTCAAATTCCATTGTTTTGATTCAAATTCTGTTCTGTTCATTCAAATTCCGTTGTTTTCATTCAAACTCTGTTCTGTACATTCCACTTCTGTTGTTTTCATTCAAATTCCATTGTTTTCATTCAAACTCTGTTCTGTACATTCTATTTCCGTTGTTTTCATTCAAACTCTGTTCTGTACATTCCAATTCTGTTGTTTTCATTCAAACTCTGGTCTGTACATTCTAATTCCGTTGTTTTCATTCAAACTCTGTTCTGTACATTCCAATTCTGTTGTTTTCATTCAAACTCTGTTCTGTACATTCCACTTCTGTTGTTTTCATTCAAATTCCATTGTTTTCATTCAAACTCTGTTCTGTACATTCTAATTCCGTTGTTTTGATTCAAACTCTGTTCTGTACATTCCAATTCCGTTGTTTTCATTAAAATTCCATTGTTTTGATTCAAATTCCGTTCTGTACATTCTAATTCCGTTGTTTTCATTCAAATTCCGTTGTTTTCATTCGCATTCCACTGTTTTGATTCAAATTCTGTTCTGTACATTCTAATTCCGTTGTTTTCATTCACACTCTGTTCTGTACATTCCAATTCTGTTGTTTTCATTCAAATTCCATTGTTTTGATTCAAATTCTATTCTGTACAATCTAATTCCGTTGTTTTCATTCAAACTCTGTTCTGTACATTCTATTTCCGTTGTTTTCATTCAAACTCTGTTCTGTACATTCTAATTCTGTTGTTTTCATTCAAACTCTGTTCTGTACATTCCACTTCTGTTGTTTTCATTCAAATTCCATTGTTTTCATTCAAACTCTGTTCTGTACATTTTAATTCCGTTGTTTTGATTCAAACTCTGTTCTGTACATTCCAATTCTGTTGTTTTCATTCAAATTCCACTGTTTTGATTCAAATTCCATTGTTTTCATTCAAACTCTGTTCTCTACATTCTAATTCCGTTGTTTTCATTCAAATTCTGTTCTGTACATTCTACTTCAGTTGTTTTCATTCAAACTCTGTTCTGTACATTCCAATTCTGTTGTTTTCATTCAAATTCCATTGTTTTCATTCAAATTCTATTCTGTACAATCTAATTCCGTTGTTTTCATTCAAACTCTGTTCTGTACATTCTAATTCCGTTGTTTTCATTCAAATTCTGTTCTGTACATTCTACTTCAGTTGTTTTCATTCAAACTCTGTTCTGTACATTCTAATTCCGTTGTTTTCATTCAAATTCTGTTCTGTTCATTCTAATTCCGTTGTTTTCATTCAAACTCTGTTCTGTACATTCCAATTCTGTTGTTTTCATTCAAATTCCATTGTTTTGATTCAAATTCTGTTCTCTACATTCTAATTCCGTTGTTTTCATTCAAACTCTGTTCTGTACATTCCACTTCTGTTGTTTTCATTCAAACTCTGTTCTGTACATTCTAATTCCGTTGTTTTCATTCAAACTCTGTTGTTTTCATTCAAATTCCATTGTTTTGATTCAAATTCTGTTCTATACATTCTAATTCCGTTGTTTTCATTCAAATTCCGTTGTTTTCTTTCTACTTTTGTTTTTTGTTTTAATGGAAAAAGTTACTGAATTTAAAGTAACGTAAGGAATTGCAATCAATTCAAACATTATTGTCAAGTGAATCCTCTTTGAGTTTGACCATAAATTCAAATAAAACACAGAGACTCACACATTGAGCTGAAATTCAACCAGTGCCCTAAGATTGTCATTTCTCACCGGCTACAGACCACTGATTGAGAGAAAGCTGCAGCTAGTACATAGAAACAGATGTCACACAGTCATCGCTCTGGAAAAGTCTTCATGACAACCAAGAAGTGGAGATGTTTCCATTTGTGGGCCTCTGTGGACTGGGTTTATGTTCTATGTTCCTTCATGAGTATCTGGAAAACATGAACGTGACTGGGGGCAACTGGTTGCAGAGGCACATTGAGGCTCCAGGCAAGCGGCTGAAGGATAGGGAGGGCAATAATTTGCACACCCATAGATCTATATATAGCATATTAGGAACCCAGTCCACATTAGGTGATGCAATTAATATTTTCATTGGAAAATAAATGCTTCTAAGTAGGGCATTTTGATGAAAGGGGATGAGTATCAGAGTTTCAATTGATGCCCAAAGAGGAATTCATACAGTATATATATCGAAATTATAAACATTAGCAAATTTTAGTTGATAAACTTCCACCAGCAGCTTAAGGAAATGGAAATCTACACTGATATACTTTTTAAGGTTTGCTTTTTTTAAGTCTCTTCTGAGAACATTTAAAAATAATTATTTAGTTTTTAATACTGATTGTACCACAGATGTCTGAATTGCCTTCCTACCTTCCAGCTTTCTGACAAGCGCCCATGTAAAAAAAAAAAATCGGGTTCTGACTAATGTTCTTAACCAAAGAAAAAGTCGTCAAAAAACGGAATCATTTGAAGCGTAAAATGTTCCAGACCTCTTTTAAGACGCAAAGCTTTAGTTCAGATCAACTGACTTTGTCTGAAGATTGACAACTTGAAAGTTGGGAAATCTGCCAGCAGGTCTCTAATAACATTCACACACACACACACACACACACACACACACACACACACACACACACACACACACACACAGGTAATGTCTGACAAAGAACAGACTTTATGAAAAGAAATGGAAATAAATTGGATGGTTACAGTTTAATAACTCTTTCTGCATTTCTGCCATATGCCCAGTCTTTCTACACCCAGGTTGCCCAGTAATATCCTGCATTTCTTACCACGAGTCTTAGTTCAAACGAAGATTACCAAAATAATTTGCTTCATTAGCAAAACTCATGTGATTTATGTGTGTGTGTGTGTGTGCTAAAGGTGGATAGTGGATTTGGGGGGGGGGGGGGGGGGGGGGGGGGGGTCTCCTCACAAGTAAGTTGTAGACAAATGATTTGGCCCTGTGTATCCACTCTGGGTTTTTTATTCTTCATTTCATCCATGTAAATTAATCTGTCCAACATCACTCTCCTTATTATAGCCCTCCTATAATATGTACATTGTGTTTATCTTTCTAGTCTTAAAATGTGAAAGTTAATGTGTTAACCTTATCTTTAAAATAATGTTTTATCTTATGAGATCAATATTTTGTGTACTTACAAGTAAAGTCTAAAACATAACATTATTATTATTGTTTTTTCTAAAAAAACAAACAAAAACCCTTCTCATTTTTATCTCAATGACTTTCTGTAACTCTTTGTAAACAGTTCACTAGATAGTTTTCAGAACAATGCCCCTTTATCAGAGTGGCGTTAACAAGGGCCTGCAGTGCAATTTGTCCCTGTCCTGTTTCACTGCTCTATACGGCTTCATTATGTGGTAGTTGTTTCAGTAGCACACGCTTGCACATACTGTACATACAAAAGTGTTGTATATACACACACACATTTTGTACATAAACAGGGTCACAACAATCTCTTTGATGAGAACATGACAGGACAGGTAAATGTGATTTGATTCTCTTTACCAGGCTGCCTGCGAAGACAAATGCAACAATGACTGCAAGCAGAGCTGGTAATATGGCATATGACTCCCACAGACATGACACGCAGGTCTGCTCAGTGTGGACACCTCAAATCAACGGGCAAAACCAGTGAGACTGAGAGTAATGAACAGAAGACAAACACATATATGGAGAAAATGGGAGTTAAAGAGAGGAGGGAATTTTTTTGTAGCAGTTAAGCAGGAAGTTTGATATTACACTACCCCACTCAAAGGTTCTAGAAAAACTCAACATTTTTTTTTACAACTTTTTCTAGTTTTCACTTCTTGATTGATATTTTTATTAGAAATACCAGGTAAATTCCACTTAAATTTATGGACTATTAAAACCAGACAATATTTAACACCTTTCTTACATTTTCCATCATTGTCATTATTATTATTGGTAAACTTCAATTAATATTATTCTTTTTAAAATATATATGCAAAATGTGATCTTTAAAAGACCTTAAAGATGCAAAAAAGCAGTTATGTGAATTCTGTATGATATCAGTTCAAGCATTTTTAAAGATATAATTGTATTTAAGATATATCTTTTAAATGTTCTCTTTGGGGTGTAACTTCAGTAATCCAGTAACCATAGGATGTTTCAAATTTTTCAACATCAGACACCCTCATCAAAGTTACCTAATGGAAGTTGATCAAGCTCAGATTTGAGTCCCAGGAGACACCACCAATGGATCCCCGCTTTTAATCTAAAGCCACCTAGTGGCTTGCGCTGAAGCTGTTTAAACTAATACTGATTTGTTTCTTTGTGTATCAGTTTAGCGTTAAGGATATAGCTTTGCATAAATTTACAGAATTTTCATTAACGTATCAGTGTAATGTAGAATGATCTATCAATATTACGTAGCAACTGGAATCTTCTGGTGTGACTTCAGGTGTGCAGACTAACGCATATAACATGGCAATTATTAACTTTTGCCTGAACACTTTATTAGTGACTATCCTAATAACAGCTCACTAACATCAACCAACAAACAAAGAATTGAAATACTGCATGAGATAGTAAAATGCACAAAATGCACGCTTAGCTACAACCCGTTTAGTGGAGATGAGTCTAAAACTAAATGGAAAAGTTGGCATACCACACACAGTCCAAATACATTTCCTTTACGGTTGGATTGCATGGTATGCTTTTTCTTTTCTTTCTAGGCTGTCCTTGCAAGTATTTATTCTTTTGTATATAATGAGCTATTCACTTGCAAGTTCTGTTAAAAAACATAGCATACCGGATTAAAAAAATCTTAAATTACTTCAATAACTTTATTTATACACCCTTTAAGTTGTCAAATAAAATCAAGTGCAACACATTTTATCAGCAATCACACACACATGGATATATACACATACACGGACGCACACATATATACCTGTGTGTATAAAAGGGGCATCTATAATGAACGCACCTTAAATATCTTTTTTAGATGTCAGGGGTAATTACTGTGTGTCAACCTCCAGAAGGATAACGTAACATGTGTGTATGGTAAGGCCGGTGTGTATATGTGTGTGTCTTTCAAAGAGAAGTTCTTATCCTGAAAATCAAAATCTCTTCAGTAACCTGCCAATATTTTATTTTATCTTGTATAATTAATAATTTCTTTAATATACTGTGTGTGTGTATGCAGGTGTGTATCCAGAAAGGGAAGGTCTCATGCCGTTATTGTATGATGTGCTTCAGCCTTAATGCTTCTCTCTGTCCCTTTGAGACACAAAATGTACCTGAAGCAAAGGTGTAATGGAACACACACAGACACACGCACGCACGCACGCACGCACGCACGCACACACACACACACACACACACACACACACACACACACACACACCTAGCTTCAGGTGGCTGCTTCTTTGCATCATGTCAACCTTTGTTTTCACTCATGACAATGGTTTCTTTTTTCCCCTTGATGGAATATAACATGATGGCTTCAATATGACACCAGTGCTGATGGGCTGGAATTGAGGAACTCAATTTCCAGATGCCACGTAAACAGATATCACAGAAATAGTAAACTATAGTTATCTAAGCTCCTTGAGGCGAGTGTTGTTGTGATTTGGTGCTGTGTAAATAAATATGTACATAAATATATATAACTTCAGAGCTTACTTTGAGTCTATACATATTGTCAGAGCTATAAAAGCAAGAAAAGCACAAGTGTAAAGCACAAGAATATAAGTTGGTGCATTAGCGTAATGAGCAAGCGGGACACGGTTCTAGCTTATTATGAACATGTTATTATGAACACATAAATATTCCGAACTCCAATCTTACTCTTTGTTCAATGTAATTATAATAATATACCAGAATATATGAGAAACTATGTGCAAATTTGTAGAATATATAATATATGTAGGATGATAAAGGCCATACACTGTGCTGTGCACTTGTTCTTGTATTTTGATAAAACTGTAGCATCTGTGTGGAGTTATTTACACATTTATGTGATGTGATCTGATGTTATTCTACCATAATTCCCAACTACAAAAAACCTAAACACAGACACAAAAACACAAAAAAACAGGTGATTAGCTTTTTTCCACCATTGGTTTCCCTTTTTTCCTGTTTGTTTCATTTGTGCAGAAGAGGTGCACAAATCTGTCTCTGATAGTGTTTGTGATCAGTCACTTCCAATGTAAGTGGAGCATGTGCTCTAAACCACCGACCCAATGTAGCAAATACCTCAACACTCAGTTGTATGTTATGGAAGAGACATGATTTGAAAAAAGGAATGAAAATAGTTTGGCCTGGTACGAGTATTTTTTGGTGTTTGTGTGTGTTAGGGGAGGCAGATGTAGCTCACTACATGAGGTCTGCTGAGAAGAGAACATCTGATCTCAACTGCCACAAAAGTGACATGTCTGTCTATGTGAGTGTCTGTGTGTGTGTGTGCAAGTTAAGATGAGGCCCTGAATCACACTGCTGATGATCTGTCTAGTCTAGTCAGACCCCTGCGAGTATGTGGTTGTGATTGGGGGTGGGTCGGGGTTGAGAGGGACTCTTAAAATGTCACTTGGCACTCTCGCCTACAGCTGCATTTTTAACTTGACAGTGACCTCAGCGCACACACCCAAACACACATTAATACTATAGTTTTTCTTGCTTTCCTGTTTTCTAAATAGTAGAAAATTGATAAATAAAAAACACTGAAAAAAGTAAAGACTGTAATTTTTACTGTTGAGATATGACGGATACAGTGAGAGGTATGTGTTTTCACAGTCATTGTTACATTATTGATACAGGTTTAAAGTCTGGGTATTGATCTTGTAAGGGTAGTAGTGGCCTAATTGATTAACCACTTGCTTAATGCTGACAACATTAAGAACATGTTGGAACTCCATCACCAGGGCACTTGAAGGAGCTCAGTGGAAAACATACATGCGTACACACACAAGGCCCTACCTTTGTCATATGTTAGCTAAATCAGCTTACCAAAAGAATTCCACCGAGGAATGATAGCGAGAACATGCTTTGGTAAGACTTCACACATGTCCAACCGTTCCTCTTTGCTTTCATGTTAAAAGTGTTGCATCTCTCTGTTACCAGTCTCCTCCTTATCTCTAGTTCTCTTTCTCTCTCTCACTCTCTCTTATAGATGCCAGCCATAATGGCAGTGCCAGGCAGGTGATGGTGATGCCAAGCTGGAATGACACACACATACACATACACAAGTATACACAAACGTCTCCCTACAGACATTCTTAATTAGACTCCACCCGTCCCCCATGGTCCCTGTGGCAGGCGAGACAAAGGGAGGTTCACTCGTTTGGACGTGTGAGTGTGTCTGCTTTTGCCTGTGTGTGTCTGTGGTGTGTGTGTGGCTGTATACTGTGTGTTTGTGTCTGAGGGGCCTATCTTTAGCAGATGCTCATACCTCTCCCGTCTCTCTGTGTGCTGAGCAGCGGTGCTATCATTAAAGTGTCATTGAGAAGTGGCACCACTTAATTTTAGCTGCTCTCACTGGGGGCACTGCTGGGAGACGCTGGAGACTGAGAGGGAGAGAGGGAGGAGGAAAAGGAGAGAGGGACAAGAGATGGAGACAGAGAGGCGAGCTAGAAGAAAGACACAAATATTCAGTGAAAAGAGTTAGGAGGGAAAAGGCGTGTAAGATTTGAAAGAAAAGCAAAAGAACTTTAATAAGACAAGTTACTGCAGTCACAGGCTCAACTTTCCCCACATGTGCAAGAAAGCAAGAAGTGTTGCTTACCTTGATCAAATGTGATACGATTTGCTAAAGCAGCAGTCCCTCAAAAAACATCTTGTATAAATTTGTGTTTTTCTATTTTAAACTACTACAATTCAGAACAGAATTCATCTTTCTGATTTAAGTCCGTCTTAATTTCTCAGATTTTCAAATAAAGACAGTGGCCATGGAACTCATACCTCAGGGTTATGAGTCTAGATTTGAGGGCACGCACTTGGTACAGTAGTTAGCCTCACAGCAACAAGGTCCTGGGCTTGAGCCATTTGGGATGCTGTGGAGTTCATGTCTTTCCCTGTGTCTGTGTGTGTTCTCTCTGGGTAATCTGGCTTCATCCTATAGTTCAAAAGCATGTGTGTTAGGTTACTGGGGAATGTAAATTGGCCATAGGTATGAATGTCAGCATGAACTCTGCAGTAAGCCTGTGAGAGAACTGACAACCTGTCTTTTGCCTGTGACCGTTAGGAAAGGCTCCAGCACCCCCCACAACTGTGAATAGAGAAGAAAGGATGGATGGCGATAGGGTTCAATGCACTGCATCTCAACAGAAAAAGAAAATGAACACAAACACTTGACTACTTTGTACTTAGGAAAAATTCCTGTAGCTGCTTCACAGCGAATGCCCCTCAGTTAATTCAGAAGATGTCAACTAAGTATCCAAAACTGGCTACTCCATGAAAGAAGCTGTACTTTATTGATTCTACACTTTGGATAACAAAACAGAACAAAAACAAAAACAAAAAACAGGAACAGTAGGAATAGGAGGAAACAGATGAAAATTTAGAGGGAGGGAGTATATTACACTACTCTCAGCAATTTCCCAAACAACTTAATTGCTCTGAGATGAGTTCCATGAGACACACACACGCACACACAGAGCATCCCATTGGCGTCGGGCTCAGTAATGAATCCATGTCTCAGGGACGTCAGGTGAGAAGCAGCACTTCCTATGGCGAACCCAAAATAACCAAGTGTTCAAGTGTTTGAAAGAGAGAGCAGACAGACGGATGAACAGACAGGCAGACAGATAGAGTACGTGTAGAGGGATAGATAAGTGAGTGCACTGTCAGCCATAAGAGAATGCCAAGCAGAGGTGGCAAGAGTACAGACATTCTTCACCTAAGCAGAAGTACATATGTAAGTGTGAAAAAGTTGAAAAAGTGAAAAAGTACAGGGCCTAAAATTTAATCCAAGCATAGAAGTAAAAAGTAACTATGTGGAGGGCACATCTTCTAGTTATTTGCTTGTAAATGAAACTGAAACTTGTGCCATATTAACATAATGAAATATTATTAATGCACACGAATGAAATCTTTATTTCAATCTAAATTCTAATACGAAGAATGAACTCAGGTTGAACATGTGTTGTATAGAACACATGCATAGAAAAGGGTAATACTATACAGTATAAAGCTAGCATAAAGGTGGGATTCAGTGAGTGGATATAACCAGTATCATCACCTTAAATTTAATTTGCTGTCTGCAAACCTTAATGTAACCTAACAGTGACCATGAACACCACAACTGCTTTGCACTAGTCCAACACAGTGCTATACTGTAAATTCACAACAGTACAACAAACTAACCTGTTTAACCTGCACTTAACTGCTCAGTATTTTCATTCAACCTTTGAATATAATTTGTTTTACACAACATGAAAAAACAGAACTTCACCAACACATCACATATAAATACAAACTTTACTAAAAAATACAACAAGCTTTCAGTTTATCAAATGTCACTGAGCAATACCTAAAAATAACCACCTTTCTTTCTCTCCTGTTCTGTCTGTGCTGTTACTGGATACACTAATAAAATTATTTTAATGTGATATTTTTGGGAAGTTGTGCAGTGAAGGGAAATAACTAAACCTAAAGCAACAAGCATGTTTTAAAATGTAAAAGGTATAAAGTAGAGATATGCTATAATGTAGGAAGTAAAAGTAAATAGTTTTCAGAAAAATAAATACTCAAGTATAGATACCTGAAAATTCTACTTAAGTACAGTAGCAAAGTACTTGTACTTGCCACCTCTGATGCAATGTCAAGAACATGCAGAAGTTTGTGGCAAGGCTGGAAATGTATATCTGACTAATATAGGTCTTCCAGACTTTTTCTATTTATTTATTGACCTTGACCTTGATATCATCACTCTTTCGCTCCCTCCTTCCCATTTGTCTGCCCAATGTGTCAGTAAAATGTTAGCACATTGTCGTTGTCTTCAAGAGCAGGTATAGACTTGTTAATCTTGCCCCCACTGCTTTCTGCTATTTAGATTTTGTCTTCAAGGCTAATGCATTTTCATAAGGCAGTTGCCAACACATACAGAACATTTTCCACAGTCTCGCCAAACTGTTACTTTTACTGGAGGGATTTTAAAAACTTTTTTTGTAGACTTTCCATTATTATCCACATATTATTTTCTTTCTCACCTCTCCAGCCTACCATCACCACTCAAGGTCTTTCAGCTTTTCAGGCTTTGTACTTTTGTAAAGTTTTACACAGTTGCTGTGGCATATCAGTGTGAGTTATTTTAAAAAATGTTTTAGTGGTGCATTTTCTTAATATTTAGCAATCAAAAATCAAAGTGGCAGTAACCATAAGAAGAAATTATTTCTGACAGGAATCTTAACAGAGATATGAAAAAAACAAACTCCTTAATATTCTCTTTGGTTGCATTCTATATAATTTCAGGCAGAAGCGCAGAAAAAGTTATTGTTTTTGTGTTTGTATGTCATAGTCAATGCAACAGTGTTACAATCCCTAAAATTATCAGCACAATTCTTGAGTGGGTTGGAGGTGGGGGAAGCAGTCAAACTAATTTGGTGTTTCAACTAGCCTTAAGCGTTACAAGCCCTGATGGGACACTGTAACTCTTCAGTAAGTTGTATAAAATGTGAAATAAAATATAGATGTGACTTCCAGAAAAACAAAACCAATACAGAAGTGCCTGAAAACCTAAATTCTATTACAAGGACACCAGATGGCGATAGCTGAGGTCGCAAAAAGATTTTCAGTCTATGGGAAAAAGGTTTTCTTTCTTGACCTCTGTAAACAAAACTGCTGCTGAGTTCACTGTCTTAGCCACTTATTCTCGCTCATACTAAATAAAACTTTAAATTGATTTTTTGAGTCATGGTAATACCATGTTTCAAAAAGGATTATTAGCAGTGTTTTTTTCCCACTGTGTAAAACAATATCAGTATCTGTGACACATCCTTTAGGGTCAGAATCAGATTAAGCATACACCACTATGAATGCAAAGCAGTGCCTTCTCAATAGAACGTTGTCCTTCTATCTTTTTTAATATACGCTTCTCATAGTCTCCTCTCTCTAACCTTACCTTACAGCCACCTACCGCTCCCTCCACCCTCACTCTCTTCTTGTTTAACACTCACTGTCATACGTTCTTGGCATCTGCTCCCTGCTTACTTCCCACATGTGTTCCTACCTTGTCCTACCCAAGACACTCCATATATCCTTTTACTCAGCTTTCATCTCTGTCCTTCTCCCTTTTCTGTTCTCCGTCTACATGCTGTGTCTCTGTCTCGTCTCATACCATGTGGTGTACCTGATAGGGCAGCTCACTCCTCATGGATCTTTTTGCGTTGTTGGCTGGGAATTGATTGTGGCACTTTTAGTGTTGGAGCCCATCATTGCATTTTCGTCTCACAGCATGGTATCCCTCTCTGTCTGTAACCCTCTCTTTTAACTTTTCTCAGTCCTGCAACCGCCTGCATCTAGCCCTACTTTTAACGCTGGGATAATGGTAGTTTCATCTTTTTCTGTAATATAGCATGTTTGGTATAGTTTACATCAAAATAGAAATGCTTTACTTACAGACTGAAAAACATAGTTATCGCTGTCGTCTTTGCATTAAAATCAAGCATGCTGTGGTTTGAATCCGCTTTGAAACATCCAATTTTCAAGCTGGTTACTGTAATGACAGGAACATATGATGATGATATTATAGAAATGTGATGTTAGTTGGTATCTGCTCTGCTGGGACTCCACATTAATTGTCCAAAGTGTTTCAACTGTACTGAGAACAAAGTAGCTTTTAATCACAAAGAGTGATTTGTCTTGACTGCAACATTACAAGTATTACTACAGCCCACATCGGCTATGTGTGTGTCATTTGCAAAGTGGGGGATGGTAAACAGGTTTGCATTATGCATAGATCATGATGGTTTACCAGAAGATATGGCAGGAAAAGGAGTGAAAACTCAAACATGAGATTTATATACTACAAGGGGATGATTAAAAATGAGGCCAAAATCGTTAAAATTCACAAAAAGGATAAACAGTGAGTAGAAGTCCGGATATGAGAAAGCAGGATAACGGTGAGGAAAAAAAAAAACGGAGAAGAATGTGGTGGGAGGTGAGAAAGTAGGCGAGCGGGGGGACCTGAAGAAGGGATGAGAAAGGAGAGGATGAGGAGGAAAAAGGAGTGAGGCCCTCTTCATTTATTGCTCCAGTGGAGAAGAACGTAGAGCTCTCTAATGGTGCTGCCATGGTAATAACAATAAAAACCAGGAGAACAAGAGAAAACGAGACGCAGCGAAAGGAAGGGAAGAAGACAGAGGTTAGGACAGAGCGGGAAACATAAAGTATGACTGTTTTCTTTCTACATTTCCATATTTTCCCATTTAACTCTCCCTCTCTCTCCCTCTCTCTGTATCCTCCACCCAGCACAACGGCACTTTTCCTCTCTTCTTCTTTTCTGTCTTTCCACTGTTGGCACTGTGTGTCCTTGCTCTATGCTTTGTTAGGCAGGGCAGTGGTACTGCTGTAGCTGCTGTGTCAGGGCTTTCTATTGGTGGTGATTAATGTATGGAGATGGACTGATCGTCACCAGCTACCAACAATATTCTCACCGCCGGCACAGTGGAGGTGCACGCAGGGGGTAGGGGACACAGAGACGGGCTGCACATTGGTGTCAGTAGCAGTGAATCATAAATGCTTGTTATATTTGGACACATAAGAGACTACGGCACAAATACATAGGAGAAAAAACTTTTTTGCTAAGTAATAATAAATAAAGCCAATATTTGCATAACACAGCATTTAATATATCACAGAATTATAAACTAATGGTCTTTGACATTCATATGTGGTAATGACAAAAGTCATGAACTAAAGTGATTAATCAATAAATAATAATAATAACAATTTTGATTACCATTTGAGCATTTGACTCTAAAATAGTCAAATCTGTGGTCTTCTTTAAAAAACAAACAAACAAACAAACAAAACTTCACCTTTGGTTCAATGTAACTGAGATAAGCACTTTACAGACAAAACCAGTGCACTAACAGAAGAACATTTTTAAAACGTTGGGCACCCCTCATATTCATGTTTCTAAATCCTGAAGTCTTTAACTGATGATTGTGATAAATCATCAGTAAATTATGATTATTGTACAGCCCAATCTTGGTTTTGGTGAATTCAATACATTTGAATACGAACACATTCAGAGATTGCTGTGCGCTGCTTCCCGATCACTTTGGTTCACTGAGCATTCAGTTCAGAGTTGGACTAGTTGCTTCAATGACAAACTGAAAAACTTCTGTCTGTCTAGTAGTAGTAATCCTGTTGGATGAAGCAAGACACCAAATTAAAACATGATAAATTTCCAAAATCTTTTTCAAAATCAGTGGAAATAGCATTGAGCTTCTTATCCTTCTTGAGATATACGTGTTGATAGCACAGTTCACTCTAAACTAACATAAATTACCAGGCCAAGGTGGAATCATTAAATGAGAATACATAGATCTCTACCAAGAATTTCAATATCTCTGTAGTGGTGAAGAAGAGAGCTAAGATGAAACATCCAACACTGTTGTTATTTAATGAGCATAATTAACAAGCAAAATTTGTGCAGTATACGAGTACCAAATGGTGAGCCAGCCTGGCATTTCTGCCCACACTGCATATGCGTGTGTTATGATTAGGCCAAGGAGACAGTAGATAAATTAGCTTTGGGTAGAAAATGAAAGTGGAAGATATACTGGATGGCCCTGCGAGAGTTCATGTAGTAAGTAGTGATACAAGCACGCGCGCACACACACTCACACACACACTAAACCTTTCCTCTGTCTCTTCCTCCCTATCCACCTTCCCATCCATCAGGCCATCTCAGGGAGCTGCCCGCAGTTCCACTGGCTGGTTTAATTGTTAATGCTAATTGCTATTTATTGGCTCAGATGCAAATGATAGGCTGGCCAAAGTGAAATTTTATGAGGAGTGAACTCCCCCTCTCACACAAATTGAAAAAGTGAAACAAGAGGAAGAGGGAAATGAGGCGAGAAGAGAAGAGCTTAATGGCGGCTCTTTAATAGCAGAGAGCAAAAATTAAGACTGATTTAAGATACGGAGCTAAATCCCCCCAAAATCCTCTGTGATCCCCACTCAGGGAGACACCCATTTGGCACAGGCAGAGAGGAAAGGAGAGGAAGGAAGAGGAGAGGATATTAAGGAAAAATCTGAAATTCATTTAGTCTTGAAAGCTAGTCAGTATTACATGAAATGTAACGTTGTGCCTGGCTATAAACCTTGAAACTTATTTAGAATAAAAAGAGAAAAAAACAGATAGATAGATAGATAGATAGATAGATAGATAGATAGATAGATAGATAGATAGATAGATAGATAGATAGATAGATAGATAGATAGATAGATAGATAGATAGATAGATAGATAGATAGATAGATAGATAGATAGATAGATAGATAGAAACACCTTCTCAGTGGAATAATTGTATTAGTGGAAAGCATATGGAGAATGACAGTAGACTGAGGTCAAACTTAGCCAGCGGCAGCCTCTCATTGACTCCCTATATACCAACTGAGCGCGCACTTGAACATCTTCCACTTTCTAATACACTCTAAAAGGCAAAGCAGTATTTGGACGGCACATTATCTTAATGTAAGCCTGACAATATGTGTGTATGTGTGTGCGCGCTTTGCCACAGTCCAGGCACAGGACGAGCTTTGCGGCATTGTTTGACACAGCAGTGTCCTCTTTTTAGGTTCACTCATTTGCTTTTCTGTCCATCCATTACTGCCTTCCTCACTCCTGTCTATCCCTCGCTCCATCACTCCATCTGATTGAAGGATCTTCTATCCATCCTCAAGGTGTGATCGCCCTGCCAATTAAAGACCAATCCAATCACATCTGAGCTTCTGTGTGTGTTTGCGTGTGAGGGTGCAGTGTGTCTGCATGTATACACATATGCATGAGAATGGATGTGTGTGCATGTGTGTGTGCATCTATGTGTGTGTTAGATGTGAGATCTGGCAGCTTAATGCAGTTAGGGTTATTTCACAGTCCATTAAGAAGCTTATGTTGACCTCCTGACCCTAAAGCCAACAACACAGAAGCCATTATCATGACAATAGGACTCTGTGTGCACATTTGTGAGTGCGTGTGACTGTGGACTCTATTTGACATGATCATGCTTTGTGGAAAATCTAAATGCTTGGACTTCTGCTTTCCTGAGACTTAAGGTTTGGTCAAAAGATTTTGTGTTGTAGAATTTGTATGATTATAGTTAACAGAGTAGCAGAAAAAGGACAAATAAAAATAAAAATGCAAATAAAAGAGAAGATGCTGATGTTAGCACTTTTTGGGGGGTGCTGTAAAATTTGATTGAATTACGTAATAAGCAAAACCTGGTAGCCTCCGTAGGTGCTGGACCACATGTGTATTTGTAGGTTTATGTGGGAAGTTTATGTCGATCAAAGTCCACCTTTTTTTTTTAACATTTATTATGATTATTTTTTTTCTTTTTCTCTCGTTGTCTCTTCTAATATTCATTTATCTCAATCTCTGTTGGTTGCTTTCTCATCTGTTTATCCACTTTTTTCCCTAACACTGGGCGGCTAACCCTGACCCTCACCTTGCCGCTCTGTATCCAAACCTCTAGGATGGCTATTGATCCGCACCTCCTCAGACTCGCACAAAGACCCGGCTGCTGTGTTCATGGTTAATGAGACAGACACGGCCAGTCTAGGTCTGGATGGGTTACAGTGCGAGGACCTATAAATAAACTTACAATGCCTGAGGGAACCACAAGATTGAATTTATTACATTTTTGTTCAAAGCCTGAAAAAACTGTGTAAAGAACAGGACTGACATTTAGCAGAAGGAAAGCTAGACAAATGTTTGTACACACTAGAGTGAGGACCAAAACTTAAACGAAGGATATAATATAAAACAAATGTACAAAGTAAAATAAATAAATAAAATAAAGCATCTTTTTTGTTCTTTAATCAAACACCACTGTAGATATGTGCAACAGTACAGATTGACAAAAAAAATTTCATTTCTGTGATCACACACACAAACAAACACACACACGCACACACACTCCTATCTACCTTCACCTCTGTTCTGTATACAGTGTGTGTGCTGAAATGTACCTGGAATAACAGTATGTGTTAAACTAGGCAGTGTTTGCCCACTATGTGCACCTGACAATAGTACTGTAGATCTGTGAAACAGCTAAAATCTGATAACTCTGGCCATGTCCCCAGCAATATGTTGCCTGTTTGGGGACTTTTCAAACTGATGGATTGGTGTGTGTGTGTGTGTGTGGAGGGGGTTTTGGTGCATGATCCCATGGGAGCCCTGCCTTAATCAACCACACTTGTACACAAACACACTCACTCGCTTCAACAATATGGCCAACTTAAGACAGCGCGATACTGCATTAATTAACAGTCACAGAACTCTGTGTGAATTTGATCTTTACACACACATCAAACACACTGTACACACACATCCTTAGACAGAAACAGAGCTTTGTGAATTATAAAGCAAGCTAGTGTGGGTTGTCTTTGACAAAAACAAGTGTTTTCTTTCTCCCTTTTTTGCAAGTGCTGTCACTTTAAATTATAGGTGAAAAATGCATATTGAAACTTAAAAAAAGCATTTTTTTTTTTAGCTCTATCAACAATATAATTATCAATATTTAGTATTGTTCATGTTAACAGCAGCATTACTGGTAAAGAATTTAACAGTTAAAAAGTTAGCTAAGCAAGATGTGTGAGGTTATTTCTCTTAAAATGGAGACTAAATACTGAGTGGTCCAGTCCACATCCATTCGCAAACATAAGGTATTTAATAATATACAGTTAGTACTTTCATTATTTCACTATTATTGTACAATCCGAGTAAATCCATCCCTCAATTTAACTTGACATAAAAAATTGAATTTCAGCTGTACATTAAGGTGTGATTAATGTTGCTTTTGAAATATTTGTCTTTGGTGTCCTGTAGTTTCACCGCACTATGTCTTAGTGGGTTTATATGTGTGTGTGTGTGTGTGTATGTGCGCGCAAGACTGTGCCTGCACACACTAAATTTGTTTTAACGATTCCGAGAGCTGTTTATCGGTGAAGAGTATACAATGCTCTATTGTCAGTACTGTCCAAAAACACAGCAGGACAAAGAACACACACACTCATACATTCCCATATAGATGATGGCGCTCTCTAAATTGTCCTTCACACAGCTCTCCCTGTATATTGACCGTGTGTCTTTTTTCTCAAGCTGACATTATTGTCAAATTGTTTCTCAAACAGGACACAATTGAAAAGGCGGACAGTTGTTCAATGGCTCGAGTTTTACCATTGATTCCCAATAGGGCCGTCTATTCATCTGTCGACAGGAGGAGCGGAGAGAAACTCTGCTCTGCACTCGTACCATGACCGTTCTTTTAAAAAAAAAAAATCTACACCGGTACACATACATACATACGCACAAGCACAAGTGGATGTTTACATCTATTCATGTACACACACACGCACTTTCATTTAAATATTGCTCCTGTCCCAATGCATTCTGTTACTTGATACAGTGCGATACCCACAGATCAATGGAAGCCAAGGAGACACCACACACACTTGTGTAACCACACACACACACACACACACTAGGCTGTGTGTTGCCCGCAGGCAGATGGTATCTGCAGTAGACGCTTGTTATTCTCAACAACTCTGATATGGACATCATTAGCACAAGGAAAACACTAAAATACGTAGAAACACCTGAAGCTGTACACAAGATAAAACTTTTTACTTTACCGATCACCATATTAAAGCAGCAGTGTGAGCGGTTTATCTCTTTAATACACTGCTGTTAAATCACTAAGTAGTCATACAACAGCCAAAAAACAACAGATATGGAGATTATTAGGAAGTAAGAAACGTGGATCGAATACAGACGGCACCTACGCCGTTATACAAAAAAATGGGAATCTGAGTTATAACAGGGAATAATTAATTATAGCTAGGGTGTACTATATGCCTTTCAGGATGAAGGATCGCTACAGAGCAGGAACCAGCTGAAGAGGTGCCCTTGTAAAAGAAATTTGAAGAGTTTTCCGTAACTGATAATACACTTTAGTTTCGTGACTGCAAAAATGCTAAACAAGTCCGAGTCAATTTATTAAAACATTTTTTTAAATTTATTGTGTTTTTTTGGCTGCCTTACAACAAAATTAATTCCCTCTTGTGTGATGTCAAAGATATAAATTGAAAGAAAAAAAACATGCAATGGACAGACACAATCAATCAGACTAGTGTGCATCTATAAAAATGTAACTAATAGTTTTGAATGAATATTTAACAATCATGGCATACATTTTCATAAACACATACTTTGTAGAAGTTGGATTTGAGCAAGTAAAACTGTAGAAGAGGAGAGAAGAGAAGAGAAGAGAAGAGAAGAGAAGAGAAGAGGAGAGAAGAGACTGATAGAAAAAAGAAAGCATTGACAAGAACAATGAGGATGAAAAGGATGAGCATAATTTTTCTCCTTCTCTGTCCCTTTCTCCTTGGCAACACTTTTCAACAGTAAATAAATTAGAAAAAGTGTGTGTGTGTGTGTGTGTGTGTGTGTGTGTGTGTGTGTGTGTGTGTGTGTGTGTGTGTGTTTGTGTTTGTGTGACTGAGTGACAGAGAAGGAAACACAGACCGAGGGAGATAGTGCAGATACATTAGTAGGCCCATGGTGTATGTGGGTATATGTTTGTACTTGTACAAAAACCCTTACTGCTCTGCGCTGCTCCTTCCTCTCGCTGTTTGTGTGTATGTGTGTGTGTGAGAGAGAGAGAATGAGAGAGAGAGAAAGAGACAGTATCTGAGGGAGCGTGCGGCACGAGATTGATGTGTACCGCCAGCGTGGCCGTTTCTGCTGAGAACGGCCACACTCCTCTGCCTAATGATGCCACATCCATCCTGCAGCGCCAAGTGCTACGCGATTAGGAGTGTGTGTGCTGCGTGTGTCCACAAGGCGTCTATCCTGGGGGCTACAACGCAGAACCTTACACAGCCTCTGATCACTCTTTATTTGGCACTGAGCATGTGTGTCCATTTGTGTGTGTGAGTGTGAGAGTGAAGGGTCCTATGTGCCCATTAATATTAAATATAGATACCCTTGTCAGTGAATTACATCCACTGATCCCGTATTCTCCTCTCAGGGAGGAGAGGTGAGCAGGGAGGAGTCATGGGAGGTGAAAGAAGGGAGAGATAAAGCGAAAAGAAGAAAGGAAGCATACAAGCGATGAAATGGGGAGAGAGTGGAAGGTAGCAAGGGTCGAGAAGTGACGAAGGGTGAGCATGGAGAATGCGGTGTTGAAAGCGAAGGGAAAAAGGGTCCAATAGGGAAAGAGGAGTTTAAGTAGGAGGAGGAGAGTTAGAGGAGAGCATACTGGTGGAAAGGAAAGGAAAGGTATAGAAGACTAGAGAGAACTTCTTGTTAACAGTTCCTAATAAATGTTTAACATGATCAGAAAAAGAGACATAAAGGAAGACTGAGAAAGGGCAAAGATGAGGAGAGAAGGAGACAAAGAAAAGAAAAGAGTTTAATGATATTGTCACGGCTGGCGGAGGGAGCCGTGTGGTGTGGAGGAAAAGGAGGACCCAAGATGCAGCAAACTGATGATACGAGTGATGTTTTATTTACAAAGGTGGTGGTGACAAAAACAGGCAACGAGGTATGAGTACTTTACAAACGGAAACCTAAACTGGGAGAAACTAAATAGCAAACCTGAGACCGTACAAAGGGGGTGCGGGGCAGAGGGACGCAGAGACAGGACACCATGGAACGCAGATGAATGCAGAGATACGCAGAAATACACGGATGAGTGCAGACGAGCCGACGAGGAGCACAGGCAGACACCAACTATAAATACACACACCAGGTAATGAGGAAATGGCACACAGGAGGGGACACAGCTGGAACTTAATGGGCATAACGAGACACAGACCTACAAAGTAAAACAGGAAATCTAGAACCCGAACCGGACACAAGGGGGGAGGACACAGAATAACTAGAACAGAGGGAAATAGTCACAAAACACAAAACGCTGGGTCAACAACCCAGGACCATGACAGTACCCCCCCTCCAAGGGCTGGCTCCAGACAGCCCAAAACAAAAACAGACGACCAACCCAGGGCGGGCGGCGGGGGCCCAGGACGGAGGGACCAACACCGAACAAAACAAGCTCCAGCGGACCGAGGGAATTGTCCAAAACAAAAACACACATGCTGGAGTACCAGGACAAAACACAGTTCAGGAGGCCGGCCCAGAGGCTCACAGCTCAGAAGTCCAGGACAGTTTATCTTCTGAGGCCGGCCACGTCGGCGACGCAGATCCATAAGCCGACCGAGCGGAAGGCAGCGGTGGCGGAGTGGAGGCAGTTCAGGGGGCCGACCGTGCGGACAGCAACGGCGGCGATGACAGAAGTCTGGAGGCCGACCGTGCGGACGGCAACGGCGGCGATGACAGAAGTCTGGAGGCCGACCGTGCGGACGGCAACGGCGGCGATGACACAAGTCTGGAGGCCGACCGCGCGGAAGGCAGCGGCGGCGTCTAGGATGTCGTCCATGTTGACGATGACGCTCCACCAGCGGCCTGGCAGATGACCGCCGATGTCGAGGCGGCAGTTTGGGACCCGAAGGTGGCGTGGCCGTCGCAGCACCAGACGAGACCGAAGCAGAGGCTGGACCAGACGAGGCAGCTGATGAGGATGCTGAAGCCGGGCCAGGCGATGCTGAAGACACGAAGGCTGGAGCCGGACCAGGCGAGGATGAAGCAGAAGCAGAGGCCGGACCAGGCGTGGGTGAAGCAGAAGCTGAAGCCGGGCCAGGCGAGGATGAAGCAGAAGCAGAGGCCGGGCCAGGCGTGGGTGAAGCAGAAGCTGAAGCCGGGCCAGGCGTGGGTGAAGTAGTGGCTGGACCAGGCGACGGCGTGGGTGAAGACACAGAGGCCGCAGCTGGCGAGGATGGAGACACAGAGGCTGCAGCTGGTGGCGATGATGGGTCTTGGGGCTGGACGGGCTCCTCGGGCCCCCCAGCTGACGAGACAGGAGGCTGGCTAGGTTCTCCTGAACCTCCAGCTGACGAGTCTTGAGGCTGGACGGGCTCCTCGGGCCCCCCAGCAGGCGAGACAGGAGGCTGGACGGGCTCCTCGGGCCCCCCAGCGAAAACTGTCTCTGGACCAGTGGGCACCGGGGCCCCTGGAACACACAGGTCAGAACCAGCAGGCGCACGGGCCTCTGGCAGGCACAGAACAGAACCAGTAGGCACACGGGCCTCTGGCAGGCACAGTTCAGAACCAGCAGGCACACGGGCCTCTGGCAGGCACAGAACAGAACCAGTAGGCGCACGGGCCTCTGGCAGGTACGGGTCAGATCCAGCAGGCGCACGGGCCTCTGGCAGGCACAGTTCAGAACCAGCAGGCGCACGGGCCTCTGGCAGGCACAGAACAGAGCCAGTAGGCGCACGGGCCTCTGGCAGGTACGGGTCAGAACCAGCAGGCGCACGGGCCTCTGGCAGGAACAGATCAGAACCAGCAGGCGCACGGGCCTCTGGCAAACACAAAGCAGACTGCAGCTGCACAGAGCATCGACTCAGCTCAGGCAGCGACAGCCGGATGCAGTCCTCAGCTGGCTTCTTAACCTCCAGGGGTCCAGAGTCGGCCGGGGGCTGGGACCCAGCCTCTGGGGAGGCCCTGGAGTGCGTCACAGTCTCTGGGCTGGCCAGCTGTTGCGGACTGACTACTGCGTTATGTGGTGTGTCTCTCTGCTTGACATGAACAGGTGAAAAACAGTGCTTTTCCGGTTGGATGGACTGGACTTGTAGTACAGGCGAAGCTGGTGAAGATGGTGGCTGAGCTGGTAATAACGCTGATGAGTCTCTTGCCAACTGAGCTATTGACTGAGCCACGGATTGTAACAAGGTGTCTAATAGGTCTGGCTGTGACTGTAATGGAGGTGGAGATTGAGTGGCTAACTGAGGTAGCGGCTGCAGGGCAGCTAACCGAGCTACCGGCTGGGCAGCTGGCTCAACAAACACAGCCCCGGAATAAACAGTCATGCGAGCTGGCGAAACAGACGGAGTGTCTTTTCCACTCACCACAGCCGGCAGTTCCGAAGTCCTAACCTCCGGCTGTGGGGCGACGCGCCGACGGCGCGATCGTCGCTTCCTCCCGGGCAAAACCTCCGGCGGGCCGGGCAAAACCTCCGGCGGGCCGGGCAAAATCTTCACCGCCGGGCTGGGTTGGGAAGCGGTAGCGGCTGGAGGGTGGAGGTGAAGTTCGTTAAGGATGAAGTCCTGTGCGAGCGGGTGAAGAGAGTCGAGTAGCCAGCAGTGAGCAGACATCAGCTGCTGTAGCCTAGCTTCTACAGCGTGGTGAAGCTCTTCCTCCTCATGCTCCAGCCACAGGTTGACCAACCTGGAGACGCTGTCGATCACTTCCTCCCGAAACTCCTGGGACGGTGCGGATGCTGCTGGGTCCATGTTTGGTCGGCTCGTACTGTCACGGCTGGCGGAGGGAGCCGTGTGGTGTGGAGGAAAAGGAGGACCCAAGATGCAGCAAACTGATGATACGAGTGATGTTTTATTTACAAAGGTGGTGGTGACAAAAACAGGCAACGAGGTATGAGTACTTTACAAACGGAAACCTAAACTGGGAGAAACTAAATAGCAAACCTGAGACCGTACAAAGGGGGTGCGGGGCAGAGGGACGCAGAGACAGGACACCATGGAACGCAGATGAATGCAGAGATACGCAGAAATACACGGATGAGTGCAGACGAGCCGACGAGGAGCACAGGCAGACACCAACTATAAATACACACACCAGGTAATGAGGAAATGGCACACAGGAGGGGACACAGCTGGAACTTAATGGGCATAACGAGACACAGACCTACAAAGTAAAACAGGAAATCTAGAACCCGAACCGGACACAAGGGGGGAGGACACAGAATAACTAGAACAGAGGGAAATAGTCACAAAACACAAAACGCTGGGTCAACGACCCAGGACCATGACAGATATGCAGGAAGCATCACATTAGAAAGGGCGGAAGTAGATAGGAACGTAGAGAGTAGGAGAGAGAGAGAGAAAGGTGAATAAATCTGTGGAAAGAGGAACCACCACAGAGGGGACTAAGGGGTTTAGGGATGGATAGATTGAGGGAGGAGGGGCCAGCTGATTGATTGTGCAGAGTGTTGGAGACTTGAGAAAAGAGGGATGACAAGAGGTGGAAAGGGAAAAGGAAAGGAGAGGACTGAATCCATCACTTCGAGGGAGAAGACGGAGGAAGGCGCAGGCACGCTTAGACAGAAAAAGAAAAAGAGACATAAGAATAAACATTAAAATGTGGAGGAGTTACAGGATAGAAAGCCAACATAAAGAAAAATAGATCAGACTGAAAGAGATTAAGAAAGACTTTGAGAGAAACAGATTTACCGGATGCTGATGTTAGAAAACAAGCAGAGATTGAGTGATGAAGGGTGGAGAAAAAACAACAGAGTGAATAGTAGCAGCTTTGACCTGTCATCTGTCTGTAATGAAAGAGAGAAGGGAGGAAGAGAGGAAAGGAGGAGTGACAGTTTGATTTTCCCAGCCTGGCGTTCATTCCCATATTCCCTGGCAAGCTCTCACCTGATGGAAAGATGGCAGAAAATCAATAGTCCATGTGCGTAATGGAGTAATGACTCTGAGTGTATGTGTATGTGTGGATAATGATAAGTGTGTGTGTGTGTCCGATCCCTAAGCAATCACACACAGCTTAAGCCAGTCCCATGGGGTGGGGCCCACTTTAACTAACAACTTCATTACTGCAGCCACACACACGCAAGCTCATGCACACACACAAACCATGCCTTCATACAAACACTGTTGATAACGGACATCTTACGAGTTTTAGAGAAAATTTTTACAGAGCAGCTTTAATTTTCATTTTGAAATAGCTTATATGTTTACTTAATTTGAACCCACACATGCCAAAATTCACCCATGAATACAGTCATGTGACACCACTGCTGTCAGTAACTTCCACATTTCCAACAGCCCTACCTATCTGCCAGTGTGATTTGGATATGCCTGAGCAGTTTGGTGGTATAAAAACTACTTTAACTGAGTTTAGTTTTCTTCAAAGGGTTAAACCAGAGTCCAAGTGTATCAGCATGGCGTCCTTAAGTGTGTTTATCCAAGCAGCTCTCAAAGTATTTTCAGCCTCTGCCAAGTTGTTCTGAAGCTGTGAAAACATTCCCAGCTCTGGGAATGCTGAGGCCCTGCCCTGGCACGCACACACACACACACAAACAGAAACACACAGAGATGCACCTCAATCAACCAATTAGGTCATCAAGGGGCTCTCTCATCACAATAACAGGCTCACTGCCATGTCCAAATGATGGGGTGCTGACGTGCAAACGCACGCGTGCAGACACAAACCATTCTCTACTGACACCGACACACAGAATAAACACATGCGCACACAGTTACATACACACCGCTCCCATGTAAACACCAAGCGCACACATGCACTACTCAAACTCACACGTGGCCCTGACTCATTATGGGTCCACTGATCAAAAAGAATGATGCTCCCTGTAACTATTTACCAGAGGAGGATGGGACAAGAGGAATTTGGACCAAAGGCGGCCCATTGTGGCTTAGCGTCGGCACAGACCAGCAGCTCATGGCGGCAGCCCCCTCTGTTTACTAGTGGCTAATTAATTCGCCACATATGCTGAGAACATCTGTCGCTAGTGACCTGCCGGGAGAGCAGAGGACGCACTGCTGCGACAGCCCGCTCCCCCCAACTCTCATTAGCACACACATACAACTTCATATACACACACACACAATCATACAGCCACACTAAGAGGGAAACACACACACACACACTCAAAGACGTGTATGAATGTATGCACATGTATGTGAAGACACATCGAGTGTAACTAGGGGCATTTTGAAACAAACATACACTTCGATCTATTTATAGTTTGGGACTAATAGTTACTCTGCAACATATTAAAGCTCCAACGAGCTGAACACTTCAAACAGATGCCAGTCACATCTCTAAGAGTCTGCACTGCAGTTACTACAATCAAAAGCTCAATTACTTAACTCAACAGGCTTTTTTTTCTTATAGATATTCACCAGAAATGGCATGCTGATACTGAACACAAAATATGAACTTATTGTTCTACAATAAATTAAGTTGTACTTGAATAATGGAATTCTGCATTTATATGCAACAGCTGAAAGGTGGTCATCTTTTCAAAGCTCTGATTTGTGTAGCAAGCGCCTTTCTGAAATATTTTGGTTGTAGCTAAATAACTAATAAAGTATTAATTCATCAAGCAAAGAAAAAAACTTTCTGGTCAAAATTATCATCAGTTTTTCTTTTTGCCATTATTTGGCAATAAGTTTCTGTTTTTCTGCGTGTAATTAAAAAGTTGTATCATCACAGCAGGATGGAAACAGTGATTATTAGGAATGAGACACTCATATGAGCTATGTGAGCGTTTTGTCGTACTACTATGTTTAATGGGTTCAGTGGTTTCAATACTTTAAATCTACATTAAATATACAATGAAAATATCATGAAAGAGAATTCTACATGGGAAATTATCACTAAAATGCCATTGTGATTTCTTTTTGAAACTGCAGTATTTCATTAATAAAACAAAAATATTGTTGTTTTTGGGTTTTTTTGCCTTTTACCTGTGCCGTAACTTTGAGCTTACTACTACCCAGGTGTGCATGCATTTTAAAATGTAAATATGAGCATCTTTAATTTTGTGCTTCAGCGATGTTAAACACAAGTTTCATCATATTCCACAGACTCAGTAAAATTTAGCACTTTTTGTTTGCCACACTGTCCTTCATGCTGCACTGTGTCTAAGCCAAACTTGGCGAAATAAAAAAGTGAAGCGAGTGTGCAAACCGCAGCACCAGCAGAAAAACTCCCACCAGCCAATCAGATTCATTAACCTCCACTATCCCACAATACCCCAGGGGGACCTACAGAGACAAAGACAAACTCTCTTCCCCTTGTGTCCTGTGTTCTCCCTCTTTCTCCCCCTCATCCCTCCACCTACACCCCATTACACCGATCCAGTCTTCCTACCCTCCCTCACATGCCACACAATTAACAAAGTGCAGGGATCTGACTTCTTGCTGCAATGAAAAAAACAAGCTCAATTTTTTTTGAGGTGTTTATTGCCACTAAAGACTGTCATTACTGCAAGGTTCACTTGCACCTACAATTAATTTTAAAGCTTTAATTAATGATTTTAACCAATGATTTTTAGTGGCTCCTGTGATTATGAAGCAAATGAAGCATACTGAGTTGTTTGTTTTTGCAGGAGTCTTCAGAACTGCACTTTTTATCTTTATGAAATTCAAGTTTTTTTGATAAAAAACTAAAGATAAACGTATAGACTGATTAGACTAATTGGCTCTTCCAAAAAATTGTAGCTGTAAGCCAGACTATCGTTGTTGTTATTGTTTTCAAATAAACCTACTGCTAAACAGTTACTATCAAGTGACCCAGTCAGCCATTTAACAATCACTCAGTCAGGCAGGCAGTGGATCACTTGGGGTCTCACCTCAACTGTCCCTGAAAATCTACTGACGGATCAATTAAAACATTAAAGAGTTTGATAAGTTCTCCTCACCTTCAGCTCAACAAAATTCACTGGTAAACTCAGTTAGCCAGTCAACTCCTCTCGTTGTAACTCAGTCAATCGACCGCCAAACAAGTCAACAAGTCAGCCACTCAGTGAAGCAGCCAACCAAGCATCCAGTCAGTCAAGCAGCCACCCAGCCAGTGAGCCCCCCACCTGTCCCCGCTAATTTGGTGAGGAATCAATTAAGGCTGTGTTTGCTGAGTTCTCCTTGCCTTCAGCTCATCTGCTCCTCTCTAATGCAATTGTCCTGTGTGCTGCGTGCAGAGCGGCATAATAAAGTGATAAGGCTAATCAGGTTGGCTGCTCCTCTCCTCTCCCCATACGCACACTACACTTATTCTATTAGATGTGTAATGAGATTCTGCACTCCATCAACACGATGCCGCTATGTGTGTGCATTTGAAAAAGCGTGTCTTTAGGAGTGTGTGTCTGTGTTCGCGTGTGTGTGAAAGTATGAAGGTGTGTGTGGTTGTGTGTCTGAGCGAGAGAGCTTCTGTTCTTGCAGAGGAAATTTGCTCCATTTACATTCTATCATTAGCTTGAAACAAACGTGCCCTTGAGCTTAGCGCCCCTGTCTCTCTCAGCTGCAAACACTTTACTTTGGCTAGTGATCACAGCAACATACACACACTGACACACTCTTGAGTAAGAGACTCGGGCATGTAATCGTATGCACACATGCACAAACACACGCTTAAATGAAACTCCCAGCAAAAAAGTATTGAAACCGATGTGTAACGCTGCACGTGTGGATGAGATCATTAGCTGACGACTCATCTAACTTTTCATTATGTATAACACCCAGTAAGAAAATACACACACTCTCTCACACAAATTTCTATTTATACCCATCCACTCATCTCTTCATATATCCACCCATCCAACAATCACGTCTCACCTCTCATATACACACAAACCTTCAACCAACCACCAACTGACACACGCAAGCACAAATGTATTACACCCCCACCCAGACAAGAGAATGATGGTCGAATAGATGTAGAGGACACGGGGCTCTATGATGTGTAGAACAGTTCTGGTCAATGGGCCAGATAATGAGTTGCCATAAACAGCAGCAGTCTTCCACTGTCCAGCTCAGCTCATTACCATAGCTAGCATATGTAATCAGTGTGTTGCTGGGGCGTGTCTTAATGTACTCTACTCTGCTGTTTCTCAAAGACAGGGTTGGGCCCACAGGGTGGGTCACGAGAAGGTAAGAATGGATCAGTGCATCATCCTCAGGAAACCTTGGTGATTAGTATTCAAAGCTGTAAAAGCCAAATAATGACACTGAAGTCTTCTTGGTTTCAATTTACGCTAAATAAGCAACTACAGAGACAATTATGTGGTACAAAATACTGTTATGTATATATCAGTATACTTATCAAATAAAATATAAACAACTACTTTGAAGTATGATGGCAATTTAATCTCAAACACTACATAAAGCAGTGAATTTCCTCTTCTGTGATTGACTTCATTAACATAAATCAGTGGGAAAACAAAACAACAGAGGGTATACAGTATATGGATACTTTGGAGGCCAGAAAGCTGTCACTGAGACGTAATTAGAAAACACGCACACACCCTCACACACATACAAACACAATATCAAGCTGTGCACATCCTCATTAACTCCATGAGTATGATAAAACACGATTCTCTCTCATCCCACCCAAGATTCCATAAAGAGGAGATAGTAATTCAAGCTGCAGACACCAAATCTCTAATTATAACTTTATTTGAAGAAAACAAGGGAGCACTTAATAAGCAAATGAGAGTGATAATAACTTGGAATATGGATTGGACCTAACAGACTAGATTATAGGGGCGAACCCCTGCCGAGAGAGAGAGAGGGGGAGAGAGAGAGCAAGAGAAAAAGAGAGAATTGTAAATAATGTGACAGAACGAGTAAATTATGAGGCTAAAGACTCAAAGCTGTAATTATGTCTTTCTTTGAATAGAGAGAGATGAGTGGGTGTGAGGATGATCGGATTGAAAAAAGTTAACTGCTGTCCTCATTTTTCCTTTCTTCTTCCCTCATTTGTTCACATTCACTGACAACGCAGACACTTTTAGTCTTTCTTTCTTGGTTTTCCATTGTTAAGTGCATTAAATATTTGGATGGTTAATGTTTTTGGTTTATTTAAAACCATAACAGGATCCCTGTAATAATTTCATGCATTTGATCAGTTCACAAATCAAGATGAAGTGCAACCTGGACTGTAAAAATGGTGGCACTGGAAGGACTTTAAAGTCAGAGGAAAATAACACTAGTGACACCATGATGGGTCATAATTGCTTGGAAATTGAGACATTTTTTTAGCCATAAGTTTGGAAAAGCATAGACTTAATGAAGGACTAAAACATAATGCTAAATTGTGAAATAAGAAGATGGATTACTTGTTTTTAGAGCTTGACAGGTAGAAAGGACTAGAAAACCAACTTTAGGGCCTTTATAGATCTCTTGCAATGTATGTGGATCTCTAAATTCCAGAGTATTAGATGTGATCATATAGTCCCAGGAATCAAAAACTGGCTAATGTACCCTTCAAGGTCATCTTCTTTTTCGCCTCTTCACTGCTTCTAGCACTCCAGATGTTTTTTTTCTTTTAGATTTGTTTGTCAAGTCCCATTCAATCTCTTTGCTGGATATCCTCCAGTCTGTTAATCTGATGATCTGTCAACATGAACTTTATTTTGGCGAAGAGGCCAGAGTCAACACATCACAGTTTAGGTAGTTTCTGCCAAATGTTCTCCCCAGATCCCTCAGGAAATTGTAGCAAAACTCTTTGTTGCAAGTCTGAATTTGGCAGACTTTCTCACTGCACTACTCACGATTCAGGTTGCATTCCTTGTCTGAATGTTACTTTGAGGCCTGGACACCATTAACTGGAAACTCTTTGGTGTCTAAGTCATAGCAACCGGTTAGCTCAAAAACAGTAGTTGTAACATTTTAGCACAAAGTTTCTTAATACAACATTACAACAGTGAGAACTTTATTGTGGTAAACTTTTCACTCACATGAGAAAGGAACATAAAATACAAAGTCAGCTTTAGGTGGAGAAAGGTACAGCATTGGAGTGGGTCAAGATTTTTCACTCATGAAATTGGGTTTCTTCTGTTTTAATAATTAAAATAAAAATATTACAATTATTTTTATAGGCACGATTTAGTGTTTTTTTATTAAAATGATTTTGATTGATTTAGGCAACTGAACTACTTGATTATCTAAAATACAATGGTATAGGCACTTGACCCAAATGACTCGGACTTACATTTGTCACCTCTTAGTTGTGTGATTAAGTGCATGTAAAATCCCTGCCCATTTCAGAGAGCCAATACCACCCATAATTAAAAAAAGAAAAAAGAGGAGAAGCATAATGCTTTCCATGATCCCAGCAAATAATCTGAACTCATTACAAGTCATCATGTATTAAACGCTCTTAAAAGAATAACAGTTTCATCAGATCTGCTGAATACATCATGGACATTGCACTTGTAAATGGTAAGTTATAATTTTTCAACCCCCATTTAACCTATGATCCTGGCTCTCACCAAGGTCTCCTCTCCCTCTTTTCTTCCCTTTCTCTCTATAACCCATTTTTCCCCTCCACCCTCTGTCTGTTTCTACATCAATTTCAAATCTCTTTAGGTTTGTCTTGAGCTACAGGATATGAAATTGACTTGTAAAGAAGAGACAAGTATTCACAGAGGATTTTGCTATTCAAGGTTGATTTCATTTTATTTGCTATCAGAGCTGTCTGTCTGTTTGCATGTTAAAGATACGAGCTGAGTGTTCGTGTGTATGTGTTACTCTATGATTTGTGTCTGCCATTCAGCCAGCTGTACATATGTCACACAATCTCGCTTTCTATACATGGTTATATTTGACATATGCTTAACAGGGGCCAGGGGGATCGCTTGCAGCACTGCACACTTAGGTAGATGTGTGTGTGTGTGTGTGTGTCTCCCTGAGCAGCAGTCTGTGGTCCTGTACCAATCCAGTGAAGTTGTCTGAGAATGACAGCTTCATTATCTTCTATGAAAGTGGGACAAATTGAAACAAGTCTCTCTATCACTCTGAGTGTAAGTATGAAAAGCTGAGAAAATACAAACATTAACACACATCCACATATTGACACACACATATACGCTTCGCTTTTCTTTTTTTCATCACCAACTTGTCTGCAGTTCAATCTCTCCACTAGCCCATAACTCTATTTATTTATTTATTTCTCCTGAGGAGTGTGTGTGTTGTGTGTGTGGCAGCTGGGACCAGTAAGTGATGACTGTATCTAAATGTTGATCATTGGGAAATGCTCTGTTGTTCTGAAATGAGGTGGTGGGGGATATGTGCATGCATGCATGTTTTGGGAGTTTTCTGGCAGATGTCAAACAGTTGAGGCTTCCCACAGACCTGCTGACAACTCTCTTAGTAACTGGGCACCTTAGGGGCAAGACAGGTGTGTGTCTGTGAGTGTATGTGCTCGTGTGAGAGAAAAAAGGAAACAGACGTGACCTACCCCCCTCTATTTCATCCCATCTGCAGCCTGACATCTGACAGGGACATCACACCAGGCCAATCCACCTTTCTGTGTGTGTGAGTGTGTGTAATTCCTCATATCCAGTAGAAAGGTAATAGTATGTAAATGACCCCACATATGTCATCTATGAGAAGACGGGGATGGACACACACACATACACACACACTATTATACGCACACACTTTAATGCCCTCAGGGTTGGGGGGTCTCGGCCTCTGTCTGATGTCTTTGGGTCAGTTTCTCACACTTCTGACAGGGTCACACACCTCTCCTCTCATTATTAACCTGCAGTAAAATGCCACATAGCCAAACAGAGTGCATATATAGGTGTGTGTGAAAGATTAAGTCACAGGGAGAGTATATGTGAAGAGAAAAGCTGGAAAGCTGTCCGTGTGTGGGAAGGAAAATGAAAGACAGCGACGTAAAGAAATTCAGGTACATGTAGGAGTGTTTAGAGAGACTGATAGGGAAAGGCTGATAGAAAGGGAGTCACTTTCTTGTTTGTGCGTATGTGCACGTCCTTGGGGTATTACCTATCATATTAACAATTTGACAGACTGCCCAGACTCCTCTCCAATTTCCCGTCAATCAAGCACATTCAGCCAACGATAGCTCACACTAAACAGTGAAACCACCCTGGTACAGTTTAAACATGCTGCCCCTGTTTAGGACAGTTTAATGTATATATATATGAGCATTCAGCGCCATTTAGTAGTTTCAACCCTCATGGCTCCCATCTGCAGCTATTTCCCTACAGACGCTTCCAGCTGCACACTGGTGGTGTTCACTTTAATTTGATTACATTATGTAAAACTGCCACAAGAGAGTAAAGAAATCATAAATATTTTATTTTATTTTAGCATTTTTTGTGTGAAAACTAATGGATGAAGTGAATATATATGTTTTTTAAAAGAGACCTAAAATGAATATACTGGAACAGCAGAATAAAAGACTGAGATGTAAAAAAAACATTGCACCAAAAGACAGAGATGTGTATGTGCTTACACAGATATTCTGGACTTTACTTTTTGCTCCCATGATTCACAGTATGCTGGTAGAATTATAAAAATTAAATCCTCTCTAAATTCCATCACAGTTACTGACAGGATTATACTCCATCACTGTGTGTGTGTATGTGAGAGGGGGAGAGGAGACAGGTGATGAGACTCCCACACTCTGGTCACTGCTACACAATAGGATTAAGACCAACACATACCTGTGTGTATGTATGTGTGCTAGCTGAGCAGTGACCATTGGGGAGAGTCTCCTGAATGATAAACAGTGTGTTCTTCTGCCTTTCCTTTGTTCCCTCTTTCTTTGTCTTTATCTATCTCTACATCTATCTTTCCAACCATCTGGACCCTTAGTCTACCCCCCACCCCCTACCCATTAGCCCCAAGTGCCAATACATACAAACATACAAACACACGTAGAGTACTTCACATATGTACAAGATGTATTTTGAATATGTTATGTGTGAGTAATACAGACTTCAGGCAGCCCGGTAAAGTTTGGTGTTGTAAGCAAAAATACATGGAAAAAGCCTGACTTACAGAGCCTGTATTTCTTACTTTCGCTATACGTAAGTGCTTGTGTGCTTATATCTATCAATCCTCTTTGTATTTTTGATATAAATAGCTGCTGCATGTAATGGACCTGATGAGTAAAGATAGCTGCTTTGGTGTCATTGGAGGTCTTTGTACTTTTAACTCAACCACATCTTTTTTGTTGTGTGTGCTAATGACCTTTGCTCTAAATTTACTGAGTTTACAAACTGTTACTTTTTCCCACTAAAGATTTTTATTGGGGTGGATTACATTTCAGTGACGCTCCGATGTGCATAGTGGAAAAGTCAGGGAACAATTAGGGGAGAACGCAGTTGCAATTGATTAAACTGGGTTTTGTCTTTGGTGTCGTTTTCATTGACAAGCATAATACCTTGTGATGCAAAGAGCATTTTTTATGTGCAGTTGAATCCCTGGGTAATGTCTTCATCCACTGGGTAAAACTGTAAGAGAAAATAATGTAATAAGATATTACATTTATTTAAAAAGGTGTCATGAGCACACATGAATTTATTATCTTTACAAAAGCAGAGCATATGCACTTTTCTACCTTTGTGCATGCACACAATTTTACTTACAGCCATTATATCTAAAAAAGTTTAATGTAACAGACTGTGTTGGGTGGGTAATATAAAGTAAAACCATGAGTGCACATATTGAGTTGAAGAAAATACAGTTGTAAATTGTATATGCATATAGACATAATCCCTCCTACTGCTACAGTTTCCTGCATACTGCCTACTATATTATATACTGTAACGTAAAATAAAAGCAAATATGTCACAACCCCCCTAAAGCATGTGTGATGACTCTGTGTAACCATGAATGCATGGCCTTTAAGACTAATAATCTGGCATGTTTCCAAGGCATACACATAAAATAAGTTCAGTTGGGTCTCCTTATATTTTTAAGGAAAAAAAGATATACGTATGTGAAGTGTAGTGCTGTGCATGTGAGTTTGTGAGTGGGTGTGTGTCTGCGCCTCCCCACTCCCCCCAGGCTTACTCCATCAACCTCCCTTCACTAACAGCTGTCTCCCCTCATTTACATGCTCTCTCCACCCACTAATGGAATTAGCCACAAGTTTCCTGAGGTGAGGCAACACGCACAGACACAAAGACATATAGACACAACTGTGTGCACTGTATTTGTATCCATATACAAGATGTTTTTGCTTGTTCTATTTTTGTGTGTATGTTAGAGATGGACTGCAAAGGTCAAACAGAAGACACAGCTAAATTCAAAACTACTCTGTCAATATTCTGAAGAAAAATAAAAAAAACAGGGGTTTCTTCCGCATCAAAGGCCAGCCACCAGAAAGTTAAGCAGCAAAAAGAATAACCTAGGACAAAAGAGGAATGTCTAACAGAAACTGGTGAAGTCACCTCACCTGTTGTTTAGCCCATGCTTGATTTAGTGGCTCACACTCACATTTCTATGAATTTCATTACATTACATGTAGTGTCTCAGCTCCAATCTGAGGTGGTGGCATTTAGGACAGTAAGTAATAGTAATGGCCACTTTCCATTCAATTATACAGCAAGTTAAAAGTAAAGAAAACTAGTGAGAACTAGTGGTTACTAGTGGCGTTGCTGGTGTCTGGGTACTATGCACTGTATAACTGCAGTGATGTCTCATGATAGAGTTAAAGGTGAACTGATCCAGATCCAAAACTTTTCCTTCCTATTCTTACCATAACCTTCAAAAAGTTTCAAAGCTCCTGCTAGTGTACACCTTTTTTTCCCTCTTTTTTTTTAACTGTCTCCTCTGGCCCTCTCCACCAATAGGGCTCTGTTTCCTATTGTTTCGTCCTTCATCTCTCTGTCAGCAGATCCCGTCCATCAATAGAGAACTGTCACTCACTAGAGCGACAATTGGCAGCTGTCGATAGTTTAGAGGGTCGCCAGTCTGTATATAGGCTTCAGCTCCTAAAATGCTATCAGCTGCCAATACAAACTCACACATGCACATGCACAGTGTGACATGCACAAGAGAGCAAAGACTCACACACGCGCGTACATGCCTTTTTCTCTTTGCATCCTCATCTCGCTTGATCATCGCTGACACAGGAAAATTTGGTTTGGTAGTAACGATATCAGATCAGATGAGGAAACAAAGAGCCACCTTCTGACTATTCAGTGTTTAGCAGTGTGTATGTGTGCGTGCGCACACACACACACACACACACACACACTTTATTGCACTGATAAAGGTCTTTGACACAGACAAGAGTCACTGACACATGGCTCCCCCTTCTGGAGACCTATAAGACCCTTGGCAATGACATTGCAATCCCCAGTTACACTGTAGCACATTAACATTCATTAATTGATTCCATCATCCATCTATTAATTTAATCACTCCTCCCTCTTTCTGCTATCCATTTCCCCTCACTTTATCATAATCTTTTTTCTTTTAGTTCCCCAGTCCTTTTCCCCCCACATAGTTTCTAAACTTGTATTGTTCCATCACACCATTTCCATCTTTGTATTTCTGTTAGATTTGAAAATCAACCAACAGAAGGTGGCAGATGATTACCGGTTGAGTTTTTCACTGATTTGGCTTCATTTTGATTTATTATGATATTATCCTCATTCAATACAGATATTTGGTGAGAGTCAAAATGCTACAAGTCACACATACAATGTGTCATAAAAATTCAGAATGTAAGACACTGCAGTTATTTAGACCATGTAGTATTTATGTAGTATATCCTAGTACCGTATTATCTCGACAGAGCACTTCAATCTCAGACTGCAGGCTTACTTGTGGTTCTTAGAGCTTCCAAAAGTAGGATAGGAGGCAGCACCTCAGCTATCAGGTCTTTCCTTTTTGGAATGTGCTCTCTTTTGATTCAGGACACTGACACTCTCTTATTTTACAGTTTTTCTGAATTGCTAAAACACATTTCCTAAAATATCATCTCTTTGTCTCAAAACACTAAACACAAACTGTAAAAATCAAGCTACACACACAAAACCTTCAACTTGTCTTGCAAAACCAAACATTTGACCCAAAACTACTTTAACTTTACTCAAAATCAACCACTACTGTCAAAAGCCACACAAAACCAGCCAATGTGCAAACACAACTTAGCAACTATTACACACTACAGAAATAAATACAAAACACTGTGAGATAGCGGGAAAATAATATTCATCTATTCATTCATTTATTCTTGTACTCACATTTTAACAAAAAAGAACTGCAAGAAAAAAGTTACATATACATAAAAAAAATTACATATTTTTACAGCATATTCAGATAATTTAATCTGCCTCAGCATCAAGCCTCTGTGCTGGGTCAGGCCACAGGACTTCATCCACATTATATGTTATGGTCTCCCTTGCAATGCAATGAGATGCCAAATCCAGCCCTAGCAAGATTCCAGTCCCATCTCACCATGCCCCAGTCATTGCTTGAAGTAGATTTGCCTGTGTGTAAGGGTTTCGGTTTATACTTTCCATCTCCATGCTGAGAAAAACTCCTCGATAGGGTTCATAAGGAAGAGTATGGTGGAAGAAACACACTGATAAAATGCTGCTCATTGTGAAACCAGTTGCATATTTTTGGACCATGGTGAAAGCTTACATTGTCCTAAATGACATGGGATGGATGCTCTGCCTTCTCACGATCTCTCTACTCAAGCAAAGCATCCCGTAGACCATCCAGGAATGTTGCTAGAAGTTCGGTGTTGTATGGCCCAACAGTAACATGACTGTGGAGAACCCCATAGCTGCTGATGGCAGCACAGATAGTTACATTTCCACTACGCTGGCCAGGCAGTTCATTAATAGCACGTTGACCTATGACATTGCAACCTTTTTTCCTCCTTTTTTCTAGATTCAATATGTATGTTGTCTTCTATAATCCACTGCTGTATTTCATGCAGTCGAATTGCATTATTCTGATGGACCATATCCACAATAAGTGTCTCCTGGTGTTGTGAGCGCATGCGTGTTCTCCCACACTCATGCGGCTATCCTTCAATTCTAAACAAAATACCATTTAGTTATAAGTATACTTGTATACATAGCACATGTATACATCATACTATTCATTCTTTTAGAGAACTAAAATTAGTTTGTTGTGTACAGAGAATCTTTGAGCTTGACTCAATGGTTAGGTCTCATGAATACATCTTCGTGGATGAAGCTGTATTCAATCTAGCAAAAAGCAGAAGAAGAGGTTGTAACATGTGTTTTCAATTTTGAGTGGTAGTGTGTTAATGATGAAAACAGTGTGTTTTGTGTAAATGTGTTTTGTGTTTGAGAATGTGTTTAGAGTTTTGGTAAATGGGTGATTCAGATTTGCAAATGAATAGTGTTTAAGATTTTGGCAACTGTGAAATTGATTTGATGAAAGAGTTTTCATAGTTGATGGTTTCATTTTTACAATGGGATTTGGTGTTTTAGCAATTCAGAAAAACTGTAAGACTAGACTTAAAACTTTCCTGTTTAATAATGGATGTAGTTAGGACTGGATTTCATGTAAAAGATGGACTTAGCAACCATGATGTCATCCATTGCCTATATAGTAAAGGTCCATTGTGATGTGTGAAGACTGTTTTCACCTTTGTCATTTTGGTGTTTTCAAATCAGATGTGAGGCAGATCAAACCGAGAAATATATGGACAATGCACCTTAATAGGCTAGATACTTGCCAGTGACACAGTAAAGAAAACTCTTCATTACTGTTCTTTTTAACTTGAATCTTAATCTAAAATATGAGCTGCTATATTCAATAAGACTAGACAGATTTCTGAAGCCATAAACCCCTCAGGAGAGTGAGGTCACAACAGAGTTGAAGCTTTTTTTCTACTTCTTTACTATCTCAGTGTTTTGCAACCACAGTAGTTGATCCCTTCTACCCATCAGAGAAAAAAAAATGTAGTCAATTCCACATTACTTTTAAGACACGGACATTAAGTCCATCTTGTACAATTTGTGTCACCTCTCACAAGACTATGGCATATATTAGAGCCTAATCAATAAGCGTACCAGTATTATTGTTCCAAAAACATCTTTTATATTTCTTAGACTCTCCCAATCAATGACAGACTAATTGTGATAGTAAAGAAATGCAAATATACACAAGTTTAGTTTAAAAAGGAACTACAGTTAGGTCAAAATTAGACCAGGTTGCACCATAAGCTCATGCCAGTTTATAGAATAATACTGTTTTGTTTATCTTCTGACTGCACATTCCTTGGATTTTGATTATTTTTTACGACCTCCTGCTTTTTTCAAAATGTTAAAGTTTCCTTTTTAAGAACACAGAAAAGGAAAAGTGACAGTGATGTGCCTGTCTGCTGTTCTTTACGCACATGGCGTCCATCCGTATGAGAAATGTGATTACAAATGAGAGCGTGAGTGAGAAAGCGGAGTGTCACAGCTGGCATGGCATCTGGCTTGGCATATCGTTGCCCGGCCTCGCTCGCTGCCTGTGCGTTCTAATGTGGCTGTCGACAAGCCCATTAAGAAGCTATTACTAAATGCTCTGTCTCTGCTCCTCTTCCACGCCTTACAGCACAGGCCCGAGGGAATGCCAGCAACATGAAGGAGAGAAAAAGGGGAAGAGAGACAGAAAGAAAGGGAAAAACAGGTTGGGGACAGACAATGGTGCCACATCAATACGGACAACGTACGTGTGACAATACGGTTTCTGACTTAATAACTTTATTTAAAGATAAAACTTGTGTTATATTGTTATGCTACTGTCTATAATAGATAGTAAAGGCTCTTAAATAATGTTATAGGAATTTATCCATAGGAAGAAGTGTTGTGAAGCCATGTAAACCCTGTAGGATTAAACTAAACAATCCAGAAAAATGTGTTTCTCAAAGCAGCTGATGCAACAAACAAGCCAATAATAGCCTCAAAGATGAAGTTCATGGATCCTGTGGACACATACCATTAAAATAGGTCATTACATTAGAATCTTTTATATCACACATTCCCACCTAGTGACCTAATTTACTGGAGAAAAGCTACCTCTTGGCCTGCTAGAAGACACACTTATGGTGTCATTTGATAAATCCTATGTCGCCTCGTGCTGAAGTTATTGCATTCACAGGATTTTCACTAAACTTACTCTGATCTTGAGGTCAAGGTCACTGACAGTCATTCAAGGTATTTTGTAGATGCACCTGCGCTATTAAATTGAAGCCCCTATGCCACCTTGTTCTCGAGTTATCGCATTCACAAGATTTTCAGAAAACTTGACCTCCATTGACCTTTAGTTTGAGGTCACTGAGATTCAAACTTGTCTGAGATTTTTTTCGTGCTTAAAAAAAACCATTCATGGATAGAGCCTAATCTGTGCTCTTCATATAGTTTATTTAATGAGTCAAAAATACACAGCTGTGGCAGTACAGATTAAATTTTACACTTTCACAACTGTTTATGTTCAGTACCATCATCTTGGATTGCTAACTAGGTATGTCGGTCTGCTATGACTTTCCACTTGAAACTCCTGGTTGAGGAGTTTTTCAAAATTAAAATCTGTTGGTCTGTTTCAGACTTTCCTTTTTTTATTGTGACTGCTTTGGCATGCAAGAGAATCGAGCAAGTTGATTTTAACTAAAACTGACAGATGAATTGTAACTTTACAAGTGATTTTAACCTCCTAGAGCCTGGTGTCCACATATGTGGACATCACATTTTAGGTTGTCTAGATCAAAATACAAAATTAAAGACCTGTAAAGACCTGATATCCACTTACGGGACATTATACTGCCACTGTTCTATCGAAATTTAAAGAGAATATCCTCATATGTGGATCTCATCTTCTCAGAAACAAAAATCAGGTTAAAAAAACCCCAACAACACATAATCCTTTGTTTTTACATTCGTCAGGTCCCAATCAGCCCAAATAGCAAAGAGAAATTAAAAATGCATGCCATGAAAGAGTTCGGGTCTTAGGAGGTTAAGTTTTGAAGACCTGCTCTCACAAAAAAGTTTTAAAAATATAGCATCTTATTCATGTTGTTATTATTATTATTAATGTTATTCCCATTTCCTGGATTTTGCAAGGTGTACATATCCCATTATGATTCCAATACTCACAAGAGACTGTGTGCAATTTCCTGCTCTGTGTGTGTGTGTGTGTGTGTGTGTGTGTGTGTGTGTGTGTGTGTGTGTGTGTGTGTGTGTGTAAGAGAGGGAGAAAGTGTGTTTGGAGCGATGAACTGCTCTTTTCATGAGTGACTGTGACAGGTTTCTCATCAGGCCCTGAAGCCTCCTCGCAGTTAGAGACCATGTACAGCTCAGTCCCCAAACAACAAGCACACATGAACACATACTGAAACGGATGATGATTTGAAAGACTTTTCCCATTAAAAAAACAGCATATCGGAGCAGTAGTTGGTACCACGTGTGTGTGTGTGTGTGTGTGTGTGTGTGTGTGTGTGTGTGTTTGTGCATCTGAGCCGACTACTGGAACTAAGCGGGGCTCTTAATCACGGCTGTAACGGGCAACATTACCAGCAGCGGCAGCAGGCTAATGATGAATGCCCGAGTCTCTGTGCAAACCCTGACCTCCTTTTCTGCTGTGATGCACAAAAAGCTCTAGTCCTCTCATCAAAAATTACACACACACACACACACACATACACACACACACACAGGTATTAGATTACACCAACGCATACATCTTAAACAACTGAAGCAAACAACCATGTGCTGAACAAAAAATTGCTTGTGCACGCACACACACAAATACAACTTACTGCTCCATAGAAGGTGATTTACCTCCAGCCAGCCTGCTCAGGAAATGTGTGTGTGTGTTTGCAGGTGTGAAAGAATACAACTTCCATTGCTAAGAGAATCTAAAAAGTTGTGTCAAGTCCAGATATATTAAATCTGGAACTGAAACGGTAAGAGAATGTTTGAGAGGTAAACACAAGAAAGAAAGAAGTGGAAAGAAATATCAGTAGAGGTAGCATGAAATGTAAATGAGAGAGGAAGAGAAATTGAAATAAAAGAGGGGAAAAAAGATCAGCAGATGAAAGAGACAGATGGTAAAAAAAAAGATGTAAACAAGAAAGATTTTGCAACGCAGAGAGTGAGTAGTTATAAACGAATGTAAAGTTTTGATGAAGGACAAACTAATGTCAGGGAGTTGGGCGGTTTGGGCTTCCTGCTCCCCGGCTAGCACATGTGATCCCGCCTGTCACTCACACTCCATCGCCATGACAATCATCATAATGCCGACGCCTGGAGGGAGGGACAAGCCTGTCCTTGTAACAAACAGAAGCCCTCCGCAATCTGACGCCGACAACTGTTAAGAACACACACACACACGAACATGACAACCGTCATGTAGTGCTGCCACATAAATAGACAAATATAAAACAAACTCCACTGTAGATTTATAATGAAAGCTCTTTTCAGTAACAATGATGTGATTTGATATGTTACTGTCACCCATTCTGGACCATGCTGCATACATTGTCAAACTCATTCATTGCATAATATGCAGCATGTGGTCATCCGTGCATTTGGACAGGTGTGTGTGAGTGTGTGTGTGTGTCACATGTGTGCCTATACATTTATTTAGCCTAAGCATTCAAACAATACATGTGAGTGCATGACTGGTGTGTTCACATATCATATGTGTGTGTGACAGACAAGTGAGACAGAGACAGAGAGACAGTGCGTATGTGTGTGCATGTTGGCCACAGGGTGGGAAACAGGGACTTGTCAAACTGAGGAAGAGATGGCAAACTGGATGGTGATGCCAGCTCAGTGTGACAGCTTCTTCACATACACACACACTCACACATACACACATGCTCTAGCCCCCCAAACCTGCCCTTGCCCATACTATAGAGCTGTGAAAGCTGGGATACAGAAAGAAAACGAGACTGGTGGAACCTCCTTTTAACTGGAGGCTGATTAGTGTGTGTATGTGTGTGTGTGTCGGTGTGTCTGTTTGCGCGCGCACGTGTGCGTCTCTGTGAGTGTGTGTTTGTGGTGGGATGGGGTTCAAAATGTCACATCAATTTGTGGCTCCACTGTTTCTGAAAGAGGCTAACCCCACTGCCACTTAAGTTTAGCACATCAGTGAACGGCATAGCGGCAGACAGGACACATACATGCGTCAGTACACACACGTGAAACCATTCTAATCCAGTAATTACCTACTTAGAACTGCAAGCACACACATTTATATTGGGTTATATAGATATAATTTAACTTGATAGACAATTTCCAACTGCTTCAGATGGTGACTCTGGAACATGTTTTAAACTGCTGCTGCTGCAAAACTATTCTTTTTGAAAAACAATGTTAAAATGCTCAGTTGATCAACATCCCATGCAGTAATATTATATAATTACACATGCTGACATATGTGTTAATTTTAAATACTAGATGACAGTTCAATACAGCTTGAGAAATTCACCATGTGAATTATAATAATAGCAATATTGATAATATACTGATAAGCTTGCATCACTATCTCCACATATACACAAAGATTAGTTGAAATCAGTCTTTTGGTAGGATGCTTCACTCCACGTTACAGTGGAAAGAGTCAGCAGAGGTAGAGTTGTTGGTTAGAAACCCCCAAGAGTGACCTGGGCAGGGCGTCAGACTACTTTAACCACTCATCTCCATTAACAGACTCGCAGATATTATTATGTTCCCAGGGGAGCAGGCGTGCTCTAACCAACCGTTTAGCCTCTCCCTCTCTCCACTCTGATGTCTCCTTCTCTCTGCTGTGATGTTATACTATGAAAGAAGACAGCAGAGAGAAAAATATGAGATTGATTTATTTGCTTCAGTGTTCTTTGGGATGGAGTCCTCTCCCACACTTTCTCTCCTGTTTCTCTCTCTCTTTCTCTGGAAACTGAAACCAATTAGTGGGCAGAGCACTTGTAGTGGGGAATGTAGGGCAAGCGAGGAGTAATAAAAAAGTATTGACTTTTCTGTGACTGTATGCGGCGTGAAAGGGGTGCCGCGGCCTTGTCCGACATGAAAGGAGCTCCATTAATTTCACTTATTTCTCCCAGGCCCCTGTCAGGAGGCCCTAATGCATCCCAGGCGCACTTCTCACATGCAGGCACTCAGACAGCACGACACAGCTTCAGCCTGGTTACTAAATGAGTTTACATTATATATCAGTGAGGGAGAGAGAAGTGCAAAAGAAAAGAGTCATTTCTAATTCTGTGGTTGAGACACAAAGCAGGGCCTTTCATACATGGCTTATTTGCCCTAACCTCACCTCCCCATCCTGCTGAACTCTTGCTTTCTTTCACTTGTTCTGCATCATGCAAACACACAGTCCCAGAAAAGAATGACCTACAGTATCAAAACAGGACCACAGCAAAGACCATTTTGATTTAACTAATCATGCTTCTCCTTTGGGACATCATAAAATACAACACAAGGTCTTTGCATTGAGGACTTGTGCAAGATATCTTACACATAGGTCAAAAATTTAACACGAATAGTAAAAAAAAGTTAAAAAGAAAGAAAGCATATACATTTTTACTGTACGCAAAGATAGCTACTTCGAAGCCCAACAGTTTTAAGAGGTGTTCCTGCATTTTTACAGCTTTATCACATTTATCAAAAAGATTATCCCAGATCCTCCTTAATTAAAAAAAAAGCAAAAAAAAACCCCAGCAAAGACAGGATTTTTGAACTTTTCTCATTTTGCACTTAATGATGACCTAATGCCACCAGCTAAATTACATTTATCTGGAATTCCAACAGTACCGGGTAAGTGCATGTAACCTTGTGTCTGCATGCTTGCATACACTGTGTGTGTATGCTTGAGGTACACACACCACATGAGTATCTGTGTGTGTGTGTGTGTGTGTGTGTGAGAGAGAGAGAGAGAAAGAGCGAAGAGTGAGAGGCTATCTGCAGACAGAAACTAATCAGTGTGTGTGAGATAAGAAAGCAGCCTTTATGGTGTATGGTAATCAGCCCCCCTCGGCCTGCCACCGCCATGCATAATCACCACGACTTATTCACATGATTGATGAAATATGCGTCTGTGAAATCTGAGCCGCTTTTGTTATCATCCTGTTTTTCCCCGCTCCCTTCTCTCTTTCCTTTTCTCTCAATCTTTTTTTTGTCTGATTCAACCTCTCCATCCCTCTCTATATCTATCCCCTACTCTGCAGTAGCCAAAGATGTTTGGAACAATGCACAAACAAGAAATTACACCCACAGTATGGGGTCCCTCTTACTAATAAACAACCCCCCCCCCCCCCCCCCCCCACACACACACACACACACACATGCACACACTCACTCTACACATACTTTCTTCTCATGCGGTAGTTATGTGATACACAGGGCATATATACAATATTTTTGTAAAGAATAAGACAATAACTAAATGAGAAGTACTAATTATTCAGTCTTGCAAAGAGTGTGAATGGGTGAGCCGGATTAGAGGGGGTTGCTGAGAGCAGAGAGAGAGGGAGAGAGATGACATGATAGATGAAATTAGATACATGCTTCAGAGAACTCATCACTGACATGCAATCACATTAATCTGGAAACAAATGCAGAATTCAAAACTAACATATCAAGAAGAAACAAAACAAAAACAAAAAAACAATATAAACAAAAACGACTGCAGCAAATCCTTATGAAAATGCAGTTACCAGAATGAGTGGCTATGGTTGTGACGTGTCTGGTCATGGTGATAAAATATTGTTTATAATGAGGGTGTTAGTTCTATACAAATAGGTTTACCATAAAAATACAACTAGAATGGAAATTAATTAGCATAACTTTTTGTCTTTAGTTACCTCATATTTTCCATGCTACCATGGTTCAAATGTGACAATCTTCCTGCAATTTCTCCATTATTCTTTATCTTCATATTGCTATTGGTCATTTCATGATTCTAACAACACATAATACAAAGGTTTAATGAATCTTGTGTAATCCTAGTTTTCTATTAGCCACTGCAAATGCCCTGTGGGACAAAACAGTGAAATTCTGGTTATCTCCCAAAGGCATTCACAGTGCAAAAGTTCGCAAAAATGAAAAGTATCTGATTTTTGCCAATTTTCGTCAATTCCAATGTCAGAAGGCGGTTACAGACACTGTTTGACCGTCTGACAAGTATACTAGCACCCTAAGGCTTAGAATAGGAAAGAACTAGGAGAGAGAAAGCCTAGGAGGAGGGCTGCAACTAGGACTTTGATTTGGGTTGAAAGTAGGCACTGGGGGAAGGTGGGGGCTGAGACTGAGGGTAAGATTAAGACTTGGGCTGGGGCTGGTGAATTAAGGGCCTCAGCCTCGGGGTGCTATTACACATCTATAATGAGAAACGGAGAAGAGGGAGGCTTGTCTTTGCACCTCGGCACACCTTAGATTAAATATGCACAATTCCCATGCAAAATGGGCCACGAACAGCCGGGACCAGCATTGCTGTCTAATCCCCTGTGCTGGAGTTGTTTCAGCCAGGGTTAACAGGCTCATCAGTCAACACGGGCTGCTTTGCACAGGACATCAAGGCCATTTGCTGGTTTAAGTGTTTGTGATTGCTTCTCTTTCCAGGTCCCATCACCACCCCCAACACATATTCCCACACTGGCTAAGGAACATATGACACTTTAATAGCACACACATACATGTGCATATACCCAAGTGTGCACATCTTGTATAGTTACAACTGATAAAGGGGTGGTTTTTATACATACACTAGGCAGCTTAGAAAGTTACAAAAGCCATAACACAAAAAAACCAAACATAACCTGAAAAAATAGGACTCACACACAGTGATACATACACACCTTATACCTCCAATAGATAGATACAGAATGTGGGTGCTGGATTCTCTGTGCCCATCCAATAAGACAAGCTCCTGGCCTAGAAAAATGAAGCCACTGTGAAAGTGCCCAAAACAGCAGTACATTTGAGGGTAGCCCCAACAGTCAATCAATCCAAATAGACTTAAAAAGATTAAAAAAAAAAAAAACAAAACGCATCTGAAGAGAATGAATGTTCAGAGCCTGTTTTTTCTAGACCAAAAATAGCCTGGGTCTTCATGTCTAATCTATAATTGCTATAAATTTAACCATTACATTTGAGTTTACTTAAAGTTAACTGACTGATGGATGCCAACAAATGACTATAGTGGGCCACTGTCTAGCATTAACCTCTTAGAATTTCAGTCATGGAACTGGACCTCTTTACTTTGTGTGTAGTGTTGGTGCCATTTGGAATATGTGAAAAGCACAATTGCTTGTGGTGTGTGTACATCCAAGTCTATCCAAGAAGTCTGAGGTTCATTTTTTATAATTGTTGGTCTGCTCCTGGTTTGCTTGTTTTTTCTTAGCACTAAATAACAGGTACTGTATCTATCTTATGTAATAAAGCAGTCAATGGACGCTGCTCCTTAGTTAATGGATATCTGAGGAGTCTACCCTTTTTTGGGTGGGCTCCTAAGCTACCCAAATACCCAATGGTCACTTCTGGCTTTTAAAACTAAAATAGTGACACCAAAAATTATATTGTTTCAAAAACCAAGACATGACCTGTTGCAGCTGATGCCTGCCCCTTGCTGAGTCTGATTCTGCTGAAGGTTAAGAGGGAGTTGTTCCTTCCCACATTCGCAAAGTGCTTGCTTATAAGGGGTCATTTGTTTGTTGGGGTTTTCTTTCTAAAACTGCAATCTTTACCTTACTGTATAAAACAACTTGAGGCAACTTTTTTGTGATTTGAAACTATATAAATAAAACTATATAAATAAACAGAATAATGCCATGGGTAATATGTCCATTTTTTATATACAGTCTTTGATCTACATTTTAGCTTCATCACAATCCATTTATATTTCTCTCTCTCTATATATATATATATGCACTCAGATATTTTTTACAAGAATGGGGAAAGGGGTGTAGAAAAAGCTACTGGTTGGTAGTACAGATGAAGAAGTCAGAAAAAGAGAACATATGCAAATAAAGAAGATAGCAAAGATGAGCAAAGAAAAAGTGATGGAAGGAGAAAGACATCGACAGTGATTATACTACACTATATACAGCATGGTTCAGTGGAGCATATCCTTACAGGGACAGGCAGTCCATTAAAGTACAGACACCCCTATCCAGCTTGTCTGCCTCCTTTCTCTGACACCTATGTACACATGGAGAAGAAAACATCTACTCAGACTTAAAAACACTTCCATCTTGATTTTGGAATAACTATGATGACATAGCGTTTTATATTGCAGTTAACTTATATTTTCACACCAATACTGCCAATCTGTTAGTGGTTGTGGTGTTTTGTTGAGTGTATTAAGGCAACCTTATTATTTTATAGAAAGAAAGTTCTACAAAGTCACTCAATCTGGTAAAGTTTGGTCCAGAATCTTTTAACGAAAATATCTAAAGTCATTCATTCTTTCAAATCTTACCAAAATATATCTGCTACTTAGCAGATGCTGTCCATTTAACATCATGCTGTGTGAACTTGACCCTCACTGTTACTCTGTATACAGTCCTAAATGTCACCATAATGTAAATGAATTGGTGGGTTAACTGATAAGCCTGAGGTCTCAAGTAGGAAGCGGTGTGGCGGGAAATGCTTTATGGTTGAGCAAATGGCAGGGCTTCAGAGTTTTACACAGGCTGTAAAATGGTTAGTAGTAATGGTTAGTAACATGGACCCTAATGCAGCAGAGTCGGATAGATCACTTGAATCAATATCACAGTAAATCATAAATGCATCTTGTTAACCAATCTAGCTAGTTAGAGCTGGAGTTATCTGACAGTGTCCTAGGTTATCTTTGTTATTCAAGCACAGTGGTTAAAAAAATGAGATTGCAAAGCCTAAAGTGTCATAACAGCTTTTGGATAACCAATGAGGGTTGACACAGAGACTACATCTATCTTTTAGATACAGTCTGTGGAAACAAGAACAGATAAATCAGAACATATTCTGGTGTATATCAATCTGTATTTGTTCTGATAATCCATTTGATTTTGACTTTCACCCTTAGACGAGTTTTTTCGCGTTTTAATACCCACATGGCAGCATTATTATTGGTAAATTCAAATTAAAAGGTTGTGAATACCAGGGTCTTCCGTGATATCATGGTAATTTCAAGAAAACATTTGATCAGTTTCATTATTATTTACAAATTGTCTTTCTTCCTTTACTGTAAAACCACACATATTGACTATAAGTTAGGAAAACAATTTATCTTTAAATCTAGGCTCAGTTTACACCTGAGCCTAGATTTAAAGATAAATTATTAAATAATGACTTTTGGGTTCACTGTTATGAGTCTGGTAAAATAATCACACTATATGATTTTTTGAACTATAATTTTCATACTAGTCTCAGCTTAAATACATTATTAGTTTCAGGAGTAATTTGCAACATTAGCTGCTTCAACTGCTGCAATGAAAACTATTATTAAAAAATAGTTTAGACCAAATTTGGCCAACGTTCTTTTCAGATATATGATCACTTGAAAGGGCCAGAATTAAGAAAGATGGACATTGTATAGTGGTCCACTGATCCAAAGCCGTTGCTACAGCTAACACAATCTTTAGCCTTGCCTCCACTTTGTTATTACTATCTTGGTATTACTTTTAGCCATTGATACATAATTTATGTTTATTTTTTTATGACTGATGTTATATATGCTTTTGGGTTTTTTTGCCTCCACTGCTGTTCTGGTTGTTTATTAGTATTTATATTCTATTATGTGTCGATGCATTTCCTTCTTCGTCTGCCTGTCCAGTTTGATTTGTATTTGTTTTCATTTATTTATGCCCTTTAACTTTTCATCCCTGTGCATTAACTTCTGTTCTGAAAATGATTTTTTCTCTATGTCTGGACCTCATATTTGGTATTATTTCAATAAACAATTACCAGAAACAAACAAACAAGCAAAATTTTAAAAAGACCTGGACCTAGGGAAGAGTGCTTGTGTTTTAGTGTGTATCAGGGAGTTTCTCCTGATGCTCTGAAAGTTATGATGGACATCAGTCTAATGAAAAGAGAAGGAAAGGCTTGGAGCACAGATAAACACAGACGTGACCACTCACTGTAGTGTACTTTATTAGCACGTAGCCTCCTAATTAGCTATCTTCTATGGTTATAGGCAGAACCACTGGTGACATGGCTAATAACGACCACAAAATTAGCATGAACACAGAGGGCTTTCCCATATCTGCATTTGAAATTAGTCTTTGCTGGAGCATGTAACTGGTTCACAATCTTTTATAGCATTTTATCTTACAATACTTACAGGCAATGTGTTGCTTACCAATAACCTACATTTTGCTCTTTATCACTTTATTTCTCCTGAAATAACAATGATAATAACAATGATGATATAACATGAACTAACGAGTAAAATAACCATCATTGTTGTGTTGGCATAACAGGATTACCAGGAACATAGGCAAAAAGGGTAAGCAGACATATGGGCAAGAAAAGGGGCAACCTTTACACAGCGCTCTTTGGCCTGAGACAGGGAACTCAGCTTTTCAAGAGGCAGGGACTGGCATTTTTGTGAATTTATGTGGATGCATGTGGATATGTGTGTGTGTACACTGACAGACTTTCATATTGTGACCCAGATGGCTAAGGTAAATAAAGGTCCAGGAGTCACAGGCTATTTCTAGGGCTTGGTTTGGTCTGAGGATGCTGTGTACATACTGCCAAGAGCTGTGATGGTCAAGCCAAAGAAAACAGAAAAAAAAACTGGGGTATGTTAATGATGAGGCTTCAGGCTGTGTGGAGAAGCTAAAGCAACGCTTAAGGTGATGAGTACAAGCAAGGCTAGGTAATGTGGCAGAGACTGGGTGAGAGGGCTATGGCTAGGATTTGAAAATAATTAGGAGCATGGCTGGATAACATAGCTAAATAATGTGGCTGGGGGGAGGCTGGCTAGGCACGGTATGAAGATGATGAGTACCAGGGTTGAGCTGTCCACTCCACTGGCCCTGTGAGATGTGACAAGAAGCTCCGCTGGCTGCTGCTATAGCTCACGGTGATGCCAATGATAGGACTAATGCACTAATTATCACAGAGTGAGAGGAGAGAGAGAGTAAACAGAGGTAGAGAGATACAAAGACACAGAATCTCTGAGAGAAAGATGTGAGGTTTGATGAGTTCTGAGTGACAGCAGTATGACAGGACTGGGCCGAGGACAGGCAACTACTGTCTTTATCATCTTCCTCAACAACATCCTGCATGGCAAAGTTATACTATACAGAGAATACGTTTAGCAAATATTTGATTTGAGATAAAATAAAATAATAGAAAATAGCTAAACGTGTCAGCAAACACACACACATACTTATCTAAGAAATGAATCAACTTAATAAATGAATCCTGGCTCATCCCACCATTTAAATGACCAAATCTCATTCTAATTCACACTTATACTTACCGACATATTATTTGATAATCAGTGGGTATGCCCGTTAACACACAGTTAAAACTGCCATGCAGCTTTGCTGTGAACCTGCGTTAGTTCAACAGCATATTTGGGACATTTGTTTCCTGTTTTGTCTAGACAGGTACTTTTCACCCAAACGGGGCTAGGGCGATAGGCAAAGTCAAAATACTACCACCAATGCAGATCTACAACCTTCCTAAAATTGTATTTGACAAACATGATACAGTGAAATATGGATCGTACTCCCTCAATTTCTCTTGTCAGTTTGAGGAGACCCCGTTCACCCACTCACTCTCTCCTCATACTTATTTATCTCCACTTCCTGGGGCCGTGTTAGTTCATTCCCCTGTCGCTGCTCTCTCCTTTTTCCCTTGCTCCTCTCTCTCTCTCTCTCTCTTGTTTCACTCCTTGTTTCCGGGCAATTGGGTCTGGTTGCTGGTGGGGAGTAAGGGGCTGGGGTGGAGCTGCTGGGAACTTTGTGTATGTGTGTGTGGATGTGCACGTATGCGAGTGTGTGTGCTGGGAAGTGAGCTAATAAAGGACGGTGATCCATGAAAGGCCTTGAGCAAAGACACAGTCAATTACCTAATGCCTGGACCAGACCGCAGGGCCCACGCTCACACATTCTCTCACTAACATACCCACACATACACATCAATGCATACACCTCATTTACGTATACATGGAGAAGGGGCAGTGGAGGGCATAGCTGGGAATTGTGTGTATGGGTGTGGGTGGGTGTAGATATGCGTGTGATGGAGAGTGGCGATTTATTAAATTGCTGTCACTTTTGACAAATTTGTGCAACACAAGTTGAAAGGTTTAGGTTGTGCTGCTCTGTTTTTTCATGTCTTTCTTAGAAGAAGAATTATACCTTAGGATCAAACTAATTCAACCATATAAACCCTTTACAACAGCTTTTAGCCCATTCAGACCATTCCCTCTACATGGGATAATTAAATAAATAAACAAACAAATGATTTTTTTTCTTTTTGTTTAGTCTTTTTAGTTTTCATCATACCTCCTCTGATAACCAGTGTATATTAATCATCTGAAGCTCTTGCCGGTATGGGCTGGATGAGGAAATGAACTGCTGCTGTGGCTCAAATGGTGAAGTGTACTTCCTGTTCCTCTGGGTGTCAGACAACAAGAAACAGCAAAGTTATACAATATAGTGCACACAGGTTTTCAGATTGGTTTTATTAAAACTGTTGTTTGCTAAGCATGTCTTTCACTTTTATAGGGCTAGATTCACTGGTGTAAAACCCTCCATGGATATAAAACTACTGTCAGGATTTACTAGAGATGGTGCAGTGTCAGTTTTGAAACTAAGAGTTTGCGGGAAGCAATTTACTGCAAATAGTGGCATATTTAATTATGAAAGCATGTCTTATTTTGCACCAGAATAGCTGAAAGTTGCAGCTGGGAGCTTTGCTATATTAGGGATGCCAGCAAGCAACTTTATCAGAATTAGCGCGTAATTGGCACAGATGGACAGCACAAAGCTATGAGTTTAGTGCCAAAGCTTTGTTCTTTTGTCCTGTAGGGCTTCACTGAATCTTGATCCCAAATGTTTAGAGTGGAGCTCCACATATTTCAGTAACACCAGTATTTTGATAAAATACAGCTTAAACTGAACTCAATTTAACATAGAGCATCAAAAGGAGGAGGCGAATACCAACACAAGACACATGCAAGGATATAGCTTACACTGGATTATTATGTTATTATAACTTTTTAGTAACATTTCTGTACAGACCCCACAATGAAAAATTGTGTCTCTCTCTTTCAGCAGTGCTCACTCAAAGAACAGCTTCTTGCTAGTATCGAGTTAATACAGACACTATTTGCAGTAAATAATATCTGTTAAAACGCACCAAACAATGGACTTGGACATACCTGTAGCTGAATTATGTTAGATTAATGTATGAATGTTCTAATATATTGTATCCAATCTAAAAGAATTATCCAGACAGGTCGGACAGAGAACTCCTGTACAAACCTAAGTCTCACTGGCTCGAGTTCACGTAGCTGATTCTGGGCCTCCTCTAGGTGCATGTAAGAGGTCTGCAGACATAACATCAATTCACGACAATGCAAGCGCTGCTCCCAAGCCTCTCCTGCTTCTCTGTAAAGACCCTGGAATAAGGACAGACAAAATAGACAGTACATTAGTCGAAAACTGATCGCAAAATCACTCTTTTGCAGAATTAAAAAAAGACAGAGGTCAGTCCTCTGCATCTCTTCTCTTGTGACAGGAGAAAGGCTAAGTGTAGAGAAAGAATAAAAAAGATCAAGTGGCAGGAGAAGTAAAACCAAGCATGTTAGTTCAATTTTGGAGAGAGGGGGATGGGAGGGGTATCAGTTAAAAAGAAGACAGTTTTGGAGCAATGAGGACACTGTCTGCAATGGGTTAAAATCATGATTTGGGCTTTTGTGGTGATTTGTTAATTGAAATCTAAATGAATATGATAGTGGATCTTTTTCCCTGTTCTCTTCTTTTCCCCTCACCCCCAATTAGTTCCAGCATATGGGTGCCCCTCCCTGAGCCTGATTCTGCCAGAGTTTTCTTCCTGTTAAAAGTGCAACAATTGTGCAGGAAATATAAATAGTAAGAAGACTGGAATAACCAACAAACAAGAAGAACATATATATAAAAACAAAGGCACACAGTAACAATGACAAGTTGAAAAGTGCTTGAATGTTGTGCAAAAGACTTTGGAGTATAGAGTCTTTGCGTAAGTGGCCAGAGGGATGAGGGTTACTCAGACCATGGCTGAGATTAGTGGGTAAGTGGTTGGGTGTGGGGTGTGGAATGGTTTTCTGTAAATATAGCAGTGATTTCAACGGAAAAGACTAAATTATGAATTGTCTGGCTTCTTAAATAAGCTGAGATTATTTAAACTCAGTTTATTTAAGAAGTCAACTTACATAATATCTGTGTTAATGTTGTTAAATTGTTAAGGTAAACTGAAGAAACACACACACAATTAAAAAGTCTTGAGCCACCCCTCATTTCTTTTTATTTTTCTTCCATGGAGACTGACTTTCTCATGATTTTTTACAAATGGTCTTGAACAATAGTTCTTCAGGCTCTCTTTTTGTTTGTTCGTTAAGCCACATTACATTTACCTATGATTCACTCAATCATAAAAAAGGCGTAACTCAAGGGATAAACCAGACAACTTTTCGAAGAACCTATTTTAATTGGTATCTTTAGGCACTTTGTCACTTATTATCAATTCATTAGTTAAATTTAGAGAACATGCGGAAGATAACACAGTGATTCCCATGGAGCTAATAAGCTGAAAACTTGGCACATCTCAGTATGGTGTGCAGTTTGTCCTTAAAATATTTGAGGAGTCAAACAAGAAGAAGAGATCATCATGGCAATGGATCCAAAAACACTGCCAATGCACAAAAAACTACATCTGGATTAAAAAAGAAAACACAAAAAACCCACAACAAAAAAACAAAAACACACCATGGAAGACTATCAGTCATGGATTGGCTTCCCGAGAGCCCGGACCTCAACATTACTGAAGAAGTACATCCAGCTAACATCTAAGGTAGAGCTCTGGATTTATGTCCAAGAAGGCTGGAGAAATAGACTGCTTACAGAAATTACAAGAAAGCTGCCTAAGAGAGTTCAGGCTAAGTGCAAGAACAAAGGTGAACAAGCTTGTTGGAATATATATGTGTGTATGTGTGTGTGTGTGTGTGTGTGTGTGTGTGTGCGTGTGTGTGAGTTGTCCGTGTGTCCAGCGAAGTCAAATCTCAAAGTGGATGCTCTAAGACTACATTACTTAAGAACTTGTGCGAATAACGGCTAAACTTTTGGGAATGCAGATTAACTTAAATGTTTTCGCTATGTTTAAGGTGACCTTCAGTTGTTGTTTGGTGTTAAAAAAAGGAGGGAGAATGAGGAGGAGAGAGACAGAGACCCTGTCCTTGCTCCTATCACCACGGGATCATTGGCCTGGCCTGACCACTTCCACAGCCAGCACCTCAACCTTATCCATCACCACTAGATAGTTATCACACCAGAGATGGAGGGGGTGTGGGATGTAGGGGTGAGTGCAAAAGAAAAGGGGACTTCCTGCACTAATGACACGAGCTGAACACACACAAAAAAGACACACTATGAGGCACACATGTATAAATATAGACAATTATTCTTCATATCAACCATAGAGACTTTCCTAGGACACCATTAATAAACCTATTCCCATTTCGGCCAGCTGGAGACATGCCTGCATGTGTATGTAAGTGTATGAACTGCAGCTAATAAAAGGAGACAAATATACGCCTCATTTCTGCTCACTTATGTTTTACATTACTAGAAACTAATACTAGGGAAAGCAATTTGCCATAAAGAGCCACAGAGTGGAAAATATTGCTCTTCAATAGCACTCAAATCATCATCATACACACAAATGCAAACACAGACACATGACACATACAGTCACAAACACACCACTGGATTATCCTTTACTGAACCAAGACAAATTCTCAGTTGAGAACAACCAAAGTAAATATTCAAATAGTGGCAACTCAAGGTTCGTCTATTTTTATCAGCCACTGGATTAATATAGTACACATTTTGACTGGTAACTGTCATAATTATGTGATAGTTCAATATGAAACAGTGGCAAATCTGTTCTTTTCTCTCTATGATATGTCCAAAGGTCTTTGATGAAAATTTACTCTTTAAAATGAACACTTATTCTTGATCATTTTGGACAAAGCAATATATTGTTAAAACAATTTCTGTAAAAAAAAAGAAGAAAATGTGTTCACAACATATAAGATCAGAAAAATACTAATTTATTAAATTTATTATTTATCAAATTAAATTTTAATTTCTGTTGAATGTATATATGTCGCTTATTTGCTTAATGGAAATATAATGCATGTTTCCATGGAATTTAACAAAATTATCCATATATATCTGTAATATACAGAAACAAATACATACATCTAAACTTCAAATTCAAGTGGAATGTGTATGTGAATGTGTATTAGTTTACATTTAGAACAGAAGAGCCCTTTATTGTCATTGTACCTGGACAACAAAATTGTGGATAATTGTACAGTTAAATCGTTACCTGACACAGCACATATCATGTTGTTGTGGTCCACTAGTCAGAGCTGTGCATGCAATTTTAAAACACACACACACACACACACACACACACACACACACACACACACACACACTGTGGTGCACAAATATAGTAACACATAACTACATAGTCCCACAGAGTACTCATTGAAATAAAGGCACTAAACGACTCTATGCAGTAGCCCCCAGGAGAGCTGTCTGCCATGCTAATGATGTCATTCTTCTTTAAAAGGAGTTTTAAAGGATCTCTGCTTTCATCAAGAACCATCCCCCATGAGGAAGGAAGGTGATGTTGAAGGCTTTAATAATTAGTATGATACTTTGTTAAACTAACAGTCTGTTTCACCTCTTGAACATGCTTAAATCCAGTTTTTCACACCATCACATCTCATCTCTTGTATATCTGCTTTTATACTACTGTATTTATCTGTTTTCTACTTGTTTATGTCTTTTATAGGCAACGTTTTGACCACCGTCACCTGCTGTGTCTTGTTGGCAATGGGAGGCAGTATGGGCCTGGAGCTGTAAGTTCTAGAGGTTTTGATCAATGGGGATCCAAGAGTCACAGGGAAACTAGAGCTTGTTGAGCTTGGGATGCCCAAGAGACAAGCCTTGCCCCTGGAGGCCAGCCTGGTGGGGGCCTGGTACTTGACCTGCTGCCTCAGCAGCAGCTCCATCTCATGAGGAGCTGGCCTGAATGGAGAGTTGAAGACCCCTGGGCACTGAGGAAACAGAAAAAAAGAGAGAGAGGGTAAAAGCGTGAAAACATTAAATTAGGATTTTAAAGTCATTAGATTAAAATGTATTTCTTACTAGTAATTAAATTTTTTTAAATTAATGAATCAAAATCAAATCAAATTTATTTCTATAGCACATTTAAAAGCAATTTAGTTGACCAAAGTGCTTCACAATTAGTTAAGACCATGAGAAAACAATAGAAAAACAAATACAGATAAATGAGATGAGGCAATGACAATGTATAACATGAAAACAAAAAACCCCCATAACAAACGTAAAACAAGCCTGATGGTACTCAAACTGAACTAAAAGCCAACATAAACAGTGCGTTTTAAGATGTGATTTGAAAGACTGAATAGACTCTGAAGTGGCTAAGTTATTCCAGAGTCTAGGTGCTGCGACTGCGTAGGCCCGATCTCCTCTATGCTTCAATCGAGACCTCGGTTGTACTAAGAGCATCTGGCTGGACGATCTCAGTGCTCTTTTGGGGTTACACATGTTGAAGAGTTTGCTTAAATAATTGGGCGCCATACCATTTAAAACTAGTAAGCAAAAGAATCTCAAAATGAATACGATAATCAACAGGGAGCCAGTGTAAATTTCCTAAAACTGGAGTGATATGTTCATACATTCTAGCACCTGTTAAAAGACATGCAGCAGCATTTAATAAGAATGTACTAGACCTAAAAATATGAAATAAAAAAAACAGGCTCTATGGAGTGACATAGACATAAAGCGAAAATGATTTTGGGGCACTGATTTTTAAGCACCTGGCTGTCCACATGGATGCTTCAGTACTAAATAAATATATATATAACTTAATTTAGATTTTGGAGAAAAAAAGAATTCAGTTTATGAAGAGGAACATCAAATCTCAGAATGGGCACCCACTGGGACAGGGACTAAACTAACAATTGTTAGCTACTAAACATCAATTGTGTTAAAATTTTCCATCAGCCTTCTTCCCTATCAATGGTCATGTAATCCATATTAACCTCCCCCAAATATCCCCACTTTAAAAAGGTGTTATCTTAAATGAATACAGAATAGAAGAATGGATAGATGAAAATCCTAAACACACACACAAGTACACATACTTAAAACTGTGCCTCTCCGATTCTGAACTGGGGTACAGATTTGCCACAGACAGCCTTGATGATAATTATTCAAACCACAGTTATTCTTTTGCCTGTGTCTTAATTACCAGACCAAAGCTTTGAGTTGTTCTATATGCTAATAACACTGCTTTCCACTCTAAAAGACTGCAACAAGAAGGAAAGGGAGAGAGAGAAACACATACAGCTTTAACTACATCCTCCCAAACCTCGCTCTTTCTAAAATAACATATTAACAAATTAGTAAAATAGCAAATGTGTCACTATTAGATCATAAGCACTTTTGGTCTAAATATCATCCATTGCGTTATAAGAAAAAATAAAGAAATTCCACTTTATTCACTGCAATTTTTTTGACCCTGGGTTGTAGGTACAGCTTGATAATAGCACAATACGTACCTATTTAAAAAATAGTGGTGTTGATACAAATAACTTGGGGGATTGTGTCAGGAAGGACATCCAATGTGAAAATCTACCAAATCAAAACTCCTTGTGACTAAGGGAGTAGTTGAAAGTAGTTATTATACAACGTCATAGTTTCCCATAGGTTTAGATCCTATATGTAACGGCAGAATATGTGCATGCGCATATATGTAATCATGTATATATGCATACACGTGTGCTTTCTTAGATTAATCTTACACTTTAATGTAACATTTAAAAGGTTGTGTTCTGCAAATATTTTACTTGTCAAGTACACTATGAGAAAAAAATAATGAAGCAATATAATTACATGCACCTCTAGTGAATCTCATCCCAAGCTAGGACTTGGGATGAGGACAACTACACCATCATGGATTTTAGTTGTTAAGAGCAGTACTTGCTCATTCTTCTCATTAGAGACCTCCTCTAGATTGCAGGGGACATTCAAAGCAAAGGAAGTACCACTGTTAGACTGCCAGTTGCAGTTAAAAACAGTGGTGACCGATAAACAGGTCCCAGGCTAGCTGCTAAGCAGTGACTAAAATTTCAAAGTGACAGTGGGGCAACTTTTCACTAATAATCAAAATCAGTAATCAATCATGCATAGGGTCCCTCTTGAGAACAAAAATATCTTGAAGCAGTTGTCAAATATATTTCTACAACCAATAATAAGTTATATTAAATGGTTCTTACTTATAGATAAAAAACTAAATTAGTAAATGTTATGCCTCACCCCAATAGAGTAGTAAACTAATTAAAAGTATGGACTGAGTAGTCATAAGAATAGTTTATATGATCAACACCAATCAGTATCTTGGAAATTGCTTGAAACTACAGGAGAAATGTTCTGCTTTAGGGATGACAGTACACAAGTCAAATAGGAAGTGACAGAAAGCCAGCAAAATACACAGATACACACAACGCATAAACAAAAGTAAATCTCACCACCCCTAAAGACACACACGAATACACAAACACAACACATAAGCCCAAAAAGTACCAAGTACCAACCTAGCTACGGGAAGAGCAATGATGTTGACCCCAGGAACACAGCATCTCTGTCTCTGTCAGAGGGACTTGGGGCCTTTTGGTAAGCTGGATGTGAGTCTGTGTATTTTGGTGTGTGTGTGTGTGTGTGGGCTGGGGTCTGAGAAGTGAGAAAGGATGAACTGTGTGGGAGAGCCATCTATTCACTGCTGACAAGGTCAGAGCTACGAAGGGAAAGAGTCCCCTGCCATATGCAGGGAAAGAGAGGGAAGTATATAGAGAAAGATGGACAGAGGGCGGAGAAGAGCACATAAACTTTCATTCTTTCTAGCGTGTACTTAAAAATAACGATAACAGAGTTACAGAAACGTAACACAAATTATGTGGATACCCACGAGTTAAAGTATTTTAAGAATCAAGCCTGATGTGTAAAAACTGCGAACTTAACCTCATTCCAGCTTACATCAACTTCATGCAATTGTGTGAAAATTTTGTGTATGTATGCGTCTTCGGTGAACATGGGATGTCTGAGGACAGTAGACAGCAAGACAGGCAATGATGATGCTAGTTGTAAAGACACGAGAGAGAGAGAGAGAGAGAGAGAGAGAGAGAGAGAGAGAGAGAGAGAGCAAGCAGAATGCTAGTGCTGAATCAACAGTGACCACTGTGCTTTGTCTTCATTATTATCACAGTGAGGAGTCACAAAGATGCGTAGATGCCACACACATATGAACACAAGGATAGCTGTGGCTCGCCCGCTAACTGGTGGTTTGATCCCCAGATTCTCTAGTCTGTTGCTGTATCCTCGGGCATGATACTAAACAACGAGTTATTTCCAATGCATCCACTGGACTAAGAGTGTGTGGCTGCCACGCTAAAAATGCTTAGGCATAGAGAAAAGCATGATGTGTGTGTGTGAATAGTTGAATGATGCATACGGTAAAAAAAAAGTGCTCTGAGCGCTCAAATAGAGTATAAAAGCACTACATAAGTACTAGTCCATTTACCATTTACAAATGTGCACACTTTTGCCATGGGAAGCATCAGACTGAGCACATCAGAACAACCGTGAGGACTCACACTTATGTTTGCACATGCGCAACTGAACTCCACACGGCCCACTTCTGTTGACTAATAGAAAGGAAAAGGTCTGTGGTATTTCTCTGTGTAGCCCGTTTCTGTAGGAATCCACCTCTTTGTAATGTTGAGCTCAATGCCCATGTGTGTGCCTGCATATGTATCTGAGCATGCACATAATTGTGCATAGCTGTATGGGTGAGTGCTACACAAATGTTAAGTCAATCCACAGGGATGCGTTTCTCGTGTCATCTGAAGTGACTTTGCATCCATACATAACCGCAGTTAAGGTCACTTTGGAATTACAAAGTCAATACGTGTTACTGTCACTAGTCCAACAATTTTTTATTCATTACAGTATTTTTATTAAACTGCGCTATTTTCATGTAGCTCTGGTTAACATAAAATTAATATGTACATTTCCCTCTGGTTAAATATTAGTCTAATCATTATAACATTGTTGTAAAATGTGTGCAAAATTGAATGTGTTTGTGTTTCCATAAGCCCACCTGCTTTGTACTAAGGAGATGATGTAACCGATGAGCTTGATAGACTTTGGCAGTGTGCTCTTTCACCATATCCAGACAGTCTCTCTCCCTTTTCTGGAGATCTTCCAGCTGATCAAGCTCCCTCCTGCAGGGAACATAAACGACACACAAAGATTCTTGCACTTCGGATTCATTAGGCTTTACAATAGGTATGCATTAGTTAGACATGTATAATAAATGTAAATCATTTTACACAATAATAATAATAATAATACATTTTATTTATAGGCACCTTTCAGACCCTCAAGGTCACCTTACAATAACACGTGAACAATAGCATAATTTTTTTTTTTTAAAATATAACAGTTAAGACATAATTTCTCCAATTCCTAAGTTGTCAATCATTATAATTCATATAGTAGAAATAACTCATCATATTTATATACTCATGTACAGTATGTTTTGTGAATGACAATGACTAAATGCACATTACTCTGTATTTTGATTACATATAACTCTATACCACTTGGTTTAACAAGTAAGCCTAATGTTTTTTTAATACTACATTAATGTGTTATATTACACATTTTCTGAGGATTCACCTTATGAAGTACTATATCTTAACACCAAATAAATCAATAACTTGTTAACGGTGTAAACTTCAGACAAGTACATCTGTGCATGTGTTATTATGTATTTGGGAAACAGTTGTTGGTCGTAAAGCTGACAATTCCCTAAAGTGTCCTTCAGATGAAGGAAAAAAAACTACCTAATCACACTGAGGCATACATGGAAAGACAGAGGAGCTCTGGGGCAAAAACAACAGAATGACACTGCATAGAAGAAAAAAAGGCAAAATAAGAGCGTAAGAGGCTATAAGTGGGAGGATGATTGATATATTTCATCATGGCAGCCAGGACAGGTCTTTCTATGACATCTGTTAAGCGAAGCTGGCTAAATGGGATGCATTAAAACCCCATACACACAGCAATTTAATTCCACAACCACACAGCAATGTTGTTACAAAGTGGTGATAACTTAAAAGGGGAATTGGAAACAATTACTAAATACACACATGTCGTCATAATATAAACACACACACACAAAGCAGGAGTAAAACCAATTTAATTCCAAGAGCACAATACCAATAAGAGTTTAACCATAGCTCATCAAGAATCCCGTGTCTGTTTCCCTCCTTTTTTCCTTACTTCTTCTCCGCTGTTTTTTTCCCCCTCTACCCAACTTCTGTTTTCAATTACAATCCTCCATAGAAGAATCAGGGTATTCAAAGTGTGTCAGTAATCTGAGGTTAACACATTCTGTGGCTACTGACATTTAAAAACAAATCACAACAAATTCCCATTGCCTGTGCATTCTCATTCATTCTTCAGCACCAGACTCAATTACAAAATAAATGAAAAATGCTTGCGGGTGTGTAAAGAAGAAGAGTGAATCTAAATATGTGCATTTGTGTAATATTAAATACAGTAATTTAATATAGTGTAGGTGTGTGGGGAGTAAATATTGAGGTTGCTTGGCCTCTATTTGTCCACCTAGCTAACAGGGATATTACTTATTAATGTAACATTTAAAGTCCTGGTTTAGGGACGGTGTTCTCCACGATATGTGCATGTCTGTATATATGTCGTCATTTCTGTTTGCTCAATTCTTAATAGCACCTTAAAAAGCTTGTAGTAATGTTTCAGGGGATCAGGACCTTTGTTCATATGTTCATATTTTCATACATATGTCTCTGGGCTGAAACAGTTTAACTGAGAATGTAGCAGTTTGTGCATTTATCATAAATATGCAAATGTGTATCTGTTTTTATACTAAATGTATGTACACTTTGCTTGTATGTGTATATGTATCTATATATGTGTGTGTTGGGGGGGTGGGGGTGCTCAATGAGTGACCTTTGCTTCCCTACCCCCAGCCCCAGTGTTATTAATTGCTCTGTAGTGGACAAAAGCCAAACAGATTTGTAACGGCTGAAGGCACCTCGATCTGTGTCGACCCAACCAGCCGCCACAACATAGAACCCTCGTTAGCCCTGTTCAGCAAGCAGCACATGCCCTCGCGCCTGTGTGTGCGCGCGTGTGTGTCTGTGTTTATAAATGTGTGTGCGACTGACTGAGTAAAATTGAAAAGAAAGAAACACTATGTTTAACTCTGGAACAGCTCTGGAACATGTGCTACGTCTGGTTTATCAGCCTAAACTAATTTCTTGTAAAGAAAAAAAAATTATTGCTAGTTTTAACTAAAATTCTACACATATGTATAGATTTACTATAATACATTAAAAATAAATAAAGTTATAGGTGACAGATTATAGGAAAAATCTGAACAATCTGAACCAGCATAGTAAAGGAAGTATGAGAGAAGGGTCACCACAAAACCAAGTTTTTCTCAGCTATCACATTAAATTTTTAAGAAAACATTAAAGAGCCACTCAAAGGCACTTTCAGCTGCTCCCTTACCCCCCCCCCCCCCCCCCCCCAAAAAAAAACCCCAAAACAAAGCAAAAAACAAAAAAAAAACAAAAAACAAAAAAAACAAACAAAACATAGGTCCCAAAACTTTCAGAAAAACGGTTGGGCAATATATAGAGTAACCTCTGTGTCCGAAGGACAAGGCCAGTTCAGTTTTCTGGATCTAAGGCAACACTGCTTTAAAATAGTGACAATTTTGCTGACACGGTACAGAGCTCAGTAACTCTTCCATAAATTGTGGTCACTGAACATTATTCTTTCAAGCATCCAAAAATTCAAGTAAAAAAATGTAATTTGGAGCTATTTAAAAAAAGAAATGCACATCCTCCAGGCTAAATCAGAGAGACACGCTTGCTTTTGACTGTATGCTTGTTTTCAACATACAGTCAAAGGCCAGCAATACTGATGGTACAGGAGTGCATTAGTGTGCAAAATGAGTAACTTGTATATCTGAAAAGGCATAAGAATGCTGAAATTACATACATAGATTTTGAAGTCAAATATGTTCCCATTTACACTGTCTTTTTTTTAGAGAAGTTCTTGCTTTAGTTTCTTAAAGAAAAGTCACATTATGAAAATTTAAAAAGGCAATAAAGAGAAAACATTTCACTTTTAAAGTCACAGCAATCGATCTCCTTAGTTCCTCAGAGGATTACAGGGCATTTTCAGGCCTTAAACTGATCCCAAGCCAGGTCCAACTATGGGGAATTTTTTGTGCATTTATTTTTATAACAACAGAAACAAAAATTGAGCTAATGTATTGATTATTATCAGTTAACAGTTCATGTTAACAGTATGTGATGTAATGTATTATGCATATTAAATATTTTACACACACAAAAAAAGGTAAAAGTCAAAAAGAACACTTTTACCTATAATAAGGAGATAAAAAAGCAGGCAAGTGTTAAATTATTTTACCTTTACAGCTGATACCTAATTACAACAGGATAAATCATTAATTGCTCTATGTGAACCTTGATTTGTCCCCTATAAAACCATCTTTTCATGTTGAAGAAATTAAATAAACTCCCTGGTGCCTCTCTGTCTCTCTCCAGCTGTTTGTGCAAAGCTGCATCTACGCTCTTCTTCGTGCCACACAATTAGCAGTGAGCCGGATAAAAATCACTGCATTAATCCCAGTAACATTAAACTATACTGTACCACTGCTGGAGGTGCAACAAAGGGCTAAACATAATCATGCATGAACAATTTTGAAATGCGATGATGTGCAATTAAATAATAAATAATGTCACAACTTTCATTCCTTAATTGGAGTTGAAACACCAATTATATAAATATATTAATACATATATTTATGATTCATGAATCATGATATTCTGCCATTTAGATTATGTGATAATAAAATAGATATATGACATAAAATAAAAACTGAATAACAATTATTAACATTAGGCACATATAATGCGCTAAGCCTGTCATGTTGTATTCCTGAAGCACTGTGGCTAGAGATTATGTTTAATGGCTGCTGAACCGCTGGACAAGTTAATCAAACATACCTGAAGTACTTTTAAATGACTGAAACCCTTACTGACATTTTCACCCTGGATTTCTAACTTATTTAAATGTCTAATATAATAAAGCCACATTTCTCACTTCTTCCTCAATAATTTAAGCTCTGGTTCAAAACAGGGGATCAAGGAGTAATGGAACATCAGAGAGTGAGGCATTGTGGGACAGCAGGCCACACCTTCGGTCATCCAGGCCAGCACCAGAGCAGCTAATTGGCCAGGTTCTAAATATTTAATGGAGGCTTGACCTGATTGGCTGTTTTAATTGCTCCAATTGAATGATTCAATAGCTGGCAATGAGAGGGTAGTCAGCCAGTCAATTTAGACAGTGGCCAGCTCAATGTATTGAGCCTTGAACACCCTCATAACATAGCCTTTCCATTTAAGTGACTGACCGATTGATTAACTAATTCACTAAAGTAGTAAAACTAATGCCACCCAAAGGTGTTTAAGAAAACAATTAACCCCAGCTTTGATAATATTGCTAATCCACATTCAATAAACTGAGAGGAAAAAAACAAATAATTTCAAATATATTACAGACTTTTGTCCACTGTTCACTCTCAAAGTAATTTTCTTAAGAGACAAGTAGCAGTGCATCCACATTAAACTTCAACAGACACACACATAGCGAATATATAAATCCAATCAGACTGAAGAGAGAACTTGTCTGCATCCAAACTGGATCAGAAGGGAAGAGCAGTAAAAGAAAGACTGACGCATAGAAGGGGAGAGTGATCGCAGGGCAGACCCACACTCTCTCCGACATAGCAGCTCTCCTTTCATGAATGTCCTTGAGAGGGACACAAGAGATGGAGGAATGAAGAAGGCTGGAATGAAGGGAGACAGGAAAAAAGTAGACAGACGAAGAGACACAGCACAGCACAAAAGAAAAGAAGAGAAGAAAACACTTGTGCTTTTCAGCCTAGTGACAGTCCATAAATTCTCTCTGAGCCTCCTTTTTTAGCACTCTTTAGGATAAGTTAAAAGATTTCACTATGTTGTTGCAACATCACAGGGAGAATTATTTATCTGATTATGGCAGTAATAATTACCCCGCTGTTTATTGCAGATAGAGGAATAATTCATGCAGTCAACAGGCCGTGCTAGTGGCAGCAACGATGACACCAGCACATTTAGTAAATATGCAAAGCGGACTTGCTCCGCTTTCCTAATTGCCCCCATCGTCCCACAGCATGCCCTTATTAAAGCCCAGGAACTTTAAGTGTCTCCCTGACAAAGTGATAAATTGTTGGGGTATCAAGGAAAACTGTGGCAGAGTGGGGACTGCACTGGGGTCCTGACTTCATTAGGCTATGCAGAAGGAGAGGAAGGATGAATGAGGATGGACACTAAAGCATAGTGAACCTGTGGCAAGGAGAGCAAGAGAGAAAGATATCGAACAAAATAGATTGAGAAAGAGAGAGGCGAGAGGCAGAGATTAAGAAAGGGAGGCGGAGAGAGGGCGGTGGATAAAAGAGGATGGTGTAAGTGGCGTGGATTAGTTGTACCTAATGAAATGATACAGATGGTTTTGAACTGGGGAGCTCTGTCATGAGAAAGAGATTGGAATGGAGAATCAGAATGAAAAAGGACAAAGACAGTGAAGGGAAAATATGCAATACTCCTACATCATTACCATGCACAGCTGATCAGCCTTCAATAAATGGAGATCATTCATCTGACTTTGAATTTATTAATTTATGCAGTGGTTGGACAGACGGATGGACACACTTGCGGAGGCAGGGAGCATGGTGATGGATTAAAAAGCAGACCTTTGCAGGGTTAGTGATCAGGCAGTGTGCAATCCGAGGGCTTAGCAGCTAACAGAGAAAGGATATTTTAAATAAATGCCGGCACGGCGTTAATTGATCGTGACCCCAGTAGCACTAAATAAACATGTGATTAAGTGAAGTGAAAGTGACCTCGTACCCCAAACCACTGTGGAGGAGGGGCTGCATGTGCATGTGTGTATGTGTGTTTTTGCATAAATGTGTGTATGAGTAAGAGTGTGAATGTACCACGGCTGATAACAAAAGCATAAGACCAGAATCCTAAAATGAAATAGCATCACATAGCTGGTCACTTTATCCTTATAGCTCCTTGTTTCTAAATTTCAATTCCTATGATTTTTGTTAACTGTTGTAAGTTGTGCAAAAGGTGCAAAGAGACAGGAGCCACAGTATATGCATATACTGTTTAGGCAAGGTCCTTGCAAACTAAAAGCTATAGCTTGCATACTTCTGAATTAATCTAATCTAGTCCTATGAAGTGATGTTCAGTTCAGATCAATGGTCTGATTGTTTCCTTATTGTAGCTTTATTACAGTGTGGTTAAAATTTGGCCTGATTATGAATACTTTTTACTATGAATCATTTTTTGTACTTTTGTAATGTCTTAAATTTCATTAAGACATTACAAGCAAAATAATCCCAGTGACTGGTCAGAATACTTAACGTAGTTGACATGTCTTTGTGTGTGCTCATTTTTGTGTTATATTATAGCAGCAACTCTTCCATGATGGACTTTAACAGCCTAGTCACTCCTATTTCTAAAAGGGGCAAAGAGCGTGGAGGAAAGGTAAAACGCTGCTGGGGAAGTGAGGGGGGGAGAGTCGGTGATCCAAGGAGCACTTTAACAAATTTACATTTAATTTTAGCAGGAAGCCTAAAGATATTTTCCTGTAAAATATATTAGCAACATTAAAAATGTGACTATTAGCTAAACGTGATGGTTTTTTTTGTCAAAAATAAAAGATGGTGTATCTCTAGCAGTAAGCCCTGAAGCGCAGGATGTTTTATTAATGCACGAGCTGCGGTTCAAATCAGAGGCTAATTTTTAATTTCTTCACATCGTTCACTTCTCTCTTAGCCTCAAGCGCTTTAGAGGACTTCTCTCTCTCTCTTCTGTCTTTCGCTTCTCTTTGTCTCTCAGTCTCTTTCATATCCTCACTTTTCCTTTCGCGTTACTCCAGTCATGTGTTTTGGTTAAGCATACACAATACACCTTTCAGACAACTGTCTTTACATTAATCAAATCAATTCATTTTGATTGATAGGCTATATAGTAGGCCATAGTCAGTGGGCAAAGATACACCATGTTCTAACAGAACATATTAAGGCTAAGTTTTTTATCCTTTCCAGTTTGCATTCCTTTGTGCAAAAAAGGTACCCCATATTTGCTTCCTTTAATTGAAGATATTGTATTATATCGGTTATAATCTATCTAGAAGAATGCTGACACATGTACTGGCCATGTGAGAAAGACAAAAGCAACACAACTTCAAGTGAGTTTCAGGAAAATAAAATGAAATAAAAAGATAAAAATTAATTCAGGTCTCTTAAGGTCTCATAAATGAAACTATTTTTTCTCACCTGACTAGTTCATTTTTCATGACAAGTCCTTCCATATACTTTTTTCGTGCATAGAAGTTATGGATATACTTCCTCACAAAGAATCCTCTCCATGTCCGCTGGATCTGTGTGGGATTACAGAAGTTTTTATGAAGTTTAAATGTAACATTTAAGTAGGACACTTTTTAAACCATTGTTAATAAACTATACAATCCCTACTTTCAGAGGGACAATCCAGCACGAGAGAGACAGACTGTCAAACTGTCACATAACCATGTATTTAACGGCATCATCCACACTGATTGAGGAGGCTGCAGATTAGCCAGAACACACCCACACACAACAGTTGACCATTTTAAAGCATAGGGGCGGATGTCCTTCAGACTAATTAGGAGATTAAAACAATGGCAGGTAAAAGAATAATCACGGTATGAGAAGAGGGAAGAAGAAAGAAGAGGAGAAGTAAAGGATAGGGAAAAACAACAAAGAGCAAAATGAGAATTAGCATTGATCTGCCAGTCAATAGATAATTTTAAATAAAGTAATTGCCGCCTCCCGAGTTCTTGCTGACCTTTGTTGACTAGTGAAATCGATGCTGTTGAATCTAATACAAATACGAGGTGCGGCATGTAAACACTGGTTTCTATTACGGCCTTAATACATTATCCTCTGTTAGCTACCACACCAAGATAAAGACATCAGGAGGGGAGAGAAAAAGAAATAGAGTTAAAATTGATTTAAAGAAAATGTCACAAGGGGATTCTCAGATGATTGTATGTGTTGGGTGTGCTTTGTGGGTTTCTTTTTTTTCATTTATACAATATATACTTATTTGGCAAAAAAAGTACAAATGTCAGGTCATATTGAAACAGCACAAACACTGAAGTCGAGAAAGTACAGAGTATGTGTCAGAAGACGTGGGATCAAGATTTATATTGCAGGTATTAAGTACTATATCTGTATGTCTGGTGTAAATAGTAGAAAAGTTTCAACAGGTGGCATCATAAAAAAGGCCAGATACTGCATGTATTTCCCTTATTGTCCTTTAATTTATTATTTCTAAAGTCTAAAGTCACATGTAATCAATCTGTTTTGAGAATTTTTGTCTTTGGATTTGCCCCATGACTTCTCTTTAGGCGCTGTGGGCAGTACACAGTCCAACACCAAGGGACCAATTTCACATATGAGGCTAAAGCCTTGGTCAAGGGCAGTGGGAGAAAACTGGAGCACCCGGAAAAACCCCAGACAGACACAGAGGATACACTCAGCGCAGAAAAGGCTCACTTGGCCGTTCTGGGGTTTAAACCCAGTACTTTCTCGCATTGGTAACCTCTAAGCACCAGTCATTTTAACACAGTTCTCCATTAAAATTCCTATTGTCTCCTATAGGAAATTGTGGCTATTTTCATAGATAACATAGGTCTCTTATTTCAGTAGCTTCTCTTTTGGACTACATGTCGACATCACCTCTGAACTTTCACCCTGTGACCTAAACAGCTGGGTCAAACATTATTTGTGAATCTATGTCTCTCCTATAATGCGAAATTTATTGTAAAAGCAGGGGGTGAGCTTTATTTGTTTGGGTTCCTATTATGTGTAAAACGTAAAGCCCTCAGTTCCCCAGCTTTTCCACCAATACGAAAATATTATAAACATCTCTTTCCAGCTGGACAGTGAATCTCTCTCTTCAATAAACACTGGCAAATTCTTTTGTTGGTCTATAAAACCCTTTAACGGTTTAGGCATGAAACTATTCACCAAAAGAGAAGGCCTATATGGAATTGTTAAAATATAAGATTTCTAGGCAATATCCTTGTGTAAAAGTGCCAAAGCATCACTCACAGCCACAGAGCTATGATTTATGAGTTGAACAGTAGTAGGTGTTCAGGGATAAAGACAGTATTTCAGGGCCTTGAGCATTTAAGCAAAGTGAAAAAAAAGTTTTTAACGTTATATATAAAATATTTGCTGTGGTTTGACATATAAATATGATAGGTCATTCTGATATAGAAATCTGTCCATTTTTATAGGGTTTTTAATAATAATAAATTATACTGGATTACCAACATGATGCTGCACTTAAAAAGGGAGAAAAATGGCCAACAAAAGATTAAAGAAATTTAGAGATATGATGCTTATGGGCTGCTACTCACAGGGGCTCCCACCACGACACTCCATTTGCTAAAACAAGACAGTGTAGTGATATTTACCCTGACCGCCATCTCCTCGTAGAAATTCATCTTCATGATAAAATATGCCGCCTGTGAACACAAAGGAAACGATGGTGTTACATCTTGTCTCCCAACCCTCTGATCTGTCCACAGCAGGCGTCAAAGATAAAGAGCTCTTTATACATAATACATTGCACAGGCAGCATAGATAGGGCCACTGTAGAGTGGAGGGAGGAGGGAAGGGGGCAGAAAAGGAGAGTGGGAAAGCAAGAGAGACAAGAGGAACGAGAAAAAGTCAGAGAGATGGAGAGAGAGCAGAAGAGAGACAGAGACAAAGAGAGAAAAAAGGAGAGAGAGAGAGTGGTTAGTGGGACTTTCTATCAAGGGGAGGACAGTACTCTCTTAATACACTAACACAGACAAGGGCCAAGAAAATCTATGGTAGTCAAGCAGCGCGCTAATGGAGATGTATGACGGCCAAACGCTCTCCTCTGGATTTCATAATCAATGACAGGACTGCCACAGAACAGACTAACAAAAGGCCAGAGAATATTCAGCAACATACTCAACGAGCCATCGCACTCCAAACATGCCAGGCAACCACTGGGAGCACATTTCAGGAGCAAACTGGAGTGTGGGCCATAAAAGGGATTCATATCTCAACACGTCTTTTTTAATAACGACAAGGAAGAGAGGAAAAAGAGGAAGGAGATGGAAGACAAAGACTTGAAAGGAGGTTGTAAATTCAGCTTGATGTTTTGAGAAGAGGCTTTGTGCACATCACATTATACACGATAAGGTCCGCAAGAGAGAAAAAGACAGAGAGAGATAAAGGAGGTGAAGAGTAGAATCTCTCAGGGCTAATTTCAAAACAGTGCACTGTGGCAATTTTGAGTGATTCAAATTAGCGCTTGTCTGTTTCCAAATGAGACCAAACAGCCTCTTTTTAGCCCATATGTGTGATGTGACACATCCTTCATTGTTTATTTCAACACCCCCCCGCCACCACCACCCTTCCATTTCTTGAACGCCTCCCAAACGGCGGCTGGCAGTTATGCTTTAGCAAACAGTCAATTTACAGGCATGATAAATAGCTTGTTGTGATACGTTTACAAAACTCAATCCAGGGGAAAATTATACGTGAGAGCGCTGGGTATTGGATCCGGTATCAACAATCTGTTCAATTAAGAAGCAGTTGGAGGCAATATGCTGAAAATGGGGCCTTGTTTTACTAAAGCATACACATACACACATAGATACACAACTCTTTTCTTTTTTCTATATGCATCCCAAGAATTGTGAAATAGATGGAATTCCTTATCATAATGCATCATTTTTCCAAAGTGCTAATTTCCTAATGTGTAATGGGTGAATTATATTTCTTAAGGTCAGACGCAGGGACTTTAGGAATATAGCAATTGAATTCTAATGCGTGCTATCATAGCATAATCAATATATCTATAGTCGTTCCAGGCACTGGCTTACCTTCACCATTTGTCTGACACGTGCCCTTGCTGTGAAGCCCCGCCATATCTTCTGTATAATGATTGCCTTCTTGTGCAGATGGCTGTAATAAAATCAAATTGAGGAGAGGATTGGGTGGATGTTTTTTTAGTAGTTAAACTGAAGGAAACCCTGGAAAAAGTTATTCAGAAACACGTAAGGGAAGTAAAAGGCAAATTTCACTGGTCATTAACAAGGTTGTTTAAGCTGAGAAATTAAGCAATTCTGCAACCCTCCCCCAGAAAGCTCAATCCTAACAAAGCATGAAATGGAAAGTTTCCATAGTTATGAATAAGCTAAAAAATACCTTTATCTAGAATTAATTTATTAATTATTCAATTAATTTAACTTCCTAACATAAACTCTTTTTTAGGGAAAACAATAAAAAGAAAGTGATTTTCTGCATACAAATTTAAGGTTGTGAAAAGGCTCAAATGAAAGGTCAGGGAAACATTATGCTTATAAATACAAGCTGTCACAAACACACATGCACACACATATAGACCATTCGTGCTCTCCCAGGCTTTTCGATCATGTCCGATGAGCCTTCCACCTCCTATAGTCAGCGGTACACATTTGTATTCATCTTCAAACATACTCTAAATGCAAGTCCACTGCGATTCTCTGCCTCCAATGAGGCCATCAATTTCCAAAAGGCCATTTATATGCCCAGAAAATCAATGCTTATAGTAGGGCTAGCACAACCCCGGAGTTGCACTTAGGCAGCTAAAACTGTTGCTAATTATCCACTTAACGCATTGATCAATTAACTAAAGTAATCTGAATTAACCTACTGTCTGGAAGTTTGTCTGCTGACCCTGCAGAATGGTGCTAGGGTCACAGTATGGGAACAAGCACAGAGATAGAGACATTTATTTCTCTGTGTGAGAAAAGAGCATAGAGTGCAAGCGACATTTATTCCTCCAGGCCATTTGCAAACTTCTGGAAGTGGGATAATTATGGTAGTGAGCTAATATCAGGGTTTCCCTTGATATGAACTCTTACAGCCTGTCTGAGTGTTTTACAACTCCAAAGGAACTACACTTACATTGATAAATAAAATGAATGTCTGCTTTGTTTTTGCATGAGCACCAAAAGTCTTTTTTTATGGATTACAGATACAAATCGGATCACAGAGATATACCATACCTGAGGTAAGCCCGCACCTTGCAGCCTCTGAACCAGCTCTGGATCTGGGTGACGGCCTGGTTCTCCTTCTCTCTGTTCTCATCAGCTTCTCTGAAATACATAAACACAAAAATATATCACTCTTCGCCTGGCTCAAAACGAGCCATTGGAGTTTACTACGCATGGCAGCAGGCACGATATACAGTAAAGAGAATACATTGTTATCATAGCTGACTTAAGAATTTTCTGAAAAGTGCATATTAAGCTTCATTATAACACCAATTATTAAAACTGGCTGAAAAATCTTTCAACATTTGGAGACTAAACGCCACTTTCCTTTGACTTTAGCTAAACCCTTTTGGAGAAGCGATAATAAGTCCTTCATACGTAAACAAACAAACAAAAAACAACAACAACACATTTTTACTGGCAAGTTACACAGCTAAACTTTGCCCCATTTGTGTGGCTTACTCGTAGGGTGCTTCTGAGCATTACTGTCATTCTTAGGGAACCAAAAACTTGCATTGTAACGCCAAAACGGGACCGCAAAAGCTTATTAGCATACACAGTAGACGCATGACGCTAGCCTTAGTTCTGGGTGATGTTAGCTAAATGCTGACTGCTAAACTGCTAACAAGAACTCATAAAGCAATTAAACGTATCCATATATAGTTATGTAAATCATTAATCCATACCTGTTTGTATAGTAGTATTCCTTTTGGAACTCTTCAAATTCGCGTTTTATTTTCAACAGCTCCGCCATGTCGGTGTACTCAAGCGAGAGTTTACATGTTGTCTTGACAACACAGGTGTTTCCCAGGGTGCTGCAGATGCGTTCAAAACTCACAGGAAAAGGGAAAGTTCCTCCTAACGTGTCTATTTCCTTTCATTTCGACTATTGTAAAGCGTTTAAACAGATTCCAGTAACCGAATTGGGTTAATATCATGCGCTGTATGCAAACAAGTTTACATTATAATTTAACCATAAATTCCAAAAGTAATCCATGATAGAAATAAAAACTTCACGAAAAAATGTTCTTTTTCGTCCTGCAAACCACTTCCCACTTACTATACCAAAGCAAAAACATTTTGTAAGTAATAAGAATAGTAGGCATTAAAAAAAACTAAAAGAGATTTTAAAAAGCGCCCGTTTCATAGATGCAGATTGTGGATCTGTGTATTGATCTGCCAGCTGCCTCACTTCTTCCATCCATCCCTTCATCTACTTCCCTCCTCTCCTGACGTTATCACCCTTCATCATACAGTTATCAGTTTATTTCTCCCCACTCTTCCTTCCACATTTTCCCCCATCTTCACTCCACTCTCCTTCAGTCATATTGCCCTGTCAAAATGATCACCTAAGCAGGGTGTATATGTGTGTCTGTGTGTGTATTTCTGTACTTGTGCAAGGAAATATATCTGTCTGGCCAGTGGTCAGAGCAAAAGACTGTCTGTATTATAGATTACTCCTTGGAGACAGGGAAACCACAAATAGTGAAAGTGAATGAGTATATGTCTGTCTCATTGCTCTTACATGTGTTTTTGTACTGGCATGCCTCGGCTTGTTTCTCTGTGAACTAGGCAGTGTGCTTGTTTGAGAATCCCTTTCAGTCTCTCTGTCTTTCTCTGAGGCCAATTTGCTGTCTGAGGGCCACCACAGTAGTGAAGAGCAGTAGGCAGACGTCCTAGGTAGAGTTATGGCTGGAGGGTTGAACCCATGGTGGCTCAGCTCATCCATCGAAGGGCGATAGGAGGGCGACCACCCTAGTAATTACTGGAGAAATGTTGTTGTGACAAGAGGGTATGAACAGCGCATGTGAGGAAAAAGAGAGCGAGTGAATGAGCGAGAGAGAAAAGAGAGATTTTTGGGGGGGGCAAGCTTTGTTTTTGACAAGACTGTAAAAATGCTGCAGGCTATTCGTCCTGCCACAGCACTGATTAGGTGTCACCAGGAGTGTATCTGTGAGAGAACAGCACAAAAAGGAGAGTGAGACCACTTCATAAAAAGACATCCTGTTTACACTCTTTCTAATGACACACTTACAGACTCAGCCTAACATCTTTTCCACATTCCTCTATACAACACACCCTTCCAACAACTTAGGTGTACTTTCATCCTCCAGGTATTGTTCTGAGCAGTTCTGTCTTCTGTCTCTACTTTTCCATTTTCTTTCTACTTTCCTCATCTCCTGTCTGTTCTCAATCAAAACATTTCCCTTGCTCACTGAGGCGATAAGTTCTTATCCAGGATTACCCATGTATATACTCTCTCCATCTCTTTCTCCATCTCTCCATATGGGGCATGTCATTTAACACGCCTAGAGTCACCTCTCACAGTTAGGAAGCTCTTCCCGCCAGTCATTGTCCATGCCCATTGTTGCTAAATGAGGGCCATATGCACTGTGGCCAGCACTGGTCATAAAGATACACACACACACACACACACACACACACACACACACACACACACACACACACACACACACAGATACCAGTGTCTGTAGCTATGTGACTGCCGCACATGTCTTCACACAGTGCATGTGTATGAATCATTATTGTATGTGTCAGTGTGTGACTGATTATACGTGAGCGTCTGTGTATGCAAGGCCGTCTGTGTGTCTTTCGATGCATGTGTGTTCCTTCCACCACAGTAGGGTGCGGCGGATGGAATGTGTGTTTCTCGGCAGGGCCAGTTCGGCCATTATTATTAAACATCTGTCCGCAGCACATTAATTCCCCCACTCTGACGCATCCCTCTCTGCCCAGGGATCACTTAATTGAAATCCATAATGACTCTTTCTTCTCTTCTATCCCACACTGAGCAAAGTGAAGCAGGGAAATATCTTTTAGACAAAAAGATATTTGTATCAGCTGTTATCTAATCATTAACCCACTGGTATGCTTTTTTTTTTTTTTTAATAAAAGAATTATAAGGTATTCCTTGAAAGTTTAAATACTGGAAAACTTTAAGAAAAATCAAAATTATGTTCTACTAAGGAAAAAGATTTTTAATGAAGTTACAATCAGCAATTTATTATTAATTTTGAATTCATTCACATTAACTCACGTTTCAAATATTTTTTTAGACCTGCATTAAACACTTAAAGAGTAGTTAATTTAGGTTTTAAATAAACACAAATGCTAAAAAAAATTCCAAATGGCACCATATTTGAAGAGAAAATTCAGGGTTTGATTTCATATTTCATATCAAGTACTGTAAACTTAGTAGCATCCAAGTAAACTGCGCATAATTTCCAAGATGAGTTTTGTGATGAATAAACCACTGGTATCATTTTCATCAGTGGTGATTTTCCCATTATGTTCCATAAAAAAGTAATGGAATTACTCATCACACACAAGCTCAGACTTTAAAACATGGTTTAAACATTTTCAGTTTGAGCCATGCTACAATGTGGGAAGTTGTTCCTGTTCTTCTTTGCAAAACTATGCAAATTGTTCCTTCATATTTTCCACCTGGGGCTGCTGTTACTTTTTATAGTGGCAATGCTTTTAAACCATTTTTAAAGTCATCTATTTTTCCCTCTCCATCCCATCCCCTCCCTTCCACCTTTCCTCATTCCTAATATCCTACTAATGGATAAAAACTACAATTCTGCTGGTAAAGGAGAAATATCATACTGTTATTAGCTCACCTATACCCGGAGAGAGAGCGAGAGGGAGAGCAGAGAGAAAGAGAGCAAGAGAGAGAGCGCGCAAAGTAATGAATTGAGCATTGTGTAAAATAGTTTAATGCAGGGGTGGTTCATCATTATTTGTGGCGGATTGCGTGCAGACAGGGGTGATCCATTAGTGTGGTCGTTTCCATCTGTGTATGCCTGTATCTCTGTATGTGTGTGTGTCTGCGTGTTCATGTGTGAGTGTATGTCCCACCCAGAAGGACATTCGCTGCTGCCGGCCCCACTGTCACAATGAGAGATTCATCACCACACACACACACACACACACACACATACACATGCACGCACGCGCACGAATACAAGCACATACACACAGGCTACCATACACATATGGTATTATTGTTCCATCATTACGCCTCTCATTCTTCTTTTCAACAATATGTCATTTTGCTCTCTCTCTTGACACACACACACACACACACACACACAGCAGAAGACAAATGTAAATGTGTTGTTGTCAGACTAGAAAAAATGATACAATTAAATCACATCTTTTAAAAACTTTAATTGTTTTCAGTTTGCAACTAAATGCTGAGTTAAAATTTTAAATACAGTTTAATTTCATTTAAAAAACGAATTAAGTAAAAGTTTTTGTTATTACATCCAGTATTCTCCCACCGCGACCTGATTTTTTCCAGGAGTTTCCAACACTTTACAATGTACCCTTACAAACTGTGTGACCCTTAGCTCCAGCAAGTTTTAATATCTTTGTTTTGTGCACAATCTGTATTTTAAGAAAAGCCTAATAAAGAAAAGCCCGTCTTAGTCCCCAAAGAGTAAAACCATGGTTCAGATCAAACACTTTCTATTTGCATGTTTGTGCATAACATCTACAAGTCTAGGTTCAGTATGCATTAGAAATAGAAGAAAGGAGAATGGACAGAATGGCAATCAAAGACCAGAAGAATAGAGTAAGATGAGTAAGACTTTTTTGTTGCATGATTGCCACATCTGATGACCATTCCTTTACTTCCACACATCCACGCCCACAATCACATTCTCCTTTCAAAATAAAACCCTCAGTAGTTTAATTGAATGTAGATCTTTTTTTTTTTCATGAACTCAATATTGGAGAAGGAAAATAAATCATCCAGTCTACACTCTGATCATGGTAGGGTGTAGTGTTGCATCTTAGACATCTGCCAATCTAAGGCACTTCAGTCCTTACACTTCACTTGTTCTTTTCATCTGCCCCTACCCATCTGCTGTCGCGTTCATCCCTTGTTCTCTTGTTCTAGCTTTGCTTTGCTTGCTCTATCAGATTGGCATTGCTTACTAGCTTTGCCACTGGCTTTTCCATTTGTCGAACATTACAGTCTTTCTCTGCTTTTCTCCTGTCAAATTTTTCATTTACGTTAACCTTCGTTCTGTTTCTTTGTTGGTTTTTGTGTTCTCCCTTCTTGCATCTACTTATTCATCTTTTTTTAACCTCCAAGCTGATTTTGACACACAAAATAATAGTAATGTAGAGAATGAATGTAACAGTTTTTGTACCTGGGCTTATAAGAGGACCAAATATGAGTGTTAATTTCAGGGTTTTATTAAAGTCATGTGATCACTGCAGACCTTAGAATCACTTGTTCCTCATATACTAAGCCAATTAATTTTTCAAGCTACTAGAACCAACTGGGCATTGCAACACCTTGTTCCGCTCCAACTTTGCACACATTTCCAAACTGTAGAGTTGGTTTTTCGCTGTAGATATGACACACAGAGACTTCGTCTCTTCTGTCTGAAATATCACAGACCTTTTTCAAGTATGTGTATGTGCGTATGCCCAGTGACCACAGGAGCTAGTCTATTTCTCTTTACTGCAGCTAATTGGTTGGACCGTGAGAGAAACAGGCTGGAGAGGTGGCCAGACCTGACAGTGAGTGTGTGAGCTTGTGTGTCAGATGTCCTCTGGCATGCCTCAGAGAGCTAATCATAACCACACTGCAGAGATTAATGAAGTCAAGAGCAATCAGCCCCGACACACAAACAGGGACACGCACACACACACATGAATACAGACACGCACACTCACTTTTGTATATGCACACGCACAGGAACATATAGTGGTTCTGGCTCAGATACACTGGACCTTATTTAGCTGAGGCAGTGACATGTGGAGTGACTTAATGATTAATTGAATCTCTTCTTGTGTGAACATCTGTACCTACATATGTTGCTATTATCAAAGTTCCTTTTTGACTGCTTGCTTAACTTGTGCTCAGCCCCTCTGGAAAAGTTTTCTCCCTTTCTTTTTTAAAACTAATACACATTATACTATAAAGGAACTGCTTTGGTTATTGTCTCTACATTATACTGTAAAATGCTGACTAGGTGCACTGTTGTGGAATTTCTGATGAGATTAAAAAGCAGGGTGTATTTGTGTCTATTTTTTCCACAGTAACCTTTATTGTAATATATATGAAATGTTTGGAATGCAAGAAAGACAAGATACTTACTGAAAGCTTGGAGCAGACTGGTTATTGGTGAATTAACCTACAATAAATATGAGAAGTCCGGTGCTGACCGTGATAATTCTCTTAGAACCAACAATGTGAGTGGTTGATTCAATAAAACCTGTAAGGTCATCATGAGTCAGAAAGAGCTGCAGTGGTGGCACCACCCTGCCACCATGTGAATAGGTAAAGGGGTACTTCAACATCAGTGCAGGCAAGCATGATAATTACAATTAATGACACTTTTCTCTATCTCCAACTTTTGCCTTCTGCTCAGACTAACCCAGAAAATTACTCTTCCTTTCCCTATGACAGTCCTCTTCATTTAGAGCATTAGGGAGCTTTTACGGGAAATCATGTGACCTGGAAATTAAAGGCTATGATTCATTTGTCTCTAATATGGAAACGTAAAAGTAATCTGGTTCAAGCCTGCTGGGCTCACCTATCCAGGCCAGATCAGTCAACACAAAAAAGGCTGAGAATGTAGCTCAGACACCCAGTAGCCTGCTATCCACCCTCGTGAACTACCTTACATCATTTTTTAAGTCTGGGCTTCTGGAAGGCAGTAATGGCAGTAGACTAGCTAGAGGCACACCTGCCTTTGGGTCAGAAGATTCCCTAGACAGTGACTCTCCCCCTGCCCAATTACACACTTTTTAGGGGCTGGCCATGAGTCCTGCCTTTGGGGATTTCAGAGCCACAGCCACCATCTGCAGATGGTGCTCCCAGTTGTCTTTCTCAATGATAACATCATCCACATAAACACCGTTGCTAAATTATTACACACATGCAGACATTTTCATTACTTTGTAATTGCTTGGCTCTTATCTAACTGCAAAGAAAGACATATATGAGAAAAGCAGGGGTCAGTGTTTTTAGCACCTCAAATACCTTGACCTTTGCCCCTTTAGGGCCTCTGTGCCTGATTCGGGAGTTTTGTTTGTGCTGACTTAAAATAACTCTTACCTCGTGTACATAATTTTTTATGAACAAGAAACACTATGAAAGGAAACATGTAAGGGGAAAGAAACATATCGCTTGCAGAAAAGAAGCAAATAAAAATAAGTGATGCAACCTTTTACTCTTGGTTGTGTTTTATGACTGATGCAGTTTTAAGTCTTAATTGTTAGGCATGCCTTGCAAGTCTTTCAGTGTATTTATCTTATAAAGCAATGCATAGTGGACTTCACTGCTTTTGCACAGTAGGCACTTTGGAATATGTAGCTGTTCATGGTAGCTAGTGACCACCCTAGAACATGCATCAGCACACTTGCATTTGTGGTTAGTGAGTGTGTCCAAGAAACTTTAACCAGCTTTGGCCTTTTGGCCATAATGCCCATTGATTGATTTGTTTTCACATTCACTAGCTGACTGCCATGGCTGGGCTGGAACTTTAAAACATGTTTTTTTTATGTTATATAAAAATAAGGGAAATTCATTTATTATATTCTACATGAAAAACTATAGAACATTGCAAAAACAAACAGAATCCTTACTTACTTTTTGGTTCATTTTTAGACTCTTTGCTGAATTTGTTACATGGTATGTCTGTAATTACTCAACATTTAAGACTGAGATTTTTTACCAGTGTATTATATTTTATATATATATATATATATAGCATTTATATAGTGCTTTCTGAGACCCTCAAAGCGTTTTACAATTCATTCACTCTCACATTCACACACTGGTGGAGGCAAACCACAGTTGTAGCCACAGCTGCCCTTGGGCAGACTGACAGAAGCGAGGCTGCCATATCGCTCCATCAGTCCCCCTGGTCAACACCAGTAGGCGGTAGGTGAAGTGTCTTGCCCAAGGACACAACGACCAGGACAGACAGAGCTGGGGATCGAACCAACAACGTTCCGGTTACAAGATGAGCTTCCAACCCCCTGAACCATTTGTCTCAATACTAGAAACAAATGAATATATTTGTGTGTGTGTGTGTGTGTGTGTGTGTGTGTGTGTGTGTGTGTGTGTGTGTGTGTGTGTGTGTATATATATATGAACTAGACTGAGCAGACAAAAGCAGCTAGTACAAAGGCAAACAGTACATCATTTACCAAGTGATAGTAGACTGAATGCATAAACTTGATGATGATGGGCTTGTCTCTTTGCATGTCAGAGGCAGCAGCAAAGGTCACTGAGCGCTAAGGAAGCTTTTAAGAAGGAGGAAAACACTAAATACTCCTAATCCCCAGTTTATTTGCCGCATGGATGGTTAAAAGCTACTCTCAGCCTCATAAAATTAAAACCAAGTGTGCACCGAACTGTGGAGAAGAGGCATGGATAGGGAAGGATACCAAGAGAGAAAGGGGAGAGAAAAGGCTTAGATGATGAGGTGAGAAAGATAGTTAGATGGAGAGCGAAAGGAAGAGGGAGGTGGGGAATAGTGTGGTGAAGAAAGGGGATTGAGAAGCGATGATGTGCAGCTCCAAAACATTCTTTTGCAGAATGAGCTGTCACCTGTGCCTCTTTTGCTTGGCGATCTATGGTTCACACCGACTGCCTTTGATTAATACATCCCACCTAAATCATTGAAAGTTCCCCTTTCCTTCTTACCCATAAAATGCAATACACAACACAAATCAGCCCCTTAAACAGCAAAGCCAGATAACAATCGGAAAATAATGCATCTTACCTGGGCCATCCCGATAAATTGTTCTTTATAACACCCTCCCTTAAACCAAAATCAATTCATCCACCTCCAATTTTTATTAAAATCTCCAGTAATAAATCTTCCCACAATGTTTGTTCATCTGTTTTTTGATACATTTATATCACTTTCAGTTCTGCTCCAGTGTTTCCCCTGCCTCTACAGCGTAAAATGGGAAAATCTATTTGGGGCCAATAGAATAGTTAAAGGGGTGTTATGGGCGCCTGTTCTTCTGGTGAAACTGGTTGTCAGTTTGTGTGTGTGTGTAAATGGAATCGATAAATGTGGCAGTTTGGTGAGTAGATAGCACCCTTCCAGTTGCTTTTCCGATTAACCCAAGCCACTGAAAACCTGACAGCCATATAACAATATTAGAGGTGCATGTGAGCATGTGAATGTGTCTGCAGTTGTGTGCAGGTGTGCCCCAGTTCCATGTGAAAAAGCCTTTGTCTTTTTATAAAAATCTCCAGGATGTTTACACAGTCATGTTTAGGTTATAAGTGTGGCTTCAGCTTGTGAGTGAATAGAGATGATCTTACTCTATTGTTTTCAAAGAAGCACAAATACACATTATCATGTCTCTCTGCTTACTGGTTACAGTTTTAAGCAGCTGCATGAATCTTTATTCTGCTTTTTTTTGTAATATTTAGAAGCTGTTCACCTCTCTCACTTGTCAGCTAAATAAAAAAGAGACAAGATAAATCAGCTTGTAAAAGATTATGAGGGTTAAGAATGAGGAAACAGTACTTTCCCTTAGTTTGAACTATATATCACAACATTAGTCAGTGAAAATATAGCCACTTAATTCCCACTTGACAAAAAACACTCAAACATAGATTTTCTCATGGATTTAGAGTAATCATAAACATTCTGAAATATTATGACTACATTTTGTAAAATGTCCTTAAATTGTAAAATTTATATTTTGAACACACTCTACAGATTTCTGTCTGACACGGTTCCTGCACTGATCAAAACCTGACAGTTATCTTACCTAACAAAGAGAAAATTACTTTCTGTAGTAGTTTATCAGCACGTTTATCAGTGTCATGTTGCACATTTTGCAAAATACTTTGCTGGGTATTGTGGTTATCTATATACGAACTGACACCCTCAAGGGATCTAACAGCACCAGACTCTTAATACAATAGTACAACTACTGATGTTCAGAAAATCACTGAAAAACAAAGGCACTGCTATTTCTTTAACTACTGAAGCACAACAATGATGTTTCTGCTGCTTCCAGTAGGTGTGTCCTCTCTATCTATGTCCCCACTCTATCTCTGAGTCCTTCTCTCTCCCTCACTTTTTTTTTCTATTGAGGTAGAATGACACTGAATTAGAAACCAACTTCCAGAAAGCATATGTCATAACCATGAGTGTTCATATGTACAATATTTATTCAACCAATAGTAGTCTGAGTTTTACAAAATACATTCAAGTGCTTAATCATAAATATCAGTGGGGAAAAAATAAAAAGGAAAACTAATTCAAATTAATTAAATTCAAACCAAATGAAATCAGTTCAATTAAATTCAGTGGTATTTATATAGTGCCAAATCAAAACAACATTTGCCTCAGCATGCTTTATTTTGTAAGGTAAAGACCCTACAATTATACAGAGACAGCCCGAACAATCAGACGATCCACCCAGTGAGCAAGCACTTGGAGACAGTGGGAAGGAAAAGCTCCCTTTTAACAGGAAGAACCAGCAGAACCAGACTACCATGGCCAGTTGGGGCTGAGGGGAGGAAGACTAGACAAAATACACACTGTGGAAGAGATCCAGTAGTTAGTAATAACTTATAATTAAATGGTCTAACACACGATGAGTGAAAACATGTGAGACAAGGAGAACCGCTCAGTACATGTGAAGCCCCCAGCAGCCTAAGCTTATTGCAGTGTAACTAAGGGAGGATTCAGGGTCACCTGACAGAGTCCTAAATCTATTCTTTATCAAAAAGGAAAGTTTTCAGCTTAATCTTAAAAGTAGAGAGGGTGTCTCTCTCCCAAATCCAAACTGGGAGCTGGTTCCACAGAGGAAGGGCCTGAAAGCTGAAAGCTCCCATTCTACCTTAAATATGCTAGGAACCACAAGTAAGTCAGCAGTATGAGAGTAAAGTGCTCTTTGATATGGTAATATGAGTTCTTCAAGATAAGATGAGGCTGATTTTTCAAGACCTTGTATGTAAAGAGAGGGATTTTAAATTTAACTGGATTTAACAGGGAACCGATGAAAAGAAGCCAACAGTCGTGCTGCTTCATTTCTTTTAATCTGAGAACTGGTAGAGTATCTCTCCCATTGTGGGAGTGTGAATGTGTGTGAAAGCTAGACACAGAACACTTAGATATAGGGAAAATAAAAAGTGCATGCATAAATGTGTGTGCATGATAGTCCATCTCACTCTTTCTTGAGGTTAAATCTAAAGTTGAATATAACATAATGTTGAATTTATATGTGTATAAATATTTGTTCATTAATTTTAATGTTCTTTAACATTCTCTGAAGGATTTGTATTTACCACTTACCCACTTTAAAGTTATAAGTAAAAGTCATCTTTTTTCACTTTACCAAGTTTTAACCACAACCTGTTTTGCATGTAAAGGTAATGACGGACGATAAAAGAATTCAAACTGAGGTATACAATAGGAATACAATACAATAAGCCTCATTGCCCAGCATTGTCTCATTTGTTAGGCGATCAATGAATGCTTTGCAGAGTGCTAAGGAATGGAGAGATGTTGTGTGATTTATTCTAGGTGTTAAAAAATAATTTGTTTGGATCGATTAGCATTAATTAATTATGCTAATTGAGCAGGATGAAAACAGATGTCGAAAGTGCCCTCCTACTCATCTCTTGGTAAACCTGGCCTTTTAATTAGAGATCCTATTGGTTTATCTAAAAATAACTCATAAGAGATGCAAATGTTTGCTGGACACACAGAGAACAACCCCGACCAAGGTGTATACTTAGGGACTGATGCAAACAAGCACAGGGCACATGATAAATTTGGAGATGATTTGATCATTTATAGCATTGTTTTTAAAAATGGTAAATGGCCTGTATTTGTATAGCGCTCTACTTAGTCCCTAAGGACCCCAAAGCACTTTACACTACATTTAGTCGTTCACCCATGGGTGATGGATAAGCTACATTGTAGCCACAGTTGCCCTGGGGCACACTGACAGAGGCAAGGCTGCCGGACACTGGCGCCACCGGGCCCTCTGATCACCACCAGTAGGCAACGGGTGAAGTGTCTTGCCCAAGGACACAACGACCGAGACTATGGGAGCCGAGGCTCAAACCGGCAACGTTCTGATTACAAGACGAACTGCTAACTCTTGAGCCACGATCACCACGAGAAACCTTACCTACAACTGAAGACAAAAACAACAGCTTCACATGATGATCATGATAACGAGGGTTTACTTTGAACAGGTTAATATAATACAAGAGGGCATGAACATAAGCATATTCAACCCCACAACCTTTCCACTATTTAGTAACCATTAATCCTGTCCTATCACAAATCCTTATTGTCAATTAATACATGTCTCTGGCCTAAAATTTCCTGTACATCTCAGATTCTTTTGGTGTTTTTATGTCTCCCTCTTTTAATTTTATCTATATTTCATACAAAGTTTATCGATGTAAGTCGGCAATATCATTCTTATGTTTTGCAAAAACAAACCCTTCTGCAGTATTTGATCACTTTTTTGCTTTGCAGCATCCTTTATGCATCCTTCTCTGTTAGGAAAGATTACAATGGTAAACTTGGCTCTTTCCATTAGACATCAATGCTTAAAATCTATGCAGAATTTTCCTTTTAGACAGCAAAACTTGTATATGCTACAACTAGTTTTACATTTTAAATAAAATAAGGGGAGGAGTTTATCCAGTGTGACTTTGTTTAGCCAGCAAGAGCCATGTCCTCATGATGATAACAAGCCGAGTTTACGTTTAGGTTTAGTTAAGGTTATAGTTTTTTGGTGAGTTCAGTTTAGTTTAGTTAGATGTTTAATTGATAATCATATTTAGCTTTTTGAAGTAATAGAAACACAACTATGCGTATGTCATTTTATCAGGAAGTTTGAAGTTGCTGTCTTTCTCAGCCAATGCTTTTGTGGATGTGTGTGCATGCACACATGTGCATCTGTCTCTGTGTTAGTTTCTGTGTGTTCCAATGAAGGAGGAGGCTGCACTGAGCCGCATGGATTTGCTGCTAAAGTTTGAACAGTTTTAAATTAAAATGTATTGCCCGTTCTCAATGTATTGATCCCAGACCCAGCTGTGTCAATACGCCGCCCCGGCTATTTTTCCAATAACTTATAAAGATCTGCCAGCCAGGCATAAATTCATTACATAGCTCTGAGTTTATAGTCTCTCTCTTTTTCTATCTTTCTCTCCCATCACTTCTTCTCATACTCTTTACTCTGTCTTTTCACCATCAATTTATTTCTTTATTTCTTTACATTTCACTTCTTTAAATTATAGGCTTTTATTCCTCTGTTTAAAGGTTAACTCAGGAAGTTGCTCTGTTGGTTTTGGTTTTGTTAAATTTTTTTTTTTCAGTACCAGTACTCCCTGCTGGGATGAAACTACACAACTACACAACAATACATGATGAGGCCCAAGGTGCCGTTTGAAACCATTTAAAGCATTATGTATTCTGAGATCTAAGGGAAAAAGCAGTGTGATATTTTAATGTGTCAATAACTTTTGGAGACTTACCTTCCGCAGCATCAAGTTAGAGAAAAATGTGGAAACCCTAAAAAAGTCAAATGCATTATATATACCTAAATATCTTTTCTCTGCATCAAAATGATGTTTTTAATCAAATATTATATTTCTAAATGTGTGCTTTTCTCCTACTAGCCTGCTTCAGCCACTGATTAGATCCCTTCTTGTCTCACTCTCTCCTCTCCTTTCCTTCATTTTTTCTTCTTCCCTTCCACTTTCTTTTTCCTCCAATTTCTCCGCTTTATCTTGTCGTTCTTCTGCTCCTCTTCCATCGTGTCTTCTCATGGTTTCATCTCTTCCTTTCCCTTCTCCCGCCTCCATTTTCCTCGACTTTTTCCATCTCTCTTGCTAATCTCCCTCCACCTCCTCTTATTGTCAATACCTATCTAATTCCACTTTAGCACCAGTAATTGGCTGATGGATAGAAGCTATGGATTGGCCTCTTCCTGATGACTGCATGACATTTTTCTCCCTCCCCTACATCTGGTAATACTAATAGAATTCCAAATCCGCAGCACTGGGATCCTGTCATGAGTAGGTCAACCGCTGTGTCAAGGTCCTATTGGAAAGCCAGCATCCAACATCTTAATTTAGACTTAGCTTTTTTTCTCTCTTTCTCTCTGCTTTGCTCAATGATCAGTGTGTATGACACTCTCTCTGTTTCTGTAGCCACTGCCTTGTTGTACAAATCTAATGCTTGCTGTTTATCTTATGTCTTTTTGCCTTTCTGTGTAAATATGTGTTTATATTACTAAGTTTCAAGTATTTTTTTTTTAATTTAATCCAATGAACCAGAGTGAAATGTCAAATATGCTGATTTGCTTGTTTTCACATGTTAATACTTTTTCTTTTAGAGAAAGTGGATATAAAAATACTACGCTGAAAACCTTTAGTTGTTGATAATGATATTTTAACCTTTAACAGAATTAAGACTTTTATATGCAGAGTAGATGTTTCTGTGTGTCTGGAATCACATACTGCACATACTACGTTTGTGTAGTATAAAAGCCCCTGTGTGTGTGTGTGTGTGTGTGTGTGTGTGTGTGTGTGTGTGTGTGTGTGTGTGTGTGTGTGTGTGCGTGCGTGTGTGTGTGTGTGTGTGTGTGTGTGTGTGTGTGTGTGTGTGTGTGTGCGTGCGTGCGTGCGTGTGTGTGTGTGTGTGTGTATTATAGTTGTGAACTGGGAAAAAGAGGTTTGTTAAATTGGGTTGTCATGCTAATTCAGTCAGCTGACTGCATAATGCAATGCAGCAGGGAGATGGACTGAACTTGACCCTGTTAAACCTGACCTTGGCCTCCCTCTTTTTCTCCTTCCTTTTACTCACATATACAGGTACAGGGGTCAGCAATAAGCTAATAAATCTGTTTTGAGTGTTTGGTTTTTTTACAGTACTGCCATACAAACAGCCATTTAATATTGTTGTGTGGGATTTTTTAAACTGCCACTTTGTTGCGTCTACATATACAGAAATGTTTTAATATACTACTTTTTTCTATTAAACATTATCCTCCTGAGAACCAGGGATACACTGGATCAGATAAGTTTATAAACTCTTTAAAAACTCATCGTTTAACACAAATTTGTGTGTATGTGTGCATACGCGCTCGTGTGTGTGTGTCCGCATGTGAGAATAGTGGGTTTATTTAATAGAATTTCACAGAATTACACAATAATGCCATTGCAATATTTAACAAACAAAATATATATAACTGAGCAGAGTGAAGTATAGTGAAGTCCTCATATAAGGATGCAGGTTCTCAGGAAGTGAAAGTTACCTAAAATCCTCTTTAAATTCTGACCCTTTAAATATTATGTTTTTCATTAAAAAAAATGTTGACTAGCTACAGTTTACAGTGTCAGTTTAAGTTTACTGAACATTGTTTTCCAACATACGTTAACCAGGTTTCATTTGGTGAATAGTTTTACTGACTCAGCACTTTGTTTTCCACTCTCGAGCATCTCCTTTTGCCTGCATGTTAAATGAAACAGGTCAGTGCACTGCCATCTAGTCATCAGTGCCCTCAGTATGAGCAAGAGCTAATTCTGTTTACCAGAGGAAATATGCTAGTGAGATGTTCTGGTTATCAAAGAATATTGAACTGGAATCCATGGGAGAAGTACAAGTGGGAGGAGCCACGACCTTTTTGAAACCTTGTTTTGGGACAAAGTGAACAATTTTGCTAGATGTTTTTGTCCTAATGATAAAAGGTCAAAAATAATTGTCCAAATCAATGTCTGAGGGCATTTCAATATGGATGCCCAGCGCAGGGACTGGCCAAAACCAAATTCATATGAAATCTTTTGATATGCATACTTTGCTTATGTATTATTTGAGATTTGTATTCTGCATGCCTAACATGCTTGAAGAAGGATAACATTTCTACAGCTTTTGTTTAAGTGTTATAATTTAATCTAATTAGATTTGACCTGTCCATGCACTTAAGATTATGCTTTTATCAAAACCAACTAATGTATGCATCTCTTTACCTATGACCTTCAGGTCAGCGCTACAACTGTGATTAGAAAACCAGATCACCCTGTTAAATATGTTATTGAGTCAGACTAAAAAAATCCATCATGTTTGAAATGGCAATGAAATAGTACCAATAATACAAGGTTTGAATACGCCATTCAATGCAAGTCAAGAGTAACATTTGTTTATTTTAGCCTAACGTTAGTCTGTGGGCTTACAAGCCTGTGTGGAATGTCCCTTTAAATTATTCAAAGACCAATCAGGTGTCTTTTTCTCCCCTGATCTAAAGATGGGTATCAGAGGTCATGCATTCTTCCTTCCAGGGTCACCTTTCCCTCTTTTCCTTTTAGCACTGACACGCTCACAAACTTTCGCTCCCTATCTCTTTCACTAATGTTATATAGGTCATTGTCATGGTCACATGGTGCTACATGTGTTCATGCACGAGGATATTAGAAGCAAAGCAGCTGTGTGCATATACATGTGCACACATGACACGCACGTATGTGTGCACAGAGCCATACACACAAACATGGTCTAGGCCATCCTTTCTCTCCCACAGTGAGCTCCATTGTGCGTGTGTCAGGACATTGTTCATTCTCTTCAGTGTTTCCATGAATACCTTCTGACCTTCTCATAGACTGCAAGGATGTGAGGCATTATTGCTCTTCATGCAACTTGCTTTGGTGTTGTAACCACAATGGGTAACAAAGGTACCTGACAGACTGTGAAAAGGCTGAAAGGAGACAGGGAGGAGGTAACAGTCCCGGAGTTTTCAGCTTCCTCTTAATGTAAAATGTGTGAATTTATGGCACATATTTTACATTATTATTTAAGCCTGTGCCACAAGATACTCATAAAAAATTGGTGATAGATGAATAATGTAAACTGTAAACTGTAATTATGAACAATGTAAACATTGCTTGAAGCTTTCTTCTGCAAATGTAGCACACAAATAACTTTGTGTATGGCTGTATTCTTATTGATGCTTTCATGACTGAGTGCTCGTTTATATGCATGCAAGTATGTACAGTTTCTTGCAGTTATGTGTGCATACTTTTGCATAATACAAGTGACTGCTGCTTTTGTGAGAGCTACATACAGCATGTGTGTCTGTGTATGCATGCTCACCGCTGGGGGCTTGTTGTCAGAGCTTCTCTCGACTGGCCAATTAATTATGATGGCCTACTTATGATGTGTAATGGGATGATTTATTAGTAAACACACAAACAGAGCAGGGACACAGACAGTCAGGTAGCAGTACTGCATTCTGTGGTCTGGGATCATATACTGGGGCAAGATCAGAAGCCACCTCTGGCAGTGTCCTACTGCATCAGAGCGCAGATTACTGCATATTAGAGGAGGCGTGCATCTTCAGAAAAAGTAGTCTGTGGGACTGCGTAGATGTACAAACTGCCAAATTTGCATGGTATGCATCATTTTTCTTTATGGGAAACTAGAAAAAAAAGGTTGCTCCTCAAGAGCCATGTTACACTCCCATTTTGTCACACGACAAATTCTTTTCTGCTTATATCATCACGCTACTGAAACCGGTCACCTTTCTGACAACTAACTTGAACGAAAAGCAGGTTATAAGAAGTTGATCTTCTAACAAGTGGTTAACATCCAAACTATAAGCCTTCCTGAACCTAATGGAGTAGTCCAGTAATTACAAAAAAAGCAGGCCTAAATGGGACTCCATCTTCCACCTTTTAAGATAAAAAATATAACTGAAAAGGTAAAATGTTAAAATAAGAGGTTGGGTTTTTTTACCAAGTATTTCCTCATAGTCTCTATCTCCATATTCTCTCTTATTGGTCTGATTTGATGCGATTGTGTTATCCCATGTAGAACAAGTCCTCCCACTTTAACTACTTGTTTTTATTTTTTTGAAGATGTTTGTAATCTAAAAACGTTACCCTGGATTTGCTGGGGTGTGTACATGCACTACACTTGTTTCAAAGCGCATGCAGCATTGTGTGGCAGGTATAGGTGTAGCAGGCCTGTCCGGGTAACGAGGAGAGCTATTTGTTTCCTAGGCTAGCTGTCTCACTAGCTGGGTGGGTGTCCTATTTCTGGATGACACACACACATATCCACACCAAACCCTGTGCCCCTCTACCATACGTTGTGGGACATAATTTATGATGGTTCTGTAACATATGGACTTTTCATCACTCAGCAGCAACTCTCCATACAGTGTTACAAGCATATTGTCTCTTTCTCTTCAGTCTCTCATTTCCTCCCACATCATCATGTGTCTTTTGAATATTTCCAGTTCTGTTTCCTTTCTTTTTGTGATCTATGACTCATTATCAAAATTCTTCTTCTGTTTAAAAGGAGAAATTGATTTAAAGTTTGAGATATATAACTCACATTAGCTTAATTCAGACTATGTAATACTTCCCTACAATCTAAAAACCGTATTAACATGTCATAATCACATTTTTTAGAAATTAGAAAAAAAGAAAACAATAACAAAACAAAATATCTCTTCTAAACTGATTTATTCAATTTAAAAAAATTCTCAATTTCTCCATTGTTTTAATTATTTACTTCTTTCTTAAATTATACATATTTCCTACCTATGGCTAATTTATATATATATACCTCGGTCCTGACTTTTTGGCCTCCTTTCTTGTTAGGTGCCTTTTTTATGATGATGGTCTAGAAGTAAATTTATCATGAGTTATGAATGTGACATATTATTTTCTGCAAACATATGTTGCACGTGTCGTGGGGTGTTGATACGCACAATGACCATGTCACCATGGGTATTATGATAAAACACTCGCTAAGTGCATAAAAGGCTGGGATCATTATGCTTTTATTATCAAACATGCACATTGTATGCATGTATGTCAACCCACATCACACATTCTGTGCAGATGTTCTCATTTGGGAGTATGTGTGTGCGCGCATGTGTGTGTTTATGCATGAAGTGTGGTGTAGATGCAACAAGAAGTCAGTGTTTCACTAGCACGCTCCACGCCGTAAAATTAATAAATGTCACAATCAGCTAATGAAGAAAGTGCAAAAGTTATGACGCAAAAATTAGAATACAATAAGAATAAATACAGTACACAGCTGTACAGAATAGAATAAAATAATATACTATATACAGTAGAATAAAATAGAATAAAAATATACAATAAGATAAAAATAGAATACGAATGCTATATACAACTGAGTAAAAATACAACGATGCCAGAAAAGATTATTGCACTTAGTGTTATTGCACATGTGTGGATGTGTGTGTTTGTTCAGTTAAAGTCTTTGTTGTGGAGTCTGACAGCAGTGGGGAGGAAAGACCTGCGAAACTTGGAGTATCTTGCAAAGCAGAAGCACAGGTAGGGGCATTTTAATGAAATCCTTTGGTGAACCTATCATATTGATCAGAATCATGTTGATTAAACTCTGTGTCTGTAACTTCTAACTGTATTTTTTTCTGTTATGCCTCCAGATGAAAAGAGCAAAGCAAAATGAAATAAATAGACAAGAGTCAGATAATTTAATCTGCATCAGAATATGTTTTGTTTTAGGGAACATGGCACGTATATGTGACCTGCTATTCTACTTTGTTCTTAACCAGTGTTCTGGCACTCTCTGTGTAACTATTGATGCTACTTTGTCCTAGTGATGAAGCAAGCGGGCCGTTGTTGGGTCGATGTGTGTCATTGTTATATTGATGTGAGGACAGACCCCTGAGGCCTGCAGCCTTCTACTCCCCTGAAAGCAATAAATCTATGGCCTACTGTTCCCTGTATACTGTGCCCAGCATAGCTTCTCTTTATCTCTCTCTTACACTATACTGTATAGAAACAGGAGGAAACATGCAAAACTATAACTTTAAGGCCTTCTGTTCTGCTCTACAAGGGAAATCATCTCTCACACAATAAAGGTACTTGCATCATTTTTCATTTTTGTTTTTGTGCTTTTTTTCCTTCATGTTTGTGAAGAGTTAGTCACTGAGCACTCCTGTGAATCATGAATCATTTTAATTCCCTTCAGTCAGCCAGTAGAGGCCACTCACAGCATTCAGTACAGACAGACGGCCCACATTCACAAGTGAACTCACGCACACATGACAGCTGTCCATTACTAAGCAAAGGGGGGTGGGTCAATTTTTTGTCGGGGGGGGGCAAATGAAAGTACAAGAGGTGGATGCAGCCAGAGCAGAGAGGAGATGTGAGAGATGGGAGAAATTAGTCAAAACACAAGCTACAAAGTAGAAAAGGACGGAGAATGACTAGAAAAGAGAGGGAATGATAGACGTAAAAAAAGAAAGGACGCGACAACACTGATGATGCCGCGTCTTATTTTGTTTGTTCCTGTTTATTCCCATCAACTCTGCTCTGCTCACAACCGCTGCTTTTGACTGAGGCAGAGAGAGACATTGGTGAGAAATTGAAATTGACACTCATTCAGTTTTCCCTGTGAGGAGTGAAGAGTGGAGTTTAGCTTCCTGCCGTCATTGTAATAATACACACAATGCGCTGTTGTTGTGCAGTCACTCTGCTGTAACATGTCATAGTTTGTTTCTTTTCCTTTTTGTATTTTCTATTTTCCAGCAGCGGGTGAAGAAGGGGAAGAAAGATCAGAGCAGAAGAAAAACAAAAAGACAAGAATGATCAAGAACAGTGGGAGCAGAAGAAAGGCCCATACAATGAGAAAATGGTCATCTTTTTGACATAAAATATTACATGCTGTGCAATAAGGAAATGCATTCACAGCTATTGACTGTATTCTGGGAGTCGCTACACACCTGACAGGCTATGTACCTTTTGATATATTTTTAACCATGATGCTGAGATTGTTGAATTAATGTTCATGAGCCATAAACTCTTTCTTTCTTTTCCTCTACTTCTTTCTTTCTTGGTAGTGAAAGACAGTTGGCAAATAAATGTCATTCTTTTTCCTGTTTTTAACAAAAAGTTCAACAAAAATTTACATTCTTTTGCACAAATTCTTTGCATATTTTTTTCTTTCTAACACCAGTGACAACAGCTGTTCTCTTACCATGCTAATCTACAGGAAGCCTGACTTAGGTCGAGCTTAATGAATTCTGAAAGATAATTTTTTTTTTTTCTTTAATGCGAGATTTCTCAAGAAGAAGGTTTCACATTTATTTTAGATTCGTTTGGCTCACCTGTGGTAAAGTGACAGGATGTTTTTATGCATGGTACAGTGTAATCAACATTTCAGGGGAGAACGAATCTTAAAATTCATTTGTGACTCCGGTAGGCTGGCAGTGAAGACATGAAAAGAATGAAAATACAATGGGAAAAAGTGAAAGGCGCACTGGAATGTTTTAAACTGTAAGTTGACCTTCATGAGGCAGAAAGGACAGAGAAGTTTGGAGAATTACTGCTTCAATATTCTTTTAGTTATATTTCTTTCTAGGTGGGGGAGTGACTGGAGATTCCTCGCTGTGACTAATGTGATGTTTGTCAAATCTAAACTTTCTCCTGCTGCCCCCCACCCGCTCGCAACCTTCGCGTGGACAAGTGGTTTCTCTCTTTTTTTGGTTGTGTGTTATTTTTTTCCTCTCTTTTTATTCACTCGTTTTTATTGTTTGCTTTGTTTGCCTGTTTTCTCTACAGAAAATGTAAGTGAATGACCGGCCCACCTGCAGGTAAACAGGCAGTTGTATTCTTGTGATCAGCGTCTTTGTGTGTGTGTGTGTGTGTGTGGGTGTTCGTATGTCTCCAGTCCATTGCCCCTCCCGGTCCAAATGTGGTTTGTTATATTATATTTGTGTGTGTTTGTGTGTTTATGTGTATGCGCCTGTGGAGGGGCTATCTATGCTCAGATAAGACTGTAAACCAGATTAATCTGGCGTGGAAGAGCTTGTCAGCAGGACCACTGTGTGTTTGGAAGTGTGTGTGTGAATGTGTGTGTGTCTGTGAGAGAGAGAGAAAGAGCAATGCTCTTCTCGATCTCAGCCAGCCCATCGGGTGAGCCGCTCGTTGTTTCGTTCCTAGAATGTGTCTGTGTGTGTGTGTGTGTGTGTGTGTGTGTGTGTGTGTGTGTTTGTGCGTGTGTGAAGGAAATCTACAGAGAATGCTATATAAGTGAATGAGTATGTAGGGTCCAGCACTGGATAATGTGATCACGACTCCATGTAACGCAGCGTGACAACAGCTTGTGTATTTGAGTGTGTCTCTGTGCTGGTGTGTGTGTGAAACACGGCATGACAACAGTGTCTCTCCATACCACTGTGGAGAGAATGGATTACTCTGCTCTCTGACTCGAAACACCAACACACACGCATACACTCACGCACGCATGCACACAACTTCATATGCCTCCCATATGTACCATACTGTACCCAAGCTCATACAGAGAAAGGAACACCGGTAGATCTGGTAAAATTAAAACTTCAACCATTCTTAGACTTCAGACCTGTGAATGTCGATCTTTGATGCCTTGATTCTTCTCTTTCTTCACACACAACTTTGGAAGCTTTGACATTCAGCAAGGCTTAAAAAATGTTCACAGTAATCAAATCATTACTTTTCCTTGTGCTCTGCTGACATTTGCAGAGTGAAAATTTCAAAGTCTGTGATGTCAAGAAACTAGTTTTGTGGAAAAAATGTAGAAAAAAAGCTCAGCTTTGTTACCATGTTTGCTCTGAACATGAAGTACAGCGCAAGCAAGCTGAATAAAGAGGTTAGTTCACTGATTGAAGCTGACAGATATGTTCAAAATAGCAGTGGCATTTTCAACCTGGAACCTCATCATTAGAGCTTATGAAACACTCTCTGTGTCTAGACCATAAAGACCATAAACACTGTTTTCCTGAATCAGCAGCATCAGTTACTTTGTCAAGTAGATTTAAAAATAATGACATAAAACCAGTTTTAGAGTTGAATCAAAATGCCAAATAATTATTTCATCACACTTCCTCTTTTGTGCATTTCAAAGCAGCTACACTCACTACAAGTTATGTTGGCGTGATAAAAACTGGTCTTCTAAAAACACAGTCTTCTAAAAACCAGTGTCCCTCCAAACCTTAATATAGAGTCAACTGATATATAATGTGTTTTTCTATCAAGTCAGAGAACACATGTCTGGAGGACATTTGCACAAACTCTATCTGAGAAAAGAAGCAAAGAATGTTTGAAATCTGTTTGTTTTCCTTTAATTTTTCCTTTAATAACTGATAACACTAACATGTCAAACCTTTTCATGTGGTACTGAAAAATTCACCTCTGCTCACAGGGCCTTTGTAATACTGATATAATACTGACTATACAGTCAGACGTGTTGTTAATTTACTGTAAACCAGGTAACCAGGAGGATATCCTGCATTCACCCTCCTATCACACACACACACAGCTCTCTATATATTTGCATTTCATCAGGGATGCTAGAGGCCACCTGCAGTGCAGCATGGGATTCTATGTCTTATTCAAGGGCATTACTGGTGAGAACTTCAGAAGTAATACCAGTATCCTCCAGCTGCCAGCTCACAGCCAGAAAACACTCCTGTCTGTGGCGGGGATCAACCCAACAACCTTTAGGTTATTAGTCAGCCTCTACATCCAGGCCAACCTAGGGAGAGGTGCTGGGTGGGTGGTGTGGGATGGAAGCCAAATGTGTGTGTGGTGGAGTTAGTGGGGGTGTTTCTTCCCCAGTGTAAGGCGCACACTGTATCTTCCCCGACTACTCTCTGACAGGCCTACATACATCACCACCCCCAACACCTCTGTTTCTCTCTTCTCTCCCTCTTCATCATCCCTATTCCCTCTCTCCCTCCCTCCATCCATCCAGCTCTCCTCCCAGCCTCGCTCTCACCTGCTCCCATCTCTCATGAGTGCTTGTGTCTTCACAACTCTCTCTTTTTCTCTGTTTCACCTGCTTGTGCCCCCCCCCCCCCCCCCCCCCCCCCCCCCACACACACACACACACACACATCTCTTGCCAGGCCTCCCTGAGTATCATTTACATCGATGATGCCTCATCATTACCCCTGCCCTACTTTATCTATCACCCAGCAGCTCTGCCATGGGGCCTATTCCTTCACCAGAGGCCTTATTTTTGTAGTCTGGTACTGTAAAATGAGTTCAGATGTTTGGCTGTAAACCTGGATCTTAACTTGAATGCTGACGCACTCATATGTATCAATCTAAGATCATGGAACGAAAAAACTATTCTCAACTAATAAGAGTTTATTCAAAGATCTATTACATTGTTTTTATTGTGTGACTAATACAGACTGAGCAACCTATAATGTTATTGTACAAATCCACAACCACATTTTTTTTGTCATTTAAATAGTTTCAATCCAAATGTAGTTGATAGAATTAGATAAAAATCCTGTAGCCAAGCTGCCACTACAAGAGGATAAGGGAGTGGGGCTGGCACCAAAACATAAAACAAACTTTGGTCCATTAATACTCCACAGCTGTGGAATGTTCTCAGAAAGAGACGGAAAGATGAATTCATGTAAAAAAAACAAAAAACAAAAACAAAAAAAGGCAAATTTGTGCCTGAAATATCTATTGCTGTTGTCAGCTTTTAAAAAAAAAGGTATTTCTTCTTTGGCCTAACATGGATAAATGAAGAAAAACAGCAAAGAAAAAAGGCAGAAAAAGTTGTTTTTGCTTAGCATAAAGCGAGGTCTCTTGTGAAGGAATATAAAGTTTAATACAAACCCCCCCCCCCCCCCCCCCCCCCCCCCCCCACAAGAAACATAATTTAGTTAAAGACTGGAAACCACTAAGTAGGTGCAAGATCATATTGTGTAGCTGCAATATTATTGTAGAATATTACAGTATGCTTTATGGTTTCATGAGGCCACGCAATAGTATAATTTATATAATAACTAACTTTCTTACTTTGAAAAATCCATTGGAACACAATTCGACTCACTCGAGTGACAGACTGCTATATCACTGAGTGTTGTTAGATCATTAGTAGTACACTATGCTTTTATGCTACTTTGATGCTATAATGGAGAGGTATGTACTTGTGATAGCCAATTCGGCTTTTGTAATGGTCTATAAAGACTTACATAAAAAATTGTATTCTTTGTGACTGAATAATTTATTATTCTTAAGCGATATGCTTTTGTGTTATTAGGGTAGCAGAGCATGTGGCAGGAAGGGCTTGGGTCAGATGCTTGGGTCTGAACTTTGGATGCTCCATAGCACATATTCTCAGAGTATCATTTGCTTTTAAAAGGCTTAAAAGAGCCGAGCAGACTTGAGGTCATTTCAAGTTGGCAACAATTCCTTAGTGACGAGTAAATTAATTTATAATGAATGAATGGACGACAGTGATAGGGAGAAAAATATGGTGTTCATCCAATGTGTACTTGGAAGGAATCCTGAAAATATATATTCTGTGCAGTGGCAGCTTTGAAAATGACATTGTTTACCAACAGCAAATAATATAAAAACACTATCCAGAGTTACTATTTGTGTGGTAAGCTTTGTTGCTCTATGCAGTATGTAGAGTGTACACTTGCAGAATATACATACAAGTTCTGTATTAGGGTACATAGATACATAAAGTATGTATATATACATTAATCTACATGTTAAAGTTACACTCGGTCAGAGTTTCTATAATATTTGAAACGAATGACAACCCTACACTTCAGACAGAATATTTGTTCTTTCTTATCTGAATTAACTGAATTAAGCAACAGGACTATTGCATAGAATCTGTTACACTAATTTTACAAGTCTGTCAGTTCCAAATAATTTAATCTTAATACAATTTTTAATTTTGTACAATGTATTTGTCTCTTTGGGAAAGACTATTATACCTACAGTAGGAGACTTCTACTGCAAACTCACTGACTTATATTGACATAGAAATTTCTCTTGGTCAGATTAGTAACATTACCTTGACCTTGGTATATTGATTTTTACATCTTCTACTCTTATTAAAAGAAGAATGAACCCCTGGCTTATATTACAAAGGCAATGTGTACTGATGGGAATGTTGTGGTGGCTGTGCACTTGTTACACTTTATGCTTCTGGCTTACAGTCTATGCAAAAAGTCTTTTTGTCAAGTTTCTCTTACATTCAGTTGTGTATAATTGTAACAAAGGCCTTTATATAAGGGTAAATATGGAGTGAAGAAACGCTGTCTTGTTGCAAGCTACATTGCCTAACAAACATTACATCAAACTGTAGTAATGGCAGACACAGTATGAGGAAAGTCTGACTTATGTAGCTAAAAGTTCTCTTGTCTTCTGTTCTCTTCTGTTCTCTTCTGTTCTCTTCTCTTCTCTCCCTGATTCATTTTCTCCTCCTACCTTGGCCCTTATATCTGATTAAGCCATGAGAGATATAAGATCAGCAGCGCTCTTAGGGTTAAGTCCCTCACTGTTGCTTTGCAGCGTTAAACCAACGGAATCATGCATGCAAGTGCAGTAGAGGAGGACTTAATAATATAAAAGAAAATTGATTTTCTGGAACGAGATTTCTCCTTTGATAAGGTATTAGCTGGGAGGGAAAAATGTTGTGAATCTTCATTAAGAGCCTCTGATATGCACTCGGATAATCACAGGGAGAGGAGTTTGAATGAAAAATGAACACAAAGGGGAAAAAGGAAACTCATACGTTAAGGATAGACAGAAAGAAAGAATAGGAGAAAGAGCACGTGTCTACCTACACGTGTGCTTATACTCAAATAAGAGACTTAAGCAGGAGTAGTCCTCCCTTAATAAGAGTAAAAATTGATTTCTTTCCACTCCCATAAGATGAGATCTAAAGATGATGAAGGTGAGGATTGGGCTCCAGTTCATTATGGAAAATTAGAATATGTTCAAGCTAGGGGTATATCCCTAATATATCTACCCTGGCTTTATCCAACACTTCTTTACACATTGAACAAACATAGAGAACTTAAGTGTGGCGAGCAGGCCAAGAGTTGCAATGTGGAAGGGTAGTTGGCAGGAGATGTGGAGTATAGTTGAGTAAATATCAGATAATGAGACAGGAAGACAGGAAAAGCGACAAGAACACAGAAGTCAGAGATTGTGGGAATCGGGCGAGGGAAGACAAACGGTCAGTGGAAGTAAAGCAGCGAGTGAAAGTAAGAAAGATGAGAGCAGGAGAAGAGAACAGTTTGCCAACAGGCTTTCACCCATAGCAGTGAGTATTAGGCGGTGCTGGGATGAGGATGAGGACAGAGTTAAAGAGGATAACTGTAGCGGTAGACTACTGTTCCCATAAGGCTGTGTGTGGGGGGAGCTTCCGGGTTACGAGTAAAGTTGGAACACATCACCCGAACACGCTGCGTCCAGTGTCATCATTTATACGTGGTGTCAGAAGTGCGAACGGCGGTCTCCACAGTTTTTTTTTTTTCTTCTTCTTCTTTTTCGAGTACAGTACGGTGCAGTTAACTGCGAGAGAAGTTTTCGCATCGATAACCCGAACAAGACCGGCAAGCAGGTGAAGCGTGGCCGAGGCTGTGACCGGCGCTAGCAACAGTGCGCGCGCGCGGTCGAGCACGAGCTTCACATGTCGGAAGGAGGAGACGAGGTCGGCGCACCGAAAAGCTTGGATTCTGAACGCGAGGAAGCCAGGGATCCACACGTCACGATGGCGACCACGGTACAAATAACACCCCCAGAAACATTTGACTTTTCTCATCCTGCCGAATGGCCAAAGTGGATCAGAAGGTTCGAAAGATTTCGCATTGCAACTGCTCTTGATAACAAATCAGACGAGTATCAAGTTAATGCACTCCTGTACGCTATGGGAGACGCTGCTGATGATGTTTTGGCAGTTTTACCACTGTGCGATGCAGATAAAAAGAAATATGCAACTGTCAAAGAGGCATTTGACAAACATTACGTAGGAAAACACAACGTAATTTTTGAAAGAGCACAGTTTAACTCCAGACGGCAACAGGAAGGGGAGAGTACAGAGTCGTTCATCACTGCTGTGCACAAACTTGCAGAAAATTGTGCATTTGGAGCACTCAAAGACGAACTCATAAGGGACAGAATTGTAGTTGGCATAAAAGACAAAAGACTGTCCGAGCTGCTGCAAATGGACTCAGAGTTGACTCTTGCTAAAGCCATTGAGAAAGTTAGGCAGAGCGAAACGGTAAAGAAACAACAATCAATACTTCACAGCAGCGCGGCAGTGGAGAAAACACTGAACATGGACACAATACGGACAAATACAACACGCGGGAAAACGCTGACGTGGCAGAAGAAGGAACAAAAGCCAATCAAACAAAGTGGAAAGGAATGTGGCCGCTGTGGTCGCAAGAACAAACACTCATGGAAAGAATGTCCAGCCAAAGAGGTACAGTGTCGAAAATGTCAGAAAAAAGGGCACTTTGCTGCGGTCTGTCGCAGTAGTGAAGCTACAGCACTACGCGAAGTGACAGAAAATCAGAAAGATGCAGACAGCGAGGATTGTGTGTTCTTGGGTGAAGTAGAGACTGGGAGGTCACAGCCCTGGGTGCAAAAGGTCAAGTTAAATGGGGAAAATGTATATTTTAAACTTGACACAGGGGCGGATGTTACATCTATTCCAGAGGGTTTGTACAGTCCAGACAGGGATGGTAAGCTGCAGAGACCCAGAAAGAAGTTACTAGGGCCGGGCAGTAACCCACTTAATGTTAAAGGCTGCTTCGAGGCACAGCTAGCAGTAAAAGGGCGCAGTGTTTCTCAAGACGTCTACCTTGTGTCAGGTCTAGTACAGCCACTGCTAAGCAGGCCAGCGTGTGAGGCTCTGGGTCTTGTGTACAGAGTAAGCACAGTAGAGGAATCGGTGACAGACTTCAGGGCAGCATACCCAGACGTTTTTAAAGGTTTAGGTGTGCTGAGGGAGCCTTATCACATTGAGATAGAGCAAGGAGCTGTACCAATAGCCCTATCTGCCCCAAGACGTGTTCCTCTTCCCCTCAGAGATGCAGTGAGAAATGAGCTGCACAGAATGGAAGAAATGGGTGTTATCTCCAAAGTCACTGAGCCTACAGAGTGGTGTTCTGGCATGGTAGTGGTCCCCAGACCAGCAGGAAAGCCCCCCAGAATATGTGTGGACCTCACACCCCTGAACACAGTAGTCAAAAGAGAAAGACACATCCTCCCAGCAGTAGATCAAACACTAGCGATGATGAAAGATGCTAAAGTGTTCACAAAGCTCGACGCCCGGTCTGGATTCTGGCAAATTCCGCTCACGCCAGAGTCAAGGCCACTCACCACCTTCATCACGCCTTTTGGTAGGTTTCAGTTCAACCGCCTTCCTTTTGGCATTGCATCGGCGCCGGAACATTTCCAAAGGCGAATGTCACAGATGCTGGAAGATTTTGAAGGGGTGATTTGTCACGCCGATGATGTGCTTGTATACGGCAGAGACAGGCAGGAGCACGACCAGAGGTTGCACTGTGTGCTCCAAATGTTTCATAAGGAGGGTCTCACTCTGAATGAGAAGTGTGAGTTTGCTAAAAGTCAAATAATCTTTGTGGGACACAAAGTGTCAGCAACAGGCATTGAGGCTGATCCCAACAAGATAACAGCAATCCAGCAGCTGCCGCAGCCTCAGAGTGTGGAAGATGTGCGCCGTCTCATGGGCATGGCCAACTATCTTGCCAAGTTTATGCCACAATTAGCCACAATCACCACACCATTAAAGGAACTGCTAAAAGACAGAAATGACTGGATATGGGCGGAGCCACAGGAAACAGCATTTAGGAGACTAAAAGGGATATTAAGCTCTCCAGAAGTGCTCGCTCAGTACTCCAACTCAGCAGATACACGAGTCGCTGCAGATGCATCGCCATACGGTGTCGGGGCTGTTCTCACTCAGAAACAGTCTGACAACTCCTGGCGACCGGTCACATATATCTCAAGAGGTCTCACAGACACAGAGAAACGCTACGCGCAGATAGAAAAGGAGGCACTAGCTGTAACGTGGGCGTGTGAACGACTGTCATCTTACCTCATGGGCTTACAGTTCACTCTAATCACAGATCACAAACCCCTGGTCCCTCTTCTGAGCACAAGAGGCCTGGATGACCTGCCTCCACGCATCCTGAGATTCCGCCTCAGGCTGCTGCGCTTTACTTTCACCATTGTCCATGTTCCAGGGAAAAACCTTGTCACTGCTGATGCTCTCTCACGAGCACCGCTGGCAGGGCCTCCTTCTGCTGGGGATCTTCAGCTGGAAAAAGAGGTGGAGGTTTTCGTGGACGGTGTAGTTTCCCATCTCCCAGCAACAGATAAAAGGCTGGAGGAGATTAAGTTGGCGCAGGAAATGGATGACCTGTGTAGAAAGGTGGTGTATCAATGTGGGACAGGCTGGCCAGAAAAAGGTAAACTAGATCCAGAGTTAAAGGGATACTGGCAATACAGAATGGACTTCAATCTAGTCCATGGTCTTCTCATGAAAGGGGAGAGACTTGTGATACCACCTCAAATGAGAGCGGAGGTTTTGTCACGTTTGCATGAAGGCCACCAGGGCGTTTCAAAATGCAGGGCCAGAGCAAAAGAGTCTGTGTGGTGGCCGGGCATCTCAACCCAAATACGTCAAATGGTAGACAGGTGCGAAACATGTCAAAAACATAGGTTACAGTGCCGTGAACCAATGCTGGCAACTCCTGTTCCCGACCGCCCATGGCAAAAAGTCGGCATGGATCTGTTCGAGTGGTCAAAGAAACACTTCCTGCTGATTATTGATTTTTTCTCAAGGTACATTGAGATAGCTGAACTGAGACACACAACTGCAGAGGTCACTATTAATGCTGTAAAAGAAGCCTTTGCAAGACATGGTGTTGCCGAGACTGTGGTATCGGATAACGGGCCGCAATTTTCATCAGAACAGTTCAAGCACTTTGCCAAAGAGTACCAGTTCGCACATGAAACGAGCAGCCCTAGGTACCCCCAAGCCAACGGGGAGGCAGAACGCGCTGTTCGTACCATTAAAGACTTGTGGAAAAAGGACTGTGACTACACCAGAGCACTGCTAGCGTACAGGGCCACCCCACTGGAACATGGGCTCTCGCCGGCGCAGTTGCTTATGGGGAGACACCTGCGGACCACGCTGCCACAGGCTGTGGCAAAGCTGGTGCCAAGGTGGCCTGACCTACAGGCTTTTCGAAAAAAAGATGAGGAGGGGAGGCGTGAGCAGGCAAAACACTACAACCGCAGACATAGAGTCAGACCACTTCCGGAACTATCGTCAGGACAGAAAGTGTGGATTACCACGGAAGGAACTACCGGAGCAGTAGTTGGACCTGCCAGTGCTCCCAGATCCTATGTGGTAGAGACAGACAGGGGTTTTCTGAGGAGAAATAGGAGCCACCTCAGACCAACAGGGACTATTACCAGATCTGGTCGAGTGGTGAGACCTCCTGAAAGACTGGATGTGTAATTCTCTGAAGTTATCCATTCATGCCCTATTCAAAGCTGGGTTAAGCTGTCAGAGATGTTTACAATAATGTGTTTTGTTTAAATGTAAGTGAACAAATGAGGGATGTGTATAATTTTCATGTTTCATGATGTTCCCCATTTCTGTTCTAGTGAGCTGTTTGAGACGTTATGAAGTATGTCTTTAGCTAGAAGGAGGAGGTGTAGCGGTAGACTACTGTTCCCATAAGGCTGTGTGTGGGGGGAGCTTCCGGGTTACGAGTAAAGTTGGAACACATCACCCGAACACGCTGCGTCCAGTGTCATCATTTATACGATAACAGGCAGATGGACTGACTGCGGTGAGGAGAATTGAATAGAGCCTAACCTCAGCTAATACCACTGACAGAAATTTATGACAGACCAGCAGAAAACTATAGATCAGCTGCAGAAAGAGATCCTTTTGTTGAGTCAGAAAAATTGCACCCAGAAGACTAAACAGTGTTGGACTGACAGAACATAAAGTAATAATTTGGGGCAGAAATTAAAGTTTACATTTTTATTTTATTTTCTTCAGTTCAAAACACCAAAACATGGATCCACTGACATAAACATGAGGATAACCCTAATTAACTATGATAAGTAAGCATAGTTTTGGTATGAATAAGTCATTGTTGTCGCTGTTTTAAGTCTGCCTACCACAGTGTGTTTGAATGGGGCTGGGTGCATACATGCCTGCCATCATTATGAAATCTCTGAATGCAGTGTTCAGACCTGTTTCTCTCTCTCTCTCTCTCTCTCTCTCTCTCTCTCTCTGTGTGTGTGTGTGTGTGTGTGTGTGTGTGTGTGTGTGTGTGTGTGTCTTCCTTTCTGTTTCAGCCTGTGGGCTGTCTGTTAATGTGTGAAAGCAGAAAGTGGAAAAGATCAAACCCAACTGACCTGAGAATAGTACTGACACCTTCTCACTCTACCACACCGTCCGTCTGCTCGCTCATGTGCGTACGGGCTAGTGAGAAAGTAAAACAGTGAAAACAACAGAAAATGTCACATAAGAAATAGAATTTAAATGAAATGAAAAAAAGACGTACAAACTTTATCTCCAAAAATAGCAAGACAGAATGACTGAAAGCATGAGCGAGCAAGTCAGACAGAGAATTACTGTTTGTGTGAGTCAGAATAAGAGACTAAGAGAGAGATGGGGGAAGGTGAGAGGTAGAGAGCATTTATTATGCTGGTGCTTCATCTACAGATACAAATCACAGGCTGTTATCGCACTGAAGCAAACCCTACTAAGACCCTACACTTGGATCCATCTCCATCTCAACACACAGACATACCAACACACATAAACGTGCAAGTGAGCAGCAAGAAACCAGAGGTATTTGTGTGTGCAAGTGCATCTGTGAGTCTGTGTGTGTGTGCTTAGTGATGGGATTATAAATACAGCCACGAACAGACTCTGTGAGAGGTGAGAACATCCAGTGAGCATTATCGGGGACAGACTAGCAGGTTTTGATGTGCTTGTGTGTATCAGTATTTTTTTTCCTCTGTTGCTTTTTACGCACCCCTGTGTGTACCTGGTTCTGTTACTGTTAAACAAGTTCTCATTGTTCTCGCTGTGACAGTAAAACACACCTACATGAAGTACTGAGGTGCACTACTACTAAACAGAGATCTATCACTGCTACATTTAAGTCTAATTCTCAATTTGTATTTGAGCACAAAGGCTTGCTTTACAAACACACAAAGACACCAAGCTTCTTTTCTTAGTTACTTCCCACCCTTACAAAATCCTTCTGCTGTCTCATTTTTTCCAGTCTAAAACAGGCACCTTGTATAATTCATCAACCATTTCAGCACCATGGACAGCAAACAGGCATTGCACAGTTTACTTCGCTGGCTCTTGGGCACTACATGTGTCAGCATAAATATTCAGCTAGAACTTGTCACAACCCTCTGTGGAAAACTTTAATCTGCTGGTACACTGACACAGTAAATGGTCTTTATGTAAAATGAATACGGGAATACTTTGAGGAAGATACAAAGACTATTCTGTAAAATAAAAGGAGGCACATTAATCCAAAACAAATGACAAGTAAACACAATGAATATAATAATAATAATATTGATTTTTGTATTATTACAAAATAATTAAAAATATATCATAAAATAAAAATCTGAGAATGTCTCTATTGTTCTAATAATTATACATACAGAAACACACATGCACAGACACACACAGACACACACACATATTGATGAATGACACTGTAGTGAATAAAAGAATTGTTTCATCGTTTCCATAATTATAAGGAAAGCTCCACATTATAATAACAATATTATCAGTATATATGCTTTTTGGCTTAATGGCATGTTGCTTTTTGGAGAACATTATTCAGAATGTCTCTATTCTTCGCCTTTGACATTTAGTTTAAATGCACACTTTATACAGTGTTTTTTTTATCCAGAGTAATTTAACTTTTGCGCTTCATCACACAAAAGAAAAATTAACCAGTCTTTTATTTCGTCACTGGGACATTCAAATACTAGAACATAAGACCTGTGTCATGGTTGGCTGTGTGGCAGGCGTGCAAGCAGGAGTGGTGGATCCAAAATGCAGGACTCAGACACAGAAGTTCAACTTAAAGCGCAGCTTTATTGCTGGAAACCCTCTTACTAACTAAAGGCATCAAAAGACAAACAAAAACGCTGGTGGACTAAAACACTGAAGCAGAAAACACTGAACTGGAAACAAAACACTGGTAACACGGAGGCAAAACACACACAGCTTGTTGAGGGTACGACGCAACATTGACTCAGAGAAACACAGGGACTAAATACACTGGGAAGTAACGAGGAGAATGAGACACAGAAGGAGGGCACAGCTGGGGGAAATTAGAACTGACGAGACAAGCAAAGCAGGACACATTCACATAAGACACGGACCTACAAAGTAAAACAGGAAGGATCACACAGAGATGCGAACTTGACACAGTGGAGACAGCAACTAAGAAACACAGAGACATAAACCATAAGGCAGAGGACTCTAAGAACCGAGAGACACAGAGGGGAACTCAAACATGCAGACACAGACTTACACAGAACAGAGGGGACATAGAGAAACATGAAGGGCAAGGGATCGAAACTAGAAACCATAGAAACTCACACCAAGTACAATAATACAAAAATCACAATGAACTAAAACGCTGGGTCAGGAGACCCAGGACCCTGACAGTACCCTCCCCCCAAGGGCTGGCTCCCGACAGCCCAACACAAGAAAACGAAAAAAAACAAAAACCGCCCAAAACAGAAAACAACCCGACCAGGGCGGGCGGCGGGGGCCCAGGAAGGAGGGCACGAAACAAAAACACCGAAGCACAAGAAAAATGGAGTCCAAAACGGAAGAGTTCAGGGGGCCGGCCCGGGGGGCGACAGCACAGGAGTCCAAAACAGAAGAGCTCAGGGGGCCGGCCAGGGGGCCGACAGCACAGGAGTCCAAACAGTTCAGGGGGCCGACCGCGCGGAAGGCAACGGCGGCGACGAAGGAGCAGTTCAGGGGGCCGACCGCGCGGAAGGCAGCGGCGGCTACGAAGGAGACGACGGAGCAGTTCAGGGGGCCGGCCGCGCGGAAGGCAGCGGCGGCGCTCCAGTGTCAAGCGTACTGGCTGAGGCCCGGTGGGCACAGGACCAGACGAGGCAGGACCAGGCGATGACAGGGCCGCACCAGGCGATGACGAGGCAGGAACAGACGGACCCGGCGACGGCGGGGCCGGACCAGGCGAAGCACAGGCAGAGGCTGGACCAGGTGATGCGGAGGACCCTGAGGCTGGGCCAGGCGAGGCTGAAGACACGGAGGCTGGGCCAGGCGAGGCTGAAGACACGGAGGCTGGGCCAGGCGAGGCTGAAGACACGGAGGCTGGGCCAGGCGAGGCTGAAGACACGGAGGCTGGGCCAGGCGAGGCTGAAGACACGGAGGCTGGGCCAGGCGAGGATGATGATGGAGCTGCAGCAGGCGAGGATGATGATGGAGCTGCAGCAGGCGAGGATGATGATGGAGCTGCAGCAGGCGGCTGGACGAGCTCCCCGGGCCCTCCAGCTGACGTGGCATGAGGCTGGACGGGCTCCTCGGGCCCTCCAGCTGACGAGGCATGAGGCTGGATGGGCTCCTCGGGCCCTCCAGCTGACGTGGCATAATCAGTAGGTGCAGAGACCACCGGCTGAACAGAAGGCTGAGCAGGTGATGGAGCAGCAGCAGGCGAGGCAGGAAGCTGGGCGGGCTCCTCGGGCCCCCCAGCCGACGAGGCAGGAAGCAAAGGCCGGAGCAGTCCCTCGGACCCTCCAGCGGAAACAGGAGACGAAGGCCGGAGCAGTCCCTCGGACCCTCCAGCAGAAGAGATCACTAAGCCAGCCGTCATGGAGGCCACTGGCTGACACAGAGGCGACACAGGAGCCTGAGCCGAGAGTGGCTGCTGAGCAGGAGACACTGGGAGCTGAGCTACTGGAGACACAGGTGACACTGGTGTACTGGGGTGAAGGCAACGAGGACGCAGTCCCTCTCTTAAGGGAGGATAGACTGATTTAGTGATAAATCTGGATGGGAAAAGATGCTGATGCTGAGAATACCAGGCAGCGAGGGCTTCCAGGAGGGTAGCTGACCCTTCCTTGCCTGGACCGCCCATGCCAAACAGTTCGAAGAATATCCTGGCTCTCAGAGCTGTTATTAGTTGTTTTAATCTGTTAATGTCCAAAAAACCAGCTGTGCAGAGGGTGGAAGACAAAAAGTTGTCAAAAAAGACCACCTGAAGGAGTCTCTTGGGGGTGTCCTCAGCGTGGATTACTTCCCGGCAGTAATTCCACAACTGCGCGAGATACTGAGACCGTGAGTCTGCAGGATCCATTTGATGGTTGCGTCGTTCTGTCATGGTTGGCTGTGTGGCAGGCGTGCAAGCAGGAGTGGTGGATCCAAAATGCAGGACTCAGACACAGAAGTTCAACTTAAAGCGCAGCTTTATTGCTGGAAACCCTCTTACTAACTAAAGGCATCAAAAGACAAACAAAAACGCTGGTGGACTAAAACACTGAAGCAGAAAACACTGAACTGGAACTGGAAACAAAACACTGGTAACACGGAGGCAAAACACACACAGCTTGTTGAGGGTACGACGCAACATTGACTCAGAGAAACACAGGGACTAAATACACTGGGAAGTAACGAGGAGAATGAGACACAGAAGGAGGGCACAGCTGGGGGAAATTAGAACTGACGAGACAAGCAAAGCAGGACACATTCACATAAGACACGGACCTACAAAGTAAAACAGGAAGGATCACACAGAGATGCAAACTTGACACAGTGGAGACAGCAACTAAGAAACACAGAGACATAAACCATAAGGCAGAGGACTCTAAGAACCGAGAGACACAGAGGGGAACTCAAACATGCAGACACAGACTTACACAGAACAGAGGGGACATAGAGAAACATGAAGGGCAAGGGATCGAAACTAGAAACCATAGAAACTCACACCAAGTACAATAATACAAAAATCACAATGAACTAAAACGCTGGGTCAGGAGACCCAGGACCCTGACAACCTGATACTAGAAAATGCACATTACAGAAAACCTGACTTATATTTTATTAAACAGTTACCTGTATTTGATGCCATAAAGGTTGAGTGGTTGCTTGGTGGTCAGTATTACAGGTAGTGATAAGGTTGGTGTAGTTTTCAAAAAATACACTAATGTTTCAAACATTATATGTTTTGTAATAATTTTTGTAATGTACTGTAATACAGAGAGATACTTAACTGAAAGTCAATCCAGGACACCTAAACTGAGTTACACTCAAGTGCATGTTTAAAATAACTGCTGCTAAACCACCCACACCTTCCGCTTGCTAATGTCCTCATTTGTACAGCATATTGTATGTCCTGTGTTAAAATACTGTGACTTTGAAAATGCATTTAAAAGCTAAGGCATGGGCTCAAGGTGAATCATCTAATCACTTACCTTGTTCCTGGGTGGGTGTTACCACACACACACACACACACACACCACAAAGTCATATGATAACGCGCAAGTAATAACCGAGGCACATGGATATACACCCAACTCAGCTGACACACTCAAACACACATTTATTAGAAGCTTGGGCCTTCTGTAAAAAGGCCTTGTAAAAAAACAACAACAACAATAACAACAAAAAAGCCATCTTAAGGTATGGAAACCAAGAATAGTTATCTTCTTCTCTACACGCACCTCATTACCTGCACTCAACTAACTACACATAGTATTTGCTTCTCCTGTCACCACCAGTCCCATGGGACCTTCCCCTCTTTTCTGTCACAGTGGGGTACGCCCGTGTGTTTTGTTGAACGGACCCAAGAGCAGACACTGAGAGAGGAGCTGCAGGTGAAACAAAAGGCAAGCCTTTATTTTGGCTGATGGCACATGAAAAACAAGTAAACTAAGAAACAATATGAAACACTAAGAAACACTATGACTAAGACTGTGACTGTGGTGGGGATAACAGACAACCTGACAACTACATACAGAAGAAAACAGAAAAGAGAGGACTTAAATACTGTACACTCACAAGGTGATCAGGGGAAGTGGGAACACATGGGGAAACAGCTGACTGACATGAACCTAATGACGGGACATTGGAAATGAAACTAAATACAATGAACAAAGAACAAAATACTCCTTCAAAATAAAACAGGAAATGTGGAGAAAAATACAATAAACAACGAAATAAAACTAAAATACACACAACACTCAGTACCATGACACTTTTCCTCCTCTTCTCTTCTCTGAAAACATATCATTCTGTGTCATATAATCGTGGATATGCAACAAAATATATTCATGAGGATGGGGACAGGTCTTCACCCTGTCTGCATTTTCTTTCACTCTCTTGCTGCAGCTGTTAAAAGGCCTTCCCACCACACCTTGACCCCAGTCAACTGTAAAATGGTAAATGGCCTGTATTTGTATAGCGCTTTTCTAGTCCCTAAGGATCCCAAAGCGCTTTACACAACCAGTCATCCACCCATTCACACACACGTGATGGCAAGCTACATTGTAGCCACAGCCACCCTGGGGCGCACTGACAGAGGCAAGGCTGCCGGACACTGGCGCCACCGGGCCCTCTGACCACCACCAGTAGCCAACGGGTGAAGTGTCTTGCCCAAGGACACAACGACCAAGACTGTCCAACCGGCAACCTTCCGATTACAAGGCGAACTCCCAACTCTTAAGCCACGATCGCCCTTAAAGTTAAACACCTCAAATAAACTCTGCAAAGCAGAGTTTAAGGCGGTGAGAGGTTTTCTTCCTCCATGGTCTAGGGAATTTTAAGATTGTTTACATTTTGCCATTCAATTTTGATAGTGTAACAAAACAATCAAGGGTAAACAAAACAAAAATAATAGCTATTTCATCCTCTTTTGCTCTCTATATAGCATGCAGCTATTAACTGATCAGACGTGTTTAGTCAGTAAAGGGAAACCAGAAAGTATTTACTCCTAATATTCGCTACATATTAATGTGCAGAAATTTTTTTTTATAGCAATTAGTCCATGAAAGGAAAAAAAAAAAGGGGGGGGGGGGGTGTCAGATATTGCCACCCACCTCATTTGTTAACTTTTTGGACAACCACAGCAAAGAGTGCTGAGTGCTTACATCGAGTCTGGTGTTAGTACGTTAAAAGTGTTACAGAGATGTCACTTCCTGTTTGTTTCGCCAACATACATGAAATGTTGTGTGAAGTATGGTCTGAGCATCTCTGCCACTTTTCCTGAACAAAAAAATTGTCAGTGATTTTTTTTTAAACTTTCAACAAGATTCAGTATGACTGTTCCATCAATTAGGCTGACATGACAAGCACGCCCCCTTAGAGGCTACATATGAAATTGGAGAGTGATGAGCAACATATTTCCCTGAAGCCTACAGGTGGATAAGATAAACCTTTATTGGGATGCAGGATATCACTGGCACTGATGTGTCAAAGGTAGAGATGGAATATGTTGCAATTTAAATAGGCAGCAATTTGGAAAGGTCCAGATGTGACTTGGAAAGACCTAGGTGTGACATGCCTCACGTGAGAGCGAAGCATGTTCATGTGCATGCAGCTCAAGCAGCTTGCCTGGCCACCGAGGCAGCTTCTCTGCTTTGCGCTCCAAAACTGAAATTTGGTAAGAAATACGGGATTTAAAAGCTGACATTTAACCAGACAGTGCAATATGTTAACAGTAAATATGTAAAAAGCTAATTTTGCCCTATTTCAAAATTTCTGATGTGCTTTAGCATCCTCGTTAAGAGTGTGGATAACTGTTTTGTTGATACTTCATTGCAGCAGAATAGGTCAGCAGTACATTAGCTGAAACATATCTACTGTCAGAAAAAGACAGCAACAGAGAGAAAGAGAGAGAGAAGGACTGAGAGACCTTAGCTGGCAGCAGTGCTGTCTTTTCACCCCTAATTCTTTCCACCTTGTTAGGCGCTCTGCCGTGGGCTGGGCAAATATAAACACTCTGGCAGGAGGAAAAAGGGGATGGTGGGAGAAAAGGAGAGTGCTGTTAAAAGTGTGCATCTGAATGGTCAAAAGAAAGAAGACGAGGGGAGACAACACAAGAAGAATAATAAAGTTCTGGAGAAGAGGTCGTGAAATAAAGATAATAGAGGCTATTCATACTATACATATTATACATTGAGAAAAGTAAAGATGGGAGGAGGAATAAAGGAAACGGTAAATGCAGAAGACCTGGAACAAAGAAACACATCTGCACTGCTCCTTGGATGAGCTGGCCTGTGGTGAGGGGCCATGAGAAATGTCTTTGACAATAAGAAAGCTGTGAAGCTCACATTGCTCCAGACCTCTAGCTTTGATTAAATTAATGGACAACCACTCTCATGATGACAACCACTTTCTACTCCAAAAAGAAGTGAAAAGTCCAAAAGTTGTGTCCTCCTCCTCTAAAGATTTTACATTCTGTAAAACTATCCTGGAGGCTAAATTTGGTGGACTGATTTTGTCACATTAACCATATGTTTCAAAGAAACAAAGAAACGGGAAAGTAAAGTAGATGTAGATCTGTCACTGGTTTCATTTCTCCATCCATATAATATACACCCACCCAGTAACCTGGATATAGTTTGATTTTGATGCTGTCATGTTTGCATTAATAACTCATGTCTTTGATGGTATGTATTGTGCTCTAGTAACTGATTATTCTAAAACAGTGTTTCCTTGAAGGCATCCAGACAAACCAGACGAGAGAGCCCTATATCTGAACTCTTAACTTATGAATTTTTTTGTTTGTAACTGACTCTATATCTGTTTCTCTGTCTCTCTATGCTAGTCTCATTCTGTGCCACCCGTTGTTGCCCCCTGGCCGTGTGCTGGTTGTCGAGCAGAGTTCGGCAGTATTGCCGTGGCGACAAAGACAGGAGCAGATGTGACTCTGGTTGCCGGGCGTTTGGCAGGAGCACTCATCGTCACAGTGACGGAAATGCAGCTGGACGGCACATCATCTGTAGCTTTGTGACTAGATGGGCGTGTGCACGTTTATGTGTGTGTGTGTGTGTGTGTGTGTGTGTGTGTGTGTGTGTGTGTGGATGGTAGAGGGAGGGAAGGAGGGGGCTGGCACTGGGTGAACTCCCCTCACCCACCAGTGCACAGACAGACACAGCCACACAAACACAATGCGCACACACGGTGACCCTACATGCCCTAGAGGGACTGCAAGTGCACAGCCAGTAACCACACAAGACGGGGGTGTGTATGTGTGCAGATGTGTGTGAGTGTCTTTAACCAGACAGCAAAAAGTGCTGTCAAACACACAAGATGTTTATTTTTCCTCCCTATCTCTCTTGCTCTGCTCTTCATTTCTTGGGGTATTTTCTTCTATTTTGGTCTCTCTGTCTGGTAAGTTGGAGACAAATGGCTGTTTCGGGGCTAAATGTTTGAACTTGAGCAAGGAGACCCAAATTGACACACTTAAGGAAAACGGAGTCCCGAGGATAGCTGAGAGAGAGGGAGAGAGAGGGAAAAGAGAGATTACAGATGGCGGCATTACTCAAGACATCTGTAATATGTACACACCACCAAAGAAAACAAACATAAGAACTGGCCGGCGGACATAAACTGCTGCTGTGCTCATCCCTCCACATCATCTGTCCATTTCCCCCAACAAACCAGTTTTTTCTTCTTCTCTTTCTCTCGATGCATTTTCATTGTCAGACTTTCAAACTTTTTACTGCAACTTTTAAGAATGCAAGTAAAAACACAGAAATTAAAAGTTGGTATAGAAAAAACATCAATCTGAACTATAAAATTTTAAAATAAAGTGTTAAGTTGAAAAAAGGAATATGTAACTTCAGAATCAAGGAGCAAATTTGAAACCACACGTTCACCATTTGATTATGAATGTTTCTGTATGACATTGGTAGTTCATGTATTTTGTCATATGTGTGTGTGGGTCTATGTGTGTGTGTGTGTGTGCCTGTCAGTGATGTGCACTACAGTGGTTTGGCAGCGGTCTGACATTTCCTGCTCTGACATCTTGTCTCAGTTCATCTCCCCTGCTAGTGAATGGACGGAAGCCCTGGAGGGACACAGTAGCACCAGCAACGCAAACTTGTCTTTTTGTCAGCATCAGTGAAGAGCTCTCCAGTATATTAGTCACAGACACACGTACACACAAATGCACACATGCATAATTTTTTTCTCCATACTACTTCTTTTTGATGTGAAATGACACAGTGACTGTGAAGTGCAGACTGTCAGATTTAATTTGCTCTCATTTCATGATAAATTTGATTGAACAGCTAAAAAAATATAAATTTTCTCTCCAAGCACTGTTTTTACTGAATATTTACAGAATGTTTTAGTTTTATTTAATTTTATATGAAATATTGTGCCTTATAAATTATAATAGAGTAAATACCCATGTCTGTAGCTATAAATGAATGTTACAGGGATGTGTTTGAGGTTTATACCCTTAGCTGAATGTATTAATACATTAATTTTTAAAACAAATCTGGATTCATGCAGAAAGGTTAAATGGTTAAACAAGCTTGTTATTTTTGTTTACATGCATTTATCAAAATCATTCAAGAAGACTGTTACAACCAGTGTTGGGAGTAGTCTATTACTGTAATCACATTAAATTTTTCAGTAATGCAGTATTTACGGTAATCCTGAGAGGTCAAATGCAGTACCGCAAGGGATTGCCCTCAGGCAACAAACCATGTTTTTGGTAGAATTAGAATTTTGGGTTGTTTATTTATTTATTGAATGACACGGGACACCTCACAGTTTAGTAAAGGAGCGGAAGAGGGTTTGACCTTTGACCTGGGGGTTTAGCAATTCTTTCAGGAACCACATCTGCAAGGGATACAGTGCCAGCTACTACTAAGGCTGTTTAGATTGAAAGAAGTATACTAAAAAAAAATATGTGCATGTACACACATCTGATATTTGGAACAGTGATTTGATTTGATTTATTTAATAAAATACATTTATGGGGGGTTAGAGGCCTCAGGAGAAGTCAAAGTTTAGAATAGGTTTTGGAATAAGTTACATTATAAATTACATTAGATGAATAGGGGAAAGTACATTTTGACAGCAATTTATTCAAAAGCTTCCTGACACTTTATTAAGTTTTTAGCCCGTGGTGGTGAAAATTAAGGAGGTTCCCCAAAATCATGATGTACTGTAAATATAACATTGTCTTGCGATTATGAATGTCCTAAATGTATCTATGGAATAGTAGTTCACATGAGTTTAGTTTGGATACAACCAACACTGTCAGCCCTACAGCCCTGCTGCTAGTGCAGCTCAAAATGATGAATTTACAAACTCGGCATTTAGACTTTTTCCCTTAACAGGCAGTAACAAATTCTGAGAGAATTTTTTCACATGCAAGTCACTTTTTTAGCCCTTTTTAATGATGACACTTTATTCAAACTGACTCCGGCAGAATTCATTGTACATTGTAAAGATAGTTGAGTGAGGAGATATAAGCTACCAGATGGGATTAGTTGTCAATACATCCAGGAGCAAAATCTAAATCATGTATTTAACACCCATGTTGGCAAAGCTGACTGAGCTGTCTGACTCGCGGACTACACCAGGCCTACTATCTCCCGTTATCCTCCTTATCTCCGGGGCTCTGCCATCTCCGCTTCTGTTTCCTCATCTCCCGAGTCTCCTACAATCTTTACGAGGCTCGGGAGAGCTCTGACATTCCTAAATGAAAAGGCTCTCTTTCCAGCGCTGCAACAGCTGACGATTTATGACAACGAGGCCTCGCTGGAATCTTAGCTGCTGTCAGCCAGCATAATGATGTTTTGATATAAAGATGATTGGTGGTGCTGCATGAGCCGCACTGTGCATCAGGCCCACAGATGTGTGTGTGTGGGAAGGAATGTGTGTGATTGGGTGATTTAAGGTGGACACTCGAGTCGTTTAGTTGTTGTTGTCTATTGTTTAGGTGTTTACTCCTCTGGATGTTTTTTCAAATTCGATTTTTATTTCAACTTGACATTTAGAGTCCCCTTCATCCAGGCTCCCCTGGCTGTCTCCATTTTCACACTTGCAGGCTCTGCTTTCGGCCTTTGTTTTTCGATCCGTGGCTCTATAGCTCTTTTTGAGTTGCATACTCCACGTTCTCTGTCTGCTCTATCTCTTGTTGTTCTCTTCTCTATTTGTCATTTCACAACAGGTAAATTTTTTAACTTCCTTTATGTTTTTTTTTTTTTTTTGCTTTCTTTTTCTCTATCCACTTTTTCAACGTGCATGCTCACGCACAACTCCCCCACCTCAGCCGTTGGTGACAGGCATATCGTTTTCTACAGTTTCTATTAGAGAATCATTGCATGCTTGAGGGCCCCCACAGATTGGTTACATTTTGTTCGGCGGGGCATTAGTGGGCCCCGTCGAAGGGCCCCATCATCATCAGTGTGTCTGCCATCTTCCGGCAGTGATCTATGATTCGGCCATCAGACGTACATAAATCAGAGCGCTAAAAGGATTTCTACTCTACCCCCACAACCCCCCTCCTGTTAAATTTATGCTGCCGTAAAAGAAAGGAAAATTAGTCATTGAAGCCCCCACTACCCCATCCTCTAGTCTTTCTCTATCTCGTTGTCGCTCTCTCCATGCAATGTGTAGCAGTAAAAAAAAAAAGAAAGAGGAAAGACAGAGTGAACAATTGCATGCGGCGCCCATCATCCTCTCCTCTCCTTCCTCCTCCCCCTCCTCTTCTCTCTAATATCATCATTATCAGAATCGTAAAGCGAAAAATAACATGCCAGGGGAAAAAAAAGAAGTGACTAGAGAAGGTTTTGAGAGGGGTGAGTGTATTCCCTCCAACCTCTAATCCTTCTTCCCCCTTCCTCTCTCCAATCATCCCCCCCTCTCTCTCTCTCTCTGCCACACACATGCACACGTACACACAAACATCCACACACTGACACACACATTTAGACTACTTGAATATGAGTGGGGTTAATAATTAGTCTACAACATTCAAGCTCGTGTCCTCATACATGATTGCATGTGTGTGCTTGCTTACAAACTTCTTTTTTTTTCAATGTGCATGTGCTTTGGGACTAAGTTTGCTGGTGTGCGCGTGTTTGTGTGTCTCCACTGTTGAATGCAAATCAGTGAGTTGCCCAAGCAGAACGCCTTTCAAATCCCATCGCCGCTCTGCTCTGCCCTTCCACTCCCAGAATGCAGTGCAGCAAGGCAGGCAGGTATGGAGTACGGGCAGTGCGTTGTTGTGGGTGACTGGTTATGTTATTGGCCCACAATCTACTCATTAACTTCCTGCCTTCCTCTCTGTCTATCACTACTGTCTCTCAATGAGTGGATTTTCTGTCTGTCACTGCGTACTGTTGTGTATGTAAATATGCCTGTCTGTCCATGGGTTCATCTGTCTTCTAGTCAGGCCTTCTTCTAGTTTTCTTTTTATATGATTATATTTATTCTCTTCCAAAGCTTTATTCTTTCTTGTTTTTGTTTTGTTTTTATTTTTGTTTTCTGTCTCAATTCGTCTGCTAGAAGAGGCACATTCATATATTTTGCATTTTAATTTGAGTGTTATAACAGCTATTCTGCCACAGAATTCCTTGGCTCACAACCATAACAAAGACTTTAGGAAATTAAGGGAGGGCAGTTTTTAATCACATAATGAACTATTAAAGAATTTTATCCTGGTGGCACGAAATACCAACTTTTTAATACTAAAATCTATCCAAAATGTCAAACTACATGCATTGCATTGGAATGCATGTATATCATTTTTTGGGCACGTGCCTTCACAATAATGCAACCACAAGAACCAAAAAGGATGAACAGTGCGTGAGTGCATACCTGTGTGCGTGCGTGTGTGTGTGTGTGTGAAGGATTCATATACATGTACTGTGTGAAGACGTGCGATATTCACATACCTATAGACACGGGTATGTGTGTGTGTGTGTGTGTGTGTGTGTGTGTGTGTGTGTGTGTGTGTGTGTGTGTGTGTGTGTGTGTGTGTGTGTGTGAGAGAGAGAGAGAGAGACAGACAGACAGAGAGAAGGAGAGTGAGAAAGAAAAAGAGAGACTTTCTTTTTCTCCCAATTATTAAAAGATCCACTTCAGTATCTAAATTCTTTAAGGATATGATAACTAGGCCCACAGTATAACATAAAGCAGCAACTGAAGTGGCAAAAGGGAAAATAATAAACATAATAATAATAATGGTTAAACTATCCCAGCTTATTTTTTAAAGTATTTAAAACACCAGCTGAGTAAATTACATGCAAATAAAATTAATTCTGAATAAAAGCTAATAAAAAAATGAAAAGAATATCAGTGTTTTCAGTGCCTGCCTGATCTTTGAATGGAAAAGAAACCTGCAATTCTCTTTAAAGCAACTGGCCTTACTGCTGCTACATCCATCTCTACACCCTGCCAAGTTGAATAAACTGAATACAATACTGCAAATCAATGGATAATATGTGAATAATGGGCAATGATACATGTTCTCCAGTGACATTTTTATGCACTCAATAATTTCCTCTGTATCATTTTGGGTAATCAATGATAATTTAGAGTGGCAAGGTGTCTTTTTGTGTTCACAGAGCACCAAATGGCAGTTTGTCCTCTTTTATCCTCGCTGCATTAAAATGAACTCAGAATGCCATCTACTAAAAATGCCATTAAATAATCAATACTCTTTTAAATTATTCATTTTGTAATCTATGTACTCTAAGATCACAATGCTTACGGATTACAGAAAATGATTTGAACACATTTCAACCAAGTTTACACGTCGGTGTGAAATTTGTTCTTTGTACGCATTCATCTTTCACTTAATAAAGGATGCTTATTTCTATCCTGTAATAATTCTCCTATATTTCCAGTAATAAGTCAGTAGAAGAACAGGAGGATAGTGTGCAACAATAGATGGTGCAGGATGGAGAAAGGAAAGTGGGGGGGCAGGGGGAGTCATAAGTGAGAAAAGGTCCTTTTTTAAGTCTCTTTTTTAATATACTCCTATTGTAATTATTATCATTTCGGCTTGAGCACAAAGGTGCATGCTGTCAACTTCTGTCTCTACAGTTGTACCTTTTTGGTAAGAGAGCAGTGTTAACTCCTGTCAAGGCTCTTTGAAATCAAGACAAGGAGAACGAGGCAGGGAGAGGGAAAAGGCTGCTTCTCGACTACTTGTAGTAATCCCGTCTTTGTATGACGCTAATCATATGTAAATCCGCGTTGTAAAGTGATTTGGTTTTCCTCGTGTTTGAAATAATTATACAGGCTGTGCTTATGGAGGAAAACCTCTTCAGTTTCAATTGGTACATGGCTTTTCTGTTGTCACTGCAGAGGAGTATACTGGCTGGTGTCTTAATCCACCAGACCTGCTTGTTTACCAACAACACGAGAATAATATCATTGTCATTGTCAGACGCACTTATTGTTCATTTGACTCAATCAGGTTTGCGAAGGTTACTTTGAAGATGTACTTCATTGCAGAATACTGATTACCTACTTAATACCAGCTTATTTTAACTCCACTTTCTGATTACTTTTCCACTTTCTTTGGAACTGCTTTTTCATCTGTGCAAATGGATATTTATCTTTGAACGTACCACTGTATAAGATTTAATGAATAAAACTGTGAATGAATGCTAATACAGTTTACATAATATATATTTCCTGACCCAAAGTTCTGAAATAAAAACTGGTCAATTACAGTTAAACTCTGCAGTCCAATGGTACTGCTAAGAAGAAAAAATCACACGAATGATTGTTATGGTTACCGTTCTGATGAGTTTTCTTAAATTTTTAACTTGAACTCTTAGACGCATTAATGTGGACTCTTATCCAAGGTCCTGTTAATCTGCAGTGCCTGAGGCCAGTAACCAGTAATGATCTTATCCACAGCAGAGGTAACGCTCCCTTCCTTTCCCGAGGCAGTCCTCACAAGAGCCAGTTTCACAGTGTCTGATGGATTTTGAGAACTTGTAGAAATTTTTAAAGCTCTTGAAATTTTGCTGACTGACCTACATGCCTTAAAGTGGAGAAGGAGTTAAACATGTTTTAAATTGTGTAACTACTTTTTTTTTCTAAATGATTATATTCATACCCTTTAGAATTTGTTTTCATGTTTCTCTCCATTCCTAAAAAAAAATAAAATCATTTAAGCCATAATTGTGCACAGAAATGAACCCTTTGACATACAATAAAACAACAATAATAAATAATAATAATAGTGATAATGCAGTCTTTAAACATGCTGAAAGGGTTAGGCCTATAGATTAGAAAATGTATGAGTTATTGTAATGCACTAATCAACTTGAAGCTTAAAGCTAAAGAATTAATGCATAAATATATATGTAGCAATGTCACAAATTCAAGTAATACATTTTTCATAAAGGGGTAATTTTATGAACAGTGGTCTGCATCACTGGAAAAACGAGCAGTTTGAAAAGATTGTGTACAATTTTCATTTCTGAGCGTTTCTCTGTTCTTTGGTCCAGAAAACAGAGTGGCACAAGTTTTGTATGACTGTGACGCTGTACTCTATGTTGAGCACGTTCCCAGACTGTGAATTGGTTCTAAGCAGGAACCATATCAGATCTAACACCTGTGGCTCGCAGCCAACGTGATCCTTTTACACCTTGCAATTGAAGAACAGTGTGTCTGTCTACATATGAGTTTCTGAAACATGTCATGATATTGTCGTACAAGTTTAAGGCAAAACAAGAAATCAGTTCAGTATGCCATGGCAAGATAAAGGAGAGAGATAAAGGAACATAGGCAAGGAGGCAAGAGACAGAAGGTGAGTAACCAGAATTTGAGTGATGAAGTAGGTCATCTTCACTCCATCACAGTCCATTGGTCAGTTTGGGTGAAAGTCCCTGAAGTGATCAGAGTCTGCAAGTTTCAATAGAATCTGACCAAAACTCTAGCATGAGTTGCAATTCTTGTGAAAACAACCTTGACTTTGAGCACAATGGGTAAAGACCCATTAGATTTTCGTTGTGTGTAAATTTGGTAACATTTTAGTCGATACAGAAGGAGTAGTAGTGGTTCTTGTGAATTGTGAACAGACAGACACATGGCCAGGTGGATGAGTGAAGCATTAGCTCATGGATTCTTGAGCTGGATAAGCTAAACTGAAAAAAGAGGAAAGTCAAACTAAACAAAACTTGACAGAGAGATGCCAAATTGCAGTGGGGTTGTAAATAAAGAGAAACATTAAAAAAGGGGCAAATGAAACATCAACAAGTGCATCAGGAGGAAAATGTTTCATGAAATTAGGACTCGAGAAGATGATTATGTAGCAGAATATCACATTTTAAGAGGATAACAACAACTGCAACTGGACAGAAGAGAAAAGTAGAAAGTTACTAAAGGGTGTGCAGTTTATCCAGACAAGGACACATGATAGCCCCCATTATGCTTTCCCTTTCCTATGGACACAAAATGTACAATCAGGTGCACACACACACACACACACACACACACACACACACACACACACACACACACACACACACACACGCGCACACACACACACACACACACATACATGCGATAAAAAGAGGACAGTATAAAACAAGGGATGGAGGGTGCATGAATCGAACCAGGGTAAGAAGAGATTGTGCCTGGGGTTGTGTCAGCTGGCAGCCAGGGGAAGCAGGTTTGCACACATTAACACACACACAAACACACACAGGGTGTGGCTTTTATTTACCTGTGAGAAAAAAGGCTTATACGCCCACAGCTGTGAGGCTAAAGAGAGGTCTGACCTCACCTCCTCTCTGCTCCTCTCCACTCCTCTTCCTCTCCTCCTCCTTTCTTCTCACCTCTTCCCCTGTGGCTCGAGTGAGCGTATTTGGTAAGTAACGCACCAAGGGCTCTAACCTGCGACCTGGAGCACATGGCACGTGGAAATGATTCACAATCTTCTCTGTGTGGCGCTGTTGAAAGGTTTTGTCTTTTATAACTTTGTTCAAGGAGAAAAGATTTTTCTCTACTTTCACCAGTGAGCAATAGAAACATTGTGATTGACTAAGGCTGACAAAGGCTGCAAACTGAATGGATTCTTTCTACTATATTCAAAGACTTTTTAAACTATTTTAAGTTTTCTATCAAGTGACTGAAACCATATAGTACAGTGCTTAAAAGTCTTGAGCCGCCTCTCATTTTGCTAGAAAAATGGGAAATAGGTCCAATGATTTATTGAATGAGAACGTACATGGAAATGCAAAGCAGAGTTTGTACAATCCTAATGAGTATAAAAGTCTACATTTGGTGTGATCGTCTTCTTTAACATAATATAAAGTCTCTTGGGCAAGCTTTCATGTCATTTCTTTAGCGGTTCTCCAGGCTATTTGAAGGACATTCAAAGCTCTTCTGTGGGTGTTTGCCTTTTTTGTTTCCTTTGTCTTACAAGAGGATCCCACAAATAATGTCGAGATCTGGGCTGTGGAGGCCACTCCATAACTGATAGTGTTGGATTGTGTGCTTTTCTATCCAGGTATGCTTTTACAGTTTGTTTGGGATTACTGTCATGCTGGTAAATGAAGCTGTTGCCAATTAGACACTTTACAGATGGTATTGTATGGTGCATCAAAATCTGAAGGCCATGCATTAAAAAGTCCATCTCTAACACCAATGGCTGAAATGCATCCACAAACCATGACAGAGCCTCTACAGTGTTTTACAGATGGCTGTAGACACTCACTGCTGTACTTCTCTCCTGACCTCCTCCACACAGAATGACAATGTGTTGAAGTAAACAATCAAAATTTGGATTCATCACTCCCTAGGACATGTTGCTACTGACTATCTCTGTGCAGTTCTGCGTAATTTGGTATCCTTGAGCCTTTCCTCCCTGTTTTCTTTCATAAAGAATGTCTTCTTGACAACCACACTTCCACTGAGCTCATTTCTGACGACGCATTATTGAACAGTAGATGGATTGACTGAATGACCAGATGCATCTCTCAGGTCCTTTATCATGTGTTTGCTGGATTTTTTTCTTTTGTCCTTACTTCTCCAGTTTCCTCATTCTTTTTAGGGACATACTACACACCCTCCTCAGATAAATCAAGTTTAGGCTAGTAGTTCTTTGGGAATCACCTCATTGTTTCACAAAGTATTTTGGTGGTGCAAAAATACTATTTAATGCCTGTCAAACTGTGTTAGTTTTGGCATTTTTTTTACAGCTTCAACAAAAGAAATTAAAATAAATTGTGTTTTATGCGACAGGCTGATAGTAACAAAGTGCCTAAAGATACAAATTAAAATTTACAATATTCTGTCCTTGCTAAGTTGTTTTTAGACACAATACTGGTTCATCCCTTGAAATAGGTGCCTTGGATGGGTGGACGAATGAGGGCTCATCTCCTCTGAGTTTGGCCCAGAGGACAGGAAGGAAGGAAGGTGAGCCTGATAAGAGGCCAGCAAATACATCCCAGAACCAGTGGCAGAGTCCTGGAGCAGAAAATCACGACGTAATGGCTGACTCTAGCAAAGAAACCCTAGAGTTCCCAGTGACTATTGGAATTTGGAAGACAATTGCTGACTCAAACTCTAAAGCTTTAACTGGCAAACAGTACGGTTTAGTGTCACATGTCCCTGGAAGAGATGTATCAATAAAGGTTGAGTTGACTATTTCTGTAGCAGTCTCGGGAACAGGTAGTGTGGCATTTGACTCAGAATCATGTCAGCCAGGACACTGGGCAAAGGCATCTTCATGAGACTAGTTGAGGCCTGTATAGAGATGCTCAGTAGTGGTGAGGTTGTGGAACAGTGCCAGGGAAAAAGACTTTAGGAACAGAGACTGTGATGTGTGCAGAGGCATGTTGACACAGTCACAGAAACAGAGTAAATATTAGCTATCACACTTGCAGCAAACTCAGTGGAAATAAGCAAAGAGCTAGCCAACTCCATGTTAGATGTTACTTGGATACCACTAGGAGGATGCAAAAATTCTCAAAAGCTCCTCTTGGCACTCCAAGTCTTTGTAAATGTTCAACCAAGCCTGAAATCTCAATGAATAAGGGCTTTCTGATGTCTTTTCTAATGTCTTCAAAGTTAAATGTCTTCAGTCCCCTTAGGGTCATCTAGTGCCTTCTTGTGGAGTCAAGTGTCTACTAGCTCCGTAGTATGGGCATTTTTTACTCAATCAACACAAGGACCATGACCAAGTTGCTACTTGACACATACAGCTGTTTTGATGACCTCCGTAAAAGCTGAAGGACAAGATTTTTCTCATTCCCAAGGCGTCAGATATCGCTGTTTGGTCAAATCTGGAGGCGTCCCGTTCCTTTGACATTAGAGCTCTATTTATAAAAATAGTGAGATTAATTTTTTAATTTTTCCAGCTCATCACAAATGAATGCTAGAAGGTACAGGAAAACAAATTCTGTGAACCTCCAAATGCAAACATTACTGCTCTTAAAAAAACACAAAGAGTTAAGGTGAGTCAAGGCACCTGTGTGACACTAGGGCAAAGTGTTTGCAGTTACACACAAAAATCCATTATGTAGACGCCGATGTAGTGGCGTACACAGTGATGCTTTAGTTAATTCTCAAACACACACAGAAACACATGCACACAAACTTACTTACCAAAATGCTAAATTAAACTATTTATACACAAATTCTTCACTTCATCATTTTTTTTTTCCTCTCTCCCCCTCATGGATGGATTTTTAAATACACAAATTAACAAATTAATGTATAATACATGTCACAAAATAAAAACCAGTGACCTAAACATCTGACATGTGAGCAGGCTCTAGAAACAAAAACATAATGTTTTTGTTTCCATCATGGTGATGTTTTTAAGGAAAGTATCCCGTCTTTGTGAGTGTTGGAGTGTAGTTAGATTACAGATGTTTTAGATCTGTTAGCACTAATGTAACTGAAAAAAGCAGTATCATTTGTACTACTGCTAATAACAATGAAACAAAATCCACAAAGAATCAGGAAAACATAGACTAAAGGTGAGAGTCTGTTGGTCCAGTGTTGTCAGATTTGAGCTCTGTCCACTCTTATTCTTCTCCATCGCCTTTATTCGCTTTCTTTCTGTTCATGTTTCTATGTCTGTCTGACTGTAGGACCAATTGTGTGGCTGGCAGTGACAGATGTGCTGTATCGCTGCTTCTCTTCATGAAAGAAAAAAAAAAAATCATGTCTTGTCCTCCACATGTCTGCTCTCTTTTTAGAGCTACTGAGGTCCTGGCCCCATTACACTGATTTACACACACCCTTTCTGTCTCTCTCTCTCTCTCACTGTGTCTCTCCAAGTTAATAGCAGAATGCAGATGAGCACTTTTTCACAAGGAGCCGGCTGACTGCATGAGGCATATAAGTGTATGTGTGCGCGAGCGTGTGTGCACGAATGAGTTCTTCTGGCCGAGGGGATGAGAGGGTAGTGACGGGGTCTTGACATGCTAAAGAGGCAGAGTAAATGGGTTTTTCTAAAGCAGTGGAGGAAATATCACCATTTTATACCAGGCCAATTTATGTCCCCTTATCTCTTCCTCAAACATGTCACTTTAGCTGCTGCTGAATGGTAATTACCACTCTCTCAACGCTCAGTCACTCACTAACACACACACACATACACTTACAGAACCGTATTTAAGAACACGTTCAAGTGCAAACACGCAAGCCATATGAATAAGTATACTTATGCACATTGAGGATTAAATGTTTTATATACATATAGTACACACTCATACACACAACATTTGGGATTATGAATATACACACTTTTCAATATTGATAAAAGTAGATTTTTTTAATCTACTTTTATTCTAATGTTTAAAGGTTTTATCTATTGAATGTCGAGTTCTATGCCTGTTTTAACCACACTGTGAGGTCGCTTTATGTGTTTCAGATGGCCTCACCAATCCTTTAATCCACCTAAATAGCCATTCATGACAGACGCACACACACACACACACACACACACACACACACACAGGATAAATAGCCATTTATGTTCGTCTCATTCTAATTCTGATGGCCGTCCCTACCCCATAAACTGTCTCAGGAATTGGATCGCCCTAGGCAGATTATGATTATGGTTATCAAAAAACCACATCACAGATTGCCTCAGTGCTATCTTTTCCCCCTTTGTTTTTTTTTCTCCCTTACTTGCTGTGCGCGCGCTTTATGTAGAAATCTTTGGCGTCCAAAAAATTATCAGCTGACTCCAGGAAAAATACAAGATCATATTTCACCATCAAATTTCTTTGATAAGCATTAAGTGGGATGGTCAAGTAGCCATTACGGGAACATCAATACCTTAGTTTTCTCCACAAGACCATTCCCTACAGGCAGCATACAGAACAACAGCAGAGACATCCTTTTAGTGTTTTTCTTACTTTTCCCACAACAGATGAGTCAGTGTCTTCATTAGGATTGGGCCAGGCCAAGCTAATACAGGACACAGATGATGCTTCCTGCATAAATAATGTCTTAATGATGTTTAGCAAAATGATTAGCCAGTAGCCAGTACTTAACTGCCAGTGACATACTACAGCAGTCATGGGAGCCATGTGTTTAGCATGCTTACTTTTTCTGCTTGAATGCACCACAGAGAGCTTGAATAGATGAAACAACCATTAATAAGCAATCCATAATCTCCTAATTATCACGTTATGTTTGAACTGTTATTGCCTAAAACTTTTTGCCTGTGTTTGTCTGGGTTTTCCAGTGTGTTCTGTTTGTATATAAGAATGCCTGAGTGTGTGTTGAATAGAGTCTATGACTATGAGTGAGTCTGTAGTCGTGGCCCTTGGTAGTGAGTGCCCCTCCTGACCTTGAGAACAGAGCGCTACGTTGTCAGTCTGAGAGCTATAGCTAATGCTAATGCAGAGAGAATAGCCCCATAAAGTGCAGCTCTCTTATCCACTGGAGTTTGAAGTCTTTCACTTACTGGGAAAAGGCTGTCCAATGTCTCTTATTGTTTCATTCAATATCTCACTTTTTATTCTCTGTCTTCCTGTAACTTTGTTGAATTTTTTCCCTGTCTTATTCTTTCCATCTTCTTCAGTTTCAATCCATGTCTCTGTGTAATCTCCCTTTTGTCTTTCTATCAATTTCTGTCTCTCGTTTCCTCTCTCTGTCCTTCCTTGACCCGATTGAGTCTCTTTTGTTTTTCTTTTTTTTCTTTTTTTGTGAAATTTCCATGACATTGGCATGTATTCAAACAAAGATATTTGAAATTTTTTCCTGCATTCTGTGTTTGTCGATTAATGGTATGACATTCACAAAACCATTTATGATTAGATCTTTTTTTCCACTTCTCTTGTTAGAGATGTAACTTGACAGCTTCTGGAAAGCATGCCGCATACAATGTAAATTGTATATGGCATGTATAACTGTTTTCTAGACCTCTACAAAGATGCATACTTGACCCTGGAGCCTAATATTAAAATATTTAGTATACTGTACCATTGTCAATGTATGTCTATGTGTGTCCTTATATGCTTTGAGGGAATAAATTTTACTCTGACCTTCCTCACTTTTTGTCTTTATCTAATTCTGCTTCTTTTTCTGCTATTTCAAACAGTCTCCCTTAATTCTCTCCCTCTATTAAACAGCCTCTCTGTCTGTATTCCCGTCTCTAAGTGTGTTTTATTACATGCTTCTTAACAACCCCTTTCATTTTCTTGTTCCAAAAGTTAACACTTAATGAACACTGGCACACTTAAGAACTTTTTTTACCCAAGCCTGCTTGAATGGGTATTTCAATTCACTCGTATTTTTTTCTTGTTCCAACATTCTTCTTGGCTTTCTTCTTTCTTTATTTATCTCAATCTCAGTGTGTCTGACCACTAAAGCTGTGATTGTGCTCTTCCACTGTGCATTATTGCTTCTGGTTTTTCACACTGTTCTACGCCAGGAGATACAATACAGGCCTTATAATAGAAGAACTGTAGAATTAAACTATAGCTGCAGAGCCATTGAACGTTGAACTGTGATGACGAGAGAGCAAGAGAGAAGGAGAGAAAGGGAGGGAGAGTAATAGAATCAGACAGAAAGAAAGAGGAAGATGCCATATTGTGAGTCAGTATGCCCCTCAATCCTGTTAGAGACTACGTCTGTATTCTCATTCTGTTTGATTGTATTTTCAGACCAGCCAGAGCGTCTTTCACTGAGAAACTGAAAATTTAATTTGGCCCCATTGTTTAGTCTGCTTCAAATCCACAATCCTTAATTATATGAAATGTACTAAAGCTGTGATCCATGATTGTGCGACTGACTCAAATTATCTGGCCTGACCTGGCTTGGTTTTGTAAGTCCTGAACCCCATCTGCAGAAATAAAAAGAAGACTTGGGGCGCGTGTGTGTATATCATTAAATGCAGCTATTATGGTTAGATAATACTATTGGCACTCATGTGGTGTCTGCATATTGTGCATTGCCATGAGCCTGTAAGTCAGGCTCAGTAAAGTGCTGATAACTTTGACGTGACATTGAACAGAATCAGTATAAAACTCATAATAGTGCCTGCTGGTTTTTGATATCCTATTGAATCTGATACCATTAATTAATTTAAATTATTGTTGTTTTCTGAAGACAATATACTGCTTTCTGCTGTGGCTGATAATGTTGAACTGCCAGTGACGGGAAATATTGGAAAGAGAGAAGGTGTGGCATGAACTCAGAAGCTGTAAGGCTTTCAAACTTATGATGAATCATGACCCCTGTTGTTTGTTTCAGAAAACTCTCATATGCATATATAACACTTTTATGTGAAAAGTGATGCAGTGTTTTTGTGGACTTTATTTTTTTAACTGTATGACTATTGATTTAAACTTACACATATAATATTCTGGTATTTTCACAAGTTAACTAGTTTTTACAAAAATACTTGGAGTGTAATATATTTGTCCTTTAAACTAAAACCAGGTTTTTTCTACTAGTCTTGTGTTCTTTGCAGTTGGAATATCATAAATGACACACATGCATACATGAGGTTACATAATGGAAAACACCAGGGAATACAGGTAAACTAAATCTAGCTAACGAGATAGAGGAGGCGAAGCTGAAGACAGTACACACAAGACAAGAGGCTATCAAAATATTACAAGAGACAGACACAAGGACACAAACTTGACATAGACAAAAAGAAAACAAGCATGAAGACAACGCTGACTAAATGTGGGAGAGCCAAAATAAACACAGACTAGACACAGGGAACATACGAGGAAAAGAAAAAACCTTGAAGAACAACTAAAAATGATAATTATGAATATGAAAGAAAACAAAACCTAAACAAAAGTAATATTAGCTTACACTGAAAAGCTACAACAAACCAAGTCAAACAGAGAATATTAAACAGAAACTGAAAGTCCATAACTGGTCCTGGGTCCAAAACCGAGGCTCATGACAATAAGTATTAGAGTGGCCATTGTGGCCCTTTTTTGAAATGATCACTTCGTGGGTTGCATGTGGGTGTGTATGTGTTTATGTGTGTGCTTCTTGACGTGATGATAGTGGACAAAGTGCTGGGAGCTTGGGCTGTCAACCTGTCACACACTGACAGATATGCTGCTCCTACACCGTCCAGGCAACGCCACATAGATGCACACATTGCGTGTGTCTCTCTGTGTGTTTTTGTCCCTGTGTGAGTTGGTCATATGCAGTCTAGGCATCGCCAGAATACCAAAGCATGTACTTTATGCCCAAACTCCTGTATGTGTGTCAGAGTGAGAAAACACGGTGACAGATAAGCCTTTGATATATGAAATATTTTTGCCACTGAATTTTCACTTTTCTTGACTTTTCATGTCTGACAGAACAATGAGAGAAACTATAAGACAGAAGAGAGAAGAAGAGAAGAAGAAAATGGAGAGCGGAGAGTAACATGTAATAAGACATTAGTTATTAACACTACAGTGGTTTAAAACATTGCATTAAATGACTTTTTTATGACCTTCACTGTTTTCTGTAGGCCAAAAATTAAAAAGCCAAACTAAACTTTTTAAATAACACTACTTGTCAAATTTCCAGTGACACTTTCAACGACTCCACGTCTAAAGTAAGCCCATTCAGTAGTGTCAGAAATGTATACATACAAAAACACGCTAAGATAGACACAAAACATTGGTCCCTGATCTCATGTATGTCCAATAGGCAGACAACATGCTGGTTTCCCTTTGGCTGAACTCTCATAACTGAGGATTGTGGGTATAGCCAGGATTACCAACCGTCTGGGACTGTGAGTGTGTGTGATTTACGTGTCGGCCTCCTTGCACAAAGCATGAATAGTTTTTGACATCTTCTTGCATTAGATTGTGCATTGTGCATTCCTGTTTTCTATTCTAAATTGTACATGTGTTTATTTTTATAGGATCATGATCTTTGGAGGTGATTTGTGTGTGTGTGTGTGTGTGTGTGTGTGTGTGTGTGTGTGTGTGTGTGTGTGTGTGCACGCTGGCAGAACAGATGGCATCGAACTGAGAGGCCCAGTGTGAGGTGAGACATCTCCTACTGAACTCTGATACACACACATTTACTAAGATCCATCATTAATATCATTATCATAATACTCTCAGTGCGACGCTGTCTGCCTGTCACAAATATGATCACTCCTATCATTCTCTCCGCTTCTCCATAATTATGTAACTTCTTTTTTGTAAGAAATATATTCTGCCATCATTTGTACCTGCCAAGCTATTGAAAAAAAAAATGGTATTATTATTCTTAATTACAGTTTAGTGCAACTAATCTCGTATTTTCTAATTGTATTAAAGTGTTTTTGTTCAATGTTTCCATTACTCTTTGATGTCAAGATATAATTTTTTATTCTTTTTAAAAAATACAAGCACACATATTTTATAGATTTGTCTTCATGCTTCAGGTACATGTAGAGTAAATAAATCCCACTTACATTGTAGATTTAATGAAACCTTGTGAAAACACAGGACGGGCTGGGGTCCTCCACTGATCGGCCAGCTACTTCCCTTCCTTGCCCTCTTTATTACTCATGGACTTCATCTGGATTCTTATTATTCTTCACATTGGCTGCAAGCAGGTAAGACAGGTAACAGTGTGGGATTCCAGCCCAGTAAGGGACATCGAGAGCTGACAAACACCAGCTTCAATGTTCAAGACTTCAGTCAGCACAGTCTCAGTGAGAGATTGTGTAAACAAATTTAATGACAGCGACAAAAGCCATTCAGTGACAAAAAGTAAGACAGCGGTGAGTGGAGTGTTGTAATGACTAAATATAATGCTAAATATCTCTAACTACATTTAAAATATAGAGGCAAGACACTTGAATAAAGTAACTTTTACTAGCATCACATATTCTTTTGTTTACTTTAAAGTTTAACATTAGGTCATTTAGCTAGTAGAGTAGCTCAGAGTGTCCAGTTCAGCTGGCTGTGACATAACATATTGGTGATGATTTCTAGTTGGAGCAGCCCCCTGTGAATTTTTGCCTAGTGCCTTAACAGACTCAAGAATCATCACCGGTTTCCTTTAGTGTTTCTCAGATATTTGTGTCATCACTCTTGGTCCTGAGGTTTTACTTGTTTTTCTACTTCTACTGTTTTCTACATTTGGTTAATTCCTAATGCTTCAAGATTTTGTAAGTTTGTTGGATGTTCTTGTGACTCTCTGCAGTGCTTTTTGTGTATATCATGTAGATGAATATGAGTTTTGAAATAAACATTATACATTTTACCATAGCCTTCCATCTCCAACACAGTCACTTCATCTATAGCAACATAAGTCTACAGATGAATCCAGTGGCCAATTTGGCATTTCTGCACTGGTATAGAATGACTGCTGCCAGTGACAGACACATGAGTGGTTGGATTGATGAGTTCAGGCAGTGGCCCCTCGCTTAGTGCTTGTGATGCTCAGTTTGCGATACAAACTGTGTTTCGCAAAAGCAACACGGCAGGTTAATTGAGTTTATTTATTCTGTGTAACCACCACAGCTTCCAGAAGCCACCTCTATCTATTAATTAAGCTGGCAAAGCTGTACTAAATTACCAACTAACCTACAAAATGTGCTAACTTACCTGTTGTCGCTTGTTTAACCATGCCAGCGAGTGGCAATTTAGGCACTGCAAGTTTCACTATTGTTAGCTAAAACCATGTTGATGCAAACAAAATGATTTGTCCACTCTTGGCAATCACCCAGGTCCCAGTTATGTGGTCAGACTGGGGCACTCATAATGAAGTAGCAGTTTGTCTACTTCACATGGTTTTATTGGCTAATTACTGTTAATGATAGGATTGTATATTGTACATTATAATGTCTCAACTACAGTAATAGCAGCTTGTTGACTTATGGTACTTTCCCAGAATTATCTAAACATGTATTTAAAAATAGCTAAAGGTCTCAGGATTACCCTGTACACTTTAATAGTATGTTGTTTTTCTTTTCTTTTTTTTTCTTGGTTTCTTGGTGTGTGTGTGTGTGTGTGCATTTGTGTGTGTGCATGTGTGTGTGCATGTGTGTGTGTGCCCTTGTGCGTGTGTGTGTCCATAATGGTTTTGTTTTCCTCATTTAGCTGGCTGGAGCTCTTCTGTCTTTAAATGATCCACTCAGCTCTCGCAGTTTAAATGGTAATTAAACAGTAGTTCCGCTGTCAAGATCACAGACTCACATACACACACACACATTCTCTCTCTCTCCCTCTATCTTGCACACACGCACACACACACACCTACAAACAGAGGCACATGCGCACAAACGCACACAGCCCCTGCTGTTTGAATGGTAATTAAAGAGCCATTCCAGTATCAACATCTGGGCATAGTTATAAAGAATGACATTAGAGCACACTCAGACACACACACACACACAAACACACACACAGATGGAAACTGGTCTTGAAGCATCTTGTAGGAGTGTTACAGAAGTTCTTTGCCACACTAGTTCTCAGCTTACCTGGCTGACAACAGCAAAAATGAATCTTAACTTTAATTCTTTCCCGACATTTCCCACATTTTTTTTATTCGATTTTCTGATCATGTCCAGAGAAGCTCACATGAAAGTAACAGAGGGAGAACAAGCACACACACAAATAAATACACTTATAAATAAAACAAATACCCATGTGGTAGATGGCTGCTCCCCTGATGCTTATTAGAGATTACCACATGGACACATCTTCATTAATCACACAATCAGATGATGAGACACTCCCACGCACACGCACGGTAGAAGTGTGACTCAGGTGCCTCCCCGCCCTTGGGCCCCCTTGTTGAAAGCCCTCCTGGCTCCCTCTTGTTTTTTGTTGCTCCTCCCCATTCCTCTCCATCTATTTCAGTCATCTCACTGTGTAATCTCTGCTGCTAATCTTTCACACCATCTTCAACATCTCATGCTTCATCACATTTCTGCTCTTCATTCATCTTTTCCAGCTCCTGTTCCTATGTTATATATACAGTGTTGTCCGTGATATTTTTTGTTTAATCTACAAAATTGTGAGAAAGACACTATTGTTCTTTTTTATTAAATGCTGTTAGTAAAAGATATTTCTTTTCTTCTTTTAATCTTCCATGTAGTACTTTATCCCTTAACGTACACCTACTGCTAATTTTAATAACCACTCCTGAACACCAGAAGAAAACCTCAATAACCACATACACTATGTATGTGGTTATTGAGGTTTTCTTGTGGTTATACATACTACTAATTCTCACTTTTATATTCCCTTAAAGGTTGTAATGACTGCAAACTTGTGAGTGAACATGTCGTATATGTCACTTTGTGCATGTCTGTGTCTTCCTGCCAGTACATTTTGTATATTTTTCTACTTGGTGTCCAGGGAACAATAAAGATAAAGCAGATGCCAGCAGATGCCCCGTTTAAAGATTATCAGCCTTTCTCTCCATACTGTTAAAACTCACCAGGGACAATACAACGTTTAACACAGCCCATTTACACCACACGACACATGGCAGTGTGGCACTGAAAGACAAAGTAAGGGGGAGGGTAGCAAAGGGGAGGATGGGCATAAATGGATAAGAGGGGAAAAAATCAAATACAGAAAATAACAGATGAGAAAGTGATGAGATTGCAGAATGGAACATTAAACGAATGTTAACCTCTGGTCTCCCAGGCCAGCTTACAGCTTACATGTACATGTATTTCGTCTACTGATGCACTAGTTCACAGAAACGTTTTTATTTCTTTCAGCTCAGCCCGTCACGTTCACAAAAGATCAAAGTATGTCTTTCTCTTCTGCTCTTCCTGTCTCTTTCTGTCTATGCCGGCTCCCTCAGAGAGCATAATTACCAGCACAGAACGATAACACTATTAATAAATGCACACACAGTCAGAATGAGACAATTCCCAGCGAAAGACTCATTTCATGCTTTGACAATTCCTCCAGGAATCATGGCACACAAAGAAGCAAAGACCACTTCAGGATTTGTTATATTCCTACTACTGTCTGAAAAAGAGTTCAGAACTCTTCTGTTCGCTTCTTCTCCTTTCATTTCTTCTCTTCCTATCACTGCCTTGACCTCCCATTCTTCCAGGCAACTTTCCACCCATCTGTCCATCCAACCATTTATTTTCTATTTCTATTCTCACATATTTGTCCCCATTTCCTTAAATCCTTGTTTCAATCCAACCTTCCATCTGTCTTCTACTTTACAGGCTATAAATCTCAAACAGTTTTATCGTAGTGTTGTCCTCTTTGTTGTCTTCTTCCTCCATCTATCTGTCTGTGCTTCGATCATCTCTTTGTCCTTCTATCTTTCTCTACCTGTCTTAATCCTTTCTTTTTTATTTTGCCCTACCATTGATCCATCCTTCCTTCAATCCATCCATCTGTCCGTCTTCTAGTTTACAGGTCATAAATCTAAAGAGCTGTTTTACCAGAGTACCGTCCTCTCTGTCCCTAAACAGGCCACACCATGTCTGTGACTGTGCATCTATGAGTTTACCTGCATAAACTTGTACGCACTGTATTTGTGCATACATACATTTATTGCATGGCTCACATAGACGTCCCATGCTGGTTGGGATATTCCATTCCCCCTTGGTACGTAGGACTTTATTTTGGGAATGTTTCTATAAATCATTTTGTCATTTACACATGCAGCAGCATTCTGGACACCACTGATTTGAAGTGAGGGCTTTATTATATATTTTTTAATAAATAAACATATAAGAAGTGGACCGACCTGAGATATACATAAACACACACAAAGTGCAAATACATGCCAGCATAAATGTTCCTCCACATAAACACACGCCACACACAACGCATTCTACCTCTATACTGTGACATGGCCATAACTCACCCCACGCTACCGGGTACTGTGAAATATGACAGCCCCACGGTACTCGGAAGTGTGTGTGTGTGTGTGTGTGTGTGTGTGTGTGTGTGTGTGTGTGTGTGTGTGTGTGTGTGTGTGTGTGTGTGTGTGTGTGTGCGAGAGAGAGAGAGAGAGAGGGAGAGAGAATGTGTGCGTTTTTGTGCGTGTTTACGGCATGAGACAACAAGAGTCCACCTCGATGTCCTTGTCCGTCTCTCAGTAAACTTTTCATTGGGTCAGACATTAGCATAGGCGGCTAACTATAACCCACATGATGGATGGAGCCACAACTCTATCTGTGATGTGACCCATGCACAGAGCCTCAATGGATAGAAAGGGCACTTCCTGGTGGATCATGCTAATGCCTCTGGTGCAGCTGGGGTGGTTGCTGTAGAATTTCAATAAAGTTGTCACTGACACTATCTGTGAAGAATCCATGATGTTTCTGTAATCTCGAAACTTGTAGGTTAAATCAATTAATAAGACTGGAATAAGGAAGACACAATAGACAGAATAATGAAATTAGACAAAACAGCGCTGTCATGTGATAGATCTCTCTGACCTTCAATCAAAATGTGAAAACTTTACAGAAAAACTGTAAAGCGAAAACATGCATGAACATATTTCAAATGATCACAGTAAAAAAACAACAACAAGAAATCAGCCAGAAACATTTGGATTTTATTATGCAACACATTAAAGACACACAGCTGTGCAGAACAAAGAGCTGACCAGCTTGTCTTTCAGTGCTTTGTTCTTCTTGATTTAGGCCAAGTGTCAACACCAGAGCTCTGGAAAAAAAGGAGTGTTGCAGCAGATCTGAGGTTTCCACAACAGTTCTTGGAGGTGTACAGGAACAGGAAAACCAACATGAATATTTAAAAGTGGGCAGTGTACCCCAGGAGAAACAGAGTACCATATTTGATTTGGTTTGGTTGACTTTAATGTTTCTATAACACATTTGGATTGAAACTTAAGTTATTCTGTTAATTTATGTATTTTTTTAAGTTTTGAAAAGTAGTAGTAACAATAGAGGTTGTGTTATGCAATAGAATTAATTTAATAGATTAAAATTGAACCATGTTATGGAATGGCCAGGTCCTGACCTTAAACCATCTGAGATGTAGTTAGCCTAAAGTATCCTGTTTAATCATAATAGAAACTTTTAATATGACCTAAAACTATTTGGTAAGCAGCTTTATAAGAAACTTCTGATTGATGCTGCTGCTGCAGATGGTCTGAAATGTTGTACTGTTGCAATGTCCCACTCTTTTTTTTCTAGCACTACAGCAGTAAACTGTACATTTACCTAAAAACACTAGATGTCAACAGTCTAAGAGAGCAAAAGCCTGCAGGTTGGGCTTTCATCCCTATAGAAGACATTGATGCATTTGCACGCACGTGTGCACTGATATAAACACATATACAGACAAAGCTGTCTTTGTGCCCCAGCATCTACTTATGCTCATCTTCAAGCATAAGTAGATGGTCTTAAAGTCTTAAATCAGACTTTACCATCCTTACATCTCTCACTTTCCAGCTGCCCATTGTTGCAGCTCTCAACCATTCAATCATTCTTTCTACCACCTGCAGACTCCATCCCCTTCTGTATAGTTGTGGCCAATCATGTCAGCTGTGTTGTTAAAGGATTAGTGACAGCCCATTCGGACGGCCTCCCTCAGATTCTATCCCCCAACTCACCAGGGAACAAATAAAACACAAAGACAGACAAACTCACATAACTGGGGAATCCACCTAACAGTAGAAGTCCAAAACATTCTCAGTAGGAACATGGGACATGCTGAGGGCTTAGCTCGGTGATATGATGGAGGCCTGGTGCGTATGTGTATCTGTGTGATGTTGTGCACCTGTGTGAATCTGTTTTGCATTTGCTTTTTCATTTTCAGTGAAAGTAATACTATATATTTGTGTGCATATATGTGTGTGTGTTCATCTCATAATGTGTTAGGCAGGTAAATAAATAATGAAGGTGACAGTCATTTGAAATGGAGTTGATGTTTTTTCACTGTAAGACAGTTCCTATGATACACACCCTCTCTGTGTGCAAAAGCAATATATTTGTGAATAAGAGAAAGAGGACAGGTATGTATGTGTAGCATAGTTTACTAACGCAATTTAGCATCCCACTTCACTGCTGTCATATGCAATCATGCAGGCTATGGTAGGTGCAGTATAAAAGCAAGTGGCACAAAGAATAACTGTGCAAGTAAATATCAAAATTAGATCTATGCAAATACAGACCAACACACAAAGGTCAAAAAGACAAAATAAATCTACCTGTTAATTGGACACATGCAACATGTGCACATACAGATATGGATGTAAACATGGTTTTATGACAATATAGAAGAAATAACATACAGTATGTTAGCAAGCACTTAAGAATGAAATGTACATACACACACAACAACATGATGACAGAGTACATAATTATCCAGTTATCAATGAGACAGTGCTTCTGCCCTTCTCTGGACCACTGGAGTGTGTCATTACGTTTCCTCACGACCCCATCTGTCACACAGGCATACACACACACACACAAACACACACGCACACTATAAGCATACACATAGACTCATGTATATATTCAGTTAAGTCTGTATCCAGTTAAGGTCCATAGTGTAGACCCCCTATGCTAACCAAGCATACCTCGGATATGAGTGAGAGAGAAATAACTGAAGCCATACTGGCTTGGAAATCACCTGAATTAACAAGGTCCACATCAGGTGTTAAAGACAAGCTGATGAGAAGACAGTTACTGAAACAAGGAGGCATAAGTGGGCAAGAGATGAGGACAGGGTGCTGTTGAAATGCTACTACGCAAGTAACCCCAGTCAAAGGGCATACATGAAGAGGATGTGGGACCAATGGAGTCTTCGATACCCAGTATCCAGACTGAGGGCGCAACAACTAGGAGGTCAGTGTTCCAGCATTCGGAAGAAGGAAATCTTCTCACAGCTAGAGATTGACGAGGTACAACACACATGCTACAGCAAGGGCGAGCCAGGACATCAGGTCAGAGGGGAGATATCATCACCTCCACTCGAGCTTGGGTACCAAGCCTAAAGTATGACAGAAGGAGTGTGAGACTCAGACTGTATGCAAAGTGAAAGGAGGGAGGCTAAGGACCCTGTCTTGAATGAGACAACAAACATCCATGAGTACATTAAGAAGATGGCCAAAAATGACCCCATGCATAGTGAATACCTCAGACAGCAGAAACTCAAGAAAGAAGAGGAGGAACCATGATGGAAGGACAGGGCCTTGCACGGAATGTACCACCAGCAGATGGAAACAGTGGTTGACATCCAGAAATCCTAGACCTGAAAACCTGGAGAAAGCTGGACTGAAAGTCCCCCCACCACACACACACACACACACACACACACACACACACACACACACACACAAACAGGCAAACTCTATTCAGACTCAGACTATTTTTAAATATACATAGATAAATGTGTTTATATTGCATTATATGGACCATTTTAAAGTCCAAAATCACCCTGGCCACAAAAAAATATGCCAAAGCCAACTATCCCGTCTGTTAATGATGTCACTTACCTTGTCTGCAGGCATATTTAGATCGATATCAGTCACATCTATTCTACACATCCTGGTAAAGCTTACCAGTAAACAACTAGTAACCAAGCAGCTGATTGTCCTTATCACCGAGAGCAAAAATAAACCACGCCTTTAATTGAGAATTAATGCTGGACTTCTAGTTTTGGGGACTTGGACATTCAAAATCTAAAATTAGTCATTAAAAGCTATGGATTTAACACACCATCACTTTTTGTGTTAATTTTCAACACATCATTGCTAAGAATGCAAAGTGCTCAAGTGTGTGTGTCTGAGAAAGACAGAGCAAGTGAGTGAGAGAGAGATTGAGTAACACAATTTATGTCTCAATTGCACTGTCACAAATTGCCCAGTAACCCTGCGCCAGTCTTGCGGTTGAGTCCTGTCAGTCTGGTCTATTCTGGGACAGTAAACCTAAATCTGCCTCCACTTCCACTCCCTTTAACGCTCATTTCTGACTCTCTGTCTCTTTCTGTGTTTATCTCTGTTATCTCTTTCCCTTCTCTCTTTTTGGCTGTCTGTCCTCTGTCTCTGATTCTATGTCTGTCTCACCCTGTCAAAAGATGAGGCAGGTATCTTTTGGCTTCTTGGGTATGTGTGCGTGTATGTGCACACGCGTGTCTGTAGTCCATCCGGTAGATTGGTGTAGGTTTCAGTCCTTCGTGACCCAGCGTGGCTAAACAAGGCTTAGGTTGCTTTCATAGAGAGCAAGAGAGGGAGAAACAGAATGAGACATACAGAAACAGACAGCATGTGAATAGTGAGAGTGAGATAAAGGAAAAAAAGATACTTTCAAGATTATTTGCAAATAAAAAGAAAAGAATTTTATGATTTTCCTGTTTGAGTTAATGTACCCATTGGTGGTGATCACCATCAGATCACCACCAGTGGGTACATGCAGAACTCTGTGGATACCTTTTACATGTACTCAAAAAATGCACGAAGAGGTGAATCCTAAAGTGTACTCAGACCAGTTAACTTCCACAGTCAACACTTTTTAATCAGAGTATTGCATTTAGTCACTTAAACTGCTGGAGTATTCATCTGGTCAGTAAAGTAGCAGAGGCGGTTGTTCCTCCTTGTGCAAGGAGGAACAGAATGAGCACTGCCAGAGCCCTACAAAATGAACTCTATTCATACCAATGACTAGACCATTGCAATACTCAATCTCACGTGGCAAGAGTGTGCCAACAGTTCCTCAAGCATGAAGGAACTGATACTGTTGACTGGTCCATAAGCTTGCTTGACTTAAATCCAATAGAAAATATCTGTGACATTATTCTTTAGTCCATTCAGTGCTTCCAGGTTGAATCTCACACTGCCTAGAAGCTCAGTGAGGCCCTGTCCCAGATCTGGGAGGGGATCACCCTCATTAGAAGCAGTCAGGCATGCATACAAGCACCTCGGGGCCATACAAACTACTGAGTACCATTTTGAGTAGCTGCAATGAAATTTTGGCAAAATGGACTAGTCTGCTGTATCATTTTTTTCACTTTGATTTTCAGGGTGTCTTTGAATTCAGAAGACCCTTATGAAGAAAACATCGAGGGAACAGTTTATCCTGCCCGGGATAGGGTTACCGGGGCCCCGCCCTGGAGCCAGAGGGCGAGTGGAGGGTGGCCAGGCCTTAGTCCATGGGGCCCGGCCGGGCACAGCCCAAAAAGGGGACATGGGCCCATCCTCCCGCAGGCCCACCACCCGCAGGAGGCGCCATAGGGGTCAGGTACATTGTGTGCCGGGCGGCGGCCAGGAGCGGAGGCCCTGGCGGCCAAGACTGGCAATTGGGACATGGAGTGTCACCTCTCTGGTGGGGAAGGAGCCTGAGTTAGTGCGTGAGGTTGAGAGGTACCGGCTAGATATAGTCAGGCTCACCTCTACGCATGGCTTGGGCTCTGGAACCAGTCTCCTGGAGAGGGGCTGGACTCTGTCTCAGTCTGGAGTTCCCCCTAGTGAGAGGCAGCGGGCTGGGGTGGGTATTCTAATATGCCCTCGGCTTGCTGCCGGTACGTTGGGGTTTTTCCCGGTGGATGAGAGGGTTTGTTCCCTGCGCCTTAGGGTCGGGGAACGGGTCCTGACTGTCATCTGCGCTTATGCGCCGAGTGGCAGTTCAGAGTACCCAGCCTTCTTAGAGTCCCTGGGTGGGGTGCCGGAAGGTGCTCCACCTGGAGACTCTGTTGTCCTGCTGGGAGACTTCAATGCTCACGTGGGTAATGACAGCGAGACCTGGAGGGGCGTGATTGGGAGGAACGGCCTCCCTGATCTGAACCCGAGTGGTGTTTTGTTATTGGACTTCTGTGCAAATCACAGTTTGGCCATAATGAACACCTTGTTCGAACGTAAGAGTGTCCATAAGTGCACGTGGCACCAGGACGCTCTAGGCCGCAGGTCGATGATCGATTTTGTAATCGTATCACCAGACCTGCGACCATATGTTCTGGAAACTCGGGTAAAGAGAGGGGCTGAGCTGTGAACTGATCACCACCTGGTGGTGAGTTGGATCAGGTGGTGGGGGAGGACGTTGGACAGACCTGGTGCACCTAAACAGGCCATTCGATCCCTATACAACCGTTGCAAGAGCTTGGTTCGCATTGCCGGCAATAAGTCGGACTCGTTCCCGGTGGGTGATGGGCTCCGCCAGGGCTGCCCTTTGTCACCAATTCTGTTCATAATTTTTATGGACAGGATTTCTAGGCGCAGCCAAGTGGCGGAGGGCTTTCACTTTGGTGGCCTCAGAATCTCATCTCTGCTTTTCGCGGATGATGTGGTTCTGTTGGCTTCATCGGGTGAGGGCCTCCAGCTTGCACGGGAACGGTTCGCAGCCGAGTGTGAAGCAGTGGGAATGAGGATCAGCACCTCCAAATCTGAGGCCATGGTTCTCAGCCGGAAAAGGGTGGAGTGCCCACTCTGGGTCAGGGATGACTTCCTGCCCCAAGTGGAGGAGTTGAAGTATTGGGGTCTTGTTCGCGAGTGATGGGAGAAGGGAGCCGGAGATCGACAGACGGATTGGTGCAGCAGCTGCAGTGATGCGGACGCTGCACCAGTCCGTCGTGGTGAAGAGGGAGCTGAGTGTAAAAGCGAAGCTCTCAATTTCGATCTACGTCCCCACCCTCACCTATGGCCACGAGCTGTGGGTAGTGACCAAAAGAACAAGATCACCGATACAAGCGGCGGAAATGAGCTTCCTCCGAAGGGTGGCTGGCCTCTCCCTTAGAGATAGGGTGAGAAGTTCGGCCATCCGGGAGGGGCTCAGAGTAGAGCCGCTGCTCCTCCACATCAAAAGGAGCCAGCTGAGGTGGTTCAGGCATCTGACAAGGATGCCTCCTGGGCGCCTCCTGGGCGCCTCCTGGGCGCCTCCTGGGGTTGGTGTTCTGGGCATGTCCCACCGGGAGGAGGCCCCTGGACAGACCCAGGACACGCTGGAGAGATTATATCTCTCGGCTGGCCTGGGAACGCCTTGGTGTTCCCCCGGATAAGCTGGAGGAGGTGGCTGGGGAGAGGGAGGTCTGGGCTTCTCTGCTTAGGCTGCTGCCCCCGCGACCCGGCCTCGGATAAAGCGGATGAGGATGGCTGGATGGATGGATGGACTAGCCTGCTGTATAATTTTTTTCACTTTGATTTTAAGGGTGTCTTTGAATTCAGCCTTATGTAGGTTGATACTTTTCATTTCCATCAAACAATGAGGCATTCTTTCATTCCTAACACATTACCCAGTCCATATAGACAACCAGCATGTTTTGGGTTTTTTTCCATTGAGATCTGATATGTTTTCAAAGTGTTCATTTAATGTATTTAAGCAGTGCATAATGGCACACTAGTTCATTGCTATGATTAGTCAAGTCAAGTCAAGTCAAGTGGCTTTATTGTCATTCCAACAATGTGCAGTGGTACAGTACACAGTAAAACGAGACAATGTTCCTCCAAGACCATGGTGCTACATGTGACATAAAACAGACAATCAACAAGGACTACATAAAATGCAATGTACAAAAATTGCAAAAAAACAAAACAAAGTGCAACACCAGACAGTGCAGACACAACAGACACAACGTCAGACTAATATAATCCCATTAGCACAGGGGCAATATAAGATAAAGGTTAAATCGTTCTCAAAAAAAGTCCATGTTAAGGGTCAATACGCAGAGTCAAATAACATATGGCTGGAAGAAAACACTGTCTGGGATGATTCACAACACGAGGTTAGTCATTAATATGTAGCTATGTGGTTTTGATTACTTGCTGTGAAAAAAGTGTGAATCCTAAGCTCCTTGTCTACACTTAAATCTTTGTCTTTGCCCTGGTGCAAGCAGTTTGTAAACATGCCCTATACAGATCTCTTCTCTCATGTATAATTACAGAACCTCATATACCACCACCACTGTTTGTGAGTCTTTCAGTTTAGTATTATTTTGTATCATAGTTCATACTCACATTCGATCATGAGTGATCGTGGCTCAATAGTTGGCAGTTCGCCTTGTAATTGGAAGGTTGCCTGTTCGAGCCCCGGCTCGGACAGTCTTGGTCGTTGTGTCCTTGGGCAAGACACTTCACCTACCGCCTACTGATGATGGCCAGAGGGGCCAATGGCGCGATATGGCAGCCTTGCTTCTGTCAGTCTGCCCCAGAACAGCTGTGGCTACAACTGTAGCTTGCTTCCACCAGTGTGTGAATGAATAGTGGAATTGTAAAGCGCTTTGAGGGTAAATGCAATCCATTATTATTAGTAGTCTTAGTTATCTTATTTTGAGTTTCTTAGATTTGCTGTTTAGGTCCTTGATTGTTTAGTATTTTTGCCTTGTGTATTTTGCCCTTTGTGTGTCTGTGTTTATATCGGTTGTGTGAATTCTTCTGTCTTGTTTCCCTCCTCGTGTTTCATTCTGTTCCCCCTGCCTGTCATATTAATCCACATTTCCCCAGTCACGTCTCTGTGCGTGTGTTCCCATTACTTCCTGTTTTACTTTGACAGTCTCCTGTCTGTGTGCACCATGTTTTGTTTTGCTTCTCTTACTTTGAAGGTTCCTCGTCTCATGTGTTATGATTAGATTTTTGCATCCTGTGTCCTTGTGTCTAAATAGCCCCAGCTGTGTCCTCCATTTGTTTCATGTTCCCTAGTCATTCCCTGTGTATTTAAGCCCTTTGTTTTCATCTGTCCAGCTTGCATTCTCCCTCCTGACTGTGTGAGTCTCCCTGTGTTTCCTGGTTTGCTTAGAGTCTATGGTTTAATAAAGCAAATAAAGTTGTGTTCTTTAATTTAAGCCCTGCCTGTGAGCCTGCTTTTGGGGCCTATCCTGCCTGCTGCTCACAGCCGTTTCATGACAGTGTGTTTCTGACAGAAATATGTGGCACTTTATCCTAAACATTTCTAGTGATTAATAGCATCCTGAAATGCTGCATTGGGAGAGAATCACAAAACTCTGTCACTGTGCTTTAAACTATTTCTCACCATTTATGAGTTCCAAATAAATTTATGGTAATAGCAGCAAATATCACAGCAAATATCACAGTCATATCCCAAATTTATGGGAAACGTGTTAATAACACGATTTGTTAAATATAGTACATTGATGTCTTAACAGTAGTTTCAATAATAATGTATCGACTGCATAAATCCGCAGTGATCCACCTGCATTTTTTAACTGTCCTTCCGTTTTCTGCACATCTCTGATAAATTGTGGCAGTAATTTTAAGGCCAAAACCAACTTTACACACTGGTAAGGCAGCACAGACTGCCATTAGCATCACAGCAGTATAGACTGCATTTTATGGTAGTCTTCTAATGTCCCGTTTTCATGAAGGCACCATGAGGTTGCTTCTATTTGCTGACATTTCCAAAGACCCAGGCCAGCCCCCACAAAAGCTGATAAGAGTTACACACGCACACCTATCAGGTTAACACTGGTCTAACACACTTTAATTTGTATGGTTGCAAGGTTAAAACAGCACGTAAAAGACTTTCCCCTCTTAGGTACAAGGACAGGACTGAACATTATTTAAAAAGCGCTGTTTACTGGAAATAGTTTTGGTGATTTGCAGTGTAAAATGTCTGAGTGATCGACCTGATTGTAAAGTTTTCAAAAACTAAGTTGGACTTTTTATATTTTAATGGGTGAAGAGGTTTACAGTGAACAAGAGAATGAAAATAAAATTAAGTTCTATTTATACATTTATTATTTAAACAAAACAGTGGCATCAATGCGCTATATTATAATGTAAAATAACTACAATAATACTGAGAAAATCCTCTATAGCTAACTAGCTAAGTCAAAAGAGTTTTTTGGGAAAAAAATGCCATCTGTTGATGACACTCTGGAACTGAATGAAAGGCCTGTGTTTATAGTGTAAAGTAGATCAGCCAGCTGACCTCTTGCTGAAAGCGGAAATTTTGAGTGGCTGTTAGCTTTCCAGACTAATGACATTAATACTGTTGTTTTGTTGTTTTCTTTTATTATACTGATAAGAATATCACGTGTGTGTGTGTGTGTGTGTGTGTGTGTGTGTGTGTGTGTGTGTGTGTGTGTGTGTGTGTGTGTTTAATAAATTGAAAAAAATTAAGCAGCAATCACATGATTCATGGTTCAGTCAAGAGCTTTTCAATCCACTTGGGGACCTAAATGGAGACAAGTACTCTTGTGTAACAGTGAATCACAAGTTTAAAGCCATGGTAATTAGGGATTGTACTTTGTACCAGATATGCTATATATATACTTTTTCACAAAAATTACACACACCACATATTTAAAGATTTAAGGTCTTTACAGGTGTTTGCACAATTATACCGATTAAAGAAGGGCAATCCAGATTGATCAGATCAAAATTGGTACCAAAATTGTATTTATGTATATTTATGAAATATTTATGTATTTTGTCAAGGATGCCAGTATGCATATAGACTTTGTATAGGTATAATCTTATATACAATACATCTCTGAGTTATGAAAATGAGAATTATACAATAATTAGCTAAGAGGGTTGTAGAGAATGAGAGGAAGAGACAGAGGGAGTGAGAGAGCTAAAGAGAATATGATGTGGAGAAAAAAAAACAGATTGTCTGCTGTTATGTGAAGTGACAGTAGCCTTGCAGATGTATATAGGCCAACAACCTGAAAGGCCTGCAGACAGAGATTCATAGATCCAGGCCAGAAAGGCAGGCCAGCCAGCAGCCTCATCCCATCCCATGACGGAGCCCTCCTCACAGGGTTGACTGGCTGCTTAGTTTGGCCCCGAGACCAAGCAGCCCTCACCTCTCTCTTTGCCACATATGGGCTTAGAGGCGTGCAAACAACACACACACACACACACACACACACACACACACACACACACACACACACACACACACACACACAGAGGGCAGGAGCCTAGTGGTGACCTGACAGTAGTATCAGGGGGTGAGAACAAAATCTACCCCAACTGAACTGACCTCTAATTAGTGCTCTTGGCAAAGTGGCCATTCCCAAACACACTCACACATATACCCACACGCATGAACGCACACATACACAAACACATACACACACACACATACATGCTTAAGGTTGCAATTTTGTGTGTGTGCATGTATAAGTGTTCACTTTGCATACCCTTTCCTTAAAAACAATTCTACTAATATTCAATAATTTGGCTAAATACAAATTTTAAATTGAAAGAATAAAAATTAGTACAGTAAGCAGTTCAAGGTGAAATTAAAAATGTATTTCATTATTTTCACTAACATTTTGCAAATAACTTAAGAAGTGTAAAGTTTTATTTGCTGATTTTTCTGACTGGTCACAATAACCCACTCATTCTAGACATTAAATAACTTGGTATTGATAAAATGCCTAGTCTTTATTTTACTCCTCAAAGCAAAAATAATCCATAGATTTTTTTTGGCTTCATTGGACTTGACCTAGTGTCATTGATCTACTTACACAGAACCTTCATTTGCTCGTCTCTCTTCCTTTCTCCTCTCCTCTTCTTTTTCCCTCTATTCTCTTCTTGTTTTAGGGACACTATCTAATCTCTCCCAGGGAGGGTACCTGTCTACGCTGCTGAGGTCCAGGCGACGTTGTATATTCATTGAAAAAACAGAGCTTAAAAAAAGAAAAAGTGTTTAGGGTGAAAACTTCAGATTGTTTATTGATTTTTATTTGTGTTGTTGAATAAGTCTGTCTGACCATGATGTCCCAGCGGAGGCTTCACTTTGGGCATCACATTAGGCACACACATACAGAGACAGAAATACGAGAACATGTGCCTGGATTGCTGCAAGAGGAAGAATGTTTAGAGACACACAAAAAAAGCACATACAGCTTCAGTCTCAGAGATTTTCCAGTGATGCTTATTACAAAATAAATTAAAAATTGGCAACACATGCAAGTCACAAAAACAAAATTTCATCCAGCTACAATTTCAGAAAATGCAGAAAACATATTTCCTTCTAAGGCCACTAGGGAGCTTTTTTTCTATTTTTTGTTTCTCATAATGAAAAAGCTAGCAGTGACCTCAAAATTACAGATTAATCCTTATGTCTGAGAGTATGGTTTTTTGAACGCTGCACCAGTAGGAGAAAGCATGGTCACTTATCACCAGTGCGCGTGTACACTGGAAATTTAAAAATCCTTTTCCTAAACCTCATCTCTGATCATCCAAATTGGATATTTATAAAATAAGCTATGAAAATAAACCATACATGCCTTAAGATGGCTTAACTGTACATGCTTGTCTCATTTAGTATGCGGGGATGAATATGCAAATGTATCCCCAGCTCACCCCTTCAACGCTTGCCTGCAGCCTCTTCCCACTCTTCCTCTGCAGCTGCCAGTCCCACTTAGAAGTTTTCTTGCTTCATAAATGGCGACAAAGCAGTGTGCTTCATCAAACAGAGTAACTAGAATGGAATGCCCATTCCATTGGTGGGTCAGTGTAAAGAGGTAGACAATGTATTAAATGGTCATGAGTTCAAGTATTATCACACACAGGAATAGAGGAGATAGGATACACAAAGGTTTATATTTTGCTAATGTTACATGAATACATCATCATCATCATTTAAGTTAATTCCTCCTGCAAAGTGGGATATTTGCAGATGAGTTCATAGTTATTTGTAGGTATGTTGGACAAATAAATGTTGAGACAAGCACTGTGTGTCCTTAGTTATATAATAAGACTATGAGGGAATTTAACAGGTAGGCACTAAAGTGCCTAAAATTTGGTAATGCTAATGTGACATACATAGTAATTCCTGAGTCACAACATTGAATGATCACCAAAAAAGTGTTTTGACCTTCGTCCTACTGGTCAAACATCATCCCGTTATCATTTCTTCCTAGAAGAAAACTTGTATAAAATTTAAAGGAACTGGCAGCAAAATCTATATAACTAATAGGTGAAGTCCTGTTTTTGACATTGCAGTAACTTGACCTGCGCATCCTCATCAGTTCATGTTTAAGTCTAGGGCAATATGTGTGTCAGATGGAATGAAATTCTCTCCAATTGTTACTAAGATATTGCATTTATAAGAAGAGGACAGACATGAAGTCACTGTGACCTTGACACTCAGCCACCAAAATCTAATCAGTCTTTCCTCTAAAAAAAAACACAACTACTGAGAGTCTTTAGAGGCAATTCTTGGCCAAGAAGTTTTTGTCTGTAACTTTAAGAAAAAACACCAAAACAAAAAAAAAACCCTAAATGATTGAGCATTATTTAAAAACCTAATAAAAACACTCTTAGGAGGGAGCTCCTTTTGGATTTTCTTCAAGTCATTCATCTGCACCTCATAACAGACTGAGTCTGCTGGCCGGCTAATGACAGCGACAGATGCTTAATGTCCTCTTCGCAATGGTGATGCCATAAAACACAAGGCAAACAGGCGTCACCCTCAAGCTCTGTCTGTCAACTGATCACCTTAACTACACTGGCAACCACACAATGATCGTGGAAAAGAATAGCATGAATGTGTATAAAAGTGTGACAGAGGGGGAGAACAACCTCAGTGGAGCGACACAAAAAGATTAATTGACACTCAGAGAATGAGAAAGATGAAATGAAAGTGTGCCTATGCGAGGGAGACAAAGAAAGCTCATAGATGAATGAGCAGCCTCTTAGGTAAATGACGGGACTACTTTTCTCTGTCCGCCATTCTGATTAAAGGTATTATCCAATAGCAAACACACACACACAAAAACACATGTAGACAAACACAAGATGATAGTCTTATACAGTTTGCTTGAACTGAAAATACAGGTAACAGATCTATCGATTTCTATTTCAGATGTGTTTGAAAAGATGCGTAGGCTCACAGATTCAGAGTCTATGCAAAGTACTGTGACATTACATTAAACATTGACTTTGAACATGTGATGAAAAAAAATCTTGTCACACGTAGACTTCATGAAATTTAGGTTGGAAAATATGTTGAATTGGATTTAAAAGTCGATCTACGTCCCTACCCTCACCTATGGCCACGAGCTGTGGGTAGTGACCGAAAGAACGAGATCGCGGATACAAGCGGCAGAAATGAGCTTCCTCCGAAGGGTGGCTGGCCTCTCCCTTAGAGATAGGGTGAGAAGTTCGGCCATCCGGGAGGGGCTCAGAGTAGAGCAGCTGCTGCTCCACATCGAAAGGAGCCAGCTGAGGTGGTTCGGGCATCTGACAAGGATGCCCCCTGGGCGCCTCCTGGGTGAGGTGTTCCAGGCATGTCCCACCGGGAGGAGGCCCCGGGGCAGACCCAGGACACGCTGGAGAGATTATATCTCTCGGCTGGCCTGGGAACGCCTTGGTGTTCCCCCGGATAAGCTGGAGGAGGTGGCTGGGGAGAGGGAGGTCTGGGCCTCTTTGCTTAGGCTGCTGCCCCCGCGACCCGGCCCCGGACAAAGCGGATGAAGATGGATGGATGGATGGATGGATTTAAAAGGCATTACAGTATGTTGAGCTTTACTTAATTAATTATATATGTGGTCAATGTGATCGTTCTACTTGGAGAGTAAATGTATGAACTCATAGTTAACGAAAATACATTCTTATTTTTACAACTTATTTTTTTAAAAATTAAACTAAAATAGTGTGTGAAACGCTAATTACGTCCTGTGACTCAATAGCTTGTGCAGCCAACATTAGCAGCAGTAAAGTTATTTTTTCTGTAGTACAGTTTCCAACATTGTTCTGAAGGAGTTTTGGCCCACTCTTTACAGCATTACTTTGCTTTATTGAGGTTTAGGATGATACCAAACAAGGCAAAGTAAATAGTTTTAAAGGTGAAATGTGGAGGGAAAATCAAAAGTAGTTAAAAATGGCCAATTATACCCTGGACCCCAGAGGGTTAAACGTTTTTTAAAGTAACGCAATACTTACTTTTCAAGTAATTAATTACTTTTAGAATATTGTAACTCAGTTACTAACTCAGTTACTTTTCTGAAGACGTAACTAGTCACTATAATTAATTACTTTTTCAAAGTAACTTGCCCAACACTGGTGATAACACACATATTAATGTTTTGACCAGCAAACTGCCAGAACTTGAGCTTTTTTAGAGGTTGTAACACTGATAATCAGTTAATCAACTGCATTTGAATAGCAGAACCTGGATGCTACTTACTTCCTTAATTCCTCTGAAAGGATTGAGGGTGTGCTTACACATTTGGCTAATTTTTTTTATTATATGATGTAGTGTAATATGTCATATGGCATCAATCATATGAAAATGCATTCACCTAATTTTAAGACCTGCTAAGAACCAGATTATTTTCATATGTCCTGGTACGTAAAGTTTTATAACTGAAAGAGAGTCTCTGTAGAATTCTGCAGCTGGTTCTCTGCACTCAGTGATGACAAGCTTGTCAAGCTGTTTATTTTCTGGTAAGTTTGTTTTTCTTTATCTATATTTTGGACAGGATGAGGTCCCTCAGAACTGTCATTAGCCAGAAGTGAAACAAGTACTAAAAGAATATCACACATCTATACAACATACATTTGAAGCAGGACCATCAGAAATAATGAAGAATTGTTTTAATGACCTGTTTCAGAGTGGACTGGCAAACCACAGATGTACTTATTAGGAGTTGTGTCAAAAGCTCAAGGTGTCAGTTGGTGCCTACCATGTTATGAAATAGAGAATGAAGAAAATATGTGTTCACAATAGAATTTAGTTAAGATTCAAAGAATTAGAGATTCTAAGAATCAAGGCTTTTAGTCTGTATTTTTGTGTGTGTTTGAATGTCTGTGTACGCATCTGTGACAAACAAGACAAACATTGTCCGGCGTATGTGTGCACGATTACATGTTTATGTTTCTGGATGGCCTTCTTGTTTGCATGTATGTCATGTTTGTACAACTCTGTTAGTGTGTATGTGTGTGTCACACATCTGTTGCTGTGTGCAATAATTTGTGTTCGCAGCTTGGTGCCCTAGTAATTATTCAGATGCTACCTTTTGCTCCAACATTAAAAGCCTTCATCTGGCGAACATGAAACAGGGAGAACCCGATAAGGCTTCAAACAGCGCCTGCCATCCAAAGAGAAACAGGAAAGGTGAAGAGATGCATGGAGAAATATACGGGATTGTTTTTCTCTGTAGGTTTGCTTTCACGTCAGTGTAGTATCTTCTCTGCTCAAACCACATATGTGATTACTGGATTCTAGAGAGCAGGAAGATTGATGTAATATTATGTACCGACTGCAGGAATACACAACAAATATATGTATGATATACATACCTAGATAGAAAAGATGGACAGAATAAGAAAGCTGCTGTTTGAAAGAATAAAATGGCAGTCTACCTGATGAAATGTAATGAAAATGTAATACATGCACAGGGTTTTTTGTAATATGACAAAGACTGAAAGAGAGTCAGAAAATACTATAAAAAGTATGGAATTTTGGGGGGATTTTTTTTTTTCTTAAAATCAGTGTTCCACATGCTGTGTTACCTGTTTGAACTGGGTTGCAATAAAAGGCGAGCCGTTTATTTAGGCTGAAAAAACTTAAATACTCAACAAGACGAAAACGAGCAGAGGCAAAGTAAAATTAAAGACCTAAACTGGTTAAACCGGACTATGATCATTATGATGAAGTGACATAAACAGGAACATGCAAATTACTATGATGAGGAAACAAGAACATAGAACATGAACTGAGGAGGAGAATCATGAAATACTCTTAAACTGACATGCAGTTGAAGGAAGGAACACAGACGACCTGGCAAAGACTGAATGAAAACACACAGACTAAATACACACAGGAGGTGATCAGGGGAAGTGGAAACACCTGGGGAAACAGCTGACTCAAATAACCATGAGGCCACAGGGAAAAGTAAAACTAAGCACAATGAACATAGGAACAAGACTTTCAAAATAAAACAGGAAACATAGAACATGAAGTGGGACACACAAGCTTGACAAAAGAGACAGAGGGAGCGAGAGAGGGAGAGGGACACAGAGGAGAGAGACACAAGGGGAACCTACATAGATGAGAAAGCATAGCAAAAAACATAAACCAGACTAAAACTCGGGCAAACTAATAATAATAGTAGAACTTGACATTATCTCATAAGTAACACAAAATAACTCAACTCTACCCTTAACTTAAGAGTAGCACATGATATTAACATAAGAAATCAACAATAGAAAATAACACAAAACGCTGGGTCGCAGACCCAGCCCCTGACACTCTAACTCAAATGTAAATACAAAACAAAAAGAAGTGTAAAATATATATTTAACACATTTTTGCATTTTTTAAATACTTCTTTTTTTAAAGACACAAATTGTTCATGTCTGCAGTTGGTTGTAAAATGTGTCTGCTAGGTAAAGGTGCAGGGAAAGAATGGAAAAGGTACTAACTTTACTCATAGATGGAAAAAGATGTAAAAACGCTTTGCGTGCTCCAAGGGCGTAGATTTGGTTTTGGCATTGGTGGGGACGGATGATTCAACCACCAAACTCTGCCCTATTTCTTTTTTTTTCTTCCTTTTTGTCTTTGCTTCTTGATAAAAGGAGGAGAAATATACTTGCCTACATATGCTATTCTACATGCTTTTAAACCATTTAAAATTACAATTCATAGTTTTATATGTGAATTATATAATGTTAAATTACAATTAAACAAAGTATTTTAGACTTTAGTTTACTTCAGCCATATTCCATACAAATCAGGTATCGTACAAAAATAAAAATAGCTTCAAATACAGTCATGACAATAAAAGAATATGACTTTAAGGATTTAACATCATTACTTCAGTTATAGTACACCAACATGTCTTATACATTAGCACTAAGGGAAAACTGAATGATCTGGTGTTTTTTGTCAATAAAACTACTCATCTAAGATTACTACAAAGTAAAAGATCTCTCAGCAAAATTATGCAACATTTTAGACACACTATCAAATCAATGAGCTGGGATTTTTTTATTCTAAACATGAACTACTGTTACAGCAACAGACATGGACACAACAACTGTATGTTCACTATGTGAAGGAGCCAAACACATGCCTTCTCCTCTCGTTAACTGAGATAAACTGCTGGCATATTTGTTTTACATCTATATTGTCCAGTCTCTCCTGGTGGACATGGTACAACCTCTGTAAACTAATATCCTGGCTTGCTCGAGGCTGCCGTTTTCTCTGACAGTTTCAATCAAAATTAGAAATGCTACTCTGGGAGACTGAGATAACTAATAGTGCTGCCTGTTGTGCAGTTAGTTTCCAAAACACGTTATTCATGGTTACATACACTTTTAGACTGATGTGGGCCAAAGCCTAGAATAGCCTGTAACGTTATGACACATCTTATGAGTGAACTTGACTTTAAGTGACTTACAGGTTTCTTTGAAAAATACTTTTTTATATCCAGGTTCTTCCTTTTTGCTGCCATCATCCTCTCCTCCTCGCAGCGCAGGCTTGCCGCTGCTAAAACTAAACAGAGCTCCCTGAAAGGCACAGCCAATCACATTGGCCATATTTGTCACATGAGGTAGGACTCCAGTAGAGAACGTAATTTTACTCTTTCTGCACCGCTGGGTGAATGAGACGCTGACAGATCTTTTTTTCTTTCTATCGGGTTTGATTTATTTACTCGAAGAGATCAAATTATTGGTGGGGATAAATTCAATAATCGCTGGATATTGGTGGGGACATGTCCCTTCCGTCCATGCCAAATCTACGCCCTTGGCGTGCTCACATAGAGGAGAAAAGTGCTATATAACAAACAGTCTACCATCCCATGGCTAACACATAGAGACAGACAACCATTTGCACCTATGGGCAATTTAAAATGACCAATTAACCTAACTGTATGTCTTTGGACTTAAACTTTACACAGAAAGGCCTCAGCCAGGTGGTGGAATCAAACTCAGGACCTTCTTGCTGTGAGGCAACATTGCTAATCATCGTATCACTGTGCGGCCCCTTGACTGGGTCAAGCTACATTTATTAGAATTAAAATTTAAACTGTGAAGTTTGTATTCCCTTGTTTTAATATTGGTTTATTATTAATAGAGCAAAAGGCTCAGTTAGCTTTGCACAAAAATAGCTGGTAGAAACATCCTGCAAAGAGATATGTTTTACTTTATTACTTTGTGTATATTTCAGAGGCTATATCTTTTACATTTATTTGAATAAAAGGTTTAATCAGTACTAAGCAGGGCTGAATGCAGCATGGAACTCCTAGGAGCAATATATTAGACACTGAGAAGGAATCTGAGCACTGAAAAAGTGCACACTAGAAAAAAGATAGAAACCAGGAGAGCCTGATTGCCACTATGGGAGTAAACACAATCTGTTACAGATATGCTCCTTATCCAGAGGAGGTTTGGAAAAAAAAAAAAAGATGTTTCGGCTAAAATCCAATTTTTTAAATTAAATTACTATATTTCTAAACACAAAATAGTATGTCAAGTTGGTTAACAGCCCTCCATTGTCTGGATACTTAATACTTACTTAAATAAGCATTGGTCACTGCCCAAGGGGCTCTAATACCCAACACCCAGTTGCTGGTGCTACTGAGCACTTGACCACAGAAATTTCAGTTAACAATTTCTCCCTTTACTCTTGGATTCCATTGTTGAAATGTCGAAAGATTACTTGCCCTGATCATATTTAAGTCATTCATATGCTGTCAGCATGCTACAGGTTGACTACAAATATGAATTTGTTAATATACTGTATATAATACAAAAGTTCCATCCATTCTCTTCCACTTATCCAATTCAGGGTCACAGGGTGGCTGGGACATAAGGTGTCTTAGGGCAAGAGGCGGGGTACACCCTGGACAGGTAATACAAATTTCGAAAGCCATTCATGTTCAGTTAGTGCTTGTATCCATGACAACATAACTCAGATCTGATTTGTTTCTGAGATTTCATATCCCTACCCAAAATTTTTCTTTTGTTGTTGTTGTTGTTGTTGTTGTTGTTGTTTGTTTGTTTGTTTGTTTGTTTGTTTGTTTGTTTGTTTGTTTGTTTGTGGGGGGGGGGCAAAATGAAGTATAATATTTGATGTGAATATAATCCACTCAGTGACACAGAGCTGAATTGAATTGAACTCTGTAGCAACAAAATGATTTTAAAATATATTTTAACAATCCAGTGTATTCTCTGTGGTTTATCCCATATGGAAAAGATATATATAAATCTTATAAAGTTTGTATCTGTCTTGTGTGAAACTTGTATGAAAAGCATACAAGAGTGAAAACAGATATAAGATCCCTAGAAAAATTATATAAATGAAACTTGTATGTTTTGGATACTTACTAAAAAATTTATGAAAGTGGCCACTTTCATGAGTAAATCATATAAGCCTTATATGGCTATATGAAGTAGGCCACATCTTATGCAAGTCTTTTATAAGTTTTTTCTATATCTTTTCCATATGGGATGTATTTTTGTTGACTTTTACAAAGAGGGAACATTTTGAGAAAATCCATATATTGGATAGCCCCTGATTTGACATTAGAAAAAACTAAATACACTGAGCTGAAAACTAAGCTAACTAAAAATCCAAACACGCTTTTTCACAAGGGACTGTGCTCTGTTTCTGGTTTTTTTTTTTCTTGTTATCGCCACTCAAACAAGTCAGTTTATTCTCACATCCATATTTATTATTTGCCTCTGCATGAATATTAAACCGCCTTAAAGAAGAGTGCAAAAAAAGAAAGAAAATAAATGAGAAAAAAAGGAAATATGACAGAAAATGTACAATGTCAAATTCAGTCAGTTTCAAAGCCCCTGTGTCTGTATTCCTGTGGCTGACTTGTACGAACATGCTAATCAGCTTCTCGCTGTACCCTGTTCTGGTTAATTGTCGACAAATTATCCCAACTCCAGAATAATGTATGCATGGCCCTTCACTGTTACATACACACAAGCCAGTCAAGTCAACTGCTTCTGTTTCAACAAGCAGCTCAATGGCACCATTTAAATATAGACTTGAGTGCCATGCAGATTATTATGCACACTTGACTCACATTGTCTCTTTCTTCTCTCTTGTTTCTCTTTCGCTTACCCCTCTTGCTTTGTTTATAGTTACAGTTTTTGCACATTTTTATGCTCATCTTTCTTTTTTTCATATTCTTTCACAGATCATTTCAGCTCTCCATCTAAGTGTTGCACGGTTGGCTAATGTCATTGCCCTGTTTCTTTTTTTTTTTTAATTCAGTTTTGTTGTAAGTAAAGGATAATGTTATTATCATTTCCTGACCAACAGTTAAATTAGAAGTAGCTTAATTACACTGCAATTGTCTTCAGTGATTGAATTCTAGGTTAACCCTCTAACAATTCACAAGGGGGAAGAGCTCAACTGGGAAACTGATTCCTTCATTTTAAAGTAAAATGTTTAAAATTTCTTCGGTTTACATGTTATTGTTAAAAAAAAAAAAAGACCCTGCTTTGTAAGTGCAATCATAATTTCTGAAATAAATTGCAAAGGCCAAATGTGTGATTACTGTTTTGGATTCACAATGAAATGACTGAGCTCAATCTGAAATTTAAGCATTTCCTGTGGAGCAGCATAGAAACATTTAATTAGAGCATTATATTAGAAGAAGCTTCTAAAAGAGTCAAAGATAAAAGGACTTTCATTTTGTCCACATTACTTGACAGTTAATCCAGTCAACATTCTTGAGTTTACAACAATTTGATCAGCTAAATATTAAAGACAATTTACAATGTAATTGTAAAATTGTAATTTAAAGAAAATGGTAAAATAACTGTACTAAAACACAACAAACATATACTACTGTGAAAATGTCTCGACCTACACCCCATTTCTTTATATTTCACTAGGAAAATAAATGCAGCAATTTATGAAACATCTGTAAACACACATAAAAATACAGTATATAAGGCAGAAACTGAGTTTGTACAGTTTACACAAGATCTAAAGTCAATGCTTAGTATGATCTTCATTCTACAACACAGCCTGAACTATCTTAGGCATCCCTTCTTATAATTTCTTTAAGGTTCTTCAGGCTTTTTGAAGGACATTACAAAATTCTCCTTTGGTTGCCTTTTGTTCCATTGTGTGTCATGATCATTCCACACTGCTTCAGGAATGTTAAAGTCCTGGTTCTCAGGAGGTCAGTCCATGACTGATAGTAAGTGATTATGTGTTTTTATGGTTTTACTGCATTGGCACTATATTTGAGATCATTGTTGTGCTGAAAAATGAAGCTGTTGCCAATCAGACACTTTCCAGATGGCATTTCATGGTGGATCAAAATCTGTTGAATAGTAGAAGGATCAACTGAAGGGCCAGATGCTTCTCTTATGTTCTGAGTCAGGTATTTGTCTTTAAGGACAAACTCCACACCATTCCAAGATATGCAAAATTCAGCTAATAGCTCTTTGGGAATCACAGATGAAAAATACTGTTTTGTGCCTGTAAAATTGTGTTTTATTTGCCATTTTTCATCGTTTCAGGTTTTTTTTTTCTAATGCTAAGAAATATAATTTGTACTTAGAGCAGGGCGATATGACCAAAAATATTTATCACGATATACATTTGAAAATTTGCGATAACGATATAACTGACGATATAATTGACACTAGACAAAATGCTTTACAACTCCACAACTTGTGGCTTATTAGAATTAAGCTTGTGGGGATAGGTTAATTGGAAAATCCAAATTGCCATTAGGTGTGAATGTGAGCGCGAATGGTTGTCTGTCCCTGTGTGTTGGCCCTGCGACAGACTGGCAACCTGTCCAGGGTGTACCCCGCCTCTCGCCCTATGACAGCTGGGATAGGCTCCAGCGCCCCCCGCGACCCTGAAAAATGGCAAATGGTAAATGGCCTGTATTTATATAGCGCTTTACTAGTCCCTAAGGACCCCAAAGTGAAAAGGAGAAGCGGAAGCGAATGGATGGAAATGGATGGAACTCCACAACTTTATTAGTGCAAAAAAAAACCATCAATGTATTTTCACTTAAACAAGCAGCTGTTTTTTATGTGCATTCAAGTTATATAAAAATGTAACAGTGCAAATTCCTTGCTGACAGTTTAATCAAAAGGCATTTCCAGTGGAAATTGGCTGACATATCCTCAGCATAACCATGTATAATATCCACAAAACTTAAAAAGAGGTTATACAGACACAATACGGTAATATTATGTTGAAGCGCAGTACGTATCACTCCGCGAGGCACCTGCCTACGATAGCCTTAATGCTCCGACAATCCATCAAGCAGGTTCGTAGCTTAGCAAAGTCATACTAAAACATTTGACAGATACCACTTAAAATTGTTTCGAGGTCAGTAAACACAACCAGAATTCATACATAAGGCACACGGGATTATAAGGGGCACTGTCGATTTTCAGAAAAATCAAAGGATTGATTTCAAGTGTGCCGTAGTTTCCAAACAACACGGTAATAATGACGGCCCGCTAGCATGCTCTACCAAAAATAGTGCTTTGTTGTGTATCTGACGGACGAAAGCTAAACCAGTTCCACACCACTGAAGTTGCAGCATTTTTACAAACCAGTTCTGGTTCATCCGTTTCATTTAACGATCCGCTTTCGCTCTTCTCATTCTGCGTCACCGCCATGTGCGTATGTAAACATAGGCACTGCACATGCGCGTTTTACCCATATTCTATCGCGATATTTCATTTTCAAAATTACACCTGTATTACCGTGTGATATAGCCCAGCCCTATTTGTACTGTATTGAGTCATCAATGAACACTGATTCAGCCCTTATATCTGGTAATTGTTGTGCTAGAATGATTTATAGGTCAAAAACATTCCTCTGAAAATGGTCGTGTACAAGAAATAGACAGAACAAGTAGCTAATAACCAAAGAAAAACTCTAAAGACCTAGCTGAAGACCACATTGAAAATTACCATGAAGTCTGGCTCCCTGAAAGAAAAATATGAAGGAGTGGTGGGTAGATCAAGACTTTTGCACAGTACTGTATTTGTATCTTAGAACAAAGCAGCTTTTGCAGCGGTTGTATCTTCTCACAGTAATATTATACATTTCACTTGATAGCTGAATGAATTCTAACACCAAACAATCAAAAGAAAGAACAGGAAGTTGTACTGTTATGTCAGCTGGGTCACCACTCCATGTCATGATCCCAGTGAGCGTCTGGTGTTTTTCTACTTGAGTCCTGCGTTTTCCTGTGTCCACCCCGGTTCCTCACCTGTTTTTCCACCTGCAATCCATCTCAGCAATCAATGAGGCAATACGTGCAACCAGCTCAGTCCTCCACTCTCCGCCAGCTACATCATGGTTATATTCACCTTGATCTCCAGTTTACTCATCACGGTTCTAAGTTAACTCACCTGCAGCACAATCATCTGGATGCTGGTCGCTACTCTAAGATTCACTGCATAACCCTGCAACCCTTTTTGCCTTGGAAACAAAGCTACTCACTGCTCTCATCTGCCTGCCCTCCTGTCTGTCATCTCCTCTGGATAACTGTCTTTCGGACAGAGCCTCACGCTTTCCACCTCCAAGTAAGCCTGTAACCACAGATTTAATCATATCTCCAGTTAACTGCTTTTCTCACTCTAGAGCCAAGCACCCTCTCCCTCTGTTTCGAGCCTTCACGTCAGAGACTTCCGCTGCATCCCCACGTCCCATTATCTCATATCTCTGTGCACAATAAAGTCTGTTAATTTTTATTGTTGTATCCTTTGAGTCTGCTTTTGGGTCCGATCCCATGTACTGGCCCTCGGGCCCCCTTGACACTCCAGCCCACTTTATTTGCTAAATTTCATCACCTACACAGAGATTTTCAAATTACTAATGTGTGTGTTCATTTGTTTAAGTGTTTGCCATCTGGAAACTGATCTGAGCTTGCCAGAGTTTACAAAGCTGAAATATGCACTCCCTCAGCAACATACATATGGACTAAGGCCTGGTAATTAATCAAATTTTATATTCACTTGTATTTGTTGCTTTTACTTATTATGAAAAGAAGGTATTTTAGATGAAACCTTATTGTGCTGCACTGATTCCTGTAAAAAATATATATGTTATAGCATAGTCTTTTTCTTTACGGAGGTGCGCTTTTCCTCATCCCTAGCAGCCAAAACTGACTTCTTGTTTAGACTCGATGACGCAAAGTGCTTTCGGTCGAAATGATCTTCCTGAAGAAAGAAACCAGTATCAAGGTTTCCATAAATGAAGCTGCAGGGGTTCAGTTCAGCATCACTCTCTCTGTGGCTTCAGTGCAGGTTGAGATGGTGTGCAAGTCTGCTGCCACCTACATTTCTATTTCCTCTATGTTCTTGATCATCAGTTAAATTTAAAGTTCAAGGAGATTCTTAGTTGAAAACATATAATTGTGTTCTTTAGTAATGAGCAGGTAGTGTACAGTGCTTTAATTGCCAAAAAGACAGCTAAACACAGTACACTCTACCAACCTTCATAAAACTGATGGGAGTGGCGTATTCCTATCATAAATCTGCCATGTCTTGTCATTCATTCAGTATGAGTAACACTTTTAATATTGCAACTGTTAAGCAAGTGAAAAATAGGCTGGACAACACACTCAATACATGTCGTATGACTGAACAATGAACAAACATTTAATTACATAAATTGTTCCTTCACACTCATGTTGGTGGTTGGTCCGTGTAGTGCTTGTCACTTGTTATCAGTAGATTCATAACAGAATGGTAGTACCTTATAAATATGCCATGATGAGTGCGACAAATCAGCTCTTGCCTCAGATTTATGCCCTTAATAACTCCATTTGGCAGAACGCTGACACCTGCTCTGCCAGACAAAATGGAACTAAATATTTCAATCAGTGACATAACACGAACAACTCTTTCTTTTCCCCTTGTTTCATCTTTGACTTTCTCACAGTGTTTCTTCCTGCATCTCTCTTCTTGCCCTTTGTATCAGTATCTTCTCCTCTGAGTGTCTCTTTCTGTTGCCCTCTTCTTCTTTTTTTATTTAAGAGTGGGAATCATCTGGCAGATCTCTTTTAGGTTTTATTTTATGGGCCATGACATGAGCTATGAATGAGAAACAACGAGAAAGACCTGAGAACATTAATCACAAAGCAACATATGGTAATAGACGGTTATCAATTCCCTCACACTCTGTGATTAAGAGAAGAGAGGGAGAGAAGGAGATGAGAAAGAAGGAAGAACAATAAGGGACTGAATGTGGAGGAGAAGCAAGACAAGAAAGTCAAGAGATGCCGTAAAAGAAAATGAAGAACGTAAGTAAGGGGAATGTGAGCTAGAGACGATGGACAAAACTACTTTTCACTACTTAACTTTTCTATCGGTTCGTGTTATGGCTCCATGTAACGAAATATTAGACATGAAAGAACAAGTCTGGTCTAAGGGTATAATTTATGTGTTGGTGTTAAATAGAGGTGGTAGGTGTTAAATGGTATAACATTCAGGGTGTGGAAGACGACAGACCAGACAGCCAGACTAGAAGACGCACTGGTAAAACAAAGGATGAGAATTTCTAAAGGTCAAACACTCCAGTGGGCAGGCAACTGCCCTCTGGTTATGGAATTTTAACCAGGGAAAACAGGATGTTAAGGATCTCACCATGTTCTTTATCAGGTGTCTTTTGTCAGCAACAAATTGTGGTTGTGGCTAAAGCAGATCCCTTATGTTGCTAATTAACCCACTGTTGCATGGAAAAGGCACTACAATACAACTTGTGCATAGCTGTGAGACACCAAAAGCTTTGGTGAAAATGCCAGTACTTCACAATCCTGGTAGAGCTGGGCATTCTACATGAAATGTTTTCGTTGTTTTGTTTTGTGTGTGTACGTGTGTTTATGCATCAAACCTTAAAATCTTTATTGGTGGCTAAATGGCAAGAAGCAAATCTGCCAGAGCACAAACAAATCAGTTCAGCTGAAATCTCTGCCAAAATGAGTGAATGTCAAAATGAGAAGAGCTGTCATCTCTCCTGTCTCGACAGTTGTCATAACGAAAAGTTGTGGACAGACTTAGTTTTGTTGCTATTTTATACAGTATTACTGCAACTGTGTTGTTAAATCAGGTCATGTCAGCACCATTAATTTCACCCATTTGCCCCATATATGCCTCTACTCTATCCATTTCTATGGCACACTCTCTCAACTGAACTCAGGCAAACTTTCTTGTGGTCTTCTGTAGTCTACAGGTGTAGTTCTCTTAAAGGACATACCAAAGCTCTTCTTCAGACACAGGCTGACTTTTAATGCATTCTCTGTTAAGATAATCTCATACCATTTCAATAATGTTGAGGTCCAGGCTGTGGGGATGCCAATCCATGAATTGTATTGTTTCAGGGAGTTTTTTCTATTCTGGTATGCTTTCACTGCATTCTAAATGGATTTGGGATAATGCTTAGGGTAATCCATTTCTAGATGGAAAATTTTCAGTGTTCTTTTTTTAGTCTGGACAAGTGACAAGAGTCGGCAAAAGTACAAACATTCTTCACTTAAAAATATTCTGGTAAATGTCGAAGTATTACTGAACTCAAGATGTCCCCAAAAGTGTGAAGTATGAATGTATAAAAGTAAAAAGTAGGTCTCTAGAGAGCATTTCTACCACATATATTTTTAAGGAAAGCCGTTGCTAAACATGTAGCGTCTACATGTGCTACACACAGAGCACAATTGGTGCATAAAACAAAGAGGAAAAAAAATCTGTATTTGTTGTTGCCTATATTAAAAATAGGTGATGTTGCCTCCACACCTAAAAAGGCAAATGAATACAGTCAGGTTACAAAGTAAGGTTTGGGAATTGTGGGAACCCTGACATTGGTTGGTAGTGGTGGTGCGTGGGGTTGTCAGCTGACTTGTGTTGCTGCTACACTAACATTCACAGTTTTATTGTGGATTTATCCAACTGAATTTAACAAAATCTATGTTATATGCATAATGGCTAATTTGCAATCCCACTATAAAGCTGGAATTCAGTGAGTGACCCTAATCAGTGTGATCAGCTTAAATTTAAATTAATCTCTGCTGCCCTTGATGTAAACTAAACATCAAGGGCAGCTTGATTTAGACTTGTGGGAAATCTATGTTCTAACTCACATGGTAAGCAGAAACTCGTTTTGTCCCTACACCGCAACCTTACACATCATTCAAGTCCTTGTGGTACTCATCGACCTGATGTGTAGTTACGTCTTCGTCAGGTTACATAAAATGTTGCATCTTAGCATTCTGGTTGTGGCTTAACTTACGACGTAGCTCTGATGCGGACGCGTGTAACACTGGCCATGAACATCACAGCTTCTCTGCATGCATACAGCAAATTTCACCACAGGGTAGCAGAATAACCATTTTAGCACTAACTGCCCAACAGTTTTATGCAACCTTTGATTAACATGAATTAATATGTCAATCTGTTTTACCGGATGTTTTACAATATGAAAAAAAAATCCAACTTCAACAAGACATACTGTTCGTGTTCATTTATTTCAGTGTTCCACATTAACAAAATGTGTGGGATCTTTACTCACGTAGATTATATGACACGTCAGAGCAGGACTTTTTGACTTTTCAGCTTATTATATTTTATACGAAACTGAATTTATTTAATGATTATAAATAATGATTATTATAGAACTAATGATTATTGAATTATGACTTTCAAAATGACATTATAGTGGGAAAAGTGTTAAGAATTGAAAAGAGACCACACCTACTCACCAGCTCAATAGTCCTTTTTATAACATAGATGGGAAGTCTAACTTTACACCACACTTGTTGTAGAGTTCAGTATCTTCTACCTGGCTCCTTCAGTCCCATATGGAAAAGAAATAGTAAAAACTTATATGTGATTACTCATGAAAGTGGCCACTTTCATGAGTAAATCATATAAGGCTTACATGATTTACTCATGAAAGTGGCCACTTTCTCATTACTTTCATACATTGTTTTAGTAAGTATCCAAAACATACAAGTTTCATCATATAATTTTTCAAGGGATCTTATATCTGTTTTCACTCTCACATGCTTTTCATACAAGTTTCACACAAGACAGATACAAACTTTATAAGATTTATATGTATCTTTTCCATATGGGGTGTTTTGGTGGAGATTTATGATTTATCCACCCAGCTCCCATCACCGTGCATCTGAATTATCTCATTGGTCACATTAATCCACCGATTACATTTGACTTAATTTTCATAGTAATTAAAGTGAACCATCACTAAAATTAAAAACATTTGGGAGCCGTGTGTGTCTGTGTGTATCTGTGTACATATGAAAGTTGGGGGAGGGTGCCGGCCAAGCTGCATGTCCTCATAGATGAACAGGCTGTTGTTGTATTTGCACATGCAAAAAGCTCTTTTTCCTCTCTCTCTCTCTGTTTCTGTATTTGTTCCCCCCCCCCCCCATAAGTGATTAGATTGATAGGTGCAAAAGGGAGAGAGGGTAGGGGAGGAGTGGACAAAAATGATTAAATTAGCATATCACAAACGCCTCACACATTGCCAAATGTGAAAACAAAATCCCGGGCCACCTAAGGCCTGCCGCAGTGCTGAAGAGCCTGGGAACTGTGAGTGTGTTTGAAACCCCACTTGGCAGGATTAAAAGACCCAAAGCCTGAGCAGGAGACAAAGTAGGAGTAAAGCCTCCTGGCACTGGGAGACGGCGTGTATGATATCTGCAATAGGTGGCAGCAAAGATACAGTACTCGGCTTTCCAGCCTACGGTGCGCAGAGTGTATGGCTGTGTGTGTCTGAGCCCGTGAGGGAGCATTAGAAAACTACAGACAGAGAAGCTTGTTTTAATCATCCTGGAAATAGAAAAATAAACTTGCAGTCCTAAATTGATACATATCAATGTGTTTTGCATCATCTCTCACATTTGAAAAATGTGCTTTTTAATTAAGCTGTCACTGTAAATTCTCAGTGGTATCAAAAATTTTAATTGAGTAACATCGCAAAGTAATTTTTAACTCTACTGGCTTAAATTCATGTTTAACTTCATAGGCAGCTCTATTTTTTCTGCTATGGAAATGTGCTGGTAAATCCCTTTTGGCTAAAAAGATAGTTATGATTAAAATATAACATAATTTAAAAACAAAAATACATTGTTACTCGCTAATAATACCAAACCAGCTTGGTGGCTATATTACCCCTTATCAGAGAGTAGTATTTCGGCCTATATGTGGACACAAAATACTTTGCTTAGACTTTAAACAAGAGAAAACCAAATTCAGAAGTCCAGTATTTAGATGCTCACAATGATAACCTCAGTTATATTTACAGTATTCTCTAATGTGGTTCACCACTGTATACCCTGAGGCTACAGCACATTAATGGGAAACAATGTTAGATCTCTGTAAAATATGAAGGAAAAAGTGTGAAGAAGTGTTGCCACTCAGCAGCCAACTTTTTTTTTAATCACCTCCAGGCAATTATTAAGGCAGTTACTGCTCAGCCCTGGGGTCTGTACTATGAAACAAGTTCAACAAACCCAAAATACTGTCTCCTTACCTTACTTCACCTACCCCAACAGCAGCAGTCAGGGTAAGTGTTCACATGAAGGTTGTCAGCTCGATATGTAAGCTCAGTGTTTATCAGTCTGGCTACAAATGTGGTCAGGTGAAAGGGTTGCACTGGTAGCGCATGACCAGTTGCAAATGTGGACAGGAGTACTGGCAGCAGAGGTACTGGTTTTACATTGATGATCAAAATATTTGACATAAATGAGACATTTAACACATAATACGTGCTACAGCCAAAGCAGTGGTGTGAATGTAATTGCGATAAAGCTATCCCATAGTAATATAAACCTAAACCTGTACACTGAAGTCCAGGGGCTTTTCTGGAAATTGTGGTACTATTTCCCTATTAACAGATTGACTAGTAAGTACTGAGCAGGTTAGGTGCGCAGCATAAATTGCCTCAGTAATCGATGAGCCACGGTTGTAATTAAATTAATTAAATTAAAAAGTGTTAAGTATGAATTTAGTCTGAAACCCTGTATTGTAGTATTGGTGAAAATGAAATCAGAAATTTCAGTGGTTATCATAAAATCTGCCTGTCTAGATTAATCAAATTTTCTAAAAAGCTTCCTAGAAAGTTTGGTGACTGTTGCAAAAGTTTTGTTTGTTTTTTTTCCCACAACAAAATATCTAGATATTACAGCTTCATTTACATTTTGACATAACAAGTGACTTTGGCTTATCCCACAGAATCGCCCACAAAATGTGGCACATCCTGGACCTTGTTTGTTTGGATTTTTCATTTCACCTTGAAGCCATCAATAAAATTGTTCACAAACTGATTTATTAATAATCTAAGTGATTTTAGCATGAATATAAGGTGAGTATTTAGCAACACTCTTTTTGGGTGGCCAAGTAGCTAGCCTTTTCAGGTCATTGGATCTCCAAGTGTTTTTTGTTACCTTTTATTTGTATGTCTTGAATTTATTTGGACTAGTAACCGGACAATCTATACCATCAAAGATACTGGGAAGAAAAAAAAACACATATAGAAAGCTGTATTTAATTACACTGTTTAGTAAGGACATTGTCTAGTCAGTGAACTCTGAGACTCATACAGCTTACATAGTACAGTGTATAAATTGCATTTTTCAAAGAAGTTGGAAAATTTGCCAGTTCTGCATCCAATCCAATATTTGTAGCCAGAATCCCACCGACAGGGCAGGAGAAAACCCTGTGCGCAATGAGCTAATGAAATCAAACATGCAGTGCGGTTTTGCATGTTAATGCTGGCAGTGGGTGTCAATAGCATTTAAAGATGTCAGCAGGTGGATAGCGAGATGGATGGCCCTCTGCCTGCCTTTCACTTCCAACCCCAAGGAAGTTAAACAGCATCTGCCTTAAATAGAAAACTTCAATATCTATTTAGAAAGAGGGAAGGAAGACTGTTAGGGAAAGATAGAAAAGAGATGGATAAGAGAGAAGGTTAGAGAATGAGAGGAAGAGAGAGGTAGGAAAGAAAGAGTTGAAATAAGGCAATAAGTCCCTGACCTCAAGTGCACATTGCGACACATTGACGCTGTTGTCATTTGTTAATCAATAGAAGTGCTATGCAGGCTATACATTTAATAGCATGAGACTGGCAAACCTGTAACAAAATTAAGGGAAGACTAAGACTACAGCTTGTTTTTCTGTTCAATTTACACTCTCAACGACTTTAAAAGTGTATATGACTTTGAGTGTCCGTGCACTGCACTTTGACACTGAAATCTTGTGATATAAGGAATAGATTTTACATTTCTCTCATGAATTAAGATGATTTTAAGCCTCACATGATGTGACTGTAAAAGAATCCTTATTCTACAAGTTAATTGCAGCACAGATAATCAACTAGCATCGCTGTAAAGCTTTATACCTCATTAAAATTAACATTCTAACAGAGAGCCAGTATTTTAAGAGGAATCTGTTATAACAAAGTTTTGTTCGGAGTAAGCTAAATGTCCTCACACTGTCCGTGCATGTGTGTGCGCATGTCTTTTATTATGTGGCCTGCCATCATTAGGCTCCATCTTCATTAATAACAGCTATGCTTTTTAATTTCTTTTGCAGGGCCTAAATTAAATGTGTCATCCTTTAGAATAAATAGGGGGGATTTTATATTTCCTCTCTCTCTTACATACACAGACAGACAGGCACTATGAGATAATTTACAGGATAAATAAAGCATTGCTCCAATTAGTCTTAAGTCAAATAAATTAGTCATAAATTCAATTTACTCAATTTTATGGGTTGGAGATTCATGATGTTGTTTGCTGTAGAAATATATTCTCTGCAACTATATTAGTACCAGGAAGTGAAGACACTCTGATGTATGGTAATCATTGACATGACAACATGTCAAGGGAGCCTCAATCCACCACATTTACAGGTCAACACCTTGAAGTGTAATAAATGTTTATCATGATATGATAACAAGAGGACTTAAATAGCACACAGTTTGCCTGAATAGTTATATCGTATATAGTGTGAGGCTTGCATAATTTTCAGGATAGTTAGAGATAATAAATGGGCTATTACATGGGGAAGTGTGATATTTAAAATGATAGCCACAGTTTGTAGCCTACATGTGCAATGATGCTTAAGAACTGGATGCCAAAATATGTGTTTATTTTAAAGTTCATTATTTTTAATATTTGACCTGATATTTACTTGGACAGGAAATGTGGAAGAGAAAACAAGGGAATGACAAACAGCAAATAACTGGATTTTACCACCCTGCCATATACACATATGTAGCATGCACCTGAACAACTGTGCCTCAAAATGGATCACCCCAAAACAATCATTTTCTGTAACCTAAAAGAAAACTTTGTTAGCAGCATACGTCACTGAAATACATAACAGCAATTCTGACTTTGATTAATTTCATACTTCCTCACAAAAGTCTCCTACTGTAAATTGCCTAGAATTGCTTAGAGAACACCTTTTAATGTCACAGTGTGCCCCAGTTGTTTAAAAGACTCTTCTTGAGCCTCTCTAACCAGAGGGTCAAGGGATGTATTTGATTTTTAATTATTTGATCTTGCTAACAGCCACTGAGTAAACATGAATCTGGCCCAAAACAACAAATCCCTACCTGGCAACCAACAGCTAAATGCAATGTAAACGTCACAATGAAAGGGGATTCCAGTTAATGCAAATGTTTATCTCTGGATTCAGGCAAATTCAATTAGAATCTTAAGTTGTTTACTTAAGAATCAATCAATTAGAATTAGTGCTTCCGTCATTTATGAAAGTTTCAGATCATTTTATTTTGGATAATGCTTTTTCATTAAAAAGACCTTTAACCTCCCACCCACCTAACTAGCCTTTACAATTCATGTGAACAAAAAGTGGTGGGGACTGACCAAGAACCTCAGAATTTACCTTTTCCTTTGAGTTACAGTCACTCTGGGTTTTATGATGAACACTGCGCAAAGCATGACACAAAGCTTATCTGAAAGATAGTAAATACACCCTTAAGGATTACAGTCTATCCTGCATGACAGAAATTAGCAGTGTATGTGGAAGTATGGCTGCATAAATCGGGTGAGTGTGCGCGGGGGCTATCCATCACTCTCAAGGAGTACTCTTGCAGATCCTCTCTGTGTTTACTTTACAAAGTCTGCTGTATCCAAGCTGTACTAAGCCACATTTTTCTCTTGCCTTGTTCGATGTTTTCTTTCTTTGTTGGTGCATTCATCTTTCTCCGAGAGCATTGCAGGGCATGATCACTTTGTCCTCTGTCCTACGTTTTTTGCAATGTGCCCCCCCTCTCTCTCTCACTTTCTCTCATTTCCTATTGATGGCTGTTGTTCTCCTCCCTCTCCCTCTTTTCTCCATCACCCTCTTGCTCTCTCACTCCCGTTCTGTTCCCTCTGTGCTCGTTCTCTCTCATGGGCCCTGACCTCCCATTATGACCCCAGCTGCGGTGACTTTGGTACACAGTACAGTCTACTTGGTAGAAGTCAGTGCAGAGGCTACAAATATGAGCTGCAAACTTTTTCTCTTTAGTCAGCATAAAAGTACGTGTGTGTGAATAGATCCTGTTGCATGCAAGTCCTCCATCTCTCTCGGTGTGTGTGCGCACATGGTGGATCCTGTTGCATGGTAGTCCTCTATCAGTGTCTGCCTCCTGATCTGATTGATTGTTCTGGGTAAATTAGGACTGGGCGCTGGTGATGGGGACAGGAGTGAGTTACACACTTCACCCCGTCCTTGCCCTCCACCCTCTTTTGCTTCTCCTCCACTGTGTCCCTGCTTTTATCATCTCCCTCCCTGCCCTGTTCCCTTCTTTCACCTGTTCTTCCTGCTTCTTTTGCCAAAACTCGTCTCCGCCGCTCGTTCCTTTTCATCCGTCTTATCCACACGTCAGTTCCTGCACTGCATTTTTCTAAATAAAGTTTTTATCTTGTAGACATATTGCATGTATACAAAAATGAATGATTCCAAACTATACCATACCATTGTGGGACATTTACACTGTCCGCATGCCAAATAAAATAAAGGAAAAGAAATCATTATTCAGTTTAAGGAAAGTTTACAAGATACTGAGTGAACCTGAAATCAAACTTAATCACATTTTACTATTACTTTTCACCATTCAGAAGCCAAGATAAGGATTTTTTTTATTGTTGATTGTCTGGCTTTTGTCACTGAGCAAAAGATACCAAGGCGAATGAGCAAAACCCTCTTCTGGCTTTGGCGTTCTCCACGTCCCCTTCTAGTTACTTGCTAATATTTGATTCAAAATGTAACACATCCATCCATCACAATTATGTCAAATGACTCACGAACAAAGGCGATGGATAAAAAGCCTCAAACACCACCCAGTCTGCTGTGCGAGCAGAGTATGTGAAACATTTTAATTTTAATGGCAGTGGTTTCTCTTTAACTAAAACTGTCAGGGTCCTGGGACTGGGCGACCCAGGATCCCTGAGCAGTTATGTATTATTATATTATTATTATTATTATTATATGTATTTTGGTATTGCTGCTGCTCTCCTCCATGATTGTAGATGTGAGTGTGTGTGTTTATGTCTGCGGGGATGCTTGGAGGATGGAGCTCAGCCACCTGCAGGCCTGAGGGGTGTGGCCCTGCGGAAGGACTGGCCACACCCGAAGCCACACACCTGCCGCTGATCAGGGCTCGTCGGGGGAGCTACTTAGGAGAGTCTTGGAGCTCCCACCGACGCGGGATCATTGCTTGGGACTCCACGTTAGTTACCCAGTTTAGGTTTTGGTCGTGTAGTGTATGCCTGCCATTGTTCAGTGTCCTGACTACTGCCGCTATTGTTTCCCGCAGGAGGAGCGTGGAAGGCTTAAGGAGCAGCGAGCACCGGGAGTGCAGACACGGGAGCAGAGAGCACTTGGAGGACACGACACGGGAGTCTGGGGAAAAACACGGGGATTTATTGTTGTTTGATATCACCCTCTGTAAATAAACGCACTGCTTGAACTTTGAGCTCCGCGCCTGGGTCCTCCTTCCCCACATCCCCACGGTCTGCCAGCCAGACCGTGACAAAAACTAGCCTGATTGATCCCATGTGTGATAAGCCACTGCTGATGTGTGTATTTCCATAGCAAATCAATTGCTGGTTCTTCATCAGTGCAGAATGGCTTTCGTTTGGCCTGAGGGCTGCATAGTTCAGGATAAAATGGGGATCATGATAATCCAAGTCTTCCACTCCCACTATGATTCTTTGAAATCCAAGAAAAATAACATAATAATCCTCAATGCTGTGCTACTGTTGCCTGAATTTTGCACAATCATAGAGACCGCACTGTTATATTTATCTTTTTAATGAAACGACAAGGCAATTTGTGGATCTTTCATTGTTATGTTCAGAAATGCGTTGCATATGTACACAAATCCCTTTCTCTTTACAATCCATCTTATGTATTATATTCACTTAAGCTGTTAATACATCAGTGGTCCACAGCAATGCATGTACACATACAAATTTAAAAAAAGATAAAATCACTTGGCTAAAATGTTTTCAAGTGTTGCTGAGAGATGGAGAGTGGAAGGAAGACAATGCCAGGACTTGACATAAATTTAGAAAGTACCCCCCAAAAATAAACTCCTAAATTGCTTTAATGTTCAAATGTAATATTAAATATTGATAATATTATTCATATTTGCATTAAATGACTCAGATTTGTGGGTGGGGGGCACCATTTTTAACAGACTTCCTTGCCGCTTCTCTCCTCTCTTCTCTTTCTCGCTCTGTTCTGTCTCCTCTTAAACATAGTTGTTACTTGTAAACTGCTGAATTGGTAACACTGTCAAAAAAGCTGCAAATGTGGTTGGGAAACTGGACCCCCTCCTCCATAAATAGATGTTTGTTTCTGCTCTCTCTGTTTGTTTGTGTTCCCTCTTTTTGGATCTGGCCTGCAGGGACCATTTTTCAGAAGAGACAGCGAGGCTTTAGGGAATACTTAGACTTCCTTTTTCCACTTCTCTCTTCTCCTCTTGTCGAGACATTTCTCTTCTCTTCTATTTTCTTTTCCTCTTTTTTCAACATTTTCCTTTTATCCATATATGCTTAAATTCAGTGTTTTTCATCAGGTTGTTCTGTTGTTTCCTGTTTGTTTGCTTGTTTGTTTAATTATTTGCCCTTTTTTTAAAATAATTTTTTATTATTTATTTCATTAATCCATCATTTCTTCTAAATGTTTTTGTTCCTTTCCATTTTTTGCAAAGCTGGAACATATGGGAAGTTTCCACTGCTTCTGCTACAGCCTTACTGTAAGGCTGATACCTTACAGTAAAACTGTTTGCTTTTTCCCGCAGCAGCATTCTGGCTGGCTGCAGAACACTAGTGTCCTGGAGTGGCACATCAGTTTGGTCAGTTGATTCCTTCCTCCCCTTCCTCCCTCCCTTCTTCTTTCTCTCACTTCCTCGTTCTCATACTACCCGGCACTTGAAAAAAAAAAGAGAGAAGCTCTGCTTCATGGCTTAGAGAATGTGCTCTGCCTCTTAGCTGCAGACCAAGAGAGGAAAGGGGAGAGAAAGGGAGAGAGGGAAAAGGAATGAATAAAGAGAAGAGAGAGGCAGCGACACACTTGCATCTGTTGTCCTGCGTCCTGCAGCCGTGAAGCAAATGAGCGAGTGCGAGAGAGACAGAGAGAGTATGCAAGGATAAGAAGAGAGAGAGAAAGAGAGAGGATCTCAGACAGCCGTGTCCTTGAGAACTGCACCACAACTCTTTGAAGAGAGCCGCGAGAAGGTGTGAGTAACGTGCATCTCAGCAGGACATGTGTGTTTGCAGTGTGTGTATCTAAGTGTGTGTATGCTTCATGGATATGTACAGTACAGTACTGCTTGTGAGAGTTAGTGTACGTATGTGTGTGTTTGTGAGTGTGTGTGTGTGTGTGTGTGTGCGTGTTTGTGTGTGTGTGTAACCTGCTGCTTGCACACTGACCTGCCAAGCTCAGAGTGAAGGGGGTTTGGCTGCCGATCTTCTCTGCTATTGTCTGCCTGCCTAAGTGTTGCTGACAGGGGATTATGGCAAATACAAAACGCCGTATGGACTAAAGAAACACACTGCCAAACTTCAGAGACGCACGCATGCATGCATGAAGCTCCATGTTGAGAGCTCTGTTTGACTGTGTTCATTTGTTTGTGTGTGTGAGTGATGTCAGTGGGTATCGTTTGTCTAGCATGCACATGCGTGTCTGTTCTGGTTAGTTGTCTATTTTCATTTCAAAACTGTCCAGATTAAACAGCTGAAATTTCACAGGTATAACAGTAAAATAAACATGCCCTTTCTCACAGTAGTGATCGTTGGAATAGTTTTGGAACCACCTGTAACTTCAGAAAAAAACCTTGGCATAAAATAACCTTATAGCTGAATACGTGCTTCAAATCCCAGCTTCCTGGACAGGTGTTGCATGCCATTCCCCTGCTAATCTTCCCATTTCTTGTCTGTCTCTGCTGTATACAAATAAAGTTAAAATGTCCAAAAAAAACCCCAAACTTAAACTATTATTTTCCTGTTGTAGCAAGGGCAATCACAATAGCACTTCTATACACCAATCGGCATCCTGAAGACTTAATTTACAGACATTACATTTACCACTGGCTTGCAAATCTAAAGATAAATCTCATGTACCTGCTCATCTAATTCGAATTCAGTTTCTGCGCTCGAAATGTGGCCATGTGGTTTGGGGGGTTGTGTGTCCGAACCTTGTGAGGTCTTGGGAACAGAGCCAAGTGGTGTGACCCATTGAACTATTTGCAACTAATCATAGACCACAAGCCACACAGCATGCCGTAGAGCCCAGCTGGGTTACACTCATCAAAATATAATGAGAGACAACATGTCACTTATGTTTCTGAAGGCATTCTTGAGATGAATGCCATTACTGAAGACGTGTGCCACTTTACTGCTTTGAGTGCCAAACACTTGACGTTGTAATGCTGGCAGAAAGATAAAACACCCTCACCCTCTCACATTTGAAATGAAGTGGAACCAGAGGGACTATATTTAATACTAAAGGTAGGATACCATTACACCCTAATCTAAAAATGCACTGGTTGCATCATGTCTCATGAAGCAATGTGGCTATCCAGTATCACCTGTGTTTGATCATTTGCAGGATGTTACCACTGATCATACTCTCAAAGATATATTTGGATATTAAATTATAGCATAGTAAGTGCATACATGTCATACCTAAAGATGTGTCTCATTTCTCTTTCTCGCTGCACCAGTTATGAAAGATATATCAGGATTCATGTTTCCAGTCAACATCTGTGTTGTGTCATAAATTTTATACTGCACATGTTCATTTTTGAATTTAAAAAGAATCCTAAACTTAATTTAAATTGTCTCTTTTTAATGAAAATAAAATAAAAGATTAAATAACTTAATTAGCATTACTACATCCATTTTTGGTGGGTGTTTCTTCTAATTTTATTCTGCTCCAGTTTTTTTATCATAAAATATATTTTTAAAAATGTAAAAATGGGATGACCATGTAGAGTACTTCAGTGGATTATGATGTTGTTGTCTTAAAGAGTAACAGTAGTGTTACAACGCTGTTCACAGTTATCTGTATTTCAAGATTTTTAAAGCGTCTGTAAATAGGTTAATAACATAAAAAGTACTACAACGTAGCTTGTTCTGAAAGCAACTCTTGGGTAATATCTCAGCTGTATTTATTTCCCATTTTTAGGTATATTTTAGAATCATATATTTGGTATAAACACATGTTAATGCGGCATGCTTCTTATCATAACTAATGTGCTTTTAGCATGAATGAACTAAGAGAAGTAACAGGCAGTGTTGATGGTGTCCACAGTATATATTTAGACTTTAGAAACTATCCCCAGGGTGAGCCTGTAAGTGTGCAGAATGTACTGAGTTTGTGAGTGTGTGATCATAGTGTGTAAAAGTGTGTGCATGTATGTGCATGCAGTGTTTGTGTGTGGAGAAATGTGTTTTAAGCTGTTCCAGCCAACCAATTGAGGTCAGCCGCTCAATAATTAAAGCATGTCACTGGTTAGTGCACGAGTTGGGTCGACCAATCAGACGGACTGATGTCAGATCATAGTGACAGAGAGTCAGAGTGACTGTTAAAAGACAAGAGAATTGGAGGAAAAGGAGAGACAGAGCTTAGCACTTGGAGAAATGCAAAGTTTAACGATCGAGTGAATGACATTTTACATTCATATCAGCATTTTTTTAAATGTCTTTAAATTTACAGACCTTGTGAAACGCTGCTAGTCTCCTTGGTACTATCTTCTGCAATGTGTTACTTAATCCTATGTAATTCTAACAAAGCAGCGGCAGAATATTTTTTTTTTTTTTACTTTATTACAGTATCCGCGGACTGAGCACACCTTACAGCAGTTACCTAAGTTGAAGAATATCAGGTAAGAGGATCAGTGCTATAAACTCAAAGTTAAAGACTAATTATATACTAATTATATCGCCAAGATAGGTACAGCTTGCACTTACAAGCTTTAATGTTTGGGATGTTGAAGCTTATACATGATACAAATATAAGCATTTCCTCATCAAGCAGTCTTTGTTATTGTTTCCTTGAGCCAAGAAATGACTAGGTGCATTTAATACCTATGAAGATTCATATTAAGTGGTATACCCATCATTGTAAAGTTAACTTCCAATGGTAAGTTTGGTAAATTTAACAGTCATTTACACATTTACTGATAAATCGTTAAGTCAGGGCTATAACTCTGGGTACAGCCATATACTCAGACCAGTTGCTCATAACATGTGGCCCCATAATCAGTAAGTTGTGGTTTAGGATCGAAAACTGGTCAAGAAGTTTATAGCAATTACCATCAGTGGTAATATATTCAACAATTTGTCATGTTTGTGCCCATTTGATTTGTTATGTAAAGTTTTGTGGATTTGCTAAGTCTTCTGTTTAACTATGCTGCACGTCACCAGTGTCAGTGTTGTGTAGTCTTCGTAAAAAAAAAAATGTAGATACAATTGCTTTAATTACGTGACATCTTTACTATGTTTGCTAATGTTTTCTTTTCTGTCAGTCTTTTGCTACTACCATAACGTTTTTCCAAGCAGACTTTTATATACCAGTCATCAAAATGTGGATATAGCTCAGGAGTTGTAATCTGATCATAGACTGAAGCCTGATGTGAGCTTCTATTTATCTGGAAGCCTTCCTGGGTGATATGAGGTCCTATTAATACTCTATGCAGCGGTTGCTGCCTTCCAGCCTGCTTATATGTGTACACACACATGTACACACAACGCAGTCCCAAAACCAGAAAATCATGCACACAAACACCAGAGACTTGAGACGTCTCAAACACTAAAGGCTGCACTCCACTTCAGGCCTTCATGATGTCATTGGGAAACCAAATCATTAGTGACATCAGTGCAAACAGGAAATGAATTCAAGTGTAAACAAAACAATTTGTTGGTGTTTATTGTGATCCCTGTTTTTTTAATTGTTTTCCGGCTTCTGTGTTCATGTTTAATATTCATTGTTTTCAGTTTGGTTTCCCTATTTTTCTTGTGTTTGTTGGGTTGAGTTCCTGATTCTTGTTGGATTTCTTTATTATTCCAGTTAGTTCCAGTTTGTTTGTAACACTGAGTCTGTGGTTCCTGTTTCTACTCTATGGCTACTGTAGTGATGAGTTTCAGCTTTGTAATCCTGTTTTGGCTCATGTCTTGATTTTTATTATTTACAGTTGTTTTAGTTCCCTCAGTGTTCCCTCATTTCTGCTTTCATGGTTAGTGTGATTCGTCATTTGGGGTATCTCAATTACTTTGAAGATTAGTTTTCTTTTATGCCCTCTGTTAGTTCTACTTCACGTCTCTTTCCTGGTTCCCTGATTGATCTCACCTGCGTAAACCTCTGCACTCTATTTTTGACGATTGTCTTTTTTTTCTGTTGTTTTGTTTGTTTCCTTTCTGCCACCTTCTTCACAGTAATATAGATAGAGAAATATTTTTAGGAACATCATTCAATTCTCAGTGGTCAACTTCTGCATCTTTAGTTACTTCTTCCTCTCAGCCTTTTGTTTCAAGTTGTTGAGTCTGTCCACTGGTGTCTCTCTGTTCTTTGTAAGCCTTCTGTATTTACTGTTAATCCTTTCTATGCTTCTCCCAGCCAGAAGTCCCACTGAGATCCTGTAGATTTAGACAGAGGTTGATCTCATGATTAGTATTCAGCTGTCAGAGTACGTCAGTCAACTTTTGGAGGCCCCTCTCAATCCTCACCCTCCCACTATCATTCCCCCATTAAAATCTTAATGTATACCTCTGCGTTGTAGCATATGCCCATGTGCATGTGCACCACCTAAGGATGTATAGTTTGTTGCCACACGATTCTGAAGAGAGAGCCTGTATGCATTAATGTAGATACATATTCAACATTCTCCTGATTTCCCAGGAAGTTGCCCTCCATCATCTTAAATGACATGAAAAGAGCCGGAGACAGATATATGCATGAATTAATTGGCTTGAATAGAAGTATTTAGAAGCCTAATCCATGGGGATTAACGCAAGGCGCCCTCTTCGGATTTAAGCTTCTGTGCATTTTCAGCAGAGGATTGTTTTATTTCACTCTATCCTCCTCACATGCCACCACCTTTAGATCTTAGTCAGTGAGCCTTTAAAAAGCTGTCAAGTGTAGGATTAACAATGTAGAAAACCACTAGACAGCTAATTGCTCTAAAAACCTTTAAAAGTATATAATGATGATTTTTATTGTAGTTTGTTTGAACTCCTGGGTTGCTATTGATTGTCTTTATGTTGTATGCGAGCAAAAATATTACTTTTTATTTCAGGATTAGTGCACATATTTTAACAATTTCATGTGCTATAGTTCAATCCAGAATTAAAAGCACTATATTAAAAGTTTTTTTGTTGTTTTTTTAAATCGGGCTATATACAACTGTAAAGAATAAAGTTTGGCACTAGTTAACCGAAATTCATTTGTAAAAGTATTGCTATGTGGTTTGTATTCACAGTCCAGGCTTCATCAGTACAGTGTTTCAGAAAACAGTGATATTGTTTTTTGGCAAACGCTGGAAAACAACTGAAGTATAATACACTCACTGGAAAGAAAAAAGAAAATATAATATTAATATTAATATAATATTACAGCTATACTGAGTCACTCTTTGTTTTTATTTCCCATTTTTCTTTTGCACTCTATCTTTTTGCCTTTACTTTCCTCATCTCACTTCAGTCATTACCCTCCCCTTTTCTCTGCACCTGTCTCTCTCCCATCACCCATTTCTCATTTTCTTTCCTCTTCCACGCTTTTTCTTCTACCCTTTTTCTTGTCTCTTGCCTTCTCCCTCTTCCCTCCTTCATTTATAGGCTTTGCACTGTGAGTCTATGAGATACTGAGCAGATCAATGCCTATAGATTGGCTCATTGGAAGCCATTAGTTATGGGTTTTTATAAAGCTAGTCATTATTGTGCTTAATCTTGCAGAAAATTAAATTTAGAGTTGTGTACAGTGTTTTGGTTAAAAGTTGTTGATTTTTTTTCTGCTTTCACTCACTTACCAGCTGCTATTTTCTCGCCTTTTTTGCATTTATTAGTGTGTGTGTGTGTGTGTGTGTGTGTGTGTGTGTGTGTGTGTGTGTGTGTGTGTGTGTGTGTGTGTGCGTGGGTGTGGGTGGGTGCGTGGGTGGGCACGCGCTTAAAGCACACTAGTGTCACTGTTAATAAGCCATCATGCATCCCGGTCATGCCAAAAAGCCCTTCAAGAAAACTGCCCATACAACAACATAGCTTGGCCACAGTACTGCACGCGTACTGCATTTTTTTTCTTCTGGGTTGGCAAATTTCTCTATTCTTAGAGCCTCTATATTCAATATATTCAATGGCTTTAATAACTTTAAAAGTGATGGTGGTGTCATTTTTTTTTCACCCAGCCACTTTGCTTTTGTCTTTTAAAAAGCATTGTGGCACCGTCCAGGTCCAGCTTTAATTTTCAGAATTAGTCATGAACTCTTGGACAACACTCTCCCTATTCTCTTATATGTGTTCCTTGCCTCTGTCTTGCCAGACAAAGCCCACCCTATTACTTTCTCCTCTTTACACTTAATTTATCAAACCCTTCAGTATTCCACTCTTCAAGCTCCCTATATGTCATTCTTTTTCATCCCTAATCCCAATCTTTTTCACCCACTCTTTCATGTCTTTCATCAATGTGTCCTTCTGTTTCATTCCCTGTCTTTCCCAGTTCTCCCATCCCCATTTCTTTCTTCTGCACTCCCTGCTTGCTTCCCTGTCCCCCATCCTTTACTTTAACCCTTTTGCTTTTCCACTGCCCTGAACACCTTCCTCCTCCCCCTTTCTTCACTCTTTTCTCATCCTCAGTTCCCTCATCTTTCCATCCTAGTCCCTCTTTGCTCCCCCCCACACACACACACATACACACAACCACATCCTCTCTAACTAAACAATAGATGCCTTGAGCTCTGAAAGATCACTTCCCACCCCAGCCCAACACCGTCAACATTGCCCACCCTCCTCCTCTCCCACCCCATGATGATATGCAGAATAGAGCAGCAGCCTTCTTTTGTTTAGCTTAGCGCAAATGAAAATTGCTAATCAATTTTTACCCCCTCTTATTTCATGGCATGTAGTTCCTGCCCCTCCCCTGCCAGCTGTCATTGTGTGGTTGTGGCGCAGGGCTGAAAGCTTCATTAGCAGGAGGACAGCATGTTTTGCCCCTCAGCGCTGTATTCATGGAATTACCAAAGATAGGACATTGCCTGGTGTTACTCGGAGAATTAGTGCAAATAGACATTACCTTGTGTCTTATGCCTTTTTGTCAGAAGCTTGGTATACATTTTTGAGTATTTTATTATGATACCAATGCTTTCTGAGGCATTGGTTTAATTGCTAAACCTATTTACAGCTCTTTAGCCGCTGTTGAGTAACATCATCAGAGCAAACATAACTGAGCTGACTAAGCAAAACATGAAGTTAAAAATAATTCAGGGATATAATATAGTCTGCATAGTATTTCTGATCAGTCTTTTGTAAAGACATCCAGAGCACAAATCCTCCACTCTTCTTTCCATACTGGATTAATTTCAGCATTGCAAAGTGTTAAATCAAGCAAATCATGAGCAGCAAAATATCCCTTAAATTTTAGCTCACTTCTCCTTTTTCTCCTGCGCTGACATTCCCTATCTCTCTTTCTCATTCTCCTTTTTGCTCACTCTCTTTTTGTTTCACTCGGCCTTTGTGCTGCCTACTGAATACTTTTATTCTCGAGAGCTGGACTATGCAGCATAAAAATGTAAAAATATCCAGCAAATGAAAGCCTTTATGCTCTGAAAGAACAGCCATGCCTTGCCCAGTAGAAATTGCTAGGGTGTGTATCCCATAGACTAACTATGCAGCCATCCAGGGAACATGACCAGCCATGTAATGGGCATCTGCTGAAGTTTTGTTGTTGTTTGCTTTTCTTTTGTTTTAGTTTTTGCTTGAATTAGACAAGGGAGATCTAATTTCTTACAGTAATCTATAAAGGTAAGGAGACCCTGCATGAGTCTTGTCAGTATTATGTGACAAACTAAGACAATTAACAACAAAAACATGTTATTTAATAGCTTAGTTTTGAGGCACAATAAGGTGCATTCATGCATTAATGTTAAGCAGATGATATTCCTTAATATCCAACCCCTGATTAGATAGTATGAAACACCGAGGGTTTCAATATTTACTCAGAACTGTTTTGAATGTAAATCCAGCCAGTATTAGCATGTAATTATTTCAAGGTAGCCATTACAAAGTTGCTTTTTCACTGGTTATGACTGAGCACAAGATGCAGCTAATGCAGGTAAAAAGCGCACAGGTCAAAGGTCATAGATGGCCAATGGTAATCTGATGGGAAAAGTGTGAGAAAGGGATGGGACTCTTAATTCTTAAGTTCGGTAGTGGTCCTTTCCTTCTTCTTTTTCTCCATACTCATCTGGTCACCTGCTGTTTAATTCAAACAGCAAAGCATTCAGCCCTTCATGTTCAGGTGTGTGTGTGTGCGCGTGTCTGTCTGTGTATTTTTCTATATCTGTATGTGAAGCCTGCCCTAGTTTAAGCTGTCGGTTTGAAAGTGATAAGGGTCGCACATGATCTTATGTCTACTGGGAAAAACAGTTGCAGCCCCTTGTGAGAGAATATTTTCCATAACCACCTATAGCCAAGCTCAGATCCACTTACAGTAAACCTATGCTTAATTTCACATACAGCACAACCTCACATCAAGCATCTTGAGCCTTAGCATCACGACAAATTTTGTCATCTATTACTTTAGCTTTTTACCTAATATCAATGTAAAGAGATTTTCAAAGAAAGATCTGACACGAAGAAGTTTTGACAAAAGAAAGGTGCTCTGTTTCCAGTCTGCCCATACCACACATCTGGATTAGAGACAAAACAGGTGGACAGGAAAACAACAACCCTGAGACCAAGATGATTTTTAATTTGCGATCAATAACTTGTCATAACCTGTCATTTTTCATCCTTTTTGTGTAATTATTGCGATTTCTTTTTCTCAATGAACTTCAGTCAAAATAATAAGGATTCAAATGGCACACTTTTCCCACCTTGTTCTTGAGGCGTCAGTATGTGTGTCAGACTTATCTTCTCTCTCTTACTAAGTCTGCTGGTTGACTATAGTTTTTCCATCCTCTTTTATTAATAGCTCAAGGGTCTGTTTGTCAACCCATGCTTCGGTGTCTGGTTGCCTCTTGGGTACTATTAATAACTCCAGCAAAGACAAATGTACTGATATATTCAGTCTGTGGATAATAAGATCTTACTGTCTTAATTCAATCAGAATCCCTTCGTCACAGAGACCAAAGTAGCTGTCAGGTGTGTGAAAGTCTTGGTGTGTAAGTATAGTAGCATGTAATCCAAGGCATTGGTAGCCACTTGTTAATTTCCTCCTGGACTCAGGATCATTTACCAGCCTTAGTATTTTCATTGAAACCAGACCCCACCAATCAGATCATCCTATGAGCATGTACAACAGAAAATATCAGCAGAATAGAATTTACGGTGTCCTGATAATATATACTTTTCTTTAACGTAATCATAGATATATTTGCCATTTTAGCTGCACTAAATGATATTTCACGATCAAGGTTCTTTTCTATTTAATCTACACAATGTGTGGTTTAATATTTAATGCAAACAAGAACCAGGCCTATTTCCATAAACTTTTACACAATGCACACAGCTGTTTTAGTAAATAGAGCTGTTGCAGAGTCTGTGTGTAGATAAATTTCACTCCTTAGAAGCTTTGGGTGCTGATATGGAGAAGCATGGACATCGGTTTTCAACCACAAGGACTAGTTAAATTTTCCGACTGTTATATCGTAAAACATGAAAGCAAAGAGTCAAAATCAATCTGATGACACACTCACAGATTTCTGCTATAATCTGCATAATCAAAGCCATTACATCTGTTTTCAGTGTGTTGTAAGCCTTAACTACCCAATAATATGTAGAAAGTTCCTGATGTTGCTCTCTTTGAAGTAAAATGAATAATTCTGACCTTCCTATGTTCCCCAAGACTATCTGTTCTCCCCTGTCCAGCCAAACTGAAGCCAAATGATACACCAGATCACAACCACTGATAATCAAGACCATCTTAGAACAGAGGCAGCCATTGCAATTCTCTCCCCAAGGACCACCTGTTATTACAGAGCTGAAGTTTCATATTCATACATTACTTGCTATGGCTGTTATGGTCATGGAGGACAGTTGAACCATCTACACACAGACACACAAACACACATACAGAGGGTATGTGTGTAAATCTAAATATGTGAAAAGAAAAACAAGTAAGAAAAAACAGATATACTAACTCACTATCATTTTTAGTATGCTCAGAACAGGCCAGTGACATTCTCACACTCAGCATCACCTCTCTTCCAGTGTGTATGTATGCGCAGGTTGTAGTGAGTTCTAGCAAGTGCGAATGTGTGTGTGTGTGTGTGTGTGTGTGTGTGTGTGTGTGTGTGTGTGTGTGTGTGTGTGTGTGTGTGTGTAAAAGTGAGAGAAAGAGAGAGTGAGAGAGTGCAAGAGCTTGCTGCAGTGTGTTTTGAGCCCAGTGGAAAAGCAGGAAGAGCTGCTAATCCGTGTGGCTGGCCGAGCAGAAAGGCCATTCATATTTATAGCTGACTGAATCACATTCTGTCATACAGATGTCCAATACTAAGACCAAGAACAAGAATAACTTCAGAACAAAATAGAAATATGGGTCTGAAGGAAATTCAGACCAGAGCTGTATTTATAGCCTGCTGAGTCACTCTGTGATACAGATGACACTTTCAGAAGAAGGAAAACTCCGCAATCAAGCCAAAATGCAGTATGGCATGTCAGATGTTTAAAACCTGCATGATAATCTGCTGAATCACTGGGTCATACACTGTAGTATAATATGAAGTCACTATCAGTGATTTGTGAAAGCAGCACATATGTTTGAAGAGCGAAAGTTTTAAAACTGAAAAAAAAAGTAGAAGAAAAAAGGAACGTTGTCACTAAGACCCTGTTTAGGAAGTAATAGTTCAAGAATTTTTAATTGTAGTTCAGAAACAGCCACTAAAACGTACGAGAATAATTCAAATCAAGTGTTGAGCGTGTTACAATAAAAGCAAGCATAAAGTCAGAAATGGCTGTTAGAGGAACATCTTGAAGTAATTTAAAACTGGTTTAATCCCTTAGCCAAAATGGTTACTATTTTGTGCAAATGTGAAGTTTTGGTGGGCACAGACCACGTGCAGTCCTGTTTTTCCAAATGCAAGACATGGGTGAATTCAAGGACATAGGCCAATAGTCGGTAGCCAGTCTTTGAGAGGTAAAGGGATATTTTTAACCTGCTGTATCACACTCATACAGAGGTAACAGGGGCAGAGATAAAACTGGACAGCAATACAGAGTCTAAAAGTATACTGAGACTGTGTGTAGTTATTTTTTAGCGTTAAGGATCACACCCTGCCACTATAGTTAATGCCAAAAAGTAAAAAATCATAGGGCAAAATTAATGTGTGTGCAGAGTAAATTATGTCTTATAGCATTTTCAGAGGCAAATCTGCTGCTAGATTTATAATACCTATATCTACATGTAGGACCCTTGACTTTATTAAAAATAAAACTGATATTTAGTTGGTTGGTTAATATTGATTTAGTATGATGTCATGCATTCAGTGTGAATGAAATCTGAATTAAATCTGAAAAGTGTTTCAGTGAAATTTCACTGAGTGCTTTTTTCATTTTACATATGAACAACAATAGCTAAAGCTATCAAAGTTATTTTAGTTTCAATGCTAGTATAAAGACAACATGTTGGAATTTTGAAGTTATAATTTACCACTTAAATTAAATTAAACTAAATTAATACATCCTTGTGTTTATATGTGCAATTCATCTAGCTGAAATAGACAATAGTTGTCAACAGATGTTTGTCATTCTCAGACAAGCCATCTGTATGTAAGTAGTTATATACTTTGGCATGCGTTTTAGTAGCTCCTTGAAGATATATCTATTGTCTGTTCAGCGTGGTAGTGTGATATATTTTGTTGCTCTTAATTCTTTATGAATCTTCTTTATGTAAATTTACAGAAATACAAAATGTTCAGCTTTGGAGCTGCCATTTTTGAAAAGTGCATCGACCACAAAGTAATCTGTTTATATCATTTACAGGATACATTTTTCTTTTGATTGATTGGTTTATGAAGTGGACTAAATGACTCCTCAATAGAAATTCACATTTATTTTGATTAAAGTATTTATGTGAAGCCTTTTTAATCTAAATGGGCTTTAAAATTGATTATGATCACAATCTAATCACAATATCAGAATCCATGTCTCCATCATGATTTCATACCACTCTAAAGAGTCTGTAAAGTTTTAACTCTCAAACAATATTATATGTCTGCTAATGTGATACTTATGGTTCTTTAAAACATGATCTTTTGAGAAGTCATTCATTCAAGTCATTTTAAGTCCAGTGACTTCAAGTTAGGACACCTTGCTAAGTAAAATTTCAAGCTGCATTATCCTGAAATATTTATATTTTTCTTAATGGGACACTATCACCTGCATCATTTTAATCTCTGTATGATGTTTTACAGTTATAGGCACTCCCTAATGTACAATACAAAAACTGCAATGTCAATTTGCTTGATACTTTTTCCAGGTTTTTTTTAAAGCCAGGTCTTTTGTTTGTGTGTGTGCTTAGCTTACATGCAATACTTCTATGTGTGTCAGTGGGAGATCTTCTCGGATACAAATGTTCCCCTCAAGAACTGAAACCAAAGAAAAGTGTCTGCCTCTAGATGCGCTCTATTTGTAAAAAATGATTTTGCGTTCACCCACATGCCTCTGCAGTGTCTCCACTTCTGTGCATGTGTGTGTATGCATGTGCACGTGTGTGCGTGTTTCTGTGTGTGAGCTAGATTTATGGTGGTGAGTCCTACAGATTGAACAAGGCGATCCAATCAAACAAGAGCACGCACACACAAACACACGTCCGCACACACACATTCAGTTCATATATTATTTAACTGATGCTCATATTATTGTTAGAAAGTGCCAAGTTGAGTGGAGCAATAAAAGTAAATGCACTAACAATACCCTTGAGGAACAACACGGAGAGTGATTCAATAACTGTTTTATCTTAATATGTTTGTCAAAGTTAATCCATATGATTGTTGGTAATGCAGCTACATGTTGGAATAAATAGGACTAGACTAGAAAATTCATTGCATGGTATTTGACACATGTGATTTATATCAATAAAAGGCAGTAAGTGAAGCGGTTCAAGAGGATAACTGTTAACAACACTAGAGAAAGACTCATACATTCACTCTGTTTGTATTTATCTGTCAGCTGTGTCGGTGGGTCCTTGGGAGAGAAGGAGAGACGCATTCAGATATAAATAGTACCACTATTTATATCTGTACAGGAGAATATACAATACTAATATATGTATTCAATATGTAATATTGTATTGTAATATATGTATTCAATTTTCAATACCTCACACTACACCAAAACACAATTTTGTGGTTATACTCGCAATCTACAATATTTAATGTCTGCAGTTGAAGTGTTTTTTTTGTGTGTGTGTGTGTCCCTCCTCGCTCCCTTGAGTATTCTCACCTCCTCAACCTCTCTCAACCTTTCCACCTTTGCACATTCCCCTCCTGACTGAAACTAGGCCTCCTTCTTTTTTTCCTTATTTCCTCTCTTTCTCCCATTACTCTGACTCTTGCTTGTGTTCACTCCACTTTTTTCTTGTATAGATATTCCCTCTCTCTTCTTCTGTATTGAGATATCCCCTCACAGCACCCCCAGTGACCCTTTCCATGACCACTGACCTCAGGGGTAAATGCAAGGTCCCATCTCACCATGAAATAAAGACATTAGCTTCCTCCCACTGTCTGACCCCGCTCACCTGCCTCATCTTCCCTCACCCCTTTGTCTGTATCCCTCTCCCTAAATCCCCTCTGTACCACCTCCTGTTCTGTTTTCCTTTGCTTCTTTTCAGCCACTATCATCGTTTCCTCATTGTTCCTCCTGTTGTCTGCCTGTTTAAAAAGTTGCTGCTAAAATGTAACTTTGGTATTTTCAAATTGAAATTGTCAAGTTTTTTTTACGCTGTCACACTGTCTATAGCTACACGATGATGTGTTGATATGTATTTCTCTGGACATTGCACTCTAAAACTAAGATGCTTTGCTCCCTATCGCTCCTTGTTTTTATTCAGAAGTCTGAATCCATATACTTCTGCACTTACTTTTTTACTGATGGGCTAAAAGGTTTTTGTTTTTTTATGCCATCATCTTGATTTTCAGCAGATGCATTGCTTAATGAATGGTTTTGTATAACTCTTCTTATTGTGGTAAATGGTCAAAAAGATTAATTGAATGAACACTTTATCATTTTAAAAAGTCATTTTTCTGACTTAGTGCTTTAAAAATATATTTGTCCCAAAATCTAGGTTGTGTTGTTAATTATAAGGATAACAATATTATATTCTTATACGCTATATTTTGCAGCAAGCTAACAACAAACTCTAAATGACTTGGAAAGATTGTAAAATATGCTAAACATTTCCCTGAATTATACTTTGAAAAGAAAAAAACAGTTTTCATCATTTTTGAGGTTGATTGTGAATTGTATTCATGTGTAGTTGGGGGTATATATTTGCTCCTTGAGGATGAGCTACAGTAGCTTTGTAAGTTTGTGTGGCTCCATCATTAGTGTGTTAGTTTTTTATCCACAGGGTAAAAAAAGTGTTCCCATGAGAGTACTGTTCTTCTCTCCCTCATTCCCTTGTTCCTGAGAAAAGGAGCGATGGAGAAAACATTAGTCTAGAGCAGTTGTTCACAGCAGCAACCCAAGTCAAGCATGTCACCTGCGTGTACTCCTTTGCTTTATGCATATTCATAACTTTTTCCCATCTCAGTATATAGAACACAAAAACAGAAAACAGCGTACATACCTCCCTCTTTTCTCACATCTCCTCTCTACTCTAAATCCCTTTTACTTCATACTAAAATGCTTCTTTGAACTTTACAGAAAGCAGAAGAAATTTACTTTTGCCACTGCAGAAAAAAAGTAAATGCGTTAAAAGTGCAAAAATGTAGCAACACAAGAAAACAGCTTTGTGTCCAGAATCCTTCCAGTTTATTCTTTATGTAGTGACCCAAACTGGCGTAATTTAGCAAGCAGCAAAGCAGCAAAGCATAGACCTCTTTCTTCCTGCTAAAACATCCTTCCAAATTATAAGTGCATAAACTGAGTCTAGGTTTTTCCTTGTCCCACTCAGTCACATGTTTTGTTTTGCTTTCTACAGCTAGTAATCCTCTGGTGAGTTTGTCCTTGGCCTACTGTCTTTTTAAAGCAGCAAACAGTCTGGGGGAAAAAGCCCTGTGCCTTGTGCCTTCTGGCAGCTAAAACCCAAATTTCTCATTTAAATTTTTCCTCTGGCAAAAAAAAGTCAGTCCAGCTAGCTTGTGGGATGGCTTACATGTTTTTCTGCAAGGCAGTTTAAAGACAAAAATGCTGTTTATAAGCCCAGAAAACATGTCAGCTGAAAAACATCATAGCCCATGCTCCATACTGACAATTTCAGGAGGATGAATTGTATCAACAAGCTCAGTGTTGGACATTCACACACCTTTCTTCAGAGAGGGCAAAAGGTGTAGAAAATATGTATCAATAATTAAGGGGACACTATGTGCAATGGTGGTCTGCTGTTAATTTTTATGTCCTATATACATAAATTAATCATGTTTGAGGTAAATAGAGGAATAAAATATGTGCTTATACTTAACCAGAAACTTCTCATATGCCAATTATTTATTCTTCTGTGGTAACGTCACCTTAAAAATAAATCTTTTTGTATTGTTAGGCTGTGAATTTCTGATGCTTTTCACATAGAATTTCTCCAAATTAGCGAAACAGCGCCCCTTCAGCTTATTGGGAGAAGTTTTTCACAGTTAGTCGGCTAAAGAGAAGCTAGGTGAAAAACACCAATGCAAAAACGTGTTTAGTGTTTACTGTGATAGGTGAAGAACAGGAAGACAGAATGTGAAAGCGTGAGGAGGAAGAAGGGGAGAGAAAAAGGCGACTAGTAACTCCTAGTCTTAATAACTTAGCTAACATTACACAGTGCCTGTTTGAGACTAATTAGCTAGCACCCCTTGGATGAACAAAACGAACAGAAAGCAACTGTTGGATTAAAGAAAAACGAACAGAAAGAGCGACTTTCGATGACTTGATTTAACTCCAGTAAGTTTAAATTCCGGGTATGTGGTGAGCCTACGCTCTATTTACCCCACTCACTTTTTGTTTGCACAGTATTTGTTGAAGTATTTTGGATGTTGGTTGTTTATAAAGTGTAAATTCTTCATAAATTTTGTTTCTTTATGAACGAATCCATGAAAAAACAAAGAAAAAAGATATATTGTTTAGTTACGTTTTACAAGTACAAAAAGCCATTGTTGTTTTAATGTAGCTGGTCTTTTATTGTAGAAATCATTTCCTTTTTTACTAAACATTTTGCATTTTCCTTTGTTGGTTTCATACTCCCTGTCTGTTTTTCTGTTCTTCTTTCTGATATTGCCTATGTTTTTCGTTTATTTAAGTAATTTTTGGCCTCTATCTGTGAAGGGCACTATGCAAATAAATATTGCTTCCTTGCATGCCTTGCTCAGCACCATGGAGAGAGCATGCTTGTGCTTTACTTGTATTCGGTTGGTATCTTTAAAGAGGCATGGTAGTTGTTTACTATTTGCTTAATATTAAGTAATTATCTTTATATATATGAGATTTGGTAGGATTACAGATGATACATAAATATGTGTGGACATAACTCAAATGTAGTCAGTAAGTGTTGTATTGTTTGTTTTTAAGTAGTCTTGAAAGTAATAGTTTTGTGTAATGTAAAATTAATGTCATGTGTACTTGTACTTGGGGTGGCTGTGGCTCAGGAGCGGAGCATGTTGTCTGGTAATCAAAAGTAGGGCTGCTCGATTATGGCAAAAATGATAATCACGATTATTTTCACTGAAATTGAGATCTCGATTATTTGACGATATTTATTTAACCCTTTAAGACCTACTATAGAACCAAGTCCGCCAGAGCTTATATTATATTTTTACATGTTGTAGTGCCATTTGTGGGAGCATTTCAATTTGCTATGCAACTGTAATAGCCCATATTTTAATAATATGTATGCATTAAGTACATAGTAACTACATTAATTGCAAAAAAGTGCAATAAACTACAAAAAAAATTGAAAATCATTTTTGTTTTTTTTACATATATTTCTACTTGGAGAAATTTAAGAGGCTTATCCTTCAAAACTTTAAATACAAAAAAGTTGCAAAAAATAGTTTACAACAACAGGAAATTTATTTTGAGTGTCTTCATAGTTTTATTTTGGAGATACACCAATTTTTATATACTGCAGGAAAAACGAAAAAACAATCCTATGATGCAAATTTGCAAAGAAAACAGCAGGTGCATCAAAATAAAATATTTCCAGCAGTGCAATTCGAGTTCTAAGCATCCCAGCAACTATTCAGAAAAGTCAAACATGACCAGTATAGGTTTTTAAGGCCTACAAGTAAAAAAACTACAATTTCCGCGAAAATGACGTCACTTCCGGTTTCGGGCAGGAAATGGCGGACATGTGACAGTTCGCGCTGACGTCTGTTTAACTGTGGGAAGTGTTACGAACAGCTGATCAGATCGGCAAAGCGTGTTTCTGGAATATTATGTTTTTGTTCCTGCAAGCGCTTTTTATGCAATTTTTGCAAAGCTTTATGTGGAAGGAAACCGTGACCGAGGACAAGCTGATGGCATCAGATGTAAGTACAACTCCTCCGGTGCAAAACAAATTATTGCGCTAGCTTACACGGTTCCGGTTCTACAGGGATTTAAAAATAGTTACACAAAACGGAGCGTGCTACTCTGACCGGCTTTAAAGGGTTAACAATGACTTTAAAAAAATAATATAAAATAGTGTGCAACACCAGTGAAGTTTTTTTAACCTCTCTTTTCAACCAACAGCAGTCACTCTCCTCTCCAAATAACTTCTGCTTAGCTTTCCGAGCTTCCCTCGGGTCCTCTTAATCAGCGGTCTCCAACCTTTTTTGCGCCACGGACCGGTTTATGCCCGACAATATTTTCACGGACCGGCCTTTAAGGTGTCGCGGATAAATGAAGGAGGGGCTAATAATCGGCTCCGTCATTTTTAATGATGTTGAAAGCCCAGATCGTAATCGTGATTAAAATTCGATTAATTGAGCAGCCCTAATCAAAAGGTTGTTGGTTTGATCCCTGGCTCCTTGCCACCTGCATGTCAGAAGTACCTTGGGCAAGACATTGAACATCAAGTTGCCTCTTATGCATTTATTGGAGTGCGATTATGTGATTTTTAGGTCAAATCTGCTTAGGTGTAGAAAAAATACACGTATGTGAATGTATGTTCTTGTAGTAAGAAGGCACTTTTGAGTGCTCAAATTGAGTAGAAAAGCACTCGATAAATACAAGTCCATTTGCCTTTAATTCCCTTTGCAATGTAGTGTTTCAAAGTTTGGGCAGTTGAACGGTTCTTAAAGGTATTTGGCTGGAGATGCAACATTCAATATCTTTTTTTAAAAAAAGGTGGAGTTGGTGTTGTTCCATTTCCACCAACAGGTAGAGATGCTCTCCTGTCATTGATTTAAATAAATTGGCCTTTTTATGTGGGTCCATTGTCAGAGCAGCTATTTGAATCCGTATCATCCTTAGATATGTACTTAACTTTGTCAAAAGTTCACATATGAAAAAAGCCTTTATAAGTACCTGGGAAAGACCTACTGCCTATATGGTTACATGACAGGCTAATGGTATTCTTATGGAAGTGACTTAATATAGCATTTATACTGTTTGTATGGTGTATAAGAGAAAAAGAGAAGAGGTATGCTGCAGTCAGGGTTGTGGGAGAGATTCTCTAGCTGTGTGTTTGATTTGCTTTGGTTTACAACAGATGGGCCTACTGCGACCCACAGGCAAATACATGCAACCCCCTACCCCAACCGGGTTTACACACATATACACGCAAACACTTACACATGTATACAATGACTGCAGATAGAGTATATAACAATGATGTTGAGAATATACATTGTTGATTTTGTGGTTAATGGTAGGTCTTTGTCAGAGACATAACACAAAGACAGTCATCTACTTTTGGTGCAGACAGATCTGCAGATATACTAATATTTGTGTAGATATGTATAGCCTAGGGGATGGTATCAATATTTGAATCCATTTTAATCAGCTAAAGTCAAAGAGATAAAATTTCAGTCCTTTATTTCCTTTACTTTACATCTGTACACCTCAGTCTGCTTTCAGACTGAGTTAGCTTTGTAAGAATAAAAAGAAAAGCTCTCAGCAAAATAACTAAAGGTTCTTCAACACTATTGGAACTACACTCGGTACAACAGGATTGTATTTTTCTTACCTTAGTGACATACTGGGGCCACTCATACTGGCCAGTTTTTCCAGTTCAACACTATTACACTAAAGGCTCTGATCTTGGATGGCGTGGGTGTCATGTTGAGACAATTTGTGTGACCTACAGACACACACCTTTAGTCCATGGACCCACAGGGGAAGACATAATTCACACAGTTAACATGTCAAATAACGCTGAAGGTCAGCACAGGTCAATTGGAAAAGAAAAGAAAAATGAAGATGAGGAGAATAAAGTGCAGAGTGGAATTTAGGAGAGGAAGTGAGTAGAGCGCTTAAAGAATAAAGACTGAAAAAAGTAAGACAGAAAGAGAGAGTTAAGTGAAAATGAAAAGAAAGAGGACAAGGTAAAGAAAGGAGTTAGATTACAACATTTTAAAATCAAAATCTATAGGAAAGAAAACGAATTCTGTGACCTCTGTATGAAGGCATCGTCCTCGTCATCTGCATATAGGGCTACATGGTATGGACAAAATCTATTGGATGACAATATTAAAACATCTGTCGTTTCATGTTATACTCTCATCTAGTTTGCAAATGAGAAGGTGCTCAAAATAAACCTGACTCAAACATTAGACCAGGCATTTTCCTGTGGCATGTCGTATAGTATTGACTCAAGAAAATAATAGCATATATTAGAGCTGGGCGATATGAGATTTTTTCATATCACGATATGTTTTTTTCATTTCAGGCGATAACGATATCTATCACGATATAAGCCAAATAACTATATTTGTAAGATTTAAATGTGCCGTTGCTCACAAGTAAAATGTGAAATAATCAGCAGCTTGTTTTTAAATATTTATTTCCCATAATAAGTTCAACAGGGTAGATGTACTTAAGGAACATGAGACTTTTTCAGATAAATAAAGGCAAATATTGCAAACTACACAAAAGGCAGCCGCTAAAGCGTTTAAGTTTCAAAATAGAACAAATGAAACAGACTAAATTGTCAATTCCACTTAGAAACAAAATATTAATTCTAAAAATAAATCTTAGTTTGTTTTACAGAAGAACAGACAAAACTGACTAACTTTTGTCAGTATCAAATAAACTGAGAACTAAAAGGAAATTCTCAATCTCTCCTTGTTGTATAGCTTAGCTTTTCAAACAGTTTTAACAGTTACTTTAGTCTGACAAAAGCCGAATGACGAATTAGCGCTTCCAGTCAGAGACTGAGGCTACGTCCACACGTACACGGGTATTTTTGAAAACTGAGATTTTCCGTTTTCGTTTTAAAAAATAATCCCGTCCACACATAAAGGCAGAAATGAAGGAAAACGCTGCTATGAACATGCCAAAGCAGCAGGTGGCGCTAGATTCCTAACCGTGCAGAAATGTTGGCCAATCAGAAGTCTAGAAGCCTCGGTGGGAAAAAGTAAACAAAGCTGGGGCATAGAAGCAGAACCGAGTCGTATGTGTGGAGGGACAGTAACTGTGTGTATATGTAAGCATTTAAACACTGCAGAGAGTAGAATTAACAGTATTGTAGAAATTCATTTCACCGAAACAATAACGTGGCGCACAGTGTGACGCATGCACCAGTTTATTGTATTTCCAGACTTGCTTTCGGCACAATTTACAGTGCACGCTACTCTGTTTTTTGTCAGACTTGAAATAGCCGAAATACCTTCAAACTACAGAACTTCTATGGCTCTTCCGTTCGACAATCTCTCCGGCATTGGAACCATCATCTGTTTTCTCTTCGGTCACGCTCGGTTGATTTTTCTAGTCGGCACACTCATTTCCTCCATTATGCGCTGGCTCCATTACCCACTGGCTGCTTCCCAAACAAACACACGTGCAGCTTGGCACTTGTGCTGTACGTAACAAGTCACGCGACGTGACGCTGCGGCTGTGATTGGTTCGGCTCTGCGCTACTGAATTTGGATCGGCTGACCTTTTTTTTTTTTTTTAAGAGAACAAGAGCGGCGAGGTCTATCGCGATAGCTTAATTTCTCTATCGAGTAAAAGTTATATCGCGATACATATCGTTATCGTTCTATCGCCCAGCTCTAGCATATATTATAACTTATTTCTATAAATATATGGTTTTGTGCATTGGTCACTCAACACTCAACTCCAGGTACACAACGCAAAGCCGAAAACGCTTCACCAAGTCGAGTTGTCTCGTTTATATTACCCGTGTCTGGCCAAAGTATTGGAGGAAATCGTAGCATACTACACTGCAACAACAGACATGTCAACAAGCTAAACAACGCATCCCTGTATCAGCTAAACAGTGCACTTCACCCAAGACTGGACACTCTGTAGTCGATGTTTGCAGACAGGCTAGTTTGCTGACGACCATGCAGCAATGAGGACACAGGGAAGCGCTTGCGTGACTGTGTGGGGTCAGCTAGTGTGTTACTATGGGATAGCACCAGCTAAGGCCCATATTTATTTCATTTTGATTATTTAATTTAAGTGTAAAAAGAAATAGTGCTTAAAATATGAAATAAGATAACAAATGATTTCTTATTATTTTATGTGTGATTTTGGTCATATCACACAGCCCTATCTGCATAGCAGATACTGCCTAAGGGAAGCACGTATAATCTAAACGGAATTTTCAATTGGGGCAAGTGATGTTTTTTTTAACGGTTTAACTACTGCTAGCTTGAATGCCTGTGGTATGTAGCTGATTAATAGAGATGGGCTGATCATATTTAAGACTGAATTTAAGATTGAAGCAATAATTAATGGTAGGACTTCTTTGAGCAGTCTTGTAGAACGGGGTCTAAGAGACATGTTGATGGTTTGGAGGAAGTAATTACTTATTTAGTAGATTATTTCCTATGTAATTTATTTTAATGATTTTTTTTTTTTTTTTTTTTTTTTGCAGATTTTTGGTTTGTTTTTTGTTGGGTTGGAAGCAGACATAGTCTCTAAGGGGGTGGGGTTTTGGGGAGACAACAGGAGTTTTTGGAGTTTAATAAATTAAAAAAATTCCTAGAAATGAGAACTGTTCTATCCAAAGAGATAGCGGCCATCTTACCTAACAAGACCAGGTTTTCCGCAGATTGTTTCCCAATTATCTTTAAAGCCCATATAATTTTTTTCACATCAACTGAATTCTAAATTCTTACCATCCAAATTCAAGTAAAAAATGATAGCTACAGTGGCTGCTGTAGGACAAACAACTCTGGTTATTTTTCATCTGTAGTGAGTATAGGCTGTCAGTCCACTCTTCACCTTGGCTGTCAATACATGTCCATGTCTATTTGCTCTGGAGGAGACTGTAAAACTCCATTAAGAGTGTATATTCTAAGGAATTCCTCATGTGCACCATTGAGATCTTCTGATGTACAGTGGGGCAAAAAAGTATTTAGTCAGCCACCGATTGTGCAAGTTCCCCCACCTAAAATGATGACAGAGGTCAGTAATTTGCACCAGAGGTACACTTCAACTGTGAGAGACAGAATGTGAAAAAAAAATCCATGAATCCACATGGTAGGATTTGTAAAGAATTTATTCGTAAATCAGGGTGGAAAATAAGTATTTGGTCAATAACAAAAATACAACTCAATACTTTGTAACATAACCTTTGTTGGCAATAACAGAGGTCAAACGTTTACTATAGGTCTTTACCAGGTTTGCACACACAGTAGCTGGTATTTTGGCCCATTCCTCCATGCAGATCTTCTCGAGAGCAGTGATGTTTTGGGGCTGTCGCCGAGCAACACGGACTTTCAACTCCCGCCACAAATTTTCTATGGGGTTGAGGTCTGGAGACTGGCTAGGCCACTCCAGGACTTTCAAATGCTTCTTACGGAGCCACTCCTTTGTTGCCCGGGCGGTGTGTTTTGGATCATTGTCATGTTGGAAGACCCAGCCTCGTTTCATCTTCAAAGTTCTCACTGATGGAAGGAGGTTTTGGCTCAAAATCTCACGATACATGGCCCCATTCATTCTGTCCTTAACACGGATCAGTCGTCCTGTCCCCTTGGCAGAAAAACAGCCCCATAGCATGATGTTTCCACCCCCATGCTTCACAGTAGGTATGGTGTTCTTGGGATGCAACTCAGTATTCTTCTTCCTCCAAACACGACGAGTTGAGTTTATACCAAAAAGTTCTACTTTGGTTTCATCTGACCACATGACATTCTCCCAATCCTCTGCTGTATCATCCATGTGCTCTCTGGCAAACTTCAGACAGGCCTGGACATGCACTGGCTTCAGCAGCGGAACACGTCTGGCACTGCGGGATTTGATTCCCTGCCGTTGTAGTGTGTTACTGATGGTGACCTTTGTTACTTTGGTCCCAGCTCCCTGCAGGTCATTCACCAGGTCCCCCCGTGTGGTTCTGGGATCTTTGCTCACCGTTCTCATGATCATTTTGACCCCACGCGATGAGATCTTGCGTGGAGCCCCAGATCGAGGGAGATTATCAGTGGTCTTGTATGTCTTCCATTTTCTGATGATTGCTCCCACAGTTGATTTTTTCACACCAAGCTGCTTGCCTATTGTAGATTCACTCTTCCCAGTCTGGTGCAGGTCTACAATACTTTTCCTGGTGTCCTTCGAAAGCTCTTTGGTCTTGGCCATGGCGGAGTTTGGAGTCTGACTGTTTGAGGCTGTGGACAGGTGTCTTTTATACAGATGATGAGTTCAAACAGGTGCCATTCATACAGGTAACAAGTGGGGGACAGAAAAGCTTCTTACAGAAGACGTTACAGGTCTGTGAGAGCCAGAGATTTTCCTTGTTTGAGGTGACCAAATACTTATTTTCCACCCTAATTTACGAATAAATTCTTTACAAATCCTACCATGTGGATTCATGGATTTTTTTTTCACATTCTGTCTCTCACAGTTGAAGTGTACCTCTGGTGCAAATTACTGACCTCTGTCATCATTTTAAGTGGGGGAACTTGCACAATCGGTGGCTGACTAAATACTTTTTTGCCCCACTGTAGGTAATTCCCAGTTCTATCGTATACTATAAAAACTAGAAGATGGCCACAGATGTATTTATAAGTCTGTGGCTCAAGACTTATAAATATGTTATTGTATTAATAAGTTACAATAATTTATTGTATTATTTTCAGTGTCATTTACCTATAAACGTTTCCTCCATTTACACTTAAAGGGTTTCAATGCTACTACCTAGAACTCTATATATACAACTAATAATTAGATTTTGCAGTTTTTCTTTGTAGATTTCAGCTGTTACACATTCCAGTACATTATCAATAGCTGTCATCATATTACCCAGCACCTTAAATTTCAAATAGTTTGTGGTCCAAGTACTAATATTTATATACTAATATTAATATTTTTCCCAGCTTCTTGGCTATGTCTGCATTGTGTTTGTTTAGATACTCAGTTCTAAAGATGTTAGATTGTTTTAGTTTTCTTCAGTGTTTCAGCAATGCATTCTTGTGCCGTCTGTTTACAAACCTTAAGAAAACCGCTGGTTTGTCACTGATGTTTCTCATGGGCATGCCTCAATATTGTCACAATCCAGTTCGATCCCTCTTGACTGCAGGAAAGCAGCTACCTGTTGCTCTGTGGAGCTGACATCCAGCTCCCAGGGTTCCTCACTGCTATCAGCAATCACGGCTGTGCGTATGACCAAGTTTTTATATGGAGCTCAGAAGCAATCACATTGATCGCCTGGAGCAGTGGTCCCCGACCTTTTTTGGGCCACTGACCAGTTTATGTCTGGTCTTTAAGGTGTCGCGGATAAATACAACAAAATTAAAACCAGTACGGGTACTAAAAAAAGGAAGATTTATTCATAACACATAGCAAAAGACCCAGGGAAACCGAGTTATGGACCGGTTATGGACTCATGGACTGGTACCAGTCCGTGGCCCGGGGGTTGGTGACCGCTGGCCTGGAGTGTTGTTCTAGCCAACTCTTTAGGTACATTATCTTCTTCTCCTTCTCCACTTTTACAGAAGAATTTTACCTCTACTCATTGTCACCCATAAGCAAGTTCAGTCAGCTGTTAGTTCTTCCAACTATTAGCCTAACAGCTTGTTGGCTACCACACAACTATGCTGCTCTGCTCCAGTGTCCAATATCAAGGTCATAATCCAGAAATGGTCATACTAGGAGTTTAAGGCTATTATTCTGATGGCCAGCAAACAATGGCCAAAAAGGTTAGAAAAGTCAGATAAAAAAATCGTCAAAAGATCCAATCACCATAACACGACAACTCACAAACAAGAAGCCAGACTCACAAATAGGAAACAAGTGAATCTAACATTATCTGAAATGTAGCCAATAAAATTTCATCTGATGTGAAAATGTAATCAAAATATTTAGAGACAAAAGTGTGACTTTTAGGATGCTTGAGTTAGCTGGCATGATGTAGTGTGTAATTAGATGTTATCATTGTTTATCCGGCTCGTTATCATCTTTCCAGAGACAGGACAGTCAACACAATGGTATCTTGAATGAAGAGGAATGTTTGTGGCTTCAGCTCAGAAGATAAGACATTAGTTAGGTTAATGATATCATGAGAAAATGATGATTAAAATATTCATGTAGAAATCTTAACCAGATATATTTAGCCTGAAAGAGCTATTTGTGATCTTTTAAGTAAAAGGCACAATACATATGTGGGTACTGCAATCAAGATGGTGAGGCAACATGACAGCTTCCACAAACAAGTGCCTGTATATTTTTCCTTTTAACAGTTTTTATTCATTATCAGGAAAAGCATAAAAACATAACAAAGCAGACAAACAAGAAAAAATAAACCCAAAGAAAATCACATACATTTAAAGTCTTTACATACCTTTGCAAATACACATATGGGGAAAAGAGAAAGGAAGAAAAAACCCGTTCAGTTCATGAGAACACATAAATTGTTGGAAGACATAATTACACACTAATCATTTTATATTTAAGAATACACAATTTCTTTCTATTAACTAACTTTAAAAATTATTTACTAAACCTTTAAAGAAATCAAGTTCCATTTTAGTTTGAATAATTGCACAAACTATATTCTAGTGAGCATTGCTTATTAGTATTTATTTATGATTATGTGCCTAAAAAGACACATATCCTGCTCATCTCTTTTCCAATCTTACTGTTGTAGTCTTAGTCTCTTTCCTGCCATCTTTCCCTTTGAGTGCTTGTCTTCTCTCCTCTTTCATCTCCACTGCCCTTTCTGCCCTCAGCAGCAAACCTGTGCTTATTAGAGAAAGAGAGAGAAACACAGAGTGATGGAACGCGAAGCCAAAAAGATAGAAAGAGAGAGAACGGGAAGAAATAGAAAGAAAATTTTGCTTGTCAGGGTTTCTGTGTGTGTGTGTGTGTGTGTGTGTGTTTGTGTGTATAGCATGCGTATGTGTGTGTATTTGTCTGAGAGTGAGTGAGAGGAAGAGAGAGAGATTTTTGCTTATCAGACAGGAAGTGGATCTCTTACAATAGCATTCTGACGTTTCCCCTTCTCTAATGTGGAAAACTGTTAAGATTCCTATTCCAGATACCAGGCACACACACATACACACAAACACACACGTCACAGTGGTGCAGATAAGATGCAGCTGCTGTGTTAGAGACAGAATCACTGACTCAGCCATATGTATTCACAGACTTAAGACAATTACTAATTCACACTAACACAAAGGCGCACACACAGACACACGATCACGCATGAGGCTTACATACATTACGTACAGTTTCATATTTGGTATTCAGCTGATGCTCAAAATACAGTTACACAAACACAAAACATAAAAAAGGAAGTAAATGGCAAGAGAAAAAGAAATTTGGTTTGCAGAGATGAAGGAATTGATGATTAGATCGAAAGAAAGAGGAAAACATTGAGTCACAATAAGCAAGAGGGAGTTTAAGGAAAAAGAACAAAAGAGATATTGTTGGCCCTAAAGGCAAGGAAACCTAAAAGAGACACAAGTACACGATGTGTTAATAGAATTGCCTGAATGCCCTCCACTGAGAATGTAATAAATGTCATTTTCTGTACTTTATTATCAATTCAAATGATTTAACAGTGATGAAATCCATCTAATTTAACTGAATGTTAACTCATAAGAGCTTTAGTTGGTCTTTCTACGAAAACATCTTCTAGCAACTGGAAAGCAGAGGTGGGACCAAGTCATTGTTTTGCAAGTCTCAAGTAAGTCTCAAGTCTTTATCCTCAAGTCTCAAGTCAAGTCTCAAGTAATGTCAGGCAAGTCAGAGTCGAGTCTCAAGTCACTGGTGTAAAAGTCAGAGTCAAGTCACAAGTCTGAAACTTTGAATTTCAAGTCCTTTCGAGTCTTTAAAAAAAAACAACGAAAAAATTATGTTGCAGTTATATGCTAAATGTAAATATTAGACCATGTAATTTTAAAATCTGTGTTTTTCTCAACACATGACAAAATAGTGAACTTAGAAAATATACACAAATTGTGAAATTGCACCTCTTTAAAATGCAGCTCAATTAAACCTAGCTCCAAGAATAATTTTCACCGACAGTTCTGAGATAAGCTGCATGTTATTCTTGGATGCGGTTGTAGGACCAGCTTTAAAATCGCATGACAAAAATATCATACACATTAAAAAAAACTGTATCACCAACGTAGCCTGGACAACATTTGCTAGTTAGATGAAGTCAGCTATCTCATCTTAGCATATTTATATGCATATTTGTAATTATACGGTTCTTGGAGTGAGTGCATACACTCATGAAGTTTAGTAACTTCAGGTCACTGCAACAAGCCCAGGTACAGTTTACCGCCGGATGGGTGCAGGACCTTGAAATGCACCGTGTAGAACGAAAGACCATCGTACATATCATAAGTTTACCAGTCTCACAAATTGTCGTCATAAATACACATTCGTTAACCGTTTATTAATAGGACCTTTGAGCTCAACGGTAATTAATTAGTAGTGGAAATAATTTCTGGTAGCATCACAGAAATGTAGCAGTGACAACAATATTGTATGCTGTAATCGCACTGGGCAATTGGTGATACAAAAAACCTGTTTTATCCTGTGAATAAAAGTATATGTTTTTGTCAATGTACCATAATAACAGAAGCGAAACACAATATTGTGTCAGGACAATTCACTATTTATGCACAATAAATAAAGGAGCATAGCGCGACAATTTCTGTTCAGCGCCAGACTTGCTTGTAACCTATATCACCAATTATGTTAAGAAAAATGACGCATTAACTACAACAGCAGACTGACCTTTGTGTAAATGCTTGGAGCAGACTAACCTGTGAGCTGGAGTGTTCTGGGACGTCATATTTGGTCTTTGAATGGCTGCAATCCAGTCGCGTCGCGTCTTTGTTACTTCGGAAACATGGCTTGAACAATTTCTCTTCAACGACGTAATCCGATAACAACCGATCTCTTTACCCGTCGGCTTCCCGTGGCTGTCATGCGACCGGCTATTGCAGTTAATAATACAACGGCTTCTTGACATTTTTGTGTTTCTTTTTATCGCTGTATAACTGATTTTAATTGAAAGCCTGCGTGCGCTAGTACCGCTTGCCACGAGTTCCCAGAATCCTTTGCGGTTCTACCCGTGAATGACGTCACATTTTCAATCTCTATATAATATGCAAGTTAAATTTTATATTTGGGGTAAAATATCAAGTCTTTTCAAGTAAACCGGTTCAAGTCCAATTCAAGTCCCAAGTCATTGGTGTAAAAGTCCAAGTCAAGTCACAAGTCTTAGAACATTTTTTCAAGTCAAGTCTAAAGTCATAAAATTAATGACTCGAGTCTGACTCGAGTCCAAGTCATGTGACTCGAGTCCACACCTCTGCTGGAAAGTAATGCATTGTGTTTTGTGTTTGATGTGTAATTAATAGAAGGCATCAGGATGGGCATGTATGCGTTAACAGTTTCTGTCACCTCAAGCACAAAAATATTGCCCCTTTTAGTAATTATTAAGGCTGTTTTGCAAAAGAAAGAATACATTTGATTAATTGGATTTTTTATTATATTCTTATTGGCTCAAATGCAGTTTATCCAATCACAGACCGTATGGGATCAAAGGAGACACTGGTTGTTAAGGCAGGTCATCCCAGCTCAACTATCTCAGTAGATGACTGTTTTTTTACTGTTTTGTGTTTTCAAACAAAAGTAAACAGAGGAATAGGTATTAAAATATCTATTATATTGTACAAATGTTAAATTAGGTGTGTCTAGACCCTAAAATGCACAGGCAGTGTTCTACTGTCCAATGAAAATGCAAAAAAATAAAATAAAATGTGACATTTACTTCCAGAGCAGGGAAAACCAGAAAAGGCTCCTCTTACTTGGGAAATTTATAGAACAGTGATTCTGTATTTCATTTGCTTGGTCTCTGTTAGATTAGGCAATGTCGGACTATAGATTTGTTTTGTGCTAATTGGCTGTAATGGGGTTGTATTTTAAAAGGTAGCAAACATTATTGAACATAAATATTTTAAAGTATCCACTGAGTTCCCCAACTTTAAAAATTGGGAGTATCACCCAAGCTCTTGGAGCCTGATTAATTAAATAACAAACTGACAAAAAGGCATAATTAGGAAATTGCTTCTGTGGGGAATCTGTACAGTGAATATCAGTAAAGAATGGAAAATAAGGATTGGCAGGATGTGAGACCTGTAGATGGCGTAACAGATGGAGGTATGATGCAAGAGTAAAGGGGAAAAACGTGGCGCAGAAAGGCTGAAAGCTTGACAGTTAGAATATCCATGAAAAGTGTTGCTTTGAATCCTGTTTTTCATCTCAGTAAACCAGAATGATCCGTCTCTAGTCCAGAGCTGTTAAAATGTTTACATACTGTGTGTGTGTGTGTGTGTGTGTGTGTGTGTGTGTGTGTGTGTGTGCGTGCGTGCGTGCGTGCGTGCGTGCGTGCGTTTGTTTGGAGACGGAGAGAAAGAGTGGAAGAAGTGCAAGAAAATAGTATAACAGGTGGAAATGAGGTAGGATGGGGCTGGAAAGAGCGTGCCTGTGTTTTGTGTGTAGATTTGTGTGTTTGCTTGCAGTTACTAGAAAACCCTGACATGTATGTGTAGAAATGTTTCTCAAAATGTTTGTTTTACTTGTCACTAAAAAATGGCAGTATGACTGGCCAAGCAGAAGCCCCATTGGATTTGAATGACTTTAATAAGAAAAATTAAGAACTAAAAAATACACTCCATTATTTAATTAAAGCTTGGTGAGGAGCGGAGCTTTTTCTTATTGGTGTATTAAAACAACATTCAACCGAATGGATATAACTGAACATCAATCAAGCCTTTTCCTAGTGAATTTACAAAGTTACTAATCAGGCTCTTCAGTACCAAATAAATCAGATTTTGCACTGTAGAGAACTTTTATAGTTCTACTGTGTATGGTGACATAACGAAGCCTAACACGTTTTACAACAGCCATCAATGACTAGATAGAGCTAAACTCATTTTACATTCTTTACAGTCTAAAATGCACATAGACTAAACTGTAACTTTCCCTGGTCACAAGCAATGGTGAAGAATTTTTGCACATTTACTTTAACTGGTAGAGGTGTGAAATAAGGTTGGGCAATATTTAAAAATTTTCCATCCGGCATTCATCAGTCCAATAAATGGCGATAGGCGATATATTCGTGCAGTTGACTTCTTAGTGGGCGGAGCACTTTAATCATGCACAGACTGATTTGTGCGTGTAGAACATATAAGTGTTATAAGTGAATATCTAAGAGGTTCCTGAGTGTATCGCTTTTTATTTAAGTGAACAAAGGGTTTCCACTTTACGGCAGGCTGCCACACTGGCAGAGTTTAAGCTAACTCATTAAACAAATGCTGTAGGACATAATATCCCTCTGCGCTATAGTACATCTTGGAGAGGTAAGAGTGGGCCAGCTAACAAGGCTAACGCAGTTGTGGTTTTAAGATCTAGGCCCAAACTGTGTTTCTTCTGCCACAAGCCTGGCCATGTGGTTGCTAATTGTGTGAAACTGGCACTCAAGCGGAAAGCGCATCCGAAGGGAAAAAGGCCGGATTTGAAAACAATAAGCTGTGGTTCTCAAACTGACAAGGTTGCCAGGCCCAGCAAAAGACCACACTTGGGGCATAGTTGCTCCTGTGCTCAGTGTAAGAGGTCAACTAGCCCTGAGCTGCCGCTGGTTGACCATTTCTCAGGTCCTCAAAATGACCTGCAGGGGGACAGATTATGTATAACACCACTACTCAGACCCGCACCCCTGGCTAACAAACATGCCTGTACCCCTGACCTGACCCATATGGAAAATAAATAGTAAAAACATATATGATTTACTCATGAAAGTGGCCACTTTCATGAGTAAATCATATATAAATCATATAAGGCTTACATGATTTACTCATGAAAGTGGCCACTGTCTCATTACTTTTAGGGGAACGTAACAATAAGTATTGATTGGAGGGAATATTCTACTGTTTGTTTCAGTATTAATATAGCTACTATCTATCTATCCATCCATCCATCCATCCATCCATCCATCCATCCATCCATCTATCTATCTATCTGAGATACACCAAATCGCACAAAAGACTTCAGAGATATTTTTTTTTTATGTTCACTGGAAGAGAAATTTTGATTTTTAACTTACGTTTTGTTTCATTTTGTATTTGTTGTTTGGTGAAGTATGTAAGATAGATAAACACTGGAACGGCCTGTAAACACGGTTATAGTGGAAAAAAGAAGCCAGTTTCTCTTTGTTTCCCTCCCCACCATTGTGGGGATTTTTTATTTAAATAATTATTTTTTTGTTTTTTTCTGAACATAGGCTACTGCCTTTCTTTCTTTCTGTATGAGTTTTGAGTAAATGATTCGCTGCATTTAAACGCACTCTGAGCAGGGTGCATGTGCTTGCAGCTGGAATAGGGTTTCGTTAAAACAGTGCTATTCTTTTTCCTGTTGACTGCTTCTCTTAGCTTCAACCAACATTATTAGCAAACTTACTCATGGGCAAATAAATAAATCTCTCTTGTAAAAACGATCGGCGGAAGGCTCAGCCTATCATTGATGGTTGATAAATTTGTCCAATCGCCTAAACCTAGTGTGAAATAAAGCTTCCGTACTGCAGCTGTAATTGGTATTGTTACTTATTTATATAAATGCCTTTGACATAACAATGCTTCTTGGCAGTACATCTTGTAGTACTGTAGTGTTAGAAAGTATCTCTATTTTCCCTTAAATGGTGCCACATTTGTAAGGAAAATGTGTTTATGGGTTGAGCAGCATAGTTGAATAGGTGGATTACACCCATGAAAAACTTGCCAATGCCAAAAAATGCTTATTCTGCTGTTGACTCTTGTTTTGAGATACATGTACCCCAGGTGCTGACAATCAGGTGCCTGACTCCATCCTCTATCCTTTGGACTCATTCCAGAACTTAAGCTACGGTCATTTGAAAAAGAAAGTTTTCACAGGACTCTGTGCAGTCCTGTGAAAAACTAAGTATGGCTTTATAACTTCCATAAGGATTAAAAGGTTGTGTAGCAGCCAGATTTTGCTAATCAAATGCATGCAATTAATGGATCTCTAGCAATTGTGATGATCTCCACAAAAGCAGAGGTTTTGGCAGTTCAATGGTCTGGAGCATTCAGGTACGTATTTAAACAATGCAAATGAGTGAGTGTTGCAGTAAATTTACCACAAGGTTAGACCACACAATGTTCAAAAACTATAAAAAACAAACAAACAAATGAGCAAAACTCTTGACTCCCTTTCCAAATCATTTGTAGTCTGGCCCGTCACTTTTGTCAGAAATAAAATAGCAAAATAGTAAAATAGTTAGAAGACTTGAGCAAAAGTTTTGCTCAGTGTCACTTAAAGAATTGGGGGGGAAAAGTGTAATTAAAGCAGCCTTTCCACAAGTGGCTTTGTAAACCTCCAGAAATTAATGCTATCTTAAATGCTTAAAAATTACTCTTAATAACTGTATCATCTGAAAGATGCCAGTATTCGTACTAAAATGGTAAATAAGAGATCTGGCTCAACAGGAAGAATTTACCTAGAAAAGCCCAGAAAGGCTTGAAGTGAGTGGTGTTCCCTTTTACCAATGATGAAGGAGAGATCAGATTTTTTATATGTACCACAGTGGGGTCGACTATTGTCTGACTGATGAACAAACAGTTGGGCCATCCCCAAATCCCAGTTGGAGTTTACACATACACACACAAGCACACACACGCACACAGTAAAATCCCACTGTGTGTGTGAACAAACAGAGGATGAAAGGCAAGACAACGAGGGGAAGAGCACATATAAAGAGCTGC